>NC_088108.1:5093333-5730000 GCF_036370855.1 Dromaius novaehollandiae
TCTCCCTTCAATTTTAATCCAACTTTCAGTCACACTTGAGGATTTTAATACCACCTACAGTCGACCTAGATCAACACTCAGAAGGACATCCTCCAAGAAATGTCTAGTTTAAATGCTACAGAATGTGTTCTTCGTAACTCTGCTGCCTCTTAGTTTAGGTTCAACTGGCTCCCCAGATGCTTTTTGAAGGAACTGTCAAAAAGTGACCTATTTTAGCAAGAAATCAATCCTGGCCAACAGTAATCGGCAGAAAGATCTCTCCACCTTTTACTGGAACAGAAATCTCTTAAAGAATATCATGAACCTTTTAATTAAACACAATAACTCCTTAATGTCATAAAGAAGGACAGAAAGCTTTATGGACAACACTTTCAAAGATTGCCTTATTTTTTCAGCATTCAGAATATCCGATCTGAATTGCATGGGGCCTGTTTTAGAGAAGAGACGCTAGCAGGTGGCTGTTCCAAGAAGCTTCAACTAAAGTTTCAAAGACATGCATCCTTAAGGAACACACCTGTGGTCACCATTCCTATCTCGGTAAGAGATGAGGGTAGTATTTCTTATCTCAAGATTTCATGTCACAGCTCCGAGTCCGTCCTTCCTATACTTCTGTTAGCCCGTTTCCTTCTCAACTTTCTCAAAAAGATGCAGCTAGCATTGTAAGATCTGTAAGGAACCCTCCAGCCTAAACGTCATCTTTAAACAGACTTCAGGGAGTATCATCACAAACATGTCTCTAAGGATAAATGATCCACAGACACTGCTCTGCTGGGAACGCAACAACCCTGAAGTTTCATCAGCAAAAGATTTTCTGCCTCCTATTCACATTTCGTATTAATAACACACATACTGAAAATATGAGTTTCCAATACAGGATAAAATACACTGATTTGGGGGGGGTGGGGGGAAGGTCTGTATACTGAAAGAGTCAAGGGATACCGCACAGAAACAACACAAAAAACATGAGGAGTCAACTCTAACAGAGAGGAAATACTTCTGTTAGAAGAAATAGAAAAGTGTTTTCAAGCAATAGTTATAATACTCAGCACTTAGAAACTTTTCTGTTTCAACACACTTTGCAAACCTTAATTAATTTTCACAACACTCCTGGGAAGCAAACACATTCATATTAATAGTTCCATTAAACAAGTGGGGTCATCAGGGCAGAAAAATTGTGTCAATGTCCTATGGCCAACAGAGAAGTCGGTGTCAATGCTAGGGCTGGAACTCAGAGTTTCTTGGCTCGTATGCTCAGACCACTAAGTGGTATGTCCTTTGCATTTTAAATATAAACCTACCCTCAAATACCTCTTTTGTTTATCCTTCTTGCTTCCTCCTCGGCATTCTGCAGTATCAAAATGAAAACTTCTGCGTGCACCACCAAAAATACCAACCTCCAACAGTCCTCTCCTTCAGCAACCATCTTCATGCTTCTTCATCTGCTAGCTTAAACCAGCATGAAGAGCTCCCCATCAAAATAAAGAAAGCCACCAGATGCTTTGACCCTTTGTCAACTGTTCTACTGCCATGGTGCATTTTGGAGACTACAGCCTAATATCAGTGAGGGAGACAGTAACTTATGCTTACTGCTTCAGAGCATAGATGGGACAGAAGATGCCTCTGAACCTATTTGTTAAATATTTGGCTCTTCAGCTCAGCCTGTTTGGTCACCTTCTGGACAATAAACCATTTTCCAGCATAAAGGGGTTCTTATACTGCCCACTCAGAGGACCTTGCAGTAGAGCATTTGGCAACACAAATAAAGCTTGTCACATGCTATTTGTTCTCTTATCCTCTCTGCAGGAGAGAAGCAAGTGCAATGCTTGTGATGGTTTTTGATAACTATATGTTTGCACTCAGTGTAGCACGAGACCATAATGTACAACTGATAATAATATAAATACTAGTATACATGTTGCTATGTGTTTATGCTAGACGGCAACGGCAAAGAAACATCCATCACATTCAGACCAGAGTTGTAAGTTTTGTAGTTGTCCTTTCTACCAATGTTCATGGTTCTACTGTCTTGAGCAAGCATTTGTGTCAAGAAAGAGCTTTCTCATGACAGAGTAGATTGACACTAGAAAGTTTCATTGCGCCAGAGAAGCAAAGTTGCCAGCTACAGTCTTGGACAGGCTTGTTAGGTCTTTCAGCTATCATATGCCCCAAGCCTCTGAGTTCCCTGAAGACAAGACATTGAATTCCACTCAAAACTGGGTGAGAGGCCAACAGAAAAAGGAAAAACCTGACTGGGGTGCAGCGGGCTGTAGTGCTGCGGGATGCACCGCAACTTCCTCTCTCCACTCGAGTCTTCTAAACGCCAAAGACTTCATGACCTGGTACACAGCACTGCTGCTATGCAGCCCAGAGGGACTGAAAAACTAAGATGAGGTCATCATTCACCATCATGAGACAGTCTCCCAACCGCCCAGAGATGACAGAAAGCATTACTCAAACGTACCGCTACGCTTAGCATCAGAGTCTAATTCAGGAGCACTCCCCAGCTGCAGCCTGAACGGGCTGCTCTGGGGGCATGCTTTCAGCCAGAGCCTTCACCACAGCTAAAACTCAGGAGGTTCCTTTTCCCACCAAAGTCTATGCATCACTTGTTTTCAGCTTAAATTTCGGAGGCAGAAACTGACATTTATGTTTCTTTCACAAGAGTACTCAACCTAATTTTATTTTTGGCACAACTGTAGTACAGCTACTTCTTATAAGAATGCACAATTAATGGACAACTTTTCAAAACGAAAATGGCCATGAAATTCAGAATAAGGCTCATTAATCTACAAAAGAGTTGATCAAATAGTCATTTTTTGGATCAAGTTCTCCTTGAATGTAAATCCATTAAAGTTCACAAATGCCACACAGTTATAACTTTGGCCTATTGGCTTTATTCAGCCAGTGTACTTCCAAATTCCAAGTCCTTTACTTACACAGACACTCTCCATACACATTCAAAAAATAAAATAAACATAATGCAGATTGAAGTAGTAAACAGATCTGTAATGAGTGTTACTTGTCCTTGTCAACTGACTGTGCTCTGATGAATAATGCTGTTAAAATGGATCAGATCGCCCACCAACTATGATCACAGTCTTCCCATGTCCAAAAGCCATGTGCTTCTCCAATTAATTGCTCAAAACTAATTGTCAGATGTAATTTTCAGTCAGCAGTTTCTTCTTGCCTTCCTCCTCCTTAATATATTCTGTTCACATGCATTCCCTACAGCACCTGACTTGCTCAGCAATCTTTTCTCCCTTCCTTACACATCCATGCATTATGTCTTAGACCTAATCTCTCCTTACAGCTTTTGAGCAGAACTCTTCTAGGCAGCTGACATTTAAATAAGTTCTGTATTGACTTTCCTCTGCTGTACCTCAAGTCCTTCTTGTTTTCCTTATGTTCATACTCCTATTCAGCTCAGTGTAGCTATTTCCGAGCGTAACGGAAGCAGAGCCTGACTGATAATCAATAAATACCTTTACCCTGCGATTCCACAGACACGCAGCACAGGAGATTCCCCTCTCCTCACATGCATATTCATTATTTTGGATAAACTTATAAAGGCAGAAGAAGGTTTTCCCAAATCTGCAGCATGGTTCCAGACAACACTGAACCTGCGAACTTTCCTTTAACTCACATTAAACTGATACAACTTTTAATTAAAAAAGTAATTTTGAAAGATTGCTTGTGCAGTGTGTAAGGTGATGTTCAGACAGCATCACTGATCCCTGGAGTTCTGCAGCCTTGAGTTTAATAAACTGAATTTTCAAAAGTAAACACAGCTTGCATCAGCATGAACCTTCTATTTTAGACAAATATTTTTCATTCATTTCTTTTTAGCCAAAAGAGTAAGTTTTCAGAGCACTACTCCATATACTAAACATTACATAGGTTTCACTGGACACTAGAAAGGGAGAATTTTTCAATATCCTTAAGGAGCTTTGTCCGACTACTAGCAAAAGAAGCCTTGACTTTAATAGAGTGAGGCAGGCAGGCAGATAAGATGCCCTCAATCATATCAAAGATCGTAGTATCGACACCCAGCTCCAACATGGCTGTAATAACAAAAGGCCATTAAAGCCTGGCTGTGGGAGTCAAGCCCAAAGTCACTGCCCCCGTCTTTCTTACTGAAGAAAATGCCAGGCCCAAGGACTTTGATAAAATTTATATCTGAGACTGTGTGTAATCCTACAATCACACAGCAGCTCCAACTGCTATACAACTATAATTTAAGGTTTATTTTGCTTAATTTATTATTTTCTCTAGTAGGTAATCCAGCAGGAGGGGAGGGCAAAGGGGAGAAGAAAAACAAAACTCAAACTAAAATATTCTGCTCCAGGCAGAATCAAGTCAAAAATACTTTCAGGTTTTCTTTTGTTTGGTTTCGTAACTGTTCACTTGTTCTTTTTGTAAGTATTTTTAAACAAATCTTCTGAATTATCTTTAATGTATCAGGAGTTCAAAAGCATGCTTAATGAAAGTGAATGTTATTCCCCCTTTTCCCGTCTCAATTTATCACAATTATCCTATTATCCTAAACACGCGTGTGCATGCACACGCACAGACACACACCCGCACACCAGGGATGGGAACAAGACTGTTAGGTTCATTTCATGACTGCATTTCTAGCAGGTCATTAATTTCGCTTTGAACTGGTTTGCTCCTCTCCATAACAGGGAGAGGTGGATTGTGTGGCTTAACTGGTGTTTCTAAAACAAACACTTTGAGGCGCCAAGCATTCTGTTATCAATTCAATGATATTAAATATAAAATATAGTATTTACTATTTTCATCTTTACTTTTTTGCTTTTGTAACATTTTAGAACTTCTAATGTCGTTAGAAACGCCGAAAGGAGAAGACTCTGTACTCTCATACCTATTCCACCAAGAGACTGCAGGGCTGCATGTAATTTTTCTTACCACTGAAACCCAGTATATTTCTAACTGCATTTCTTCAGTCAAACCTTCACACGAAGGCCACTTTGAAAGTTCTGTTTTCAGTTGCAATAATATAAATACTTAAATATTCAGCGCTACTCATGCAGAGTGATGGATCGCACTTCTGGTTTCCCCTAACCCTCAGCACCATTTCTGATTATCCTGTGAAACTTAACTTTGAACAACATCTTATTGTCTGAAATATACTTTCAGATTAGGTCTCAGTTGTACAAAACACTCAAGCATCTGCTTCAGCTTTAAGCATGCAAATACTTTACTGAGTTCTGATTTGAGGTTATCTGATAAGGTATACAGCACAAACTCCAAATGATACAATATTAATTCTTTACCTGAAGAGCTCCATGTTGTAGACTGGCCTTTCAGAGACCTGCTAGTTTCAGCTGTAACAAGCTCTTCACACTTTCTAAAACTAATGGGCTCCATGCATTCATCTCTGCAGAGTACAAATTCTTTTCCTCCCTTTCCCCTTTAAACATGTCAGGCAATGTTACCAAAAAAAAGAAAAAAAAATCTGTGCCACACTTATGCAATAAGCAGCATGATCGCCATTATATTACACACTATAAAGAATGAGTGAATTTTAAAAAGGCACCTTAAACCTTGAAATCCGGGAAGTTTTCAGTACAGCCGCTCCTTGCTTATCCTAAACTCCCTGTTTTGCTGCCCATCGACATTGATGCTTCATGGCTATCAATGGGGAGTTGCAAAATCCATGCTCTGAACCACACAGGCAGACAGAGCCTGGCTGGAAAGGGCTTAAACATCCAGAAGAATTCTTCGTTAAGAAGATGAAGAACCCCAAACTGTTTTCAGTATGTATGTTTTTTATCGGAGTATACAAACAGTACTGCATATTTTCTTGCAACAGTTAGCAAACCTTCTCTTTCTATAAATATAGGTCAGCAGAGCTAAACTCTGTTTTTGCGTCAACTCCCACTTTAAATGCATAAAGAATTTGATTTTTAGGGAGCAGAATGAAAGCAGTGCTCTATTTCATGCTATTATGTACCCAGCCAAGGATCTCAAAGGGTTTGTTTGGGCTTTAAAAACGAAACAAAAAACCCTTGGCATTTGTCAGGCTAAAACCATTTTTCTTTGGTCTTTACACAACTATCCTTTCCAGATTTGAATAAATAACATCAAACAAATTCTTCTGACTTCCATTACCATGAAATGCACAGAAGTCGTTCAAGGAGAGAAAAAACAATGTAGGAAAACATTTGTTAGCAAAGGACTAGGAGTACCCTGCATAACCACTGCCAGACCCGAAAACGGCAGAACCTTTTGTTATTCAGGCAGTCCGTAATGCCTAAGAAAGCAGCACTTCGGGCCACCACAAAGACCAAGTTTAGGAGCCAATACTACAGGGTCCCACTTTATTTGTAAACACATGGGGGGAGGGGGATTGAGGGTATTAACAAAATAACAAAAATATTGACTAAAAAAACAAGCTGTGGGTCTAGCTTTTGTCTTGACCCTTCGTTTACGCGCACCTGCAAATCTAGGCGCGATTTAACGTGCTACCTTCAGCAAACGCTCGTGCCTAACTAAGAATACATTGCATATCCTTACATCCCCTTTCATTTGAATGCCACTCCACGCAACACAGGGCGAGAACTCACATGATACTGACAGCAGCAGATTTTATACATTTTGTGTTTATTACAGGTTGTAATGGAAAAACTAACCCCTATGGTTTCACGTAAAATTTAAGGCACCACACAATCATTAAGCATTTCAAATAGGATGTTTGTGCTCCACCATGCACAAATTTATCGATCAGTCCATACCACATTGTGCAAACAGCATCAAAACACAATTTATGCAGTATTTCCCTCTTCTCCCCACCATCAACACTGGCATTTCACGCTTACTATGTCCTTCCAGCATTGCCACCTACCCCTTCTAGGGCCATCTTCCTCCACTCTTAGCTCTCCAGTTGCCTTTCAGAAGGTTGGGTCTGAATGCCCCAAGATCAAGACTATGCTTTGGTTTTTTGCTCACCATTCATATTACAGAGCTTAATTTCCAAAACATTAACCAACTGCAGTAGTTGAAGGGTTAATTCATGCCACTTCTGCACACATCTTCGACTAACCTTCAGCAAGGAACCTAACCCTGAACTACCCCTAGTGACTCTTTAATTTGTCCTAGTATTTAAGGAGAGGAAAACCAAAACTAAACTACACCAGCACACCTTAACATGCCATCAGACTGTACATATGAAGGTGAGCATACTAAACTAGGGAGGAAGGAAAGATGTCATTAATGACAAAAAAAAAGTCTTATAGAGATTGCTGCCAGAGAGGCTGGGATACCACAGAGTTTGCTTAATACATTAATCAGAAATCAATAATTCCATACCCCAGTAATCATGTAACAGTCAGCACATCAGTCACAAACTAATTCTACGTTCAGTTCTGCATCATGACTAATATCCATCCTTCCTCCAGAAATGCTTCAAAAGAGTAAAACCAGCACTACACTCTACTGATCATTAAGCACTATGTCTCAAACAGTCCCTGCAGAGTAACAATGACGTGTGGAAGCAGAATGGGGCTAAGAGCTTGACACTACACACCGACATGAACTACAAACTTAGGGTAAACCTGGAAGATAACTTTGTGTTACCTACTACAGCAATAAATTCTGAGACTGAATGATCAACCTGATCAAAAAACTCACCCTTTTCAATCCAGACACTTCTTGGAAGTATACAGGATTCACATTTTAAAAGCTTGATATTTGTAACAACTAAGACAAGGAAAGGCCCAGGTCAGACTGAGAAAGAAACAGGCAAGGAATTAATAGAAATTAGAGAAAGAAACAGGAACAATACACAGTAAACAAAAATGGATTTATTGCACCACAAACTCTCCATCAAATGATAACCTCACCAGACAAAGACGACAATTAAGTAAGCGAAGGTTACTGGGTTAGGACAAATTATTTTTTCTGCAGGAGGTTTCAGCTGACGGGTTTCTCTGCATTGGCCATGCCTGAGTGGATTAACCACACCGACTCTCTGCTTCAGCTCGACTCGTAGACCTCGTGGCACGTAATGGTCCTAAATGCCAATATGGTATGTTAACCATGTCTGCTGTACTTTTGCCCAAGTTGGCAAAGTCTACCTGACGTATTTCAAAATTAATATAACACACACTCAAAGACAAACCACTACCTGGACAGGTGATTGTGATACAGAGGACATCTGTAGATACAGACATAAACAAACCATGGGAAATCATTGCGTCTTGCTCCCTACAGAGGCAGCGGTGTCAAGGAGATAGGGGTTTGCTCGTTTGTTTTAATACGAACTGAAAAATTGTGGTCAACAGCAGACTTCCCATTCTGATCTTCCAGAAAATTCCTCCCAGCCCTCCAAATTAAAGCAAACCTATCAGTATAATGTATTCAAAACATTTTAAAAACTCACCCACAACGATCTGCAGCGAGACCAATCCCACTCCCTAACAATTTTGTTCACACAAATGACAACGACCACCCTGAAAAAAGGAAACTTTCATTTTTACCCTCGAGGTTCACAGAGAGCCAAGAGCATCAAATGTTTCATTCCCAGAAACAACATGAAACAAGGCTAAGCATCCATCTGTATTCCCACCAAAATACTGGCATGAACTTCAAATTCATTTCAGTTTTAAAACATGACCTTGCAGCAATAGCCCAGACTGCTGTTAGCTGACCACACAGATTCATGAATTCACTTTGTCTTTGTTAAATTCCCACCCATCACTCTTATTTCTGCGAAATGGTTAAATATTTCTCTCAAGTTATCCAACAACTATGAAGGTCAAGTATTGTCCTAACTGGAAAAGCTCCTGTTGCAAACGAGCACACCTTCAAAAGCTGCAGGTGCTTCGCCTTGCTACCAACCACAGAGTAAAACCTTAATCGGAGGAGAAAATGGCAGTAAATGGATGACAGAGGACACATACACGGTCTACACAGTACGGTGAATGCTTGGAGAGAAACCAGCTTACCCAGCTAAAGACCTGAAAATTGGGGCCAATGCAATGGATGGGAAAGAACTTTTTTTTTTTTTTTGATGTATAAAACTTATAGTTTCAGCTAAAATACTAAAAATTAAAAAAGACCTTCAGTGGCACTTCTGAAGAATAAGAAAAAGGCTTTGGAAGCTTTAGATTTGAAGCTTCACAAGCTTCTTATGAAAAATGCAAGCTTTGAAAAACTTCTGAAGATTTAATATTCTTACTTTGGGCTCTTCTACTGCCAACGGACTATGGATGCTGTAACTAATAAAAAATAATTAATGCCAATAAACAGGCCTTTCATAAGGCCTCAGCTTCTCTTCTCCATCAAAGACTCAAGTCATTCATTGGTGCATTGTGCAGGAAACAAAATCCATAGAGCCTGTGGTCTTTGCATTCGGCTTCCTGCACTGTAACTCACAATTAAAGGTGCTTCCCAAAGCACAAAACTCCTGAGCATGAGAACAGGAACTGATTTTCAAGCATGCTGCTCCAAGGGCAACTCTGGAGCACAGTAGAGGCCTTACCTACAAGAGCACCGTGAAAGAGCTGGGAATTTGTGCACCAGTCTGTCAAAAAAGCCTAGGTCTCGCGTAAGCAATGAAATGGCCAGATGGTTTTTCAGCAGTGCTCAGCACTGAGCAGTACCTCATGGTTCACCAAGCCACTTCTTGGCACTTCTGACAGTCTAGCCATTTCCTGTAAGGTTCACAGCAAGAGCTGATCGCTTTGATAATCTTGGTCTATAAGTCTGAACATCCTCAAAAATATATCTCATGGGGTCAGCTGCTGTCTTACCACACACCTTCAGCAACCCAGAAAAAGTATCGTCACAATGCGTGGGTTTTGGCTCATGTAAAGGTCCTCATCTGGGTGGGGGGAATAGAAAATGCCTCAAATATTTTATTTTAGACTACTGAAACCCCTCTCTCAAACTCGCACACTGGAGAAGTGCCTAACAGCTTCAAAGAGTAATGATAAACACCACAAAGCAGCAAAGACAGCCTTCACGAAATGAAGCAACAACCTGTGCACAAGCAAGCATCCTGTATAACACAGGCCTCCGTAAAGAGGTTCTACACAAGCAAGGTGAAAAAGTTGACAAATTGGCAATAAACCTAAACACTGTGCAAGGCTACAACCTCTGTCATTCCTGCCAATCGGAGCTACGAAATGAAGTCTGGAATTTGCAGTGCTGCGTAACGCGACAGCCAGAAGTCAGACCTCAAGCTCTCCCAGACTCAGAGCAGAGACAAAAGCATGCTTCGGTCTCTTGTCTAGGGATAACAAAGCCATTTGCAAAAACAGTAATATTAGTGATAATAATGACAATTCATGAAGGTGTTAAGGCTGATTCAATAATGAATGAGCTGGGGTCATTCCCAACTAACTCCAGCCCTTCTAGCCCAGCACACTACGGTCATACTTGCCCCAGGCACAATAGCAAGACACTTAAAAAAGAAGATCGATCAGAAACTTCTAGCGGGCACATCCATCCATATTATGACGATATTGGTACAATCAAAAAAAAAGGGGGTGGGGGGAGAAATACAAGATCAGTAAAAGGAAACAATCAGCCAGCAGAACTTTCTATCATGGGAGATTTCTGAGACAAGCGTTTAGATAAATTAAACAAATAGTGCATTTTGTAATCAAAAGAGTTTCTAGAGCTCTGTTAAAACCAAACAGGACCGACAGTATGAGCTCACAGCGCTGGGCTTAAGTCACCTTCTAAATATTTAAGGGTCAGAAGAAAACTCTGCCCGGGGTTAATGATCCGCCATCACCGCGCTCTGCCAGACCTCCTCCCAGTGTCCTCTGCCGCAGCTCGTCCAGACCCCCGCGACAGGAGGGCACTGGGTTACATCCCTATATTATTCAAAGAGCTGACGTAACGATGCAGACACGGAGCCAGCTCTTATGTATCAATGTTTAGAGACTGCACAATCATCCAGCTCATCCCATACGAACGCTATATTAAAACACCTCCTGTATACAAGAAATTCTAGAGATTTAAAGTTTTAACACAAGCTAACAAATGCCAGGGATGAAAGAAATCCTGGGATGAAAGATCTCCATGACACCTGCTTTGAATAAAAAGACATTGCTACAAAAATATCAGAGACCTGCTGGTCTAGAGCCTTTGCAACATGTCATTCCCCAGACATCAATTTGCAATAAAGGCACAGAAAAGCAGTATTACATAGATTATACCGTTCCCCTAGAACTGCAAACAAAATATACCCATGACTACTACCTAACTGTCCAAAGCACTGCTGAACTAAAGCAACCTTATCTTGCTGTTTTTAAGAGGACTTTGTTAAGGACAACGCATTCAACCAGCTTCAACACTGTTGCGCAGAACAGACAGTTCCTCTGCTCCAGCCTAACTTTACTAGTGCCCACAAATCTCACACTGATGGGTGCAAAACCAGTATCAACGTATCTGCACTGACAGCAAGACAGCTTATCCTAAATTTGTGCATCTCAGACAAAATCCATGCCCAACACCCAGATACTCCAACTAATTAATTATCTTTGCTTTCTGAACTTCACCACTTTCTACACAACAACACAATAGGTTATAATTATTTAATGTCTGTATTGTAATGGCACGTAGCAGCCCTAAAAATCAAAAAGGGCTGAGGATCCTGCTGAGCTACCGGCACCACGTACACGTAGCAGATCCGGCAGCCCATCTCCCGAACAGCTTGGACCCTCGTACAGGAGGCACAGCAGGTGCAAACAGCCAACTCTAAGGAAAAAGGGACAAACAAGACACCACTGCAACGTGGCTCACTCAGCTTTATGCCACATGGCTCATTTACTCACTGCTGGCAGCTTCCACAAAATCAGGCTTGTCAAGCACCTGACTGTATACATAGGTAATGATTATAAAGCCAACTCAAGCGGGGCTAAAAGTACACAAAGACCTAGCATAAAAAAAACAAAACAAAAAAAGTGCAATCTTCTCCCAGGTGAAAGTACAGAATCTGACATGTAACAGGTGGATTATATTAAAGTTATTTTACTCTCAATTCTCAAAATGTGTTTTTTTTTATTCCCTCACATACCAAAACTGTCACCACTAAGAAGCAATAGCAATTTCACTGTGTTTGACACTGAGACTACCCACCTCTCCCAGGGCGAAACACAAAACCAGCTACCGCAGCACTCGCACAGTTTCCACGTACGGTGGAATGACCAGGACAAGGTCTGCAGTGTCTCTGGTCCTTCTCCCTTGATTCCACCCGAGAAAGAGGTTATTTCCTGACATTGCTCTTTGTTTGCTTGTTTGCGATGGGGCAGAAACTTTCGAGGGGATCATTCATTGCTTGTTTTGCTTGGGGAAATCAGCACAGTTGGCTTGGTGATACTATTACTTTGGTTACAATGGAAAAGCCTTATTATCCAAGAAGTGCTACTGCACTTTCTAAAGACAGTTGCATCCTAGACCTAGGATGGAAAACCAAGTGAGATTCCTACATTTAGGAATACCTTGTCCCCTTATATAAGTTTTACAAACATATATATTTCTTCTCACATTTTTCTTTCCAAGCATAGGAAAGAAAAACAAAGGATGCATAATCAATTGACCACGAAAACATCCATTAGGCACCACCATCTCAAAAGAAAAGGACACTGTCAAAATACTGCCCTATATCAATGTATTTACTGTCCCTGTACCAGCTTCTGAAGTTCAAATCTATTGGTAACAATCTTTTTCTTTTTTATCTGAAAGAGACTTCTCACAATTCAGAACTCAACGACTAAATGGGCTGCCTGAGCCTCTACTCCAAAAGGCAACAGCAAATAAAAAAGGAAAAAAAGAAAAAAAACCCACCACCATCACCACCCCAAAACCAGAACAACTCGGGGAGGTGGAGCAAGGGCAGGGGAGAAGCAATGAATGGGGAGGCTGACTGGTCGCTCCCCCGTTCTGCCTCCCTTTTACTGCGGCTGAGTGCAGTAACACTTGAACTGGCTCTCTTTCTTTCCAGCCGGATGTACACTTTCAAAGATACTGTACTACTGTGTAGGCCAACCAGGCTCTCTCTTTCTTCCCTTAGTTAGAGCTTTTGGGAAAATAATTATTCACCAGAACTGCCATCATGAACAGAGAAAGCTAAATCAATGTAGCTTTGTATGGGCCATTGCCACTGCAAAGCAAATACTCAATCAAGACATGGATCAGTGAGAATTTTATCACGAGCAATCCTTATGCACATCTTTGTGTATTTTTAATATCCATCTTGTCACTCGGCACGTCCCCTCCCTCCCTATGCTCCTGCGCCCCATGCTCCCCACACATTTCTCCCGAGTCGGTGGCAGTTATAGGGCTTGGCCGTGAGATTCAGACGCTCAGTAAAAACATCTTAAATATACCGCCAGGTTTATTCCCTTTAAAAAAAATTAAAGCATTGGTGCATAGCAGATTTATTCACTGAACAGGTTGATTTATTTAACAGACTTGACATACACCAAACCCTACTATGGACTTACATAATTGTTATACATTTAATGGGTCTGGCTCTTTCGTCAAATATGTGTTTAAAAAAGTGATTCACCAGAGACTGCTGCCCTGTGCCCGGTTCACGCACCCTAACAAACGCAGTCTTGAACGGGGTATTAGCTGAAGCGACTTTAAATTGCATCCTACCCGGGTGCTGGGTTTATTTTTTTTTACTTTGTTTTCCTCCCTTACCTGAACTGAAAAACCAAGCGTGTAGGTATAACATCTATACACTCGCCCGGAGGTGTGCGCACCCGCACAGTTCACTTCCCAGCAGAGACACTTTGCTGTAGGCACAGTGGTTACTGCATTACCATACTGCTCCAGCGATAACAGCAGGTACCTAAAACACTGGGAACGCACATCTGAATACCAGGATGTTGATGGTTGCAAAGGGCTTTCGGGCAGGCTGGCGGAGGGGCCAGCGTGGGGCAGAAAGGATGAACCCAGGGGAAACGGGGGAAAGCCGAGGCAGCGCTGCAAAGCCACAGAGCCGTTTTGTCTCAGCGCGAGGAGGCACAGCGAGCCCCTCGCTCGCACACGCGCATCTCTCCCCTCCAGCCCCTCTTGCCACATACATGCACAGCGTACATGCACAAATTCCCCCATGGGTAAACGCATTAACAATTTGGTGCTTATTCTGAGTGGGAGGTAAAATGCGGAATATCATTTCGGGGAGAAAATGCAGAGCCTTCGCTTTAATCACTAGTCCCATTACAGCTTGTTTGGGTTAATACATCATAAAACGCCTCACTTGCAAGCAGCACAGCTCCTTTCACAAACGAAGATCCCCGATTTTTTTCTCTTTTCAGGACCATTAAAACACACACACAGGTCGTATCTTACGCTTAGTAAGCAAAACACATTACTGCTGCCACTGTTGCACAAACGTACAAGCAGTTCAGAAATTAAGGCACCGAAATAAAAATGTACGAACCCAATTTGCCATCGCTCACTAGACAGATGGTTAATTATATTCACAGCCGCATTTTTCGCTGGGATAGAGTTTCAGACAATGAGCCAGTTTTATTTGATTAGCCCGTTTCCCAGTTTAATACGTGCAACGACAGTTACTTTCATGGTCGGGGCTTTTTGTGTTGTTGTTGTTGTTCTCGCTAAGAAATACGGCTTAAGTGAGCGCCAACGCTCCCCGGCACCCAGCCGCCGCTGCTGTAAAGAGGAGCCCGCTCGTTCGTGGCGCGGGGCGCGGGGCGCCAGGGCGGCGCGCGGGAGACGCCGACGGCCTAGCGGAGTTGGGGCGCCGCGGCCGCTCCCCGCCCCCCGCCCCATGCAGGTGCTGCCCGGAGCCTCCATGGGCGCCGCGGCGGCCGCCCAGCCGCTCCCCCCGCGCCGCGCCGCCGCGGCAGGCGGCAGCCCCCGCCGCCCGGGCGCACCGCGCACTTGCCCCGCGCCGCCGCCGCGGCCCCCGCCCCCCTCCGCGCGCCGGCGCGGCCCCCCCCCCCCCCGCAACGGCCAACGGTCGCCGCGCGGCGGCCGCGCGCCCTCCCCCGCCGCCGGCCGCGGGGGCGCAACTTCGCCGCAGGCCTCCGCGCCCACCCGCGCGCGGCCCTGCCGCAGGCCGCCTCGCCGGGCGGCGTTCGCATCCCCCCCGCCCCGCGCCGCGCCGCGCCGCGCTGCCCTCACGCCGCCTCCCGAGCGGCTCCCGCGGGGGCGGGGGCGCCGCGGCGGCGGGACTCACCTCGGCGCCGGGCCTGCGAGGGAGGCGGCCGCGCGGGGCCGGCGGGTCCCCCCGCCCGCCAGGCGGTGTCGGCGGCGGCGGCGGCTGCGGCGCTCAGCGCTGCTCCATGCGCCCGGGGCCCCGGCGCGTGCAGGTGGACGCGCCCGCCCCCCCCCGCGCGCGCCGGCCCCCGCCCCTCCCCCCGCGCGCGCCGGCCCCCGCCCCTCCCCCCTCCCCCCGCCGCCGCCTCAGGGCCGTCGGCGGAGCCAGCGCTGCCCGCGGCCCCCTCAGCGCCCCGCCGCCGGGCGGCTCACAGCCCGGCCCGCCGCCGGGCGCCCCCCCGGCCCGGCCTGCCCCCCGCGCCGCGCATCCAGCCCGCGCTCCCTACGGGGGGGCGGCTCCCTCCTCGCCCCGCCGCCGCCGCCGCCGCCTCCTCCTCCTCCGCCGCGGCTGCTCCTTCCTCGCCGCCGCCTCCTCCCCCGCCCAGGTTGCTTTTTCCCATTCAGAAGGTGCCGGGGAGCGCCGCCGCCGCCGCTGCCATTGTTCCCTCTGCCGCGGGACCGGCTCCGCGCCCCCGCCGCGCCGCGCCGGGCCGCCGCGGGAGCGCGCGCCGCGCCGCCACCGGCCATAAAGGGCGCGACTCCGCCGCCGCCTCGCCTCGCCTCGCCTCGCCTCACCTGCCGCCGCGCCAGGTGCCGCCGGGCCCGGCCGCCGCCGCTCCGGGAGGCCGCCGCGCCCAGCGACCCGTTCTGTCGCCCCGGGGCCGGCGCGAGGCGCGGCCGGAGCGGAGCGGAGCAGAGGGGCCCCGGCCCTGGCCCCGCGGGGCAGCGCCCAGAGGCGGCGGCCAAAAAGCCGCCAGCAGCCCCCCCCCCCCCCCCCACCGCGGGAATTTCATTTTTGAAATCAAATCAGGGACCTCGGGGGGGGGATCAGGAAGAGCAAATCGATAGTACGGTTATTGCGGGGGGCAGGGAAGAATCAGCCACTGAAGACATGAGAGACAAGGCTCATACAAGATAAAAATGGGGGGTGTCAGCGTTTCACTTGGGCCAGTCAACTTCTGTTCCGCCCTCGTTTTTCCTCCCCAGAGAAATTGCAGGACAGAGCGGCAGGTAGCGTGCAGGGGAAAGGCTTGCACAGGGTAGGGGCAGGCTGGGGGCTGTTTTGTTAGGGTGCACGCGAAGTCCAGGGTAGCACTGCTAATTCGGAGCACAAAGGTGACGTGCTGCCCCGTGAAATCTGTCCACCTAGGTTAATTTTCTGAAGTGCAGTATGTACCCAAATAAGCAGAGGAAAAGGGAGCACAATCAGATGAGAGGGGTGCAAGGTTGTTCAGATTAAAGGTTGCAAGTTCGTTCAGTTTTTAGACTTCTTTTCATTTTCACATTAATGTAACAGTTTCTAAAACACTGGTCTACCTTCATATTTTCATTAAAATTAAGATAGCTTAATTTCAAGATTTCTTAGCATTTCTTGAGACGCTAGCCTCCATCTTTCTGGTTCACAGACAGCCTGACCTCGCGTTAGCGAGCACTTGCTCTACAAACAGTCCCAAAACCTCACTGCAGTTGCAAGCAGAGGTGCAGCTTGGCAGAAGCAAGCCCGGGGCCGACGGGGAGGAGGCAGGGAGCCGCGAGACCCTGCCCTGTGCAGCATGGGAGGCGCTCCCAGGGCGAGAGAAACAGGACACGCGAAGCCATCGACAGAGCATGTGAGTTTAATAAAATACATCCATTCTCACAGGAGCCCCAAAATAGCTTTAGTATTACAGCACTATTTCTACACGACATCTGCAGCACCACTAACTTCACACGTGTACCATATCCAGTAATTATTGCACTGGGGACTGGAGGAAAGTTTTGTTATTACAACTTCTGAATCAACAGAATTGCTTAGTAAATAAAAAACAGAACCAGAAACAAGGATTTTAACTGCAATTAAGGAGAAGCAACATGAATATTATCCTTTCGGTTTAATTAAGTTTGCTATGATATTTAACAGAGTTCCTTACTTCCTGGAGGTTCCCATTTTAAAGTTACCACTTCTCATTCACACAGAACACACTGCTGCTTTTCCATGCTGCATGACACAAACATAAGCAGTCTAAAAAAACTGATTAGGTAATAGGGACTGAGATTTTAAAATATCAAACAGTTCAGTTCCTGTTCTCGTGGCATCTAAAGCCAGGGCCCAATACGCCTGTGTGCATACGCAGTAATAAAATGGGAATCGTGTGTGGCAATATATATAATGCTGCCTGAATTCAGAATGCTTTACATATCATTTAGCTTTCAGTACTCTTACAAAAGCAGCAAATATCATTTGTTCTTTGTTACTGGTGGTACCCAGTATGTGCCATATGTTTCATACAAATAAAAGTGATTCATTCCCACTGCTTGGAGTATTAGGTCCTGAGGTAGAAGCAGAGGCAGGAATTAAATGATGTGACTAAGGCCACAGAGCAAGTCACTGTCATAGCAATAGCAGCTCTCTGTCCTATCCTCAGTTACGGTTTTCCTCTCCAACATCATCATCAAAGTTGCTGTGGAAATTCCATATTTTAGTTCCCTCAGCTTTGTACTTTTGAAACCTCTACCATAAAACTGCATTTAATTCCCCCCCCCCAATTTAATTCCATGACAGAAAAAATAAAGTATTATAAATGAGTAATTAATTAGGGTCAGATGAGACTGTGACAGTGCATCTGGCTGAGCTGACTGAAGTGAATGTGTATTTGGATGTGTTCATTAGTTCAGTCAACTCATTTCAACATTTCACAAATGCAGGGGAGTTTTCACCCGCAGTCATTCCTCCCCAGTGCAGATCCTTCATTTCCTCCCTGCAGCGCACTCACATACACGGTATTCCCTTCAAAAGTGCTACCAAAGAGAGACAAGCAAATCTGGCAGCTCCTCTGCTAAGCCGTGCTGCAGAAGCATGGAGTACACTTCAGCCATGCACCCCGCAGTGAACGGGAAGTGCGCGGCTAGAAGCACTGGGGCACTGGCACCAAATTTGTCAGACCTGCTGAACTCCTCCTGATGTCTCTAGGAAGGAGGCAGCAGTGGTGGTGTACGCAGGGAGGCTGGCAACTGCAGCCATCAGCGGTAGGTGTATAATCACCTAGAGGAGATCAGACCTAAGTGTGGGGAGAGCTTTCTTGGGGACGAAAAGACACATTCAATTAAGTAAACACAGCACCTGGATCTAGTTTAGAAGACAACAATTGAGGTATTTATTTAAATGCCTTCTTTTAGAAAGTACACCAGCACAAGGCTCAAAGATTTACATTGTATCACAGCTACAAGGATATGTCTTGAGTTTCATTTATCCACATGCTACTCATTTAAGGTACTTCATTTACAGAGCTACCACAATATTAACTGATCAGCAGCATAAAATTCTGTACAGCATCTTGGGCAATCTTAAAAACTAACAGCCTGTAGACTGTGATTTTTATGTACTGCCACAAACAGATGTAGAAAGTGCACTGACTTGATGGAAGTGCAGCTACCCACCTTGGCTGGGTATTAATTTTCCAGACTGTCAAATAAAAGATTCGCAGGTGTGAGAACAAGGTTCTAAGAAAACTCCTTTTGGCAGGAAGAGGTCAACAAAACCCTGAGCAAGCAGAGATTGCGATGCCATCCACCGCCTCACTCTGCCCTCCCGCACACACTCATTGCTCTCCTGACCTTCCCAATAGAGTGTAGCTGCAACATGCATCATAATCAGTTGCTACAACCTGGAAGATGGAGCAGATCAGATATTTACATCTGTCCCATCCTCACAGCTTTCTTCACACAAAATCCTTATGTCCAGGCATACACATGCTTTGAGCCTAGGCTTGCTTGTCTGTCTAGGAAGCAGGAGTTAGAGTCAAAAAATAGCGGAACCTGGAGTACAGTAATAGTCCCATGCCGTAGTAATTTGCAATTTCCAAAGTACCTATTTCCAGATCATTCTTTCTGCTTCATTTCCTAATGCACAGGAACCTCATCGAGGCATACCTGATAAGGGGTAAATCCTTCATTTTGCATGGCCTGATTCATTTCTGCAATATGCAGCCCCTTAGCTAAACCATAGTAAAGGGTTAGCCAGAAGATCACAGGAGGATTCTGGTTTGCCTGTAGCACAAGCGCAACACAAGTGTGGTTTTGGAAGAACTCCTCAAACTCTGCACTCTTGGGTAAGCCTAGAAACCATGGCAATCTATGGCTCAGTCAAAGGGCTGCCCAGACATTACAAACTTAAAAAACCCAGAGTAAAAGGCAGCAGGACAACAGTCAGCATGTCCCGTCTATCTCACCCTACTGCAGAGAGCTGGAAAGGATTCTTCCCATGCTCCATCAGACTTTGAGGACCAGTTTCTGAACAAGGAGGACATCATTCAGACCACTGGCAGATTGAGACAGAGGTGACATATGTGTTAAAGGAAGGCTCAGCAGCAAAAGAGTAGGAATGGACCCCAGTACGGGTGGCAGGGTTAGACCGAAGCTCCTGAGCAGGTTGCTCGAGCTGGCAGGCCAAACTGCAAACGTGTCACAGAGATACCCATCCAACTAATCTCTCTTCTGTGCTGTTACCAAAGGCAGGTCTGTATTTCATGGATTTACACAACAGAGCTACAGCTTCTCTCACATGCATGACCCACACCCTGACGGAGTTAGATTTGGAAGAACAGGGAGGAAGTGTGTGGGGGCAGTTAACAGAGCAGAAGAGAGGCCAGAAAGTTGTGGACACCTGGCTTAGTCCTGCTGCATGACACAGCCGCAACACCACAGCCCCTCCTGAACCATGTCACGGCCCTCTGTACATGTCCGCCACATCTGACAGACCAAGGTATTGCCTCATGCACTGGAAACAACTCACTTCAGAGGTCTGTATCTTCAGGTAATAATCTAAATTGGAGATGGAGCCAGGGAACAGCCTGATGAAAAGACATCAGAGTCGCATCTAGAAATCACACCATGAATGAAACAATTTTTATAGCATTATAGTAAAAAAGTTATTGGAATGGGAGATGCTCCATGCAGCAGGGTGGTTTTGATTGAGGCAGATGAGGAAGTCACCCTATCTCCTCCTTTCCCAGTTCCTGATGTGTGATTCAAAACTGATCGTCTGCTGCAGGAAATCATTCTGAGCCCGCAAACAGTGACTCATTCTTACTGAGGCTGAAGAACTTACTGAAGAAGAAACAAAGCTGGGATTATGAACTGCCAAATACTGAACTTCTGCTTTACTGTTACACCTGGCAAGCCTCAGAGCTTTATCAACACAGCCACTGAAATGCTACCCTCAACAGTGTTTCATTATAGACTCCAGTGGTTGCAGAAAGAAAGACTCCCTCAGCACTCTTCGGTCTCTCTGCGTACCTCTCCCAGCATGCTGTCTAAGAGGAGCCAGAGAAACGCTGCTGCTGCACAGTCCATACGTTGTCCTCGTCCTGACTGGTGACATTTCAGAAACACTCAGACAGGAGAAACCTCAAGGCCATTGCTGACCTTTCTGGGCAAGACAAATTTCTGACATGCCTGACAGCTATATCTGGGAGGAAGGCAAGGAGGGTCCAGGTTAGTTTTTCAGCCTTCTCCATTCCTTGATATGCTCTCCGCTTGACTGGTCAACCCCCTCCATCCAAAAAACAAAAGCAAACAAAAAAAACCCCCAAAACAAAACCAAAAAAGCCTCCCTTGCTACAGCAAGAAAGAACTCCATTGCAAGGCTAGAAAACTCTTAATCAGAAAGTTCCAGTAGATTAATACCCTCTGAGGCTCCCATGGCCCAGCACAACACTAAAACTGTGCTGCTAATAGGCTCTAATCCCCCAAATTAGTTCATACCCATTCCTCTATTTTCCCCTCATCTCCCCCCCCATCTCCCAACATTTCAACTTTAAATTGTAAAACTTTTAAAATCTGCTTAAATTGTACAATTGTCTTACCATGCTTCCATGGCCAAACACCTGATTATTGGTGGCTTCTGAACAGGAGAAAATAAAAGCGTACATTTGTGCCCTGGCCAAGACAAATGCTCTGTGGACAGAAGGTTCTGTGTTCTTTCATTTCCTTGGCAGGGCTAACAACCTTGGCCACTTTAGGGGAGGCTGCTGTATTAGCAGGGGGAAAAAAAAGAAAAAGGAAAGAGACTTAAGAATGGTCTGGTGTATTTACAGTGAGCCAGAGCACAGGTTAGAACAAAACCTGGAGAAGGCAGAAGGATCAGGATATGTAAAAGGAGAGAGTCAAGGTGAAAAAGAGGTCTTAATACACTGAACACTGGCTTCTGAGAGAGCAGGACCAAATGCAGCAGCAGGGGTTGTTGAGCAGCTTAGCACTTTGATAGCCACCAAGCTGAAACTCCCAATTACACATCAACAAGGTCCTAGCGTCTCTTCTGCACCCACACATCCTTCAGCCCGTGAGGGGACACAACCACTGATGAATACGAAATATCATGGGTAGATGATATCGACTCATTTGACTTAAGGCTCCCATGTTTGTCTAAAATTTCACCATGGGTACACCAAGCCCAACACATTCTGCACACACTGAATTTACCACTTAGGCACTAATCCTTGGGCCAGCACACATTTGGAAAGTATGAGACATGCTGTGGATTCATTATAGATTTGGTCTACTCACAGACAGTAAGTCTAGTGACCCAGGTTATGTTGAACTCTTCCACCATGTGCGCTAGACTAATGATCTGCAGGTATACCATAGATGTTTTTGAATATCCCGTAGTCTAAACCTAGTCATTGCTTTGGCCAAGCTGCCAGGCATCTAGAAATCCTGGATGACCATGGCAGAGTTTAAAAAAAACTGGTGAAGACTCTTCACTAACACTGATTTCTTTTAGCACTGTCATCTTTCATGTTATGCTGCTGTCTCTGGGGTGGGCTGCATGGAAACAGAAGAAAGTTAAGTCCTGTTTATTTCTGACAAGAGTTGTTACTTGTAGTGTCCTAATAAATAATTTGATTTCTTTAGGAAATATTAAGCACCTGGGGCCTGGAGACCTCTTACACTTTACACTCTTGCTTCCAGTATGAAGGATGCTCCAGTAGCAGAGAGGTTACTAACAGCACAGTGGATGAAAATGGTTGTTTTTAATGCAGACATAGCAACAACCTAACATGCTTATTTTGGTGAAAGCAGCAATTAGGATGGCAAGACCAGTCTATGAAAATAAATCCAACCTTTGAGAAATACATAAAAGTAAATACATCTTTCCAGCAAAACTGTTCTCTAAAATGAATGTTCATGAAAAAACTCATTTCCTTTGAACCTAAACATCTTTAGATTGTCTTTTTCTGAAACACAGAACATTTGGTAAGTTCTACAAGTTAGCTTGCAATTCACCTGTCAGCCTAGAGAATCAATAAAATTTAGTTCTCACCTCATTTAATGCCCCCCCCAATCATGCAATTTAATTACAGTGAGACCAACAGTTTTGCTGAGTATGCAGCAGCCTGGTCACCATATTTTAATGCAGGAGGACAAGAGGGAAAAAAAACTACTTTATTTAAGGTTCAAGCGTTTAATACAAGGCTTCACTGATGTGCAAAAGACTGAGTCCTCTCCAGCAGATTTGTAGACAAATACCTTTTTCTCTCATGTCTTGGATGCACCCACATCTAACTGAAGAGAAAGGTACAAATCTTGGGGGTTTCCTACCTATTTTTCTTCAGGATTGTAGTTAATGAACTACAAGAAATGCAGTTTCATTGCTGTGCATTAACCAATGACTTTCATATTACTGCTACTGTCTCCAATCAAAGAATCATTTATGGAAAACAAGGGCAGAGGGAACAACAAGGTTTGGCAGCTTTAAGATTATAAGCCCAAAGCTTTATACCCTTTATCTTATATTTTTACGTTAAAGTATCATGAGATATTACCATATTTTTCATTATTTTTTGTGGCACTAAATACTGCAGCACAGTGCCAGATGGCTAATATTCAGAATAAAAATAATGCAAGGCCAATCTTAGAAAGACTCAATGAGAATATAACAGCATGCATTCATCCTACTTTCCTAATGCACCCAGTTAAAATATTAGCAGACCTAAAATCTGATTTTCCAATTAAGAAAGCATATTATAGAATTATATATACACACATGCGTGCGTGTGTGTGTGTGTGTATATATATATGTGTGTGTGTGTGTAAAATATCTTTCAATTTTATATGCATGTTTCAAAGCTCTTAATATAATACACATGCACATATTCTTTCACTGTTTGGAAGGTTAATCTGCCCAGTAAAGAAAACCAAATAGTTTTAAAATGCATTAGGAACATAAGCACAAACCTTTTCCCAGAGATTGTTATTGGTACAAAATACTTTTTTTTTTTTAATGTATAAACAGCTTGAGTCCTAAACTTAACCAGATGGAAACGTGCCTACAAAGAGTTGGATCTAATTCAGAAGAGACTGACAGCCAATAGATGAGCCAATTTAGACCATCGTATGCCAAAAATGGTCAATCATGTTATCTTACGTGTGACACTGCTGTGGCAGATGCCAACTCTATCCAAACAACTTTAAGTATCTTTTTGGAAGACAGGATTATCTTACACACATTTTAAAAAATTCATAATAATGCTTGATTTTTCTGGAAGCATTCCACTTAGCTTCAGCATTTTCACAGGAGATTTTTATTTATTAATTTATTTTAAGGATATTTTTATAGCCTCCTAATAGAATAAATGCTTTCCAATCCAACCAAGGATAATTAAAAAACTAAACTGCAGTTCAGTAACAGTCCCCAATTTATTTTAATACTAATAAGAGGAAAGTTTTACACCTGTGCAAATCAATTCAGCTTCTTTCTTCAGACCAAATGTTTACTTTTGAAAACCAAAAGAAATGGGACAGTAGGTACAGATTAAATGTACTTCCTGCATCCCTCAGCAGCTTCCCTAAAATAACAACTAAAATGAAAATTAAAAGACATCTTTATGGTGAATGATTACAACCAAAGCAGAGTGAGTGAGTGAGTGTAATTCACAGTCTCTCAGGGAACTGTTTTACCTTCCAGAAGGGAGATTGACAGGTATGCTGTTAATCTGCCCCACACTGCAACAGGAAAGGTCTTCCTCCATCTCCACGGTAACCTTTACACTCCCTCTAGGGAACATAGCACTGGCATGCTTACTTTTTTTTCCCCATCTTGCACCTGATTTGAATAAGAATAGTCAAAAAGGGGAAGAAAGACTTACTCAGTTATTTGTCCATCCTGACAGCACAGAACAGTCATTCATTCTCCAGTGCATCACATAGCATATATAGAGCTTAAATACAGGTTGTCAGTGTGGTCTGTTTAAATTCAGTCTGAACTTTAGCTTCACACTAAAGCCCTAGGAGGTCTCAGGTGATGAGATTTCTCTATCTGTTAGATTGAAAGCTACAGAAACCAGTGTAAACACTTAGTAGATCATCTTCTTTCACAGGACACCTTGAAAGGCCACATTTAAAAAGATTAATGTCCTAAAATCTATTGTTTCCACAGAGAATAGTTGTTCTTCCAAAAAAGAGGACAGCAGTTCTGCTGCGTAGCCTATAGCTTGGGTGTCTTCAACAATCATGTGCAAAGTTGCAACTTCATTTTCCATTGGTATAGTAGCTAATTGCACTGCCTGTGTGAAGTAACCTAACCTCATATGGCATGAAGGAGCCAGGCAGCTCATCTACAGGATTTAAGGCCAGGTTTCAATTTCCAACCTATTTTCATACAATCTGTTCTGATGACAGTCCCAAGATTTTGAGATCCACAGACATTAACCTAGAGTGAACTCTAACAGGACATTTGGAAGGTTTTGGAGATCTTTCTTATAGGGAAAGTATACATTCTGAATTGTGTGATTGTTTTTTTTACATTGTTCCTGCTTCTTTTTAAAAAGACAGTGGTGAAGCACATATGACCAGAGAGCTTGACTGTGATGTTGGCACTGAGAGTTGTCTCTTCAGCCACATTGAAGATTCATGTACAGACCTCCTGGTCATACAATGTGCAGTCTTCAGCTGATGAAAAGATAAGGGTCAAGGTAACCACACCTTGCTCACATCAAGCTTTTCCCTAACTAGTCCTAGCTAGTTTGCTGATTATGTTGTTCTTGCATCTTGGCAGCACATTGGGCTCCACTCTACAACCACTCCAAGATGTTTCAGCTAATCCTCATGGAGCAGTCCGACGCCACAGAAGGTGACCATTGACTTTTTCCGTAGTTGCACAGGAAAAATACAGAGATTATCTAGGATTCACTTCTTGAAGTAGCTGCTGGAGTCAGCATAATCTAGAGTAATTTTTCCTCTCCTCTTCCCCACCCCAAAACATCTGTGAAAATGCATTTCACTGGTGGAAGTTCTCATTTGTAGAGTAGCCTTGAGTTCAGCTCTACAGGCAGGTTTCCATAACTGGACTGGTGACATATTACTCGTATTAAAGCACCTGGAGAGCAAGATGGAGCCCCTGTGGGAACCTCCTCTCAGTACATGAGGTCTTTTGTCTTGCTCAAGTAGATACACATGGAAATTGCATAGCTGCCAGTAGGTATGCCATTGTTTCATATTGTACTATTTTTGACACTTTCAGAAACAGACCACAACAAACAGTGCCATATACTGCAGACAGATCCACAAAGGTCAGTTTTCAGTTCACACTGGAGAGCAGCTTCAAGGTGACTCATCAGTAGGATCAAAGATGCTTTGTCCCAGTCTGACTCAAGGCTGGTCAGAAAGTAGGCAGCTCTTGGAAAGAGCCACAAGCTCCTGCAGAAGCTCTCAGAAAGAATGGTAACAAGTTACATGAGACATTTTACTACCTAGGCAGGTTTTGTTTTTTTAAAAAAATTAGTTCATTTCCTCTGTTTATGGATAGCTTGTCAATGAGTAAAGAAACATGGTAGTCAACCACAGCCAGGCTGATCACAGCTTTTCAGCTGTGGTAGATAAATATCTGGCCCAAGAGCAATAGGAGGCTTAGACAGTACCAAGAGCTTCCCTTCAAATACTCACTACATACTCACAGCCGTTGCCCACCTTTCTTCTATGATCAGTGACTCTAAGACTCGTTGCCATGGCTTGGTGATTATCCTGTACTGTTAGGAATACCTTGCTGTTTGCTCACCACCAGCAGGTCTAATTTTTTTTCTCTAGCCACGTTCTTTTTTTGCACCTATTTTAGAGAAGCTCACTGTCTGAATTTAGTTGGCTACATTGCCACTACCTGGTAAACCAATGTTTTCTGCAGTTCCTGTACAGCCATTCTAACCAGTCTTAAAGCAGGTTCAATAATAAGGACTTGAGGACAAGCATATATTAAAACAGATTGATGTTGCCCACAAAATAAATCAGAGGAAACTTTCTTCCTACCTAGGAAACTATCAGGAGCCATATACTTGTCACAATAAGAGAATCTAGCTGGAATCTTTTGTTTTTTGTTTTTTTGTTTTTTTTTTTTTGGTAGAAAGACACAGCTCTTCTGCTCAATTGGTTACACTGACACAACTTGCAAATTCAAGGCCTCCTACACTTAGATGACATACATGCACTTGTGAGCTTACATCTCTTCTACTTCTGTCCATTTCATTTTAAATTGTCATTGAGCTGCTTTGAACCATAACGCCATTAGCCTGTGTTCAGTTCTCATGTAGACAGCACTGGTCAGGTCAAAGCAGTCAACAACAAGGACTCCATGAGGTTCCCATCTTCTACTTTCCTGTTCCCTGCTAAGTTCATAGGTTAAGTATATTCACTTCATTATTTCCTGTAACTACTTTTTAATCTGTCTCGAGCATTAGAAATGTGTTGTGGTCATTCATATAAAAATTTATCTGAATGTCAACATGAGTCTTTGAAGAGCTCTTTTGGCTCCTGCTTCGGGACATAGTTACTGTTTCTACAACATACCACTTTCATCTCACTGCAGTTGATAGGAAAAACAAATGCACTTAACAGATATTTCATAAACAGTCTCCAGATTGTCACTTTTTCCCAACATTTTCCAGTTGACTGTTATTACAAGATTCATGTAAGTCACCAGCAAGCAGTGCAGTCCCTTTTTCTGCTCATCATGTTCCGACTGATGGCGTGAGCTGTCAGACTGTAAACTCAGAGTTGTCAAACAGCTACAATTTGTGGATTTAGTAAAACAACTTAGCATTCCTTTGAACAAACTACTTGAGAGATATATTCAGTGGAATTTAAGGTCTGGAAAAGCCTGTGCAGTTTTCTAGTTAGAACAGGATCAGTATAGAACCACTCAAATGTCAGTAAAGCAAGCTTTGGTCCAAATCAGAGAGAGTGCCATTAGAGATGGCCTTGTATTTCAAGAATGAATTTCCACTGAGACTTTGGTATCTGAGACTAACAACATAACCATTTTAAGGATTTGGTTTTTTAGACACCTATTAGGATCACTTAGACACTTACTTGCTAGAACTTGACTACTTTTTGGTAGGCCAAATCACAGCTAGAAACATTTGCCCCTTAAGGTAAAATAAGACAAAACTCACAAGATACGGTTCATCAGAAAGCACAGTTTTTGCCAGCTTCTGGAGCTGATCATCAAGGTATTTTCCATATCTCCCCATTGTTTTCACAAGTGTTACATCCATTTGACTTGCTGTAAAATATTTCTATGCTATTTATATGAAGCAATATTTTCAAAATTGCAGTCCACCTCCAGTTGTTTCCTGTTCCTCCTTTGATTAACTGTAGTCTGAGTTTATATTTAGTACATATATACGCACACATGACTTGATGGTGTAACATCAAGGTTTCATCTGTATGAGTTAGGAACCGAGCACACCACTTGCATGTGGATTACATACAGATGGTCTCCTACAAGAAGAGAAAATGGTTAAACAATACCACTCTGCTGTGTATTCTACACAAAGCACACGTTACAGGCTTTAGTGCGGATAAATACTGTCAAGATTATGTCTCAGAGCTGTTGCCTTATGGCAGTCTCCAGCTAACTCCGGTGGAGTTACAGTAACGCACCAACCTATGACATGAAACACACAAAGAAAGCTTTAGAGATCTTTAAAGAAACCTACAGTCACTTTTTGGTACAAAATACTTTTTGACTTGAAGATCTAATATCTGATGTCAATTCCAACCACTGGTTTTACTGGGAGCTCAGCTTAGGCAACAGCAAGTGCTTTTATAAACCTCACCCTAAAGTTACGCATCCTGTTAGCATGTATAGGCAACCTCTTGTTTAGAAGCAGCCAAGTCCTCTCCATGCCGAGACTCGGTAGGACATAAAATTCCACATCTGGTGAATAAAGCTTTCTATGGTCAGCTGAAGACTTCTAACATCAAAAATTCCAGAGGACTGATATGAAAGGCTAATGGGACTGAATTCAATTGACTATGTATTACAGAGATGCAGCACTCAAGCACACATCCAGACAGATAGACATGCTCTTTGCAGCAGCACTAAGCAGATACAGGGTTCTAGCAAACACTAATTTTCAGTGGACATAACATTCAAAATTATTCTTTTTACACTGCATGAATTGTGTGCGTGTATCACTTTCTGCAAGACTATCTCTGGCCATTCTGGAAGCACTACTATGTAACACGATCACATACAGAGACTCTATTGAAAATTAGGTGCCTGCACAGCCCAAATAATGCATAAAACAGTGGACAAAAGACAGCACTGAGTAGATTGCTGTTATTAGCTGCCTCATATTTCAGGCTATTTACCTGCCCAAAGCGGAAAAAGCAGATGCTGTGGCAGAGCTCACTGAGCAGCATTTCGTAAAGCAAACCTGCCCCCACAAGACAGCTGCTACATGAGAGGTGCAAACCCGGCACAAGGGCCTTCATTGTGCTGCGTCCCATCCCGCGGAGGTCGCCTGATAACAAAGTCCTTTGAAAGGCAGCACTCTTCCATAGCACGCAAGGGAAAAAAGAAACAGCCCTGAGAGAGAAGCTGGCAACGCTTCCTCAAGTTTACAGACAGAAAGGCTTTCAGGGAGAATTATAGAAGAACTAGAGGAGAATTACAGCCCAGGTATGGGGACGAGCAAGGAAGAGGAGGCAACAGAGCTGAGTAAGGTAATGTTTAAGGAGAAATGCATGCAATAGCTGTAAGGAAAACCCCAGGCAGCAGCCGCCATTACGTGAGGCCAAGATTATCATGCCCAAGTACAGCTGATTCCTCTTTGTTCAGTTAAAAGCTGTAAGATTCAAGACTAAGAACACAGCACAACTCTGACTGTACTCTTGAGATAGCAAACATAAGTAGCCCTTCTCCTTTGCATGTGAGGGACTGAGGTACTTTTTTTCCCCTCTCCCCTCCCCCCATAACACCTCTCTGAATTTCTCTTCCTCTACCATTTATATTTAAATACTTTAAAACCTTGTAAAAAAAGTTACTGTATTGTACAACTTAGGGTCATTAATATATTTTTGCCCTGGAAACTTAGGAAACGATGTTTGCATAGGCAAGTGACATCTTCAGTAACATCCGCTATAGCCACTCTATGGTGTACACACATCACACACAACTGAACCTGATGAGAAAAAACTCCAGCATAAAATAGTTTTGCCCTGTGCTCTTCCCCCTCCCTCGTATCTTGCCAAATACCTTTGATTTCTTGAATCACCTAACAATTAACAGCATCGCTAAGCCATGACACTCATTACCTTCCACAAATTCTGCAAATGCTCATTTTACCAGAAAGCTTTCCCTGGTTTTCGTTGTAAATAAGTTCAGTCTTCTCCTGTGTGTGTTCTCCAAAAGCCAGTAACATTTTCAAATCTCCAAAAAAATAAAGATTCTTACACCATTGTGTGAAAATACACGTGGCCAACTTCACAATTCATGCACCAACAGTATTTGAAAGCTTCATTCCCAATCACGGACCAGCCTAACGTTCACATTCCATTTTTTCTAAGAAGCTTAAAATGAAAAAACTTTTCTTCTTTTCACACTCCACTTTTCAAAATATTTATTGGTGTTTGCACAAGGCCTCTAAAGTCCTCAGGTTTCATTTGTGGAGCACTTTACAGCACATTCAGAGGACACAGCACAAGCCAATATATAGTGTTCAAGCCTGTTTCTTCATCCCCGTAATGGAAGGGAAAATTTCTCTCCTTTTCCCCCTCCCCTCTCTCGGATAAAGCTGATAGTTTTACAAGGCACATTTTATGTTACATAAATGCTTTACTTGACAATTTTATAAAGGGCTACAAAGCATTGAAAACTGGAAGTGAAATGTGTGGGGAGCTGAGATGACACATTAGTCTTTCAACTTTGGGGATGCTATTTTAAATTCTGCCCTAAGTCACAAGTAAAAATGCATTTTTCCTCTTTTTTCAAATAATAAATAGGCTGTGCCACTTGGTACAATTGGCACTTCTCATTTGAGAAAGAAATGCTGGAATAAAAGCCTAAGTTATCTAAGGTCGAGATTACATTGCAGCTGTCAACTGTGGGAAACATATAGCATAGCAGCTCTATGAATTCACAGACTCAATTACCCAGACAAACCACCAGCCCCACTCTCACTAGCACCCTGTCACTTAAAACAAAGTTAGTCATGATTTATTCTCATGGGACTTGCCTTAAAGTCTATTTAGGAAGTTATGATTAGCCTTGCATGCAGCAGTCTCCTTGCTTGCTGGTGTAAACAATAACACTGTGTAAAAAGGACCATAACGGGACAAACCAAGTGCCCATCTAGCCCAGCACTCGTGACTGATGGTATACACCGGTTTCTTCAGCTCTTTCCTTAAGCATCCCCAGGACAACATAGAGCAATGCTTCCCCCAGCTTCCAGGTGTTTGGGCAATGCTCAACAGGCCCAGCAGACAAGTGTAGACAGATTCTGGGGGCATCCTGGGGGGACCGAGCAATAGAAAGCTCAGGTCCTTTCCCTGAGTGCAGCAGAAGTTGATCAGAAGTTACATAACAGGAATTTAAAAAAATATTTTCCAGGAACTAAGCATTTGAGGATTTCCTTAGAAAAGAAGCAAGAACAGATGTACACACTGACTATAGTCAAAAAGCATCCCAAAGTCTAGAAAATTCAGTTCTACAAGATGCTTAGATATTTACAGTTTTCCTCCATCGCCATTTCAATGACGTCACCGTTTCATCAATGACAACTATACATCACAGCACTGCCAAATCCCTTTGCAACTTTTTCCTTAAAGAAAATTCCCTAGCTCCTTCTGAGAAAGATGACAAATTCATCAACATGCAGTTAAGAAAACATCCAGTTGCCATCAAAGCTCTTATCCTGAGTGCAGACCAAAGCTATAATTTCCAGCAGAGGTCAGGACTGAAGGCAGGAAAGAGCGTTTAGATGCTCCACTGACCAAAATAAATGTCACTGAAAATTCCTCCCTGGAAAACAGTAGATAATCAATAGAATACTAAATTGTCACTTCTGCAACTATTGTTTGAAGACAGATGGGTTGTTAAATGAGCATGGTAACCTCAAAATGATTCCTAATTTATGTGACGATTATAAAGTGCTGGATTTGTAATTACTGTTTTCCTTGATGCACACATGCAACTCAAATTAGCATTAATAGAAGTTATATGTATACATGGAGGAAAAAAACCCACTCCCATTATAGCTCTTATACTCCTCAAAAATTAATGAGGGTATTTTTTGTCACTCAACATTTATGGAATATCCCTGCACAGTATCATTAAAAGATTTAAAGATATAGTAAATGAGCATTTAGAAAGAACAGCTGGAAGTTCCTCTAATCATACTTGGGGAAACAACAAACACACAAACAAAAAACCCCAGTCTGCTCCAAGATCTCACATTCAGTCATTCCAGACATAGCACTTCGCAAGACCACGCAGCGCTCAGCAACAACTGCTTGAAACAGAGCGACAGCACGACCGGCGGCTACTGCAGCTCAGATCAATATGGTGTAAGAGCACTATCAAAACTGAGTGTCACTAGATAAAAACTATTTCTTGCTTTCTCATTTGATAATGAAAAACTAGCATTATAGCAGCACAAAAAAAAAAAAAAGAAAAAAAAAAAAAAGAAACAAACTCAAGACAGTGTCAGGTCAAGAGCAGGGCTCAAGCAAATTCTTAAAAACAGCTCTGCTTCTGCTGTTCACCAGATCAGTGATGGGGAGGTAAAACAGTCTACTTTCATAAAGATATGACATAGTATTTTAAAACCAGTAACAGTCAAGCTTTTAACAATAATTTTCATTCTCATCGGCACGATGCATCTAATGAGAGTGCTCTTCACATGTTTTTGCAGCTTGATACGTTGAAAATTAAGGGCATATAAAAGCTGAGGGGGAACAGAATTTGGGTGTGCTGTATGAACTTACCTTTCTCTGATTGATCATCTGGAGTTTGGTTGCCTAATGCTAACCCACAGCCCTATAATTTGCTATCAGCTTCACTGTCATTACCAAGCACTGCAAACAATTACTTTTACTAAAAAAGCCAATTCAAAGCTTCCCTTTCTGGGTGGAAGAGCCATACTCCCATAGCTGTTATTAAAATCATCGCTATTTTTATTCCATGCGAGTGACTGACAAAATATCTGTTTCCCCTGGAAATTGCTGCAAAGCTGGAGGAGTCATTTTAACAGGACACCCATGTCTATTCACAAAGATAAATCCTTTATTTAGTAATAATTATCTATACACAGATGAACAACAAGAGTCAGGCTAAGAAGTCTTCCAGCAGATGTTTATACAATGTGGTTTTAAACTAGCCTTTCTTTTTGAAACATCTATCATCTTACTGTACAATGTATATTTTACATTTCCATCCTCAAAAGAAACTTGAGCATAATTTAAAATCTGAATTTTAAGAGATGTATGCAACTACTAATCCATATAACAGCACTGCTGAGAGTAAACTGAGAGATTATCTGCAAGTAGCAAGTTATGAATTTCCATTTTTGAAAACCAAAACCAACCTGCCAAAAACCTCAAACCACAAGTTTGCTAACTTGGAGGTTAGAATAACCAAACAAAGCCTGATTCGTGTCTTCACACTCTGTGCTCAGTAAGTTCTTGCATGGGAATTAAAATTAAATTCTGCAAGTTTGGAGTCAATAGATGAATATGCAGTGCAAGAACCAATCATTTTTCTGTCCACTTTTCAGACATGCACATTTCCTTTAAAAAAAGGAGAGAATGAGAGGAAAAAACAAAGGGCTTTTTGACTCCGAACTGGCAAACAGTGATTTTATAATGGTAGTAGGTGACTTTAATTTTGAAAAACAACCTGCTACAAATCCAGCAAAATTCCAAAAATATGAAAAGCTGCTGTTTAGAAAAGTGATGTGCTGGATTACAGAAGAGCAGAATTACCAAGATCCACAGAGGCTGTCAGAGAGCTTCAAAATAAATCGATTTTCTGTAACAAACTACATCTTTTTAAAGAGATGCCATATATATTGTCTCAAGACTCAGTGCAATACAGATCTTATCCGAGCCTCCAAAGCTGTGACTCTCCCAGTCAGCAAGTGTCATAAATGTCTGCTTAAAATAGTGATTTTGGAGTCATGGCATAAGAATTAAAAAAAAAAAAAAAAGGAAAAGTTTTATCTTCTTGTAACCAAAAAAGTCAAAGTATTGCGTCTACTTCCTTGAGATGCTTGCTCACAAGCAAAACATAACACTAAGTATTTTGCTCTTGCATCTGTTTGATAGAATAGCGGGAGGTTGTGGCAGCAGAGAATCCTGCTCATCTGCAACTCTTCAGCTGTGCAACTTTTTCTGGTTTTCTAGGAAGCTTTTCCCACTTAATTTGGGAAGGTGGTGGGGGGGAACCAAAAGAAAGCAAAAATCTTTTTGCTATCATCAGTACAGAAGTCTTCCCCCCTCCCATTTACCATGTGCTGCTGCTAAATTTACAATTGTTAGGTGTATTTTTTGTAACCCGTGCCTCAAAAAGCAGTTAGCTAAGCACAGAGCACATTCGAATAAAGCCATGAACAAGTCAGGAATGTTTATCTAGCAACTCTATGGCACAAGAACTTCTCAGTCATCTCCCAGAAGTCACTGCAATTCTTTAAAATAAATATTCTACTGTATCATGAGCCTTCTTTTTAGAAAATGCCTTTAAGAGTTGCTTCCCATCACTCAGTTTGCATAAAGCTGGACAAAGCTGCAGCATACAGATTGGCTTAAAAAAAAAAAATGGCAGAGCTAGACAACAGTCTTACAGCCATATCAAACCCTTTACAGATTTAACTGAACTTCGATCATTACTGATATTTACCATCTGAAAATGCTCCCTTCTCCCACACCTCTTGGAGTACTTGCAAAATCTGTCCTCAGTGATTAAATACATCAGCTTTGTATAATCACTTACTCATCTGAACACTTCCTCCCCTCCACAAACACAAACAAATTTGGCATAAAAATGGCTCGTGGTTTCAGAGTACTTAAAGAGGCCGTAATGCTAGTTTTCGTTCTCTCTTTAGACAGTCACTGGAATTTCAAAGCCCTGTCACGTTGGAGGCGAAAAACTTCACGGAGGGGAAAAAACAAAACAAAAAAACCCCCTAACCTTCTCCATCTTTCAGACTAGTCACATCTCTAAAACTTGTGCCAAAGGAAAAAGGTGTTCAAGATTGAAACACTACTATTTACAGCCTTTGTACATTATCTGCCACATGCAACAGTAGACAAATTATTTAATTCCAAAACTAGCTCTTGGGGGAGGAATGGTGTTTGGTTTTTGTTAGTTACAATATAGGAAAGGGAAAAGCTTCAACTATTGCTAACTGTTTCTGGCAGTTCAGAGGTAACTGCACCTTTATAATCTACCATCTTGCTATTACAAATTAAAAAAAGGAGACACTTGCTAAAAATAAAAGGAAGATGGTAAATTAAAATAATTCTGGACTGCCACTACATTAACAAGGCTTTACTTTGCTTCTATGCTCCAAGGATGAAAGCAAAAGTCTTCGCATTTGATGTTATTGTTAAAATATTTTTTTCCTGAGGATTAATAACATTTTATTTTCTTGCATCATTTTAATAATGAGAAAACAAATGGCTAGCAGAAAAGATAAAGGTTTAACTTCCTTTAAGTTACTGTTGCTGTATTCAGCTGTAGAGAAAGCTATAACAAAAAAAAAAAAAAAAAAAAAAAAAAAAAAAAAAACAGAACAAAACAAGAAGCAAACAAAAACCCCACCAACCAACAGTATTTGCAGCTAAGTTTCCAAAAGCACCAAATTCGGTACTTTGCTAGTGCCCTCACTGAGACATCTTGCACCTGATTTATAAACATAACTTCAACAGTGTAATTATACTGTTATAATTCCCCAGAAAAATGTTATTTTTAAACATCAAGAAAAAGATGTCCTTTTTCTTATTAAAAATATATATATATCTCAAATGAGGAATTATAGCAGCATAACTACTGATAAACAGACATGGGAAATCTCCCTGGAGAGGTCAGGCCTAAACATACAATCCTCTGGTGTCCTGCAAATCACAGAAATTAAGGTTTCTTGATACTGAAGAAATTTTGTCTACTGAAGTAGTGAGATCATTGGAGCAATATTATCCAGGTTGATTTCTCATACATTAACGACATAATATAAATTTATGGTAGTCTTTATTGAATCTTAATTGCTCCCCAAGACCATGACTGAAATCAAGGTGAGTGCGTTCTGCTTTGACTTCTACTTTGAAGCAGATGTTGCGGATACAGAATTCTGAACTCTGATTTTTTCATTTAAGAGAAAGCTTCCAATTCTTAATATTTACACATTTTGTACATTTTCTGTAAAGTCACACTGTTTAATTTCAGATTTTTATCAGCTCTTAGAACTTCTAGTTCTTTTAAGAGGATACTAATGCACTTCCTGGATAGTCCAATGTGAAAGGTGCTTTGGAGCAGTGAGATGGATTATTTCAATACTTAGTTTGCTACTAGAAGCCTCCAATATTTTGTTGGGGCTCTTCTTAAGTTTCAGAAGGAAGAAAGTTTCACACCAGAGCACCCCTGAAGAATTTAAATTGCATCTTCCTCACTAGGAGACAAGTTCATATTAGCCCAACTACAATTAAAACATGACTTCTTTATCAGCCATTAATGATGAAAAATAATGTAAACTGAACACAAATCTGTTTACAATTTAATGATCCATCTGAAGCAACTACCAGGAGAATTTACCAATACCTAAAAACTGCCATAAAATATACTGTTAGTTAGAAGTAATTTTAAAGGTTTTTTTGAAAAAGCTCAGCTCTTGCAAATGCTATTGAATACCAGGGATTTGTAAAGATGTAGAAATAAGACTTCTTTGGTTGAAGTTATGTTCCTCTGAGAAACAGTAAAAACCAAAAACTGCAAAACCCAGGAAGTTTTTGAATCATGAGTTAAAAACAAGAGCTGTGCTTCACTGCAACATTGTGCATTTTTAACCTGTTATAGAAGATTAATCCAGGATCATACTTAGCAAGAACAGTTTCCACAGCCTTTCACGCTATTGATAATTTCTTCTTGTAGTTTCTTCCTTTCCTCCTCTTTGGACATCTGATTGTTTCTCTCTTCCCATTTCTGATTGTTACTGCTATTTCGCATTTTGCTGCTCTGTGTGTGCCACATCTCATAATAGAGATTGCTCGGGCTTGCAAGGAGGTCTGCATGTCTACCACGTTCAGCAACTTTACCCTGTAAGAGAAGTGGAAGAAGTCAGCAGTCAATATTACCAGATCTTCAGGAATATTAGCACTGCCAAAATATGGGCCACAGCTTTACAGTGTGGCTCACACCAATTCTGAGCTAGGAGAAGGCTGGGGCAGCAAAGGACAGACTGAACGCACGGAGCATTGCTTTTTGGGTTATGCTGCATGCGGAAAACAAGACACTGTATTCTTAAACTTTTGTAAATAGGAGCACAGACTCCTCTTCTCAACCTGGACAAAATTTAAAGCCTACCAACATGAAAAGTTTTACTATTTAAACTGGAAGTGCTATTTAAGATAAATGTAGAAATTCTTACGGACAGCAAGGCGTTAAACTACTAGTGCAAAAGGCACATGGATGTACCAAGACAAACATGTATTTATCTCTGCTTGATAAGAAACATACTTAAGCTACACCAAAAGAAGCTGAAAGAAGAGAGCACACACAAAGGGATTTGTGGCAGTTAAGCCAAAAACATTTAAAGTCAGATTCTAAAAGCAATTAATGTAAGTCGCATTTTCAGAAGGGGCCTCAGTTGCTTCTGTCATTAGATGCCATCATGAAAACCAAGCAAGCAGTTCAGTTCATCTGTGCTCTCTGTTTTGAAAGAGCAATGCTGATTTACTGACTGTCATACTGTGGAAAGGGGAAGGAAGAAGAAAAGGGGAGAACCCAAACCCTCTGGACAGCCAGACAACACCATTCTCAAAACAGAGGCTCCTATCTTTTTCATTTGAGAGAGACGTTTACATCCACTGACTTCAATTTAAAATCATTTATTCATTCTCTACCTATTCTTTCTTTTGAGAAAAGATAATATTATATAGACAACTACACAGATTTTGTATTAGTTCCAAATTCTGATCTACAATTAAATCTACCTCCTTGTGACAGCCGCTGATGAACATACTGGGAAACAAAATTGGGTCTTGTCACTTTTATTAGTAGTCGTGCTGGTGGAATCTTAACAAATACGTAGTTGGCCAACATAACTGCAGAATTGATTTAAAAACGCTAAGTGGTTAATTTAGAGAGTTCACTGCAGTGGAGACTAGGCTTATGAATTAAACTATTTTTATAACTTTCACAGTTGCCAGAAATTTAACTTCTCTGTTCAGCTTTGCAGCATTAAAATCAATATTGTTAATACAGTATTTGTTTACTCAATTATTCTGATTTTACCTAGGCAAAGGTGTTGAAATTGCAATGCAATATTTAACATCACTGAGTCACAAAACAGTCACAATTTCCTTGCCTCTTTTCCATTGCTGATCCTCATTTAACTGGTTGCTAACACAGCACTCATCAAGCTGGGACGACAAGAGGCAACTTTCTGCCACGCAAATGTCAGCGATGCCTCACGAAGCAGTCAGACACCAAAAAGCGATGCACCATGCTGCCTCGCTCACTCACAATCTCTTTTACACTCAAACCATTCAGGAAAGTGAGCACTCTAGCTGTTTTACAGCTTTAGGTTGTGTTTTTATTTTTAACAGTTACACTGTAACACAAAACACACTCCTAGTAAACTGTGAAAACTTGCATCAAAAACAAAACAAAAAACCACAGATTGCCTTATAACATGTTAAAAAACATTTGCAAGATGTTGTAACATGCAGTTACATAAAGGATACACCTTAGGAAATGATTTTTCAGCAAAAGCAGAAAAAACAAGCAGAACAAAACCGAACCAAATATCTACAGGGAAGTACGAGTGAGTTTATTCCACTACTTAATTTTTAGGTTCATATGACACTAAAATTTGCATAGCAAATATGGCCAGGAACATCACCATTTCATCAGATTTTGTTCTAATTTCCCATTAAATCATTTAGTGTACTATGGGAATAATTTATTTTCTTTTATATGTGCACATTTCAGTCACCAAATACACCTATAGTCACAAGCATAGAAAGAACAACTAAAATAAAGGAATGCAGAGTTGAATTTAACATCTACTAACAGCAGATTACAGCACTGTTTTCAGCATTATCGGTTCAAAAAGTAACTATGAAGTTATTTTAAGGACATTTATTTATTTTAAAATCTATAGCCAAATCTGCGTAACAGAAGACAACAGACTTAGGACAACTGAATATAAGGTAAGTGTTGAATAGTGATGTTAATAAATCAAATGTTGAAAGGGGTGTGTGTGTGTTTAAGGTAGACATACAGTACAGGAAGGGAATGATTACAATTTTCTAAAGCTACAAAAGAGAACACTGATTTCTAACATAATTAGGTTGAACAAGCCTACAACAGATTTATCTGCATAGAAACAGAGCATGCTGTCCTCTTTCTTCCCATTGGAAAAAAAACCCCAATGGATGCATATGAAAAACAGACACTCACTGTATAATGAGAATGAAGCATAAATTGGGGGAACACATTAGGAGCCCAAATGGAAAGGAGCATATAATAAATTAAAAATATGCAACATTAAGCTATTCCCAGCTCAAGTTTGTAATAATCCATATAAAGTACTTTAATTAAATGTACTAAGCAAACAAAGTAATAATATACACAACAAAAAGAAATCACAGAAAGGTTTCTACAGCTGACAAACCATTAGTTGCAAAGAGAAAGGTATAAAAAGTAAAGCTCAGGCAAGATTTTTTTTTTTTTAACACTGCTCTTTTCCAAAGGCAGAGCTTTCAGTAGCTTGGTTAGGGTTTTAGTATTTCAGAGTGTACACATAAACTCTTTACAATGACATTATGTGAAAGTTGTATTTCGCAGGGCAATAGCCTCACCTGATCCAGGACAATGATTTCATCTGCATCAACTACTGTTGACAACCTGTGGGCAATGAAGACTGATGTTCGGTGCTTCACCATGTCCCTCATGGCACTCAGAATATTCTGTAAGATTAATATATAGACACACGCTTACACATTCTTAGGTAGTATGAAAAGAAATAAAATGCTGTCTGGAAATATTCAAATTATTTTAAATGAATGTTGAGAAACATCTCCAAAACTGCTACAGTTTCCCAGTATGAAACAGCTAGGAGCATGTACAGAAGCAGCAAACACAGCTCAAGAATGAACCACTTGTGGTTCTGACAGCATCCTCAAAATTGAAAAAAAAGAAAAAAAGAAAAAAATAGTTTATATTTGGTGGCAGGGGAATAGAAGTCCCAACAATTGAAAGAGAACTTGATTTCAGGAAATTTCCTTGGGCATTCAGAAGCATCATCAAAAGCAGTTAAGGCACCTGAAAATAATAATGATAGACTTCCCAAATGAACAAAAGTTAAATGCAAAAAATCCCTCTCGATACTATGCCAATGTGGAACACAAAGCTAAAAAAAATTCTTGGAATCCTTTCCTATCTACAGCTGACTTTGTGTATGCTTCTCCACCTCCCCAAACTGCATCCAGATGCAAGCGGCACTAATTGGGAGTTTGTGCTCTCACTAAGTGAAGTGCCCATTTTGTTTTCCCGAAAAAATGCTAGGCTTTGTCAAAAACCATTCTGATTACCTGACACACTTTTGTGGGAAGGACTCGATTTTGTTTGCTGTCTTTAAAATGCAGCTCTACTGTGAAACTTTCAGCTTTGCTTATGAGTCTTGCAACAAATACAGTGAAGTGAAAGAATGAAGTATTATTCCTTAGAATTGTGTTAAGAACATTTCTGGTCGTGTGAGGGAGCACAGTCGGGAGTTGGGAAGCATTACTTGAAAGCTGTACTACACAGACGTACAGTATGTACCTTAGCTTCTTCACATCCAAAAAATGAAAGTAATTTAGCAATTACAGGTCAGTAAATTTGCTCAATAATCTGCATAAGTGAAGACAAACATACACAGAGCACTGGTTTTAGATGACATTAGTTTGTGAAATCATTGCTGGTGCTGAGAGTTTTGTGTTTAAGCAAAGATGCAGTTATGAAGCCTGATGCAGTTGCTGTGGTAGTGTCATGACATCTATGTCACAACACGCTGATGTTTCGCAGCCCTTCCTGTGAAGGGAATACAAATGAACAGCAGCACTGCAGGTTACGCCTACCTGATTTGCATCTCAGAACGATGCTGCACAACGAACAAGGGGTTTTCTGTTTCACTTTACATCAAAATTGTTTATAAGACTTATTTTTAAATGAATACTAGAGACCAACTAAACACCTTTTAAAAGAGGACTGCAAAGCTTCATACATCATGGCCAAATATTTGCAACAGTTTCAAGAGATGCGTGTTTAATGGTGAAGAGCACCTCAGAGTGTAAAACAGAAGTTGCACCCAGAGACAGAACTGATATTCTTCCCTCTGCCTCGAGGTGGATGAGGCTCAGGATCTCTTGCTCCGGCCTTTAGGAAAAAGGATTAGCCATAGGGTCACTTAACAGTAATATCAAGAAAACACATGATAGCAATCAGGCAACAAGAATAGGATTCTTTCTGAGAAGGAAAGAACAAGGAAAAAGTATCAGGATCAGACATCATTACACCACTTAAATTTTGTATTTCTTTCTGCCAATTTACCTCTTCTGTAATTGAATCTAAAGATGATGTGGCTTCATCATAGAGAAAAATAAGTGGCTCCTTTAGCATCGCTCTAGCAATTGCAACTCTTTGCTTTTCGCCTCCTGAATAAGGGGAGGGGAGGGGAGGGGAAGGGGATAAAAAAAAAGAAGTTACAATTATTACCTGCAGGATATTCTAAATTCAGCAGTAGAGGTGTGTTTGTTCTTTAAGTCTTTTCAATATACACATCATAGTTACTACTGATACAAGTCTGCATACAGGTTACATAAGATACCGTGCAGGTTCTTGCTCCAGGTAAATAAAGTGATTCAAAATTGTTTATCTTCTTAGAAAAAGAGGGTGAAGTATTTCATATATGCTACAAGGCAAGAGCCTTGTACAGGTAACTAAAAACAACAGGGTACAATAACTCTTTCCATACTCCAGGGAGCCAGGTGCTCTTTTGCCTGCTCTCCTGTAAGTTACGTCCCACGCAGTAAGAACATATATACATGCACCGTCTTCTCACGCAAGCAAACAAGGCTACGCGACTACTGTATTCTTTTATTTCACACACCTTGCACGCACACTTTTTCTTTCCAGTCTCTCCTTGAAATTCATCCAACTTTCCACTGCTCTATAACCTGAATTAAGTGTCCAAAACTAACAGCTTTAACGAGTGAATTTCATTAAGAAATACAATTAACATGGCACTGAAAACCATCTTCATTATGCAATGTACTGCCTGCTGCTTTTTGATGTAAGTGGTTTCAGAACAGTTTCCTTCCTTCACAATTCTCACAGACAACTGATCTCCCCAAGAATAACTTATGACAAGTTTTATAGACAGAAAACAGGTGCATTTGAGGACTTAAAATCTGCTAAACATTTGGTATGCAATGCAGACATTTAACATTTGTGCGCTTGCCCTCCTATGTTTTATTCAAGACTTTGCACGATTCTATTTAACACCATTATATTCTTATTAATGTTCCATTTCTATCAGGAGAGAACACGCTTTAATAAACCATTTAAGAGGCTGATAATCTTGGTGCAGTTCAAGATTTAAGCTATCTTTGGTGGAACTCAGTAGTAATTAGAATTGTACAATTTACTCAATCTATTTTAATACACTCTCCCTCTCTCCCCTTCTTTAAAGCATGTTCAGAACTGACAGCTTGGCAACATCCCTGTTTGAAAGACATGCACTGATATCAAAAACCCAAGGCCTTTTCTCACATTTGCAGCATACAGACGCGTTTCACGTTCTTCCCATCCACATGCAGGACAGCAGCATTTTAATTGTTTTGCTCACAAGGCCAGGTGTCTATGAGACATCTACTGAAAGGCACTGAAATGCATGCTACTTGCAAAAGCTCAAACTTTTAATTATTTACTCTTGAGGAATCAATCACGGAGACCACTAAGAACTGCACTAAACGCTTATTTGATTTTATCATTTAAATTGATAAAGTTCTTAATGCAATAGAGACTTCCTTAGGCCTGTTATTTTTGGTACAGCACCAGCAAGGAAAACCGCACTAAGGCAGACACGCTGAGGCTTCTTAACCACCTTCGCGTACTGCCATTGGGGAGTTTTGTTTGTATTAACATTCTTACCAGTCAATGAAAAAAACATTTTAAAATATCAGACAGCACTTCTAAAATACAATTTTACAATGCTCCGTTCCAAAAATACGTAAACTCTTCCTTTACTGGAAGAAAGGAATCTTTAATATAGCAGGGTGCAAATTCTGCATACAGAGAGCATCAAATTTACATATTATTGTTTAAATTAACCACTTGCTCCTCTCAACAGTATTAAATATCTATAGAAAAAGGGCCCAAAATTAAGACCGCAGCAATTACTGGCCCCACACATCCACCCTGCACCACTGTCTACACACCCAGGACACCCAAGACAATTCTTAGGATCATCACTGCCTTTCACTGAGATATCTACCATGTCAGTGGTCCCCAAAACCTCGTTTTTTCCCCACCAGGAATGGAAAATACCTGGATTTCAAAGAGGACCACTTAAATTCACAAACCTTTCACCCTCTCTAGTCCTCCCTCCAAAAAAGTCAAATCAAGGCAGGACTTTGCGTACTGCTCAGACTAGGAGGGCGAGAAGTCTCACCCGATTCAAAAAGCTAACTACGAACCAGACTCAGGAAGGAGTAATACATATCTTTACAACAATTTGAGGAGCCATTCTACTCTCCAGAAAAATGCAGGGCTTCAAGGTAACAGATACTGTATGTTCACAGAGCTATTGAGGAAACTCAAAGGCAGGCGTTTGACACATCTAATCCATTAAACAATAAAACCAAACCATTGACAGTCAACTTCTGGCCACTCTAACTCTCATTACCAACAAGAGCGTTAATCTAACGCACACGCAGGGAAGTCAGTGGACACTTCAGCTTCACATTTCAACCTAAACCACTGTCTCAAATGGGAACCTGCAAATGAAGGCAGACTCAAACCAGGCGCTGAGTGCTCATGACTGCGTTTAAGATCAATTCAGTGTGCAATCTGGGGAAGCCCAAGATGAGCAGACACTTCTGAGAGCCTCAGCCTGAGACTCTCGTAGCCTGGCTGTAAACATTGCCTCAGCCTGTTTATGATTGTTTGCCAATAGTCATCTAATTTGTTGAAAATAAAGAGACTGAAGCTGCTACTTCAATGTCACATGCACATGCCGAGCTCTCTCTTTGCCACAAATTCACATCAGTGTCTTTCCACTGGTAAGAGATTTACATATTCTTTTTGTTTTAATACAAACAAAAGGGGAAAAAGAAAAACACACTTCCCTCCACTTTCTAAGCACGATCTCTGTTAAAGCATTGTGTTAGATGAGTGTTTACTGCCAGCGCTGCGGCAGCGCACAGCGAAGGAGGGAGCAAAGAGGAGCAGGGTTCAGGCAGGCTCTGCTGGAGGAGCCCTGGGGTCAGGGGGGAGCCCAGCGCGCAGGCGCACACCCATGCACACAACCCCACTTCTGCCCCGCGTCTGGGGCGCGGGACGTCTTTCCAGACAAACCCCAAGCCTTTCCAAACCTGCTGTTAGTCACATCATCTTTCTAGGGTGCTTTGGGAGACAGGCAGCACAGGAGACATCCTTCACCTTCACGGTTGCGGTTCTTCGCAGTGCCGCCAGTGCCCGTTTTGTATTTTTTACTCACTCACCCAGACTTGTGCCACGTATTTCATCTCCCTTCTAGCCTTCCCTGTGCTCCCCTTGCACAAGCGCACACGCATTCCCGGCGTAGGCACCCTGCTCCCCACTGCACCACCGCACGCAAGGGAGCCGCCTGACCCGCTCTTCAGTCTACCAACCAGCGGCTGTACGTGGGGCCAGGGTGGCAGAAACGTCACCAGCTCCGCACCGCGAGCTGACAGCTTGCCACAGAGCGAGGCCTGGTGTCCAGACGGCCTTGCGCAGAGGGCACGTTTTACATGCTACCGCCGTGCTACGGCCTCTCCTCCTGCAGGGCAGCGGTTAGACGGCGCATGTGCTGCAGTCTGTCCACTCGCAGTCTCTGCACATCCATCTAAATTAACTTTAAGCATATATTTAAAAAAGGATAGAAAGCCAATGTGAAAATCTGTGCTCTACCGCTATTCCTATCGGCGAGCAAGTCTAAGCAAAACCTCAGTGCGTTTCGCTTTCTCGGAACGGAGAGCAGGAAATGATTTTAATGAACTCCACAGCCACCACTTGTACTCCTTGAAATATCCACCAAGGACGGAAAGCAAATCCATCAGTGAATTACGTGGGGAAATCTCATTAAATGACTATCCTGTTCTATCTGGCATCATATATCCATTAAAGAAAAAAAACTTTAAATGGTATAAGAGGATAAAGACTTATCTAAAATAAAATATTTATCCACCTAATAATAATACATCCTTCAATCAAAACTGGAATTTTGATTTTGTTTCATTCAATGTACCACATTTAGTGCTACAATCATGTGCTAGACATCATCAATAGCTTTCTTTCAATGCAATTTTAGCCTAAGAGATTTAAGACTGAAAGTGTTTCAATGGAATATAGCTACTACCTAAAAATTATACTTAAAGATAAACTTAGTACTTTTTAAATCCTAAATCCCCCATTAAAAAACAGAGAAAGAATAAGGCAAATGATTTAGACATTTCCCAGGTCCCAAATGATCTCTTATCTCACGTTATCATTCCCCTAACTCTGCCACAAAAAGTATTTGCTTTCAAGCATCATCTTCCCTAAAAAGAAGAAGTGTGTGCAATTTTAACATACATGGAAGGAGCAGTCATAGGAGAACCATGAGCGTAGAGACAGACATCTGCACAGAAGGAGGAGTAAACTGTAATTTTGTAAAAAATGGTGCCAAAAGGCTGACATGCCATGGGCAGCTTGGCTAATACCATGATGCTATCTGTGAAGCAGCAAAACTGTCCTGCACTCGATAGGGTGCCTATTCGACTATGGAGGAACTTGGAGGACCTAAACTCAGGCTATTTTGATTTCAATATTAAGGTTGCTTTATATAAATCCACAGCCTGTAGATAAGCTGCCACAATTTTTTTTTGTTTGTTTGTTTAAACACAAATCAAAATGACAAGACTTGGAGGCACTTTTATAATGAAAAGGGCCTAAAATTAGTGTGTGGCAACAACATTTCCCATAGTACTATTTACTACAAAAACAAAAATCTAGATTTCAGCTGCTAGAAGATCAAAATTTGGAAGGTCTATGCATAGGTAAGTCTATACCATCATACATGCAAAGCACACATACACAGAGCTCTCAATTCTATTCATATGTATTCTACAACCCAAATATATTACAGTAAGACCATTTTTATTTAGATGTATCTATGTGCTTACCTATCACCTCATTTAACACTTATCCCCTGAAAATACATCCCTTTAAATATCTTGTAGATTACAGTTGTCTTAAGCTACAGTTTATTAATACTTAGCGCTGCACTTACGTTATAATGTAAATGAGCTAAAAGCAAGTCTAACTGATGAACAAACTACACATTACACTTTGAGCTAGCAAAAGGGATGCAAAGAACATTTGCACTTACGGACCTACCTGAGAGCTTGAGTCCTCGTTCACCAACCTGCGTGTTGTAACCATTAGGCATTCGAAGAATAGCATCGTGGATTCCTGCCAGCTTCGCCACTGCATACACCTCTTCCGGTGTTGCACTGATATTGCCATAGAGTAGATTGTAATAGATAGTATTATGGAAGAGAACAGCATCCTACATTTATAGAAAGAACATTTTAAACAAATTATGAACACTAGTTCAAAAACTGTCCCCAACCCTTGAAAGAAATCAATACGAAATAGCTTGTATTTTTCCACGAACGCTTGAAGTTGAGTATTTGGGAGATTTCATTTCCCCCCAAAATGGGAATGAGACATTTCCTTATGTCCTAAATATACATCACATATACTTTTACAGTTTTGCTAACTCAAAGGTGATAATCAACTATAAAGGTGAATCACTTCATGAGAAACAGCCTCCAGCTTTAAGCAGCTTAAACACATTTCAAGAATTGGATCTATACGATTCACATAAAAATGGGGTAATATTTCCTGAGCAAATTAAGTACAGTGACTTTCAAAGGAACTAGACAATATCACTGTGTTACGATTGGCTTTTATTGAACCACAGTGTCAGAATATCACGAACTACCATTACAAGAGGCTTTTGGGGGAGAGTGAAACGTATTATACCTGGGGTACAACTCCTATTGCCTTTCTCAGACTTTCCAAACTGACATCTTGTATGTTCTGTCCAGCAACATAAATATTTCCTTTCTGAGGTTCGTAAAAACGAAATAATAATCTCACAATTGTGCTTTTCCTGAAATGGAAAGAGAATTGAAGCCAACATTAAATTCTCAGTTTATCGTTTGCAAATCTCCAGTCAAAACATTGATGTCACAGACAAAAGTAATAAAAAGCAAAACACAAGAACAAACTCATTTAAAAAACGCCAATCAATGATGCAGAATTTTGCATGTAGTCCATTTACCCACCCTGACCCACTACCTCCTACAATGGCCACTTTCTTTCCTGCAGGGACTTCAAAAGATACTCCAGCAAGGACTTTCTGCCCCTCAAGGTATTCAAAATGCACATTATCAAAGGCGATGGCAGCAGTCTGTGGTGTGATCTGCAGGGGTGGAGCCAGCTCTTTGTCCTATTAAAAGAAGAGTGCCACTTTATATGCTGCCCAGAAAGTATTTCAAGCAGTTCAACAAGCTAAACAGTCCATTTCCTAACTGAGAAAAAGGCAAATAGACACTCTAGCTTGGATATGTTGAAAATAATTATGATCAGCCACACAGGTAAAATTGGTTTATTCATCCTTTTCCCCAAAGAAGGCAAAAATTTCTGCTGTAAACATTCCGCTTCACAACTTCTGCAGTAATAAATTCTGCATCATTAATTACAAATAAAAACTTAAGCACAAGGCATGAATGCTTAAACAAAAACCTCAGTGCAAACACAGCTCTGTGAAGCAACTTCTGCTCTTGCTAAAAGGTTCTGCAAGAAAAAAAGCAGCAGCTACTGCACTAACTGCACTTAAAGAGAACACCGAACAGCATCCTTACACAGTAACTCTTTCCTGAACAGAAGCTACATCTCAACACTATCAAACAGGGTGAAACAATAGCATGCTACAAAACAGCCCTATTAAATATGCAGATACTTCAAGGAAAATAAGCTACTACTTACTTTAATTCTGGTATCTACGCTGAGAAGTGTAAACAAGGTATTCATATCTATAAGTGCTTGTCTTGTCTCTCTGTATACTGTTCCCAAGAAGTTCAGGGGTAGAGAAAGCTGGAACAGCAATCCATTGACCATCACTAGGTCTCCAACAGACAGGCTCCCTTAAGACAGAATGAACGGGGAAGAATAAGGAGACTTGAAAGGCAGTCTTGTTAGGAAACACAAAACCAGTTTGGAAAATTAAGTTTAGTTTCTGTTATCCCATTTCTAAAGCCAGATGTTTAAACAGTAAACAAAATACATTCCTAGAGGACCAGATTTTGGCTAGGAAGGTAGCTGAAAGGAATAGCAATGTTTGTATGGATTCCATTAAAGATAAAATAGCACCTGAAAAATAAGACAAGCAGCATATTAGGAAATTCACAGAAAATACCATACTGCAAAGTTGTAAAACTGCCCTGAGCGATAAACATAAAGAGTCTCAAGTAAGTTGGAAGCATGGGGAAAGGGAGGAAATAATACACAAAAACAAGCAAGTAGGAAAGACAAGAATTTTGAATCTTAAGAACAACTATAGACAAACCCAAATGCTAGGATGTGTTAAAAGCAAGAGAGAGGGCTTCCAACATTCTATAAAATAGAGTTGCTAATACATGTTGTGAGAACCTCTGAGCAGCTTAATATCAAATACATTGATCAAGAAATGACTCTGGATGTGACACACTAGCTAAAGGCAAGTGCCAAGCCAGTTCAACTGAAACAGGTCAGCAAAGATGATTTAAAGCCACATTTCCAGCGTCCTGCTTAAGGGCCATTCTAAATTTTCTTAAGAAAAGCCATAAATTGCACCTATCAATTTACCCATTCACTCTCACCTGTCTACTATCTCTTAGCAAAACCAAATACAGACACAAGAGAGACAACATGACAAAAAACATGTACCTTTCAAACGTATCTGGATGCTAACAGAGTGCTTAAATATCATTGCTGTTACTCTGAACTGCCTCCCTTTAGCTGAGCCTCATCCCATTGCTGCATTCACCTACAAGCTTGTCCTCTGAAACAAGCAGGCTTTGCTTTATGTGGTATCTAAGACAAACATGGGAGACAACTCCTAACATATGGAAGCAGTTCCTTTAATAAAGTCTTTTATTAGTTTAATGGAAATGAAGGACACTGCTAACAAAGCTGTACGAGACAAAGCATAGGTATGTACACAGTGCAGAAGAGTCCTGATTTTTGGCAACATGGGAAAGAAGGGTGAAAAGGACCTTCTTAGAAATTAAACTCTTCCCCCATATATTTTTTTATTCATCAGCACAAATGCTGCTTTTGTAATCCTTCATTCACTACACCTGCTTAAGTTACATTTTCTTAGACTCCTTCTCTAACTACCAAACTTTTAAAATGCTTCTAATAAAGTAGTTATTACTGAAGAGATCACGGAATGAAATGCTGCAAGATGCAAAAATATCCTTAAAGAAGGGATCTCAAGCGAAAACTCTCAAAGTGAACTATCAACCACAAGTGAATTAAAAAACAAAAAACCCTGTAACACCTCTATTATGGATACATTGAGAAGAATCTATTTTAGCTTATAGACAGATCAGTTACCTGCAACAATGCCCTGGCTAGCAAGCACCATGATGGCTGTTAAGCCAATACTAAATATAGCACTTTGTCCAAAATTCAGCAGAGCTAATGTAGAGGTAGTCTTCAGGGAGGCGTTTTCATAGGTCTTCAAGAATCCATCATACCGTTGGGCTTCATATTTTTCATTATTGAAATACTGCGATATAAACAAAAGTAATAAATGTCACATTCTCAACATACAAAACTATTTAACTCGCTATAAAATTTAGTATAGCACACTATATGCACAGACACACACACGTGCCTTCAACTCTTCTAACAACTAAAGAGAAAAAATGATAAAAGACCAGGATATGAAGGCAAAACTATTAAGAGACAAGGTCACTCCACAGATGAGCAAACCCAGCACTTTCTGCACTGGGAAAGGAGACAGTACAGAGATCCCTACCACGCTCATAACATAACAACATACTGGGTGGTCTCTCTCGTAAAACTTCTACCTAATGTCTAAACCACCACCACCACCCCCCAAAAAACCCATAAAAACTCCCCAAACCCAGCTACCACTGTATATTAAAAAGAAGAAAAAGTTACTGCCCTCTATCTACCAGAACATCCTTGTTGCTTTGAGGATGACAAGGTCTCCACCTCTCGTACAATCTCTACTTTTGGGTAGAGATTGCCTATCTTTCCAATTATACTTCTCCAATTAACAGAAACATAAAATCAGCATGATTCTGGAGAAATTCAAAGCTGTCCACAGGAATTTTTAATAGCAGCTGTAAAAGGACCAGTAGACACCCGTGAACATTGCAACGGAGTGCTACGGATAGCAACAGGCAGCGAGTACAGTACACATGCTCACTGGAGAAGACGATACTTCGCAGGCGTACATTCAGAAGATAATTTTTGCCAACAGATCAATAGAATTCTCTCCAAGCCTCTAAGTTTGCATTTTGCAGAAACTAAAGGTCAAGGCTATTCACTCATAAAGGAAGCTTCTCACTCTTTACCAAATAGGATTTTTCAAGCCCAAATGATTTTCATGCTACTGTGTTTGTACTCTTCAAATGAGTAATGTTTTCAAAACCACGCTATTGTTTCAAACATGTAGCCATACAAAAGATGAATCTTATGACTCACTTTGCTGAGGCTGGGAGATGCAAGACAAGGCTGGGACAAGTAAGACAAAGAGCCTAGCAGTACAGATCGGTCTTACCTTCACAGTCTCATAATTTAGCAGCGAGTCAATTGCAGCATTACCTGCATCATTATCTGCTCTGTTCATTTCGATTCGAAACTTAGTTCTGTAAAAGGAAGGTTTAATACAGTCAAGAGTTCTGGCTGAGGCAACACTTTGCGTACGTGGCCGAATCTGAGGGATGCCTTACCTCCACTGCGTAATTCCTATCGTGAACGCTGCATAGGCTCCTAGCGTCCCCAGGGTTACTAACGCAAACTCCGCACCGCATTTGTAATACTAGAAGATTAAAGTAAAATAAGTCAAGTGATGATAACATTCAAACTTTATTGTTGTCTCAAAATTATGACACCGTAGCCTGAAAAGACAAACTCTGAAGTCCCTCCCAACATTTCCCTTACTCTTCACAGGTTAAATATCGGCTGAAGTTTACAAGGAAAGTAACAATGAGATCAGCAAAGGGAGACTATAGATAAGAGATAAGTGGAGATAACCAAAAGCAAGTGCATAACACAATACTGGAAAAGGGTCTTACAAAAACTTTGCTGTTATCAAAAATAAATATTTGTTTATATGATTGTGGGGATATTTTAAAAGGCATAGCCTGTGGGCAAATAAATGGCCTTGCAAAACAATTTAGGAAGGGTTTTCTCTACTTCAGAGTACATCAGGATAGAAAAGCAAAAAGAAAAATTAAGGTATCATGGCATGGTGGCTATTAGCCAGCTTGATTTGCAGCTGTCAAAGGTTACAAAATCTAACCAAATACCAAAAAGGTTTTTCACATGTATTCTTACATTCATGTTTGATTAAGTCCTTCAAGAGAGAAGGGGAATAAACAAAACAAGATCCTTACTTTAAATTTAGTATAAGCTTCCTAACAGAGATTTAAATTTTGGCATATCCTGACTTCAAAGACAATGAGTTTCATTTGTAGAACAAAATTTAAAATTGAACTTAAGTTTGAAACCTGCAAGAAAGAGTGCCTCTAGCACTTAGAAGTGAAAATTAAGGAAAAAACACCATTCAAAAGGAAGCCAATAGTCACTCCCTCCCCTTGACACACTGATATATAACACTTCTGGACATTTACATCTTTCCTTTTCAGTATTTACCCAGGTACATTTGACACTCACGTGCACAGTTTGCTTTTCTGATTTCATTTTTTCCAACAATGCTGAAGAAAAACATTAAAAACTATCCCTATAAACATGATTGACTGCAGACAGGTGCTACACATGGAAACAATTTAAAATAAGCAGATTTAAAATAACTACTATTTGAAAACTATGGATTGTTCTCCTTTGGAGCAGTTACTTTCGTAACCACCAATTAGTAAATTCAATGACTGCTTTTCTTAACTTAGACTTTGGCAAAAGAAATGCAGTTCATTATTCCCAAAAGACACATTGCAACTCATGAAAAAACACCACTTACCAGAATTCCACTGACTAGTGCCACCTCAAACACGGTAGGTCCCAGATTAAACACTAAAGCACTAAGAACAAAACTGATGCCTCTCGTGCCTCTGTCAATGGTTTTTGACAGGGCTCCTGTCTGCCTGCTTAGGTGGAATGCCAAGTCCAGGTTATGAAGGTGCAGAAAAACATTCTTTGCTATCCTTCTGATCGAGTTTTGAGCTACTTTCCCGAATACCGCATTTCGAGCTTCATTAAATAAGGCCGCCCCAGCTCTTGAGATACCATCTAAAAAAGAGAGATGAAAACAATTGAAAAAATTATTTTTTCCAACTTGCCTTCTTGCATGAAATTAGCATCTTAAATTCATTCTTCATATATTTTCAACATTTTTTCTTCAAAGGTGATTTCATTTCTCCAAAATTTTACACACTTTCATTTATAAACCATTGTACACACATTTTAAAGTTTCTCTTGCAGCTGTTTGGTGCAAAGGGTAGAATTTATAACTGAGAAACCATTTCTCTAAGTGTTATTTCATTTTATAACTGGAACACCAGAGTCAAGGTCACAGAACACTGGAAATAGATGTCAACGGAGAGGTAATTACAGAATAACTGTCCCAACGCTTCGCAGTGCAGAGGTCCAAAGCTCTGCTGCCCCGCTACCTTACTGGAGAAGGTTAACCCCTGCCAACAGATTCGGGAATCCCACTTACAGCCAATGAGAACAGCAGTTGCCACGGTTGCGACTGTATTTGGTGCATCACTCAGGTTCAGCATGTTTCCAGACATCTGGTTGAGGTTGTCTACTGCATATTTAAACATGAAAGGAACCAATATATTCATGGCCTAAAAGCATACGAACACCAATTAGTCAGGATGCATTAAAACATTTATCTATGTAGCATGCATACATTTTCCAGAAATAGCTGTACTATCATATATAGTTCTTCACGGCTTAGAGCTGGTGGGGTGGCTCTCTCGATTTCAAAGACAACATCTTTCCATACCAAGAAGTCTCTGCTCTCAGGGTTGCAGGGTTAGTTTGTGCATCCCGCTGGCTCCTTTTCAGTGTCAGCTTCTATCCTACCCAAACTGTGCGCTGCAAAAGCACCTGAACCAAGTCTGAGCGCTCACTAAAGCGATGGCAAGCTTGGGAAACGCATCAAGCGGCAGACACAGCGTGACACATTTACAACGGCACTAAATTATGTTGTCATTACAGGTCGCTTGCTCTTTACTATATTGGCAACAACTACTACACAAACAAAAAAAATCCACTGCACGTGTTGATATCTGTGGGTCAATCCACAGGTATAAAAACAAAGCTCTACTGAAGCCAAAGGTAAAAAGGTAACTTATCTCTTCTGACAGTTAATATTACCTCAATATTTAAATAATGCTTTCCATTTGCAATGTCACTATAAACATTAACTTTATATCTACATTAACCTTAAGAGCTGGCAGAGTGGCACAAATGACTTACCATAAAGTCTACAAGACACACTGAATTACTATAACAATAGGAGTTTTCAAATAAAATATCAAAATCGTATCCACAGCCTAAACAGGTATGTCATTAAGTGTTTTTGTAAAAGCAGACAGCATCAAAACCCAAACGTACCTCCTCAAACACTGGCATTGCCTCTACATGCTAAAAGGAAGAAAGCTCGCTACGTAAATAAATCAATTTTAGGATTTTTTCATTTGCGCTTAAACTGTAGCAGAAGAAAAAATTCTGAAAACCTTTAAAATAAACAAAAAACCAGAGCCTTGTTAATATTCCATTATTACTCCACTCACTTATACCAGCAATTAAAAAAACCCACTGACAAACAAATATAACTTCAATTAATAGGATTCATCAATTAAAATCCCTTCTAACTATGAAGATTTCAAAATAAGGCAGGCAAGCTTCTTTGCAGTTGAACAAGTCTTTTAAAACTTATTTTATAAAGATGGAAGATGTTAAAATACAGTGAACTGACTTTAATTTTTTGTACTGGGAAAAAATTTGTGGGCGGGCAACAAATTATTTTACACAGCAAGAAAACAAAAACCAAAGCAGGCTGACAAAGATATTTCAGCCCTCTCCCATAGGTGTTTTGTCTTGTATTTGAACTGCATTTAGGGACGCCAGTCAGAGATGAAAGCCCCATAAAAAAGCTGTGTAAATTAACTGGATAAAGAGTAAACTGAGTTTTGAGTGAAAAAAAGTGGTAGAGTCTTATCGCTGCAGTACAAAACGGCATTGAAAGACCAGCTTTTAGTAATTTTAACAACTATCCCAGTATCGAACATCCTCAGTATTAGAAATTACTGTAATTAGTGGAAGACAGGTATTTCAGCACCGGGGAAAACCAGGCTTTTGGAAATACTAAATTTTTAAACTATGGGATTAAAGAAAATCCTTTAAGTTGATTTCTTGAATCGGGGGGTGGGGGGGCCAGGGGTATTTTTTGAGGCATTGTTTAAACTTTAGGCAAAAGCTTTAACGCAAATGAGGAAGGAATCCTCTTGCTCCCCTTTCTTGTTGTCTCTCCCCCCAAGACATACGAACCAGAAACACAGTGGACAACCAACCCCTCAGTACAGCATAACCTAGACAACTCCCGAGAGGAGACTGATGAGATTTGAGAGCAACTAGGTGAGATTATTAGCAGTTAGCTTGGGGCTGAAGAAAAGAAAATAGCTGAAAGACCAGGTCCTACTTGCAATATGCTCTTTTGAAAATGTACCCAACACAAGGCTGAGTGTCATTCGGCAACATTCACTCCCTTTAAGGGACCAGAATTGCAGAAAAAAAGAGACCCAAAGTTAGCTTTACCTGCAGAAAGCCAAAGAGCAAAGCAGCAGTAGGCTATGACGACTGATAACTTCAATTATAGGCAACAGAAGAAGTGGTTGCTCTCGCTACACGCTTAGCTGTAAGCATAAAGCCCCACAAAGAACTCGGGATGCATTAGCTGGGATTCCGAATCGCTGCAGTCCTGAAATCCAACCCCCCCCTTCCTCCAATGCAATAAAAAAAAGCCTGCTATTCCCTTCAGAGTTACGGAAACTCAATTTTTTGGTAGCACTTTGTTCTTAATAAAGAAGAATATACTACCGTCTGTGTTATAGTGATGACCAACATGACAAAGTGCAGGGTTTCCTGGGAGAGCCTACTCAGTAGAAAATAAGAGTATTGTAATGCAGATTGTCTTGATTTGCTGCACATTTGCACAAATCCCTCTGCAGGGATTTTACTCTTCAGTAGACTATGCTACACTACAGGTAGTTTAGAAACAGAACTACAGATATATTTTAAAGTCCATTTAAAGAAAAGAGATGTATTCTTTAAACTGCAGTTCTCCACCCGCAATTAATTTTACTGGCAACAGCCTACAATTTTGCAGAAATGTCTCCTTTCACATCAATGTAATTCTACCCAACAGAGTTTTAAAAGAAATTTAAAGCCTGGTCTCAGGTTATAGTTGTTCTGACTCCTGGAGGGTGAAGCTTGAATAAGAACAAGGCAGCATGGTGTTGCATTTCATTACTACTCGACACAGTCTGCTTTCCAGTCATTAAAAAGTTAATCTTACAAAGTTTATAGCAAGAGATGAGAGCCCATCATTAGAAGCAGGCCATTCCTACCCAATGCATTAAGTCAATGAGATCACGTTCATATTAATGGCAACAAAATTTCAGCCTTCTACACAAGCTCACAGCTCTCTCTTCAGCAGCCTACATTTGCCAGCACAGGATTCAAAGCTTTAAGTGCACGCAGGTACTCTATAAAAAGCAACCCTGCAAAATGTCTTAATTGCCTTATGCAGTATATATGTATAGGCTTCCCTCCTCTTCCTAATGCCTGAAAGCTTGAGAACAATTCCTATTAAAAAGACCCTCTTAATATAAATGTATACATTTTGTCTGTAATTTTGAATAACTAATCCTTACCTGAATTTATTGGCAAGTATAAGCAAATACAACAACCTGTGAAGTCATCCCAGCTCAATTGTGCGCATTCAACAGCATATTATGCATCGTGTTTAAAGGGTTTTAAACATTTTTTAAAAAACTGCGCTATTTTTAAGCTGACAACGCATCATCTCCATTCCCATGTGGGACTGCACCACTTTTAGGGCAAACTGAGTACTTTCATCTTCCACTTCCCAGTATTTCATGTTTAATAAAGATGACAAATTAGTGACAGGCTGAGCACCCAGCATGACAAAACTGGTCTACAGCAAACTCTTCTTTAGCCAATAATTCAATGAGAAACATTAAAATGAAGAAGACTGATTTTATCTCTGGGCCAGTATAAAAGCACACCTTCGCACACACTGTGCAACAACTCCATTTGTGGAAGCATGAACAGGAAACTCCATCCCTTGCAGTGGCCAGGCTCCTAGAAAAGCTACAAAATACGGTCCAAAAAAAGGAGGGAGCCTCTAGCTTCATGCTTTCTTGGAAATCACAGATAATCTGAAACATTTTTTCCAATAAGAGGCGCACAAAAAACCCCTTCTATTTAGAAATACCTTTCACCTCAAACCTCCCCCAAAACTAGGAGGGTTTCCAAAGGTTTAACGAAATTGCCTAATTCCATGGAATTAGAAGAAGGGCTCAAACACAAAGATCATACATACATACTTAACTGATTAGACAGATACCGTTATCTTTGCATGTAGATAAAATTTACAGTGCAACACCTGTGTCTTGCCTTTTTAGTCAAACAGTTTCTTCTGAAGCTTACAGAATTAACCATCAGTAGAAATGCAGAGAGTCTGGAAGATATCTCTGGCTCATGAATAACATATATTTGGTCCACCACCAAAAAGCCAAGAAGCATTCCAGACTGACAGAGGTGACAAGAAATTCTGTCATATTCATGTGTCTAGGCTAGCTCTGAAGGAGCCAGAGCCCTTTTTCTTCTTGTGCCACATAAGAAAAAGGGAAGAAGCAGAAAAATAAGTGTTCACAATATATATCCCAGTAAAGATGACAAAAAATGGGAGGGGGAAGGTGCAAGAAAAGACAGATATCTAAAACCTGTGCAGGTTAATCTGTGTCTGAAAACACAGATAATGTCTTGTGTACTCCTCTCACCTGTCTTCCTGTTGCATCTTTCAGATCGCGCAAGTCTAGATAGGCTATAAATATTTAAGATAAAAATTTAAAGCATGTCATAATACAATAAATCTTCCAAGGAAAAGAGACCTTACTAGCCCAGGAGCAGACTCCCTCCTGTCAGCTCCTAGTCATAAAAAGCTGTACAAACAGTTCACTTTGAAGGCTAACTATTTCTAGCAGTTATGTATAGACAGGAAGGAACCAAAAATCACAATAATTTGTTCTATGACAGGCAATGGGGCCCCACAAAAGGAGTCAAGACAGATTATAACTGCAGGCTCTTCAGTAACTACAAAACACAAACTGGCTTTTGTTTTGAAATTGAATTTTATTCAACTGGAAGACTGAAAGAGAAATAAGAAATTATTCCACGAGCAGCAGAACTAGGAGGTATGGTCTCCAACTGTTTTGTGGGCAAGTAAGGCCACGTCAAATAGGGTGCAAACTCAAAGTTTCTTCCTGCAGCTGGGGATTTCCCAGCCCACCTCTCCTCTCCTCTGCAGATCCTCTCGAGTTTTCGTACAATAAAACTGAACTCACCCTCCAGTCTCTCTCCTCCCCTCTCGCTCACTGCTTGGATCTCTCTCTTCTAATTGGAAACCTAACTTAATAAATGTAGAGGTATAAAACTCCACCCAACTCTTTTGTCAGATTCAGATTAAATTGGCCAAAAGGCTTTAAAAAGTATTTCTTACGGGAAGAGTGATTAGCAGCAGGCATCACGATCGTACAGTTCTCTTTGCAAACCCCCAAAGAATAAGTTATAAAAATCCAAACTAAGGATATAAATCTTTCGGATGCAGACAAGCACATAATGAACAAAGCAAATCAGGACAGGATTTCAGCGAGAGGAAAGACACACCAGTGTTTTTGTGCCAACACAACTGTATAGCAATCAACTTTAAAAAACTGCTTGTGTGGTGCAGCAAGTATGTTGTAATTAATCTCACGAGCAGCCAGAACAAAGGGCTCCCAAACGAGGAAACTGCACAGGGTTATACATGGTCCAGGCAAGTTACAGGTAAACTATTGTGCTTAATTTTCTATAGGACGAAGTGACCTTTAGCTTACTCCGGAAGAACAACAGACCATCACAGCTGAGATATGACGGACTAACAGAAGTTTTAGAGCTATAGTATGTCACTCATGCTGCAATAACTGGACGCATACTTAGCATGTGTAAAATATGAAGCAATTTAAGAAAACTTAGTCCACAAAGGAAGAGTGGGCACAGCCCAGCTGACGAGTGGTAACTTGTTAAATAGCAGTTACTCAATAACATTTGAGTTCTAACATAGCTTTGTAATGATAAAAACAAAACAGCATTAGCAAAGGATAGCTAGAAGACATCCACAAAACCTTTTGCCCCAGCCAGTTACAATATCTATTCCATAGAGCGCTAGTTGTATGTTTTCCTAACGAAATTCTTGTTTGTTAAAACAGAAGTGAAAATGCTCGTTTTGGCAAATATCTCCTAAAGCTCAACAGGTTTCCTGCTCTCCCGCCTGGAAGCTGCTCTGGATATCGTACAGAATCTGAAGTAGGAAAATGAAGAAGCATTCACAATATATATCCCAGTAAAGGGGACAAAAAAAACGGGAGGGGGAAGGTGCAAGAAGAAAAGCCAGATACTGTACAGAATTTGAAGTAGGAAATTTGAGAGAACACTAGTGAGATCCAAGCATGCAGTTACTTCCCCCAGAGAAAGTGCAATTAAATGCTTGATTTTCTGGCAGGTGGGCTGAGGAAAGTGTCTCTCTGAATAGAAAATTTCAGTTTTATACCAAACATATGGTTTGCATTTTGACCAGCTGTAGTTCAATCCTCACATGACACGTCAAACAAGGAACCAATGAGCTAAAAATCACTAACTAGTGACCACCGCAGTGATGAAGCCCCACTATAAAAAATGGCACCGAACAATTATTTCCAAGTCTGAAGAAACAGAAAGCCTTAATTGGCTACCTACCAGGGGACTTCTGTGACTGAGGATAAGAAGTACCACTGATGCTAAAACAGAAATTATTTACTCTGGTGAAAAAAAGTTGAGCATCGCCACTTTGCTAGACTAGACTGTGCAAAAAAAAAAAAAAAAAAAAAGACAATATTCATGAAACCAATGAAGGACAGAAATATCCCCCAAGCAAACCAGATTTCTTGGTTATCTCAGGTAACACTACATATTTGCAAAATCATGTACAGATGGATGCTTAATAAAAGGAGTGCCTAATACAGAGCTATTGCACAAGTCAGGCATCCTGGCCATCAATTTGTTTTCTCTGCACACCAGAAAGCTGCCTGGAACATTATTATATTTCCTAAAAGCAAGGTACTATGCTGCCGCATGCAGGATCAGTCTCATCATATTCACATACAAACTGGGAGAGGAGGGGGAAGAAGAGAAAAGAGAAAGAAAATACTTGAGACTTCTTTCAAAAGTGCCTACAGATTACCATCTGCAACACCATTAAAAGGCTTTAAAAGGAAATTCAGCTAGATACCAGGGGAATCTTCACACCCATTTGGTTAAATGAGGAGTTCTTAAAAGTAGATCACAAAACCCTAAAGAACTGAGCATGTAATAAATTAAATATTACTGTGAAGGTAACTGCATGGTATATAAAGCAAAACGCTCCTAGCATCTGCATTTTGAGCAGTTTCCCAGATAGTTTAAGTGTAATTCAAAATATTGTTACACGTCTTGCACAGGCATACAAAAATAGTGCATTTAAGACGTTTACTTGTACATGTATGCCATATTCTGCATATTGCCAGCTGTATTATCAGCAACTTCCTGAGCAGCTGCAGAAAACAAGCTATCTGCGGGAGACAGTACCAGCTAGCATCTGACAGATTGCTTGTGGGTGAAAGCGCTGTAGACCAGGAGATTGGCCTTTCCTCTTCAGCTCAAATAGATGAACACAGTTCTCTTCCATGTACTCTTCTTTTATCACCTACATAACTTAAGTTTGTTTCTTCTCTCTTTTTATAATGTGGCAATATTGCTGAATGCTGATAAGGAAATACAGTCCAACTAGCCCAGAGTGTTAAAACTCATTGCTAAGTAGGACCCAATTTAGCTTATCCCAGCAAGAGCCTAATATTAGCCTTATGTATGGTAAAAACTGTCATATTGAGAAGGAAACCAGGTCAGCTATCTGTCTCAATGATAGTAACAAAACTGGCTCCCAACATTTTGCAATCAAAGATTTGTATTTGTTTTCTAAAGCAAAAGATTTTGTGCAAAATTTCGCACTGAACTATTTCTACAACGTCTGCACAAAATTTGCATCATATCCTCCATTAAGCTGTGCAAAGCTTTTGCATGCCTATGTCCTTCCAAGAACTAGTAAACACTAGTTTTGTTGCAGGCAAGAGTGTAACACACAATGAAGTAAAGGTAAGACCAACCCTCTGCTTCATAACAAAAAGACTACAGGTAAAAGAAAAATCAATTGAACAGAAGTGTGGTTCAATACAGAAGTAATAAGTTACATAGCTTCTTGCATATTATGACACCAGAGGAGTCCCTGAACCACTAGAAATTCCACTGTCATCTCGCAGAGAGCTGGGATTTCACTGGAGCCGAAATCCCCTTTTCAATGGTGTGGTAAGAGCTGTGAGTGGATATGACCATACTGCTTAACTGCACAGCTGAAAATGGGCACAGAGCCTTGGTGAAATCCTGTTTGACAAATACAGATCTTCTCTGGTTGTGTGGTGCTGTAAGCAACCTTTAACTCATATTTATCCCTTTCACATAACTTATAAATCTTCCATAATAATATAATGGATTAACCAGCAATGGAAAAATCCTGGACTAAACTAATGTGAGTAATGCAAATAACACATCTGATCATCATCTCCCCAATCCCACACATGCCTATCACAGGCATAAACACACAGTTTAAAAAAAAACCAAACTATATTTCTAATACTATATGGGAAAACATTATATAGGAAGCAGTCATAACATTGTAAGAGCCTTATAAATTAAAAAAGTTACTCCTTGCAAGAACTCCAGCTACACAATAACTATCACAGTACGATGAAGTATCTGCTCTTACCTTTGCACTTGCTAAAAACCCCAGAGAGATGGCTACTCTGGCTCGCAGATCGGGTCTGTCTTTGGGCCACACATAAGACAACATTGCTCGGATAATCTTTTTGCCATCTATCTCTTTCAACTATTGGAAATAAAAAAACAAAGACATCACATTACAAAGAGACCCCAGAAACATAAACATCGAGTTGTGAGAAGCAAAACAACAGCATAAATAAAAGTAAGCTTTACACATCTGGATCATTTTAATGTTTTATTTGATGGGCAAAAGAAGCTACACTTCACAATGTTTGAGACTGGGACTGCCTATTAAGAACATGTAGCTATAAGTTTTTAGGGTCATATTACGACATGCTAGTAAAATAGATGAATTGTTCTTAATTCACATGTCCTCAAGAGTGCAAGTATAGCTGTAAACAGAATACAGAGAAAGCCACAATTCATCATAGTTGAAATACTTCATAGAACAAATAAACCATCCCTTCCTTTTCATCTCCCCAAGATTTCTGTACAAAATACAAGGGCTTGGTATTCACTCTTGGAAGCTGTTTTAACTATAGAAACAGCCAAGAGAGAAAACAAAATAAAGGAAAAAAGAAACAGTATGAGGTAACAAAAAAGTAAGGCAAGAAAGACAAATCTGAAAGGACTACAAGAACCATAAGCAGTTTGGAGAACACGGAGTTGCAATAAAATGCAGCATTCAAAGAGTCACTAGCATTGTAACAACTCAAATCTCTGAAACTAAACATTTTCCAAGTGAAATTTTAAGCTGACCTGAAAATAACTTCAAACACATAACTTGGCTGCATTACTACAAATTTAAGCACTTCAAGCATTTCCAGTAATCGATTTTACTGGGTTTGGTGATTTTATTCCATTTACAGACAAGTGACAAGTACCCTTAGCCTGCGCATAACTTTCAGGAACGCAAGGGGTCTTTCTGTGGGTGCACAAAGAAGTTATGACTACGGGCAAGAAAACTATTCTAGTTGGCTTCACTGGATAGAAGATGTCACTGCTTCATTTAACAGAAAGGGCTCTGGAGTCGGGTCACCAAGAAGCTGTTAAGATGTACCTGGCCACAGGTACACAGCTTAATCGGCAGTGTCCATTTTTTAAATGGAGTCTTGTTTTCCTTCTCCAAACCTCAAGCTTCCTTCTAAATGAGACCACAGCTCATAACAAGTCTCCAAAATATCTGTGTCTTCACAAAAATAAAAAAAAAATTATGTATGAACTTCACCACTTTTTAAAGTTATGCGAGATGTATTTCAATAAACTCCAAAGCTAAATATACTATCTGAAGCCTAAACCATGCTGCCCAATTGAGAACAACAAAACATGCAGCATTACATAGCAGAAGTATCGACAACTCATTTTTCTGTGTTGGACACACTTGGATAATCTTGAATGACACGAAGGTTATCTAAAGCTGAAAGGAGGCCAGCAACTAGCAGCTAATCTTTCCATTTCAGGCCATATTTTGTCAGGGTGAAGGGCAGATGGAAGAGAAAGTTAGTCCACACCTTTTTAAGATGACTTTTCATAACAGAAGTCGGCACAAAGAGGGAGTTTTATAATATCTTCTAACGTTTCCCTCCCTAGTTTGTATACTCCAAATGCTCCCTTCTCAGTTTGGGGAATAAAACGAATCAGAATGAAAATTCCCCATGAAGCCCCAAATGGAAGAGACTGCTCAAGCAGCCAGGGAAGCCAGTCCTACAAACTTAAGCTTTTAAAAGCACAGAAAAATTCACCCCAGTGTTTCTAGTCACAGCTAGAAAGACAAAGGATAAGCAATATCGTATATATTTTGTCAACAGTAGCAAACATATTTGAGCATCACAAAGTATAAGCACATTTTAGGTGACTTAAACAGATATATGGATTATTTCTGCGCAAGCAGAGGGCGCAAAATAATATTTCTGTTGTGCCCTACCCATTCAGGAAATGGAGGATACATGAATCCTTCCTTCTGAGCTAAGGATCTGCATAAATAGCCTCGTATTTCAAACATTTAGAAAATACCTTTGATCGCCATTTACAGATTAAAAGGAAAAAAGTGGTAGCACATTAACACAAAGCCACTTGTGCAGCCACAGTTGTTCTAATTATATGTTGCTATTGGCTAGTCAGACTTTGTGCAGAAAAGCTATTAGAAGGAAAGAAATGCACTGGCTGCAAACAAGGAATCCATTTTGGCTTCTCCGTGGCTCTGAACAGTGACAGAACCAAATAATCTGCTCAGAAAAAGTCAGAAGGCAGCCAGTCATTCACCAAAGGCCTTGTCAAAGGGACAAGAAGAAATACCAAAGGAGGTACAAAATGCCCATTATATCAAAGTTCACCATGAAATAAGTGTTGTTACTGTTGTACAGAAACATGAGTTTAAACTGCTTTCAGTATGCAAGCGGCAACATTAAGAATTAAAATGAGCAATCTGTTCAATGGACTCAGGCCCCTTTATTTGATTCTCCATGGTATATAAAACGGTTAAGACACAGGTGTTTGTTTTATCTCCTTTTAAGTGGCAGTTATGTTCTGTATTTTCTTCCAAGCCTCATCGCTACAGAAATGGACAGAATGGAAAGAAAAACGGTAGGTTTATAAAACAGCAGGTAGCAGGGAAGAAAAGGCTTTTTCTCCTCTCTCCTCTTTTCTTTTCAGACTCATCATGCTTTTCAACCACCCTACCAAATACTGACTACTTGCAAAGGAACGAGCACCAAGTACCTTCTCGGATCCGTCTGCATTTCGGCTGTCAGAGCTGATGAGGAAAAAAAGACCCTGTTCCGGCCCCGGGTGCTCGTTCACGAGGCTGCACCGCCCGCGGTGTTGTGCCAGCCCAAGCTTCCCTACGCCTGCACGAGCTTACACTGCAAACTGCGAATGGCTCGCGGATGCCTTCTTCCTCCCCTGCTTCTTCCTCTCTGCCCACTTCTTGCCCCAGCTCTGGAGCTCATGAAACACCTGGACGAATGGGTTCGGTTTGTGAAACCGGCAGCAAACTTCTCAGTGTTGGTTGCAGGGTCTCAGCTCAGGAAAGAGTTTAATCTGCAAACTTGGCAGCACGAGAAAAAGCATGGCCGAGAGCACCAACTCTCTTCCTCGGCAGCAGCAGGCATTTAGAGGATCTCAGTTCACGATAAGCAGTTTGCTCTGAGCGAAGCAGCATCAGTTGTTTGGCGGGGGGGGGGGGGTCCCCCATTTGGATGGGTTATTTTGCAGCTAGATAGATCACTTCACACTACCTGGCTACGAGGCCGTACGAAGCTTTGTAACAAGACACTTGGGTGAGGAAGCAGGAGAGATTCCTTTCTCAGCTGCCTTATCAGCTTAAATATACATCAAACTAGAGCCTGCATTTTCCTGCTAAACTTTGAAAAACAAAGTACCTAGTCTTCTGTCTTAGTCCCATCCATCCCTCCATGGGGGGCAAGCAATGACCAGCAGACTAAAGAGCACCAGAGGTAGATGGTGAGAGGGAGCAGGCTAATTATCCGAGCTCCAGCATGACTATCGCTGTCTCCACAAGAAAGTAGTACATGACTGCTTAGCAACAAGTCAGACCCCACAGGTTTTATTCCCAGATATTCTGTTACACACAACAAACAAACTGAAGGTGTCAAAGAACAATATTTTTTCCAGTTTCAGGGTGCAGCACATTGGCCACTGTGGCAAGTAAAACAGATTTGTAACAAAACGGATGTGGAAGCTTCTATTCTAGTCGCTTGTAAAATGAGGGTAACCCCTACCACCCTTCGCGCTCCTTTCGATCATTAACGTTCAGTCCTACATCCCCTGAAGGTGCCACAGAAGGGGCAATTTAAAACATCCGTCCCAAAGTGAGTTTCCAGAATGAACGTGCTGGTTTGTCGAAAATTTTTGCAAAAAGACACCGGTGTAATAGAGCTGACACATATACCAGCTGCAGCTCTCCTAAAAGCATAAGCCTAGAAAAAAAATTCCCACACAGTAATTTGGGTGCCAGTACTTTCATGCACTGAACATAATTGCAAACTGTCACTGCAGAAGCCATTACCAACCAAATTTCGGAGCCCATTATGAGTCCTATCACGAGTGCAGGGACTGCACTCGGAATATCAGATCTCCTTCCCTTCACTTGTGCCCCAAACCTCTTGGCTTTTGCACCCACTGTTACTGTTTTTTCCTCTCTTCATGCACTTCACTGCTTCTACAGCTAATTCTTACTGCTTTCTCCTGGACAATGCTTAACAGCCAATATTTGCTTAGTTAGGCAATATCCATAATTAACAATTTCCTGCATTAACTGCATTACAGCTACATTTATTGGAATAAAAAAAAGGCAGGGGACTAGCTTACACAGGAATAGCTACAAATAATGCATGAGCATCAAATGCAGACCAGCAAAATATCAGTTGACAACAAAATTTCTGACTATCACACTCCTAGCGAGTTTTAATGAAACACCCACCCTTTCTTAATATTAACATATTTTGGTAAACAGAACCTTGCTTTTCCTTTCTGACCAGAAAGAAATGAAATTTAAGTTTTGAATGATGCCAAACTGTAGACCTTCAAAAAGTAATCACTGCAAAGGAAATACATAAGATAAGGATTAAACAGGCTTGTCCTGAAAGTTGCCCTTCACATTTGAAGCAGTTCAGTCGAAAAAGCTCTGCATTTCAGGAAGTTGCTTTTTCAAGAAGAAATAAAAACCTTGTGGTGCTTTTGAAGGTGGGGCGACTGTGAAGCTGTCTGTGAAACGGACCTGCAACAGCACCAGGTGAGGGTGGGCAAGTTCTGAGAGCCGACAGAAAATATTCAGCTGATCAACATGCCCAGGAGAAGAGAAATTATAGTAGGAAAAAAGAAAAAATACACAAAAAAAACAAACAAGAAAATCTCAACTGACACGTGACAACTGGAGTTGAAAGACGAGATAATGCTGCCTTCCCCTTTACAGAAGGAACACAATCCACAGTGTAATTAGGGTAAACAGGGAGAAGAACAGCCTGCTGGTTTTAAGTGTGTTTTGCCTAGAAGATCTTTGAAAGAGCCTGTAAATGTTGCAAGATGATTGTAAAACATGTCTAAGATTAATATTATGCATAGGACCAGTAGCGCTACTGAAGAAGTTCGATTCTTCTGCCTCCCCCTTGTGCCTTACGCAGAGGAGATGAGGGATGCTTACCATGCCAAGCTTGGTATGCTTCATGTAACCAAACTGCCTGTTATTACTAAAGTATCCGATTTCAGTATCCGATTTCACTCCCTCCTGACTTCTGACTGTAGCACAAACAGGTTTGAATTCACTGAAGGAATAACTCTCAGACCAAAACTGAAGAGGAAATTGTAGGTACAACTGTTCGATTCTTTTAGGAACGAGTCGGTGGAAAATGCATAGTCAGAACTGTTAAACACGAGTGAACCAGACCTTTGAATAGCCCTAAGACACCTGGGCTCTGCAATGAGTTTTAAAGTTTGCTAGTCTTAGGAACATACCACGCAAGTTTGAACAAGTTATAATCATTATGCAGTATCATCTGAAAATACACAAAGCATCAGAAATAAGTCTGCATATGCACCTTTCGTTTGCTCACTTCCTAACTTGAGTGCTTTGATTGTGCAATTTTAATAATGCAGAATTTTACAGTGCTATTTTAACTAAAAGCCTGCCTATTTTTATAACTGTAATCATGTGGTCTAATAAAAGATACTGCTTTTCCCTACACACCCATCATCACCATTTTAACATAGGTGCTTCCTGAATATAAATACAGTAAAAATGCATCAGATGCATTAACATTAAATCAAAGTGATTAGACATGCACAGTAAACAGTTAATTACTCCCCCTGCCCCCACTTCAACTGCAGTGGCAACACCTGATGCGCTGGCTTGTATCCGCAAAATAATCCCTGCCAGCACGAATGTCAAGTCACAGAGAAATATCGGTCACAAACAAGAATAAGTAATCACATTAAATTACAATGGAACATACCTAGCATGGAAAAAAGTCTAACATGTTGCAAGCAGATTTCAAAGGAATGTGTGAAACTGGGGTTCTATTTTTAATAAAACAACTGAAGCACTTTAAAACAGTTATTACAAACATTTGGTGATTTAAGAGCTAGTAAGCCAACACTGACAATTAAACAGTATCTACTGTGCTACAGTGTTCACATATCAACTATCCATACAGTTTCTCACCAATTGCTATTGGGGGGGAGGTCAGCTTTTTTTTTTTTTTTTTTTTTTTTTTTTTTTAAACAAAGGTGAACATACTTTTGATTTAAAAAGCAATACTAATTAAGCAATTTTTTTACCCCTTCCTTTGGATCTGTGTGAAGTCCTCCACCTGCATGACCATGCCAACACATTCTCTTTTCTATCAGTTGCCACCTCTGGAGCATCTGTGTGAAGAAGAAAAGTCAATTTGCAAGAACCTCAGGAAACATGCATTTAAAAGCCAATGAAGAAAGAACTACTGATCTGTTTTCCCTCCCTCCCCCTAAACTGTATCAGCTTGATTTAATAAAGGATACTACATCTCTCTACAAACCTTGCCTCACCTTAAGGAAACAATAATAAGAAAGGGACCATAAATCTAGCAGTATAGTAAAGAGCATGTTGCAAGAAGCCAGCAGGTAAAGACAAAAGAGCCTTAAATATTTAAGCTAAAAGGACAACTACAAACGTAAAAGCAGAGTAAAGAACGTAGAAAAGAAAGTATTAGAGGATGATATTCCTCTGATACATTAATAAATAAAATGGAACATGCTTATGCAACAAACCTCTTTCCACATTTGTAAAGATTAACTTTAATCTTGGAAGCAAAATAAATAAATAAATCAGCTTCACACTTTTCTTTCTGATCAGGATGGCCTACTGGTGCCACGACAAGAACGAGTCAACCTGGTCCAGAACTCCTGCTGCAATCCGCCATGCACAGGAGCAGTTAGGATAAGGCCTTTTAACACATTTTAATCATTTTTTAAAAACAAATGCTCAGTTATCGTAGCATGTGGCCAAAAGTCCATGCTGATGTGGAGAAAGAAGAGTTCTGAATTTATACATCTGATAGAAATATTAAGAAAAATAATTCACTATCACTGGGAGTTCCTCCACATTCGATTTCAAAGTATCTGCTACAATGGATGAGTTAAACCTTTTCAAGAATCTGCATTTTGTTTAAAAAATTTACTACATATCAGCAACTTCCAGATTCAAGTTCTGTAAAAGGCTCTTTATGAATCTCATTTTATATGTATGGTTTGATAGCAGAAATCAGGATTTCCTGAGCCAAAGTTACATTTTCCTTATTTGAAAAAGAACATTGTCAAAAACCATGCAAGTGAATTTTATGCTTTGAAGTCCCAAGGACTGCCAGAAGAGTTTTGCTTCTTCAGTCAGTTCTATGAGTGGTTGTTCTTTATTAAAAAGACACACAAAAAACCCAAAGTCAAGACAAATACATTTTCTAGTTTCATTCAGACCAAATGTACTACTTAGAAATGTATGTCATAATTTTCCAGGAACAGTAAAAGTTACATCTTCCTTATGTTTACATTAGCGTTAAGCTAAGCAGACCTCAGAGGAATAAGAACCTGACATCCTGGCACTCAGAATGATGAGCAATAAATTTGCTAAGTGTCTTGACACTCCCCAAACTATGCAGAATTTTGAAGTAATAAAGCCCTACACACTCAAGGAAAACTCACAGCTTTCTACACAATTTTTCTCATGTCAGACCATGTGAATCTAAGGGTCAACTAGCAAAAGTTACATACCGAAGATCTTTTCTTTTTAAGTTATTATGATAGCATTGGCTTTTAGAGATTCAGAAAGACTTCTTCAGTAAAGTGCAACAGTCTGAAGGTTTTAAGCCAAGTTCTCTCCTTTTCTAGAGGCAGAGATATAAATTGCAATTTAACTTGCTGCATTTAGAAACCATAGAAAAAATATTAAAAAAAAATGAAAGTAATGCAACAAAATGAAAGATGTACCCAGGGCTTGAGTTTCCTCCCACCTGCAAGTAGGAAGGAAGAAAACAATTTATACCTACCTCTGAAGCATCTAATAATGGTCTTGAATAACCTCTCCCCAGACTCTGCCACGATGTTTGTTTGCATATTGGTGGAATCTACAGAATAGAAAAAGGAAAAAAAAAAGTGAAAATGGAGCAGTGCAGAGCATGCACTTTACATTCACAGACTATTCATCTAGCTTATGTAAACATGCATAACATGGGAACAAGGCAGACTGCTTTGTTGGGGTTTTTTTGACAACTGACCACAGAAAAATAAAAGGAAAACTGGCAGGGAGCAGGTGTGAAATAAATCACATTCAATCATTAAAAATGCTAAATGACAATGAACCTTTCCCTTCTCCAAGTCCACACTCCCATCAGACTTCTTTTCTTTTGTATCGTGAAAGCCCCAAAGTTTTCCCTTTCCTCTCACTTTGTTCTCCTCCCCAGGCGTCTTTTGAAATCTTTTCAAATCTTCTTCTTTTGTTCTGTTTTTCATTATGAGTTATTATTTTAAGGCTTACAGGTTTTGCCATTTTCACTGTCTCCTAGCTCAGCTGGTACCCTGCTTGGCTCACAGGCCGCAAGGCTAGTCAAAGCCACCACTCGTGACTGGGAAGCATCGGGACCATCAGAAATTACAGCATGGCTGACTGCGAGTTTTAGGATACAAAATACATTCATTCATACACGTGTCAATGCATATTTAACAGGCATACAGTTAGGCACCAACCATAGCGTGTTTTGCCTGTCATATAAAGCAATTAATTTTCCGTAAGAGTTTCACATGACCATTTCTTTTCCCTCGAGGAACTAGCTGCCAGCGCTTGCTCAACGGCAACACGCAGGCCCCTTTTTTGGTTAGCAATGATGGTTCCAGTACATCTTTGACATATTCAGTAATGAAGACAACCACTTATCCCCAAAGCTTATTCCCCCTTTCAGACATTCCGGTACTTCTAAACCACACAGGCTGTATGTATCCCATTAACCAGGATTTTACTGCTTTGTTGCAATATTAGCTGTACAGCTCACACTATATAAAATCAATACTACAGAGCAAAATAGCAGAAGAACAGCTCATCAGCCCAAGGCAAAGGACCAAAGTCAAAAAGAAAATTTTAACTTGATCAGAAAGAAAAATCCTTTTAACCTTCACAAACAGCAGCACTGCCATAAATATGTTTTGTATACCTTGCACTAAACTATCTTTTGCTCTGGTCCTAAGACACATAACGCAAGTTTATGGATTTAGTCAGTCCTTTGCAAGAAAGTGAAGCTAATTCCCCACACACACCTTTTTACAGGATCTGCTCATTCCACACTTTGCAATTACATGACATTACGTACAGAGAGAGAATAAACATTTTGGAATTATGTATTTTGCACTCAGCAGGGCTAATTGACCTGGGTGAATTGCTGTGCTGATGCTTCCAAGACCTGAGTTAAATGAAGGAGCTCCAATTTTAAGGTGCTGCATTGTAGACAGACTCATAACATAGTTTCATGCCAGCACTCAAGACTCCATCTAAGCTGCTGAAGTAAGCAAACGCAGATCCAGACACACACACTAACACGCGTGCCATAGGAACAGTGACAGCTTCATAAACAGAAAATATAATGGAAAAAGACAAGGACTTCAAGGGGTCTCAGCACATCGCGGGCTACTGCAAATTAATTAACTGTTATGAAGACACGGTTATTTTAGATAAATGGTCCTACTATCGCACAGGAGGAGGAGAAAGCACTTCAGGCAGTTAACCACTATTGTGGCATCCGGGAACAACCTAGAGCCTAACACTAATTTAAGTTGTACAGCCAGTACAAAAGGCAGTGCCATTCTCAAGTTCAGGGAAGGCAATTATCTCAACACAACTCCGGCTGCTTCCCCAGACAGAGGCCATCGAGAAGCACGGATTAAACCACGATAATCTAGAATTTATAGTGGAGACATGAGCCAGGGCGAGAGCCACGATACCAAGAGTAAAATTCTGTATGCATACCCATCAGCCTCTGGATTATTCAGTTCCTGTGTCCTACAGAGTAGCGTACAATCAGCATATTGAAACCCTCAGTGTCCCTGTGCCAGCATTTTATTTCCTTTAAATACATGATACTCATAAAAGATTGTTGAGATATCATGCCAAAGAGGTTGAGGAGCCGACCACAACTTCATTTTGGCTTTTCTTAAGACAACACAGCCGGAACCTCCCCTGAGTAATACCACTCTCTCCTGCTCGGCTTTGCAAGAAACAGAATATGTCGATTTTGCATTACTGTGAGAGTTAAAATTCAGGTTTTTAATTCAGAATTATTTTTTTTGTTGCGTATTCCTAGTGCATGGGAGTAGACAACTGATGCTCCAACAGCTAATGGAAAGAAAATAATTACTGTTCTCCAAGAATGTACTTAAATGCCACCATAAGCAATATTTTATTAATAGTTTATATCCTTTGACCCTGAAATCCACAAAGTTCTCTTCTGCCTCAAGCATGAGCAGAACATAATACTGTAGAAGGAAGTTTACTAAAACACCGACAGATCTGCTCTCAATTACTGTGTTAAACAGCCTACTTAGCTGGCTGAAGCTATAAACTGTCATGGGGTTAACAGATGAATATAGCAAAAAGGTCACATGATTTGCACAAGCTACCCAAGAAAATTTAAGTTCTTCATTTTCACTCTTGTGCCTTGAAGGCTGGAGGTTTCAATCTTCTCCCAAGCTCCTGCTGAAAATCAAGTCTCAGCAGACGAATGGAGAATTAAACACGGACAAGGTGAACATGATGCCGCCAGCAGATCTTCCAGCCATCACAGTCCTATTGACCAAAGAGCCCAAAGGAGTGGGACACAAGCTTACGCTGTCACCCTCCCACACCCCCTAGGCAGGCTTTGGACTTCACCGTCTCTCACTGCACCTCTTCCTCAACGGAGCCGGACCGCAAAGGAAAGGCATACTTGTACCTTATTACGACAGATAAAAGCAGTTTGTTACTGCTTTGAAGGAGCAGGAGCAAGTCCTGCTTGTTTCTGAACTTAAGAAATTACACAGGGAACTGATTCTGGCATTTCCCAATTTCTGAATGCCTGACTTTGCAACTATTATGTTCTTTTAATTTATTTTTGGATATGATTCCACATACTTCAAAGGATGAAACAGATGTCTCGTACCAATTGCACATAAAAGTCATGTTCCTAAAGTTTCATGGCTGGGGGTAGTAGGTTCAACACTATAAATGCAAACAAACAATCGGGATTAAACACATTTGCTCTAGGCCAAATCCCTACTTAGAAGCTTCTCTGCTCAGTTTCCAACGCACTGTTCCAGATAGCCAGAGTACGTGCAGAGACTACTGTACTAATCTAATGGGGATTTTCTTAAACCAACTGTAATAGAAAAGATAAATGAAGGTAGGATTCAAGTACCTATGCAGGATTCAAGCCCCACTGCTAACTTCACTGAGAGTTGTATAAAGCAAGAAAGGAAAAGATGCAGGGGAAAGAGGAGAGGAAGACAGCGAGGAAGCTGAAAATACTCTGGCAGGCAGAACACGTTAACTTTGCAAATTAGACTAAACCGCCACCACCGCAGACATGAGACACTACAACGAAACTTAACAACAGCCAGGTTGCAACTGCTCTGTACAGCTACTCATGAAACCACAACGGTAACAAAAAGGTACCTTAAGGAGGTTTCCCAGAATATCTTCTTATTAATATGCATTCCCATTTGGCTTGTTGTGGTAAAGCACATCTCCAGGGCAGAAGGGTAAACCCCCACAGCACCGTAACAGGCATCCCAATGCACAGCACAGCACCAGCTACCCCAGGGACGCTTGCTAATGCTCTGGGGGATCCCAGTACTTCCCAAATGAGTTTCAGATCAAATTCCCATGCTTCCACCTGTCCTACTTCATAAACTATCCTTCCTTGCAAGCTTTCGATAGCATGAGATGTGCACTCTCATAGAGAGAAACAGGAGAACATTGACCTGTCCGGTAGCAATGCTTCCTCCATAAAGGAATTTTGAAAACTGAAGCAATTTCAACTACAATATGTTATTATACACACATCTGGCAGCTAAGAGACTAGAAAAAAGGTCTTATAATGAAACTAAGTCTTAGGGAATTAATTTCTTTAACATGGCATGCACTCTGCTCAGCAGATGACGGAGACTGTTGACTTCCCATGTGTCGAACTGTTCAGCTGCACTATCAGAAAGTCCAGAGAGGGGAACTCAGCAACACCCACGGACCTAGCAAAGGAAACGACGTCCAGACAACGAGCACTAGCAGAATTTGGAAGGACAGACCAGGCTTTTGTGGGGGAAGGGGAATGCAAAATATAAATAAGTTTAACCAGAATACCTGAAACGTCTCTTACTACAGTTTCTAAAGCAAGGGCTATTATGAAATTATGCACAAGAACGTGCTCTTTATCACACATCACGCAGCAGCTGGAAGGCCAAGATAATACAAGGAAACAGTCTATTTTTGCTGTTACACTTTATGATAATTTATACAGCCTTGCTTTTCACAATTGCCAAAGTCAGCTCTGAAAGAAAACCCTCAGTGTATTTCTTGACTTAGGATGATTCATGGCAAAACAATTATCCTCACTTTAAGGTTGTTGGGGTTTTCAGTCACATGATCTTTTTCTCCATTTAAGTTTTAGAGAGAACAGAATTTACTGTTGCTTTTATTTTGAATGCAGGTAAACTGCACTACAATATAATCCTAAATTTACTAGACAAAAATATAGCCCCTGCTTGGTCATTTTTCAAAGTTCACCAAGCAGGCCACATCCAATAGGCTGGTCCTCGACATTTCTACCAAGCAGAGATCTTAAACCAAGAGCTCTGACACGATGAGCCCCATTCCTACTCCAGCCACAGGAGGGGTAAAGGGAAGGAGTTACATTTGTAGAAATACAAATTGATCTCAGTTCTAAGCACTGGAGTCTGCTCGCAGCTCCACAACACGTCAGGCACACAGACAGTCTTCTACAATGTTTGTCTGTCCCCTTCATAAGCTTACCCCTCTTCCCCTCCAGGACACAAACGTTACATCGCCTATTACTCAGGAAAGCAAGACTGATCAAACTACTGAAAAACATAAGAGTGAGGGAAGACAGACATGGGTTATCACCTGTAATGCAACAGCAGCCAAACAACTCATTATATTTAAATCCTATTGTACTAAACGCCACAGAAAATACATATATTGCTCTGGCTCTTAAGCAAGCTTACAGCCAACCAAGAAAGAAGGACGACGGGGAGGTGGAGTACTGCATGGGTGCAATGTAAGTAGCATAGCTGGCAAAGGTTCTAACTCCAGCCTTTTTAAACAAACAATTAACTCTGCTTTTATGGTCCTATCTCACCATATTTTTTTTCTTCCTTTAAAATAATGACAATTTTTCTCCTGAGTTAAGCCATATCTATGCTGTCTACCAGTCAGAGCTGTAAAAGGCACAGTTCTTGACTGACACGGCCGTGTTGTCACAAACCTCTGCTATTTGTATAGCTACATCAGTAAAAGCTGTGAACTTTTAAAAGTTCAGAAGAAAAGAAGAGAACTGTGCTTGTACGGTTTAGTTGCTCATGAAAGTTGATTTTACCGCAGCAGTAGAAAACTCAGTGTCACATCAGGCATGCCTTCCTGGGAAGGCATTTACTATTTAGGAACATTTGGGGGAGACATGTTGTTAAAGCCAGCTACCTGGATTCTTCCCCTGGTTGGGTCCCTGCCAGCCTCCCATTCCATATGACATTAGGAAGATGGATCATGAGCATCTATTTCACATTTCCTGCCCTTTGGTTATATTCAGCCACGTAGTGCAAAATCTAACCCATGTCTGATACCTACAGTACCGCAGTAAAGGTGATGTAGGAGCTTTCCCACACTCAAAAGAATCTACACTAAAACATGCAGAGGAAAAAACTGAATAAACATCCGAAAGACAAGTTAAGCATTTCCTCCTCCTCTGTTGTTACTCTAGCATGCAAGATCGCAATTACAACAGCTCAGCAACTTTATTCTTCAAGCAACTCTGCAGCACCTAAAGAGTGCAAGTCCTAAGCGACCATAAAAAAGCCCCCAGCCAAACCAGTAACCCGGAGACTTCCAGCTATATGGCACATTGACTTCATTAAATCTTACTCCCAGATGATTGTGACGCACGCAGCTTAAGGTAATTCTAAATAAAATTAAGTTGTTTTAAATGTTAAAAAAAGTTTATATTGAAGTTTTTAAATGTAAAGAAAAGGTTTCAGAATTTGCCCATTAGAAAGATTCAGTCTAAACATAATAAAACACAATTAAATACTGAAACTCAGAACAGGATGCATATACTTGTTTCCAAAAATTTCATTTTTAAATGCTGAATTATCTAATTGATAAAAGTCACTAGCTAGTCACCTTGAACTACAGTTTATTGAAGCGTTTAGCCAGTTGCTTCTGCTGGTCCAAACATTTCTTGAACTATCTGAAAAACTGAAAAAAGGAAAGGGGAACTGAAATAGCAAAACAGTGCATTTTCCTTTGTCAACAGATTAATGAAAGGTTAAGGAATGATGCCTCCTAGTCCCAAAAGTTTGAAGGATATCAGAACACAAAAAATAATCTAGGACACCCAGTTTGAGCCTCCTCTTGGATAATAATCAAATTGGATTGGACTGCACAGCACACATACAAAACGTGTTGCCTATTTGTCACGTGTGGTACGAAGTTTGTTTAAAAAAAAAAGTAGACTCTTGTGTGTGCACTTAATGAGTTCTACTTTTCTTCCAAATAGAGCTTGATGCAAAAATGAAGTAAAAGTTAATCAGAAGACTGTAAAAAAGGAAATGCATACTTTGTCAGGAAATGTGTAAACTAACAAGTCAAACAAATTAATGCTTCTGTAAACCACAGATACAGCTTTAGCCTTCTAGTTCAGAAAATCTAGTGTAAAGCAACCTTTATCAACAGGTGGCAATTAAAACTAATAAGCAAGAATTAGCATTTTCTTGTGAAAGTAAAAACATTCAAAAGCAAAATAGGATTAAGCTAAATACTTTTATACATCCCCATGCTTACACAGTTGTTTATTCATTGACATTTAAAGTAAGTTTCCAGAAACACTGGACAACACTAAGTCCTGAGATATTGTAATAGATCAAATACATGGACAAAAATTTGGTTAACATCAACTTCAACTCTCAGCTTCTTTCTCACACAAGTTTCAAAATTAAATCTCCCAACAATTTACTATTTCAGTCCTGCTCATCTCATCTTCTACGTAATAAGAACTTGACTTTAGCCTGTACCAAATTCTGCCTGTCACAGGCAATTAATCAGGGCAGATGATAATGAAAAGCTAGTCATAAACAGCTGTACTCTGAGGGAAAAAAAAGGGGGCTTGAGATGATTATCAAACAAAAATAATAGCGCTCTGAAAGTCTAGGGAAATCTCATTTATTCAGTCTTTGAGATACAGTTCCTTCAGTCACTTTGCAAACTGGACTCATTCAATTTGAGGTATGTACTCAATTCTTTATTTTTAACAAACAAAAAAAAAACAGAAAAGAAAAAAACCCACTCATTGGAACATGTTACCACAGCCTTCCATGGCTGACAGAAAGATTTCCTGTTTGTTTATCAGTTATAACTGGGCCTCATGAGTACAAATTTGTATTGTCCAAATGCTGTGGCAATCATTAACAGAAAACTATAGTCAAATGTGTTTCACACTCCTTTGGCATCAGAGCACAAAAGAGGGCATGTTTTTGCCGGAACAGTTACCAGCACCACCAAACTGCAATTTCACTACAGATTTTGCTATTAAGATCCAAACAAAGCGAATGGAAACTGTTTAGGTTTTAAAAGATGCTCAGATTCAACCTTCTAACACTGTGCCACTAGCGAGCTATGGAATGCTACACATTTTTGAATTTATACAATCAGAAATGTGGGACCAAACAGGCAGAACTACTGCCCAAGCGTCGAGAAACTGATGGAGATAAGAATGGAAAATGTCATGAAGGGAAAAAAAGTGGTAACACAGAGTTGACTCCTCATCGATTTAGAAAAGAAAAAGAGAGAGAAAATAAAGGAAAACCACATATTCCTACATTGAGAATGAGAAGTTAACTATGAAATCGTCTTCTCACCATAGGTCTCTCAACCCCATGTTTAAGTAAAAAAACTACTTCAAAAAGTTGGGCGCATAACTGATGTCAAACACAAAAGCATTGTTTTTACCTTTCCAACCTAACATTACTAGTGATTTAAATATTACCAGTGATTTCCCTATGAAAAGCAGCTTAGCATAGGGTGAGCCAATCTTCTTAAAGTTACAAGTTTAATGCACACATCAGGGAGCCGGTGGGAAGAGGATCTCACAGGAGAAGGGATGCAGGAAACTGCAGTGGCTCGCAGGACCTGACTGCAAGGAGGGGTTTGGCCTGGGAAGGGAGGTTGGTCCCAGCGTGGCCTGTTGGTGACAGTCTCAGATTTCCCTGCTACACAACTCTTCCCAACATCCAAGGTCCGTATCGCTCAGCAGCATCCAAACTAGTACAAACCTGCTGCTGGTCATGCAACATCGCTCCCTTTACAAACCTTTCTGCAGACCACAAACCAAAGACTAGCGAATTTTCGGCCAAGCGAGCAATACATGAGAAACTGTAACAACACAGGTCTGCTATGAAATTCTGCCAGTTGCAAAGCTCCAACGGTCTTTTGAGCTCAACCAAGGTGGAAGCTGAGCTTTCTACCATCGCTAAAAGAGGTGAATCATCAGGTTAAACCAAAGTGTCAGAAGAGAACTAGCCCTCTACATTAAAACTTCACTTTGAAGGACAAAGCTGCATAAAACACTGGTCGGCTACTGTACCTTGGCAAAAACTCGCAGGCCGATAGAGGATGCCCTAAAGGCAACACCACCACTAACAGGCACATGTCACCTATATTTAAAATCCATTTAGGCGTAGAGCAAAGGCCAAGAGGCAAAGGTCAGCTAAGGCAAAAGGCAGGCGAGCAAACCTAGGAACAAGCTCCCAGGCAGGACGCGTGACGCAGCCATGGGGGCTCGCAGGAGCGTGGGTGCAGACAGCCTTGGCACGCGTTGCATCAGGCGGGCGCACAACGAGCACCACACGGGGAAGGCAACAGCACGTGTGAGGTTTTGCCGTTTCCTCCAGGATGGCAAAACCCGCTCTCAGCGCCAGATGCTCTAACGCAGACCTCCAGCACCGCGCTGGGGCGGAGGGTGGCGGGTCTGGGGTGCCTGCGCGCCCCCAAGGAAGGTGACCGCGCGCCTCCGGGCACGGCGGATGAGGCAGTGGGAGCCGGGCACCGCCGCCGCGCCGGCGGCAGGAGCCCCAGCCCAGGCTATCGGGGCCCAGCTTGCCCGAGGCGTTATCAGTCCGGCCCAAGCGCGGCCCCGCCGCGGCCGCCGCCACGGCAGCGACGCGCCGAACCGCCCCCAGGGCCCGCGCCCGCCGCCGGCCCCGGCCCGCCGCGGCGCCCCCACGCACCTGGCCGCTCCGCGGGGCCGCCCGGGCCCGCTGCCGCCCGCTCCCCGCCGCCCAGCCGTGCGCGCAGGCGGCGGCCGCCGGAGGCCGCGGCAGGGCGAGGGCCAGCAGCCGCCGTTTGCGGCAGGCGGCCGCCGCCAGGCTCCGCGGAGCCCCCAGCAGCGCCATCTTGGGAGGGAGCGCGCGCAGGGGATTGTGGGACGCCGGCGGGCTCGCCGGGAGGAGCGACGCGGGGGCGGGGCGAGGGGCGGGGCGCCGGGCAAGGGGCGGGGCGCCGGGCAAGGGGCGGGGCAAGGGGCAAGGGGCGGGGCGCCGGGCGGGGGCGGGGAAGGAGTGCTAGAAGTGATGGGGTGGAATTAAATGCAGGAAAGTTAAAGAGGAATATCTGGCAAATAGTTACTCTGATGGAAATGTAACAGGCAAGCGAATGTGTCAGGGGATAGTGACTATCCCCTCATCCAGGGTATTCAAAATTAAAATGGAGACGACATGAGGAAATGGTCTGGCATTAGATACAATGGCTGTGTTGCTCTCTGAGAGAAAACTGTATAATTAATAATTTTAATATTCTATTATTATGAACTGTGCAAACAGCTTTATAATTTCTGTCTTATATACTAATGTATATAATTTTACTTTTCTCTGCTTTCAAGGTGATTAGAGTACTTAATATATTTGAAAATGTTTTCCCTGCAAATTTGGCCTTTGCCTGCTCTTCTTTGATAACTCTCCAGCACCCCTGGGTTTACTCCCTTCCCCTCCTGTTTCCACTCTTTTTCCAGGTCTGATCTTCTAACTCTTTTTCTTTGTCCTTTTGATATCGGTAGTGACTATTCATACCCGTACGAGGCAGCACACCAGCCGTGGGGGAGCCACAGAAGCAGGAGGCCCCGTCGCTGTGGTGGTCAGGGTACAACTCCTTCTCCCAGAGCGCCGTAACCCGGCGAGCAAAGCCCATGATGCAGGCACAGAAAGCTAACGGAAGAGTTTTTATTAACATATACTGTTTAAATATGTGGTGCTGCTTGCCATGAAAAAATTATCTGGACGGTGCCTCTCCCCCAGAGCGAGGCAGATTCAGCCGCAGAAGCAGAGGATCGCCTCGTGGAGCCACGCCGGAAGGCGATCCGTGCCCCAGAGTTTGCAGTTGGAAAAGATGATGGAGGAGGTTTGGTAGAAGAAACAGAAGCTCAGGGAATGGGAATGACCCACCACCAAGATTTGTGACGAGAGTGCTGAGACCTCTCGTCCGGACTTCATCCAGGCCTCCCGAGGCACCGCAGCGCGCTGTCCCACGCCTGCCGAAACACTGAAACGTTTAACGCCAAAATCCTGGGGCAAAGCGATACCGTACTGAACCGAGAGGAGCACATGGGTATACTCGGGAGCATCTCCTCCAGTTCTTCCAAGAGCTGCCAGGCAGCAAAGCAGGTCTAGAGAACAGCCTCCGGGTGCCCTGCTATGGGGTACAGACATAGCTGTGAGGTTTCAGTTTCCCCAACAGTAAAGTGGAGGAAAAAAAAGGAGATACCCCTGACATATTGGGTATTGATATGAAGACTAATTTGTTAATGTTTTCACAACACTTTGAAAGCATCATCTGGCTAATAAAGGATATTATAAATGGTATTTAGATTTTTTTTTTCTGTAGGAACCATACATCAGGGTATAGTGCAGAAACAGAAGAATTCTGCTGTGGAAATGCAGATCACAGACCTCATAAAAACAAGGCATTTCTGAGGCTATAAGCTGGAATTAATTTATTCCATTTATTTCAAAATAGATGAATGGGAGGAAGATGTAGTCAGAATGGACGAAAAATGACATGTGCAGAGGATGTGAATTACAAAATATAGGGCAGAATGAAAGAATAAACTGTGCAATAAAACTGAGAAAACAAGAGTCTTTATATAAAGCTAAAAAAAAGTTGGTGTAAGTCATTCCCGTAGTCACATTAATTCAGCCATTCTGCAAACAACAGCAATTGTTATCAGAGGATCCTCAAAGTCAGGGCTGATATCATTCCCTATAAGCTCATTCTCATCCTGAATTTGCTTGATTATGACTCTGTTTAATCCTGATTAAGAAATAGTAACAAGCCACATGCTTATTTATAGCCCTGTAAAAAGCAGAGCTGGCAACCTGCTTGTCTAAATGAAGCACAAGTTTCACTGTATGAAGAAGAATGTATCCAAGTGGAGGACAGGTAATGATAGGCTTGTGACTTTTTTCTATTTAAGTACTGGAAGAACTATTAAAACAAATCTCATTTATTGTATGGACAGAAGACAGCTCCAACTCACTCCACCCAAGGAAAAAAGCATAGGGTTGTGGTAGTCTGAACCCTTCAGGAGCAGTGATAAAGTCAGTCATGAATCCTAAATAAAGAATCACAGGAAATTCTTGGAAGAGAAAGGTCTGAATAAAACATTGGGGACAGCTTGGATATGCACATCCCAACTCAAGATCCCCTTCGATGAAAGCTGAACCCAGGACAAGAGTTTCGCTTATGGATCTCAGCCACAAAGCTATGACACCATCTGTCAGCTGGATAGCGCGAGGAAACAGAGAAAATCTCAGAGCATAGCTAGATATAAGCACGTTTTTAATATATTGCTTTATGCCTGCCTCTAAATATAGTAACTGTGTTGTTAATACATGGACTACCATATCTAGTTTCTGCCTTCATTTTTACCTTCTATTTATCTTGTATATGGGATGGTTTCAAGGTATTTGGCACACATTAAAACAATCCCCTAGTACAGGCATCATGGTCAAGTCCAGGTTATTGCTATATTTCACAAGGCTTTGTGTGATTTACAGTTCTTACAGGCAATGAAGGAAGTACAGGCATATCTCTACGAAGCTTCAAAACCAATCACTTCTGGAGCTGGTAATAGGTGTTGATGTGGAAGTGATGTCTTTCTGTGATTAAATTAAGTAGAAGCTCACTAGGATTCAGCAAGGCAGCGGCGATGGTGCTGCGCACCGAGGGATCCTAGCGAGCTTGCAACAATTGAGAATTAGCATAACCACGTAGGGTGCAATTCGTTATTTACAACCAGCCTGTTTTAATACTTACTTATAACAAATTATTGCACTAATAATGAGTAGAATTTATTCTTTCAGACCGAGGATGCACCTTTTTGGGTATGCCCGACAGGCTTTCAGTTCTGCAGTCTTAAACAGACTGACACATTTTGCTCTTAGTTCACAGTTTCACCCTGGAGAAACCTCAAGATTTCCAGTTACCTCTGACTAGTGGTCATTTTTTAAGTATTCCAGCCCTTCAGTAAAAAGAAACCTAAACTACACTGCAGCAGGATATTAAAGCTCTCTAGCATTACATCCTCAAATCTCTATGTTCTCTGTTTCCTAAGGGTGGCAGCTCTGGCCTCATTTAGATCCTCACAGCTTTGACAGCTTGGCACGCAGATATATGAAATGTCTTAGTAGCGTAAGTGGAATAAAACTATCTGTAAAAATTCATCAAGGCTATGCTCACAGGAGATTTGTACTATGGCAGAGAACTACTTGAAGTGGAATATGCATGGTAGTGAAATCCTGAGCTTTACATATAAAATATCAAGATTGCGAATATGCACAAATACAAGGGTTAAGCTTGTGTCTTACAATAAAAACACTGGAGTCAGTCACATTCTATGTACAGGGAACTGTTAACAAATGGTATTAAGAAGATATGAAACCAGTTTTATTATTTAGTTTATTAAAGGTTTGAAATTCTTTCTCTTCAAAGGTGTTTAACATGATTATAACATTGTAATGAACTTCACTTACAGTGACAAGTACTTATTTCTTCCAGCTGTAAAAAGCAGAGAATAATTTCATAAAAACTATTTATAAGAATTAAGATTCATAATTATTAAATGTTCCTATAAAGTGGATAGAATCAACACTGTGCCAAATAATAAGCATGCCGAAGGGAGACTGAAACCTACATTTCACACAGCAACGTTGACAATTCCAGTTATGGCAGACACCAGACTAAATGAAAGTGCCCCGAGATTTGTGGAAATCAAAATCTAATCAGAAGTCAGGTGAGAGGATAAAGAAAAGCAACAATACTCAATCTTAATTTACAATAAACAGTGTAGGAAGGGTAAGTACACAAGGAGAGGAGTGCTTCAGTGAAGCATATGAACAAAATGGGAATCAGTGGAAGAAAATTAATGAGAATTAAAAATGGGAAAATAGGATAAGGGTGCAGAGGGGGGGAGAAAACCCCTTCCTCTCATCAGAGGGATGTAAAATTAGTTATGACAGCTAGAAAACATGCTGAAAGGAATAGTCCTTGTTTGGAGACAGTGACTATCATATTTATTTCTAAAATTATGAACTCCTATTAATCCTCAGACCTTACCTTTAAGAACAGAGCAGCTGCGTATCTATTTGAAGGACAGTGTGAATTACGACTTTTAGTCAAATTAACTAATACAAATGAGCTGTACTTTAAATGGTACAATTACATTACAAAAATGGCATTTAGGCTTTCTCCTTAAAAAGCATGTTCTTGTTAACCTTAGCATTAAGCAAGACTCTTCTATTTTACAAAGCTGTCTGTGATCTATATGTTTAAAAGAATATAGCACGCTGTGCTGGAGTTTAGATTTTTTCCCATTCATTTGAGATATCTAGGTATGCATTGTTATGCAGTTTGTATATATTTTTATTGCATAGTGAATAAATGACTTTTACCAGAATGCATTAGGACACTTTAAGATAAAAATGCAATGACTTTATTTTACTTTTTAATTAAAATTATGATTTATTGCTCATGTATTGGGCATGATATACCCCCCCACACACACACACAAGTGCACCAAAGTCTAAAACAGCAGTTGACGGACAACAGATAAGTATTACAGAAAATATGCAGGTAGAAAGGTTTTTCACCATGACTTGTCCTATGCTTTGCAAGGGCAAACAGCTTACATGCTGTATGAACATAATTAGCCATCTCTTTACCAATAATTTAAAATGTGTCATAAGTCAGTTATTTTACAGATATCACATGACTACATAACTAACACCCTAACCAGAACACCAACCACAACCTCCCACATTATAGCCACAAGCACCTTATTTACCAATGACTGACGATTTGGAGTATCTCCATTTTTTGTTACTTCAAGCCTTTTAAGAGATCTGGATTTTAAGACTATGGTGAATGTGTGTCTTTTGAAGAACTACATATGATTACAATGTCTCAAGACAATCAAGGAAAAAAAGCCACCCAAAATTAGTCATTAAAGAGAGAATTCTGTATCTCAGTGAAATATTATGAGGGCACACTGATAGCGTATACAATCACATGCAAAATCAGTAGCACAGTATTTGTTTAATATTATGTGGCTGATGACTGTTTCAGCTGGTTAAGAGGCAATGAAGAATAATTTGATGACTCACTCATGTTTCTGAGGATTCCTTGAGCTTTAAATGCCTCGAGCATTAACAGCTTCACTAGGCAGTTAGTAAAGAGGCTTACAATGTAACACCATGAATTTTCCTCAAATAAGAAGGATAGTTTATTTATGCTTTCCTTCTGTTGTTCTGAATACTTTTTCATAATAAGTTACATGGAAGAGCTAATTATTTAAACATGCACTAAGGATCAGCATCAATGTATGAACACTGTACACTATGAACCTAAAAATAAATTCTCCTGTTTGCTGGTAATGAAGGCAGTGACTAGAGCAGATGGCTAGTCTACACAGCATTAAATGAAAAAAATGCAAGATAACAGTACATTTACTCTTAAATGAGAGCAGAACAGGAGAATAATTTTTTTTCATATCACTACATTTTCCAATAGAGCCTTGCTGAAAATGGAATTGCAAATGTATGTAATGCAATGCATTGAAAAATAATCAGACCATTCATTTAACAGTAAACAGTGATGAATTCATTACCAGCTTGATAGGAGGCGCAGTCCTGCAACACACACTAACATAACTGTATCTTTAAAGATATAATCTGCAACTGTGTTTTTATATCAGCATGAGAGAGGATTTTTAAGCACAGATCTGCAGGGAGGGGAAAAACACTCATTAAACCTCTTGCATGAATTAGTCTCACCAGAAGGCAAATTCTTGTAATTGTCGCAGGGAATTTAATCGGGCTGTGGTGAGTATGGAATGCTTTATGAAAGCTGCTAATAAAGATCTAGGAGAGAATTAATTCATGCATTTATACAACAGCCAGCAACACTGGTTTGAAAAGTACTGGGACACTCCAACCCTTGCAGCTTCTGAGATATAGCAAGGACACTAAGCTTTCAAACTCACATTCTTAGCGTATCCCATGTAGGGGCTTTCACGTGGGTAAAGGTATGTTTGGCAAGGGGTTCAGAGGTTTTGGCATTTTAGAGTAGAGGCATCTGGTTGACGTGCTGGCAGGAACCACCTATCAGAATTGTCCACTGGGACCTATTCACATCCGAGATAAGTTATGTTTTTAAGCCATTGGATATTTATAACAGGCACCACCATTTGCAGTTATCTTACTTTTTTATTCATTCAGGATAAGTTACAGGAACTATGTGGACCATAGGAAATCTGACCTAAACTCATCAAGGGCGAACCTCCTCACACAACGAGTATCCAACAGATGGAAGTTAGCATAACAAGATTTGTGGAGACTGCATACCTTTTTTCAGCAAGAGGAAAATTTTTTCGGCAATATTTTCAAGTAGACGTGCACTGTGATATGTTTCTTTTGGCCTGGAGAAGAGAAGGTTGAATGATGATACAAGTGCTATCTTCAACCACCTTAAGTACATTTTTAGAGAAAAGGCACCAGATTCTTCTTATCGGTACATAAAAGACAAGATGCAACAGTTGCACATTGTAATGAGGGAAAATTCCAGTAGGATGTTAGAGAAATAAAATCACAGTAAGAGTAGTTAAGTTCTCGAATGCACATACAAAATCTCCACTCCTGGAGATCTTAAAAACATGACTGGATGAGACCCTGAGCACCCTGATTTGGCTTTGAAGGCAGCCCTCTTTGGAAGAGAGGTCTGGAGTAGATGACTGGCAGAGGTCATTTCCAAACTAAATTATGCTGCAAATGTATGATGTTCAACCAGGGGAAATGGCTTCTTCTAGAAGAAAGCAAATATTAAAAATAAGTACAGCTAAATATTTGTGCATCTAAAACTGGATATTCATATCAACAGTGTTTATGGCTTGAGGGATTTTTTTGATTGTTTTGGTGCTTTCTGTGAGCATTTTGTTACAGTGTTTTTAGAATAAATATTCAGGAAGATTCACATACACAAAGTAGGTGTGCTCTTATTTGGGCAACAAAAGTGAAGTTAAGCCAATCAGAGATCAAGTAAACCAGAATGTGATTTTACTAACTCCCCACAGAAATTAAGAACAAGTTAATTTTCGTAAATCGTGCATGGCTTGAAATTAGTCTTTGTAAACTGTTACTTGAGCAACTGGAAATATTGAATGTGTCCAACAAGTATTGCAATAGGATCACGTTTGTCTTCAAACTAATGTAACAATCTTCAAACTTAATCAAATTAATTGTTCAGTGTTAACAGCTGCAATCAGCACTTTCTTAAAAAATGTTAACTGTATACTATTTTCTCCCCAATTCTTCAGCTTTAGCATAGGGCATGTGAATATAAAATACTTCTATTTTCTGTATAATTCATGCTCCCTCTAATCTCTGCCTGTCACTTTGATACCAGGTTTGACATCAGCATAGGCGGAGTTACACACAAGCCAGTTGCCACTAAATGGAGAAAATGAACTCAGGAGGGAAACAATAAAAAAACTGCATCAATATGAAAATCACCAAGAAGAAAATATATACATTCAATCTACACTATCCACTTAGTCTTGCTATACTAAGAAATGAACTTTCAGATATTAAGGGCAGCACTGGAAAAAACATTCAGAAGCTTTTTGCTGTTGTTTTTTGCCTATAGTATGAATGGATAGTCTTCCCTTCTCTTCTACCTCTTCCCATCTGTGTGTTATCTTGCTTGCCTTCTGTTCAATATATTTTCTTGTCCTCAGTGAACCAGAAGTTTTAACTCTAAATATGAAGCAGTTAAAGTCTGATATATTGACATGAATTACTGGCCATACAGTGTTGCCTAATTAACAGTTTGCATTTTAGAAGTTTCAATACTTGGTTAAAAATAAGCATTCAGAGAACAGTAACTAGGATACAGCACTATTCACATGAGTCTGAAATTTGAGTTTTGACAGTTAACAAACCTTGAGCCAAAAAAAAAAAAAAAGAAAAAAAATCAACTGACCCAGCTGTATGAAGATCAGGAAAATGAAATTTAATGCATCTTATTAATCCCATAAAATAGTCCTTTTTAAAATAATACTTTACCTAATGTACAAAGGCTGATATTCCTATAAAATGAATAGGGTTTGGTCTGTAGATGCATTATACTGTCTAATTCAAGCTTACCAATGGAATAATCTGTTTTCTAGTAATGTACAGCCTGAGCCTTCACTGCACCTCCTGGCATGGACCTCTATCTGAGCAGTCCCGTTTTCCCTTTGAACGTTGTTCGGCAGGGCTGGCACAGCACGGGGGCGGTATCTCTAGAAGATGCTTCCTCAGACGGGAGTGGAACAGGCGCATGACTGAGTTCAGTGGGAATAGGCTTGGTCCTTAGTTATTACAGGCATTGTAGTTCATTTGCACTCTCGTAGAGTCCCAAGGCCTCTACCAGGGATGAGATTCCAAGTGTGCCAGGTGATTCACCATCTTTAGTCCCTGTCTTCAGTCGACACATTAATTTAGAGACAGAACAGGCGTAGCGAAAAGCACAAGCTAACAGCAAAGCATTCAGGGTGCTAGAAATGTAGTTAGCACACACCTGCTGGAGGACTGCCACGCTGCCGTGATGCAAAACAAGCAACAAACCTGCCATCCTCCGAGCTTTACAGCACTGAGCTGAGTTTCAGCACTCTGCGCCTGGCACCTCTTCTGGTGTTAGAGACTTTGCAGTCATAACTATGTTTTCAGGTTAAAGTCTCTGGTCCTCCCAAGCAGCTCTTGCACATATCCTCACTCCATGAGTGGTCTGTTTTACCGCTTGCACAGTTTCCCAACACAGATAGTCCTTACTTACGTAATAAAGCACAAACAGTTAAATGTACTCCCCAGAACATAATGCTAAATGCTTCTTACTCTGGCTCAGCTTCCCTTGGGGTGTCTGTGCTTTACCAGGCTAGATATCCTGCCACTTGAGACCTCAGGAGCAAGTCCCCTCAGCTTGAGCTGGTAAATACAGTCAAACCAGAGCACAGCAGCAATTGCCCTGTGGTTGGCTTGGTCACCCAAACAGCTGCCACTATACACAGATAAATTCTCCCTCGCCCCTTCTCCACTGTCAAACAGAATTAATAACTACATAAATTTCCCAAATAGATATCAAAGAAAAAAAGGGGATGAACTCTTTCCGTAGCCTTATTTCGGGGGGGGGGGGGGGGGAATGATTCACATGAATCTGACAACTGGGCACTTGTACTCAGGAGAAATTCATGGTTAAAGGTTCAGACTACCCCAGATCATACCCCTTCTCCTCTGAACCTCAAATAATCCATTTCTACAATAGCTTCCAGTTACAGTGCTTCAGTTAATCTTTCAGTTATCTCTCTGCAACGCTGCTCATCTTTAATTTTAGAAACCCTCAGAGTCCCAGACTCAGTTTCAGGTAAAAACGAACAGGGACTTGTACTCCATTTCCTATTAATGAAAGTTTAGTCTGTAATTTAAGATTAGGTCACATTTTCATATTGAACTTTGCTGATATTCACAGAAATGCATAGAAGCATACAGGAACATAGGTACATTAGGCAAAAGAAAATATAAATGAATGAATATTTGCTGAGGCAGATGGCTGTAATAATTCCACCTTCTCATCAGTTTTATCTTCTAATCTCTCTCTGCTACAGTTTTTCTAAAGTAAGCCACAAACCCACAATAAGTTCCTGTTAAGTGCTGTTGTAACTCTGCAGAGTTCCTGCAGGTTTAATTCTCAGTTAAATAGATTGACAAGTTAATTAAAATGTGCCACGGCTTTCATTTTTTTTTAATCCTATTCTCCTAACAGACATCTGCCTACAAAATAACTGATATACATCCCTTAATTATTGCAGAATCAAAATTTTCAAGTCAAATGAAGGATGTGTATTTGTGCCTCATGTTTAAGGCTCTGCCAGTGTTTCCATTGTTAGCCTTTCTGTCAAGAGTTCACAAATCCATTGTTTAAAAGATATCCTGCCTGAAATTTTGCATATGAAACATGAACACATCTGGTTTTTATGCTATTAAAAATAAATTTACTCAACCTATGTCAATTATTTATAGCAAAATGATTGCTTTCATGATTTATTCTATCAGCTTTGTTCAGATTTTCTCATAATTTTTCTGCTTGCTCCAACAATCCCTGACAAGGACAGAATATCTATAGGATAGGCAGAAAAGTTGCACTATATACGCAGTGCAGTACTCTGTGACACGTGGTGCAGGACAAAACCTGTGTAAATCCACAGAGCAGCAGAGGCCGAATGGAGCTTGCCTGTATGTATTTAGTTAAAAATCAGCAGGTAATTTCTTGGCATGTTCCCAACAGGCCAGCTTTTCACACCTCTCTTCTGGAGCACCTGAGGTAAAAGCAGAGTTCAGGGTAAACCTTTGTTCACAGATCAGCTAGCATTACTGCAATTTAAGCTTGAATAGAAACTAGGTAATTGCATATGCTTTATAATATGGATTTTGCTTCCAAATCAGTGAGAGCCTTTTCAGTGAGCAAGTTAAGGGAGAATCCTACAGATCCCAAGCAATCCTAAAGAACTGGACTGAAGTAATTTAGGCTGAAAAACATAATAAATAGTCTGTTTACTGCAGGGAAAACAGGAGGAAATGAGAGTGAGGTGAATATGTGCAATACAGCCCAATTTCCCAAGAGTGAAATACTAGAGTCTTTGTTGTGACATCTGACGAGGTTTATGTGAAATTAAACATATATGGCAATGTAGCTAATAAAAGCTCTGAAATCAGCTCCTTCCTTTAAACTAAGACCACCAGAACTTTCCCACCTGGCCCCGTAACCCCCGCAGGTGCTGAGCACCGGAGAGGACCGACCCCCCCGCAGCCCTCCGGGCCGAGCCACGGAGCTCCGAAGCAGGCTCCACCAGCAGCCGCGGGGCTCGGCAACGCCCCCGCGGCGCAGCGCGGCCTACCCGCCGGAGCCCTCCGCCCGCGGCGAGGCCGCGCAGGCGGGAGGCCACGGCCGCCACAGCCCTCGCTCCGCGGCGCCCCGCCGAGCCCGGAGGCGGACGCGCAACGGGGCAGCGGCGACATGGAGAGACAAAGCGGGAGCGGCGGGAAGGCGGCGCTGACAGAGAAGCCCCGCCCCCCGCGTGCTGCAGCACCGCGCGTGCCGCCGCCGCCGCCTTTTGTGCGCGCGCCGCAGCCGCGGCCATGAGTGGCGGCGCCAGGAGCCAATGGGAAGCGGGCGTGGGCGGGCCCGCGCCCTTCCCCCTCCCCCTCCCCCTCCCCCGCGGCGCCGGCGCTGCGCGTGGCGGCAACGGGCGGCGCGCGGGCGGGCGGCGCCCCGGCGCATGGAGGCGATGCCCTGCCACAACCAGCAGCTGGGCCCGGCGGGCGGCCCGCGGCAGCAGGACGAGCCGCAGCCGGCGGCGGCGGCGGGTCCCGGCGGCGGGGGCGGCTGCGGCGGGTCCCGGCTGATCCGCTTCGCGGAGCCCGGCGGCAGCAGCAGCGGCAGCCCCAGCCCGGACAGCAGCAGCAACGGGCTGCTGCCCGAGGCCCTGCGCGCCGCGCCGGCCGGCGGCCCGCCGCCCCTGGGCGCCCAGCTCAAGCTGCTGCCCATGAACGACCAGATCCGGGAGCTGCAGACCATCATCAGGGACAAGTGAGCGCGGCCGGGGCCGGGCCGGGCCGGGGGCTCCCGCCGGGGCCGCGCAGGCTGCTGCCGCCCGGGATGCGGCGGCCGCCGGGGCCTGGCCGCGGCGCCGCGCCAGCGTGGCGGCCCCGGGCCCCGCGGGGCGGCCATGGCGGGCGGCGGGAGGCGGGGGGGGGGGGGGAGGCGGCGGCCGCGCGGCTCGGGCCGGGTCCCCGCCGCCGCCCCGCGCTCCCTGCCCGGCCGGTGACTCCCGCGTGAGGCCGCGGCACCGCGCGGCGGTTCCTACCCCCCCGCCCCCCCCGCGCCGGATTTCGCGCTCCCCGCTGTGAGTTCTGACCCGCGGGCGCCTCGGAGCCCCCCTGCCGCATCCTCCGCGGGGAAGGGGCAGCAGCCGCTCGGGAGGAGAAGCCGCAGCCGCTCGTCAGCACCACGTGCCCGTGGCAGCCGGGTCCCTCTGCCCGCCCCCCCCCCCCCGGCTTCCCAGACTGCGCCCTCCCGGTGGCCGTGGCTGCACGTCGTCCCGGGGCAGCACCGGGTTCCCCCGCGTTAGCCGGACGCGTGTCGCGTGGGAGATGGCCCCGCGGTCCGGCCGTGGTGGCGAGCCGGCCCGCTTCCTTCTGACGCAGCCTCGCTTCCGAGAGCGGTTACATCTGCACGAGATCCGAGGTGAAGGCTGCTCAGAGACAACACAGTATTCTTTCACCCTCTTCATCCTCTCTTCTTTGTAGTCTTTGCCTTCCCTCCTGGCATACCTCCTGATCCGACCAGGCTCGCTGTTGTGAAGCCAGGCAGCACCACTTGTTAGTTAACAACACGTCACTCCTCCCCGAGGTCTCCCAGCTCAAAATGGGAGGCATGTACCAGCAACAGTCTCCTCCACAGGCGTGCAGAGCGTGGCCAGTAAGTCCATAGGCTGGCCAAAAAGATTTTAGAGCAGCTCAGCTTCCATTCAGGTTATCTCAGTTAGTATTGTGATAAAGATTAAAAATCCTTATAGTTGATTTCACTTGGCATTGCTGTAACAGCCTAATCTTCAGTGGTTCTTTTTCTGGTCCACTTATTATAGTGACTTAGAAAATAAGTAATGTCTCTTCCTAGGTAGAAAGACATATTCCTCCAAGCTCTCCTTACTTTATATTTTTTTTAGAAAAATCTTAAAACTGCTTTGAATAGGTTCTTTCTTTTAATTTCACCTTGTCCACTTCTCTAGACTTTGATTATAGTCTCAGAGTTTGTTTCCTTGCTGTGTTGTAACTTTCCTTTTACATCTAGAGGTACATATTTTAGGAGAACATATGCTGAGGAACTGTATTTACAGATGAATAATAGTAATCAGTGCTGTGATCATCTTATGCTTCCAGCAGAAAGAATCTTCCCTTACTTTTATCTTCAGTGCCAAAAATCCTTTTCCTGCACTAGCCCACATGTGTTTTGTTAGTGAAAACATCCTCTGACCTCCTGCTAGAAATGTTGGATGTTGACAGGGGCTAACTGTGGTGCTAAAAACTGATGGAGAGTGGCAAAACCTCACCAGAAGAAGGAACAAAGGCTGGGTAGGAGTAAAGCGATGAGTGAGTTTTCGTTTTCCCTCCTTGCCCATACTGGTTTCTGAATTGTACCTCAAATAAGAATGTGCAAACTTGTCACAATATTTTGTGCTGACTAGATCACACTTGCACTCCCTTACTGGTCTCAGGACCATGTTGACAACCTCAGGCCCCCTCTCCTCACATGTGTTCAATGAGCTGCAGAAGGAATAGGAACTGGATCTATAGTGTTCTTATGGAGCAGATTAAGACAACATGGGTATAGGGCAGAGACTGGATTTAAAGGTTGTCAAAGGACAGATGCTAAGTTTGGGGATAAAAGGTGGGGAAATCACTTCAGTTTGGGGAAGAAGATGGGCTCTAGCAAATTAAGGAAAATTTAAGGACCAACTCTCTGAAGTCTGTGTAAGTGGGGTGGGGGTGGGGCTAAAGATTTTGGGACAAGGATGGACAGAAGAAGACAGATCACAAGGGCAGCCCGAGAGTCAGGAAGAAGAAAAAGATTGGAGAAAAGCAGGACTGGCTGGAATGAAAGTGAACTCGAATCAGAAGTTTGAGGAGTAGAGACTGAAACTGATCAGGCAAAAAGAATAGTTTGGGGACAGAGACAAGGCAATGATGGGCTAGGAGGAATGAGAGAGAATGATAGTCTTGGGAGAGAAATAGTATTAAGAGGGGAGGCAGATAATGGAGAACAGTTTGTTTACTTTGGGCATGCTTACCTCCGAAGGAGACTGCCTTTTTGGAAGGCCTCATTTTTGATAGTTGTCACTTTATGTCGCTAAGAGTTCTTGCTGCCACCATACCTTGTGAGACATTAAGGTACTATCCCAGTTTTACTAATGATAAGCTGAAGTGCAGAAATCCATGCAAAATTGTGCCCCTACTGCTGAACATCCAGTGTGAGATACTTAAGACCTGATGTTCTAGTGGATATTACATAGCATTTCAGATGCTGAAAGCATACCTGTCATTGATTGCATTTGTAGCTTTGATTGTTCGGCATTTGGAAGATGATTTTATAAGGTATTAAATTTAGCATGTAATGTATGGCAAACATATGCAGCAGGCATCTCTTAAAAGCACAGCTTGGGACTCGCATACTGTTCTGTCGGCATCAGATACAGAGGTGTGAAATCTAGTTTGTTGATAGAACGTTCGGGTTCTGAATAAATCCTCTTCATGTAACACATTGGCTTTCTAGCATCTGCAATAAATAACACAGAGCACAGACACGTTTCTTCCCCTTGTTTCAGATCGGTCTTATCTGTACAGCCTGTATTTTGGTATTTCCTTGTTCTTGAGTGCTTAACTTTGCAACTGTAATAACACTAATGTGTTTTTATAGAAAACTAATCATCATCTCTCAAAGACAATACTTTCATTGATGGTATTATTTTGCATCAGCTTTTTTTTCCCTCAAACTACTATTATTATTATTTTTTAATTTTATCTTAAAAGCACTGTGGAAAAAGCTAATCTTGTTGCAGACATGAGCATACAGAGCAAGTTCAATCTCACTGTACAGCAGGGCAATCATGGCAAGACCACACAAAAGATCTCTGCAGGTGAGAATATCTTCTTGGTAGCTTCCCTGCAGAGCAGAAAGGGAAGTTGTAAGCAGGCTAAGCAGAGAGAGAGAAGGAATCCAAACCAGGCTTGCTGATGGCCTATAAAAGGTTTTGAAGTTAATGAGAAGGAAATAGCTTATAGTTTTGATATCAGAAAGAATAATAGCAATGTGGTTACTGCACCCAGCTAGGGGGGTTTATTATTATTTTGTTGCAGGTAAGTGTTGATTTCTTACAAATATGTCAAATAAGTTTCTGATATTTTAATAAGTCAGCTGATATTTTACCCTCAAAGAGATTTTTTTAGAGTTGCATCAGATTCATTGCACAATACTTCCTTAAGGGGAAGTGTAGAATAACACTTGTAAATAATGAATCACTCATAACAGCTGGAGTGATAGCAAACTGCACTTTATTCCGAACAGGACACTGCCGTGGCAGTGGAGATGTAACTGTGACTTCCAAGCTCCTTTCCCACCCCAGTGAGAAAAACTAGACAGCTAGACTCAGTTGGCTCAGAAAGGCTCTTGTAGGCTTTGTATGTGATAATGATAGGGAACCATTATTTTCGTGTTCTGTCCCAGAAAGGCAGCTGCAGTTCAGTAAAGAAGAGACCTCAGAATGACCTACATTAGTGCCTGGCATACAGAAAGATGTGAAAATGTGCTCAGCTACAGGGGTGAGAGGACTTCTCATGCGCTGCTTAGAAATTGATGCAGTAACCTTTTCTTGGGCCAGTGGACTGTATGACCAACTGTAGCATTCAAACCAAGTGCTAAAAGGCCTCCTCAGAAAACATATGGTGTTTGTGAATAAGCAGCTTTATGGCTAAGAGTAGTCCTGGTCAAAAAAATCTGATTTAAACTGATATAAGGATATGTTTACTCACAGTGCATGGGGAAGAGGGGAAAGCTATGTCATTTACAGGGCATTTAGATACCTATCATTGTATCTTTCTGGATTAAAAAAATAAAACAGGTGGCACTAGAGCTGCATGAATTCAAGGAGGCTATTTGGGTTACTTAATGCTTAAAAAGATGGATGTTCCAGGTACAGCAGTCTCCTGAAAAGGTTATGAAAAGTGCAGAAATTAAAAGTCAAGCTACTGGGAGAAAGAACCAGATGAAAAGCAGGAAAAAAAAATCCAAACAGTCAATTTAGGACTATGACTTTGAAGTAAGAGAAGGACAGATACTGTTACTGCAGTGCAAATTAGACCCTGGCTTGCTTATGCAGAGCTAAGGATGGTCAGGCAAGATGCAGAAGATCTTGGGGACTCTATTTTGTCTGAGCATGAGCTGCTCAGAAAAGCGGAAAGCTTTCTCCATTCCCGAGAGGATTTAGGGGACGATAACACAGCCCTTCAATTGGAATAACTTCTCAGTTTAAAACAAACAAAAGCAATGCCCCCCCACACACCCCACCTTTGTGTGGATGGTCGTCATGCCATATGGTGGGGCTGTGTGTGACAGGTGTGAGCTGGGCAGTGCTGGTGACAGAGCCCAGCGGAGCGGCGTATGGCCTCATTCTGCTCAGTTTGGCAAGTGACAACGCCTCAGTAAATGCTGCTTTGTCAGATGCAGTCTATGTATATTTTTATCAGCAGCAGTAGGGGAAGGGTGCTTCTTTCCCTTCTTATGGGTGGAGTCTAGAACTGCACTCTGGCAAATAATACTTTTGATATTATCCTATATACAACACTTATTAGCATGTCAAAGTTTTTCTGATAATGCACTCTCTTATAGAGAAGGTTTGGTGACAGCTGACTGAATCATAAAGGATTATTGCTGGACTAAAATTATCAGTATTTCTTTTGCTTCCTCTTAAGTGGCTGTCGTTAAAGTTAACACAAACTGGGTCTGTGTGCCAGAATGTGGGAGATCAGATAGAGCTCCTGAATCTAAGTGTGCGTTAGTTTGCTTGTTTTTCCTCAGACTTGTTCATTTTTGCTGTCTAGGCCATGTGTTAGATTTGAATGCTGAATCTTCTAATGGAGTGTGTTCTGATGCATTTAAGTACTGGATGCTTGGGAGCAAACAGCTACAGCCTCTTTCCAAGGAGAGTGTAATCGCAAATTCGTTTCTGGCCTGCACAGATTATAATCAGTGATCTGGAAGCTAAAATGAGTAGTGCAGCAATTTGCGATCTAGATCTCTAGTTTCTGTAGAAGCAAATTCATTAGCTCAGATTGCTAGCATCATTTTAAATCCTGATTTAACTCTAGACATGATTTAAATGTAGGTATTTAAAGGTTATTGTGTCTTTTATGGGAGAGCATATTGTTCTGTTCTGCTTAGACTTCTTATTCCCTAAGGAACTGAGTGAACAATATAGAAATGAAGACAGTAAAGCAGTAGGATGTGCGGTCCTGACTGGTGTTCAGAGTAGGATGATTCAACAGTGTGTAACTCATCGCTGATGAGTAAAGATGACCATACTGCAGGCAGGAAGGGTGGAATCCCATTCACATTTTACTTCCTGCAGCACAGACACTAAAAATGATGAGCACTCAAGTACCTTATTTCTCTTTGTCCCAAAAAATAGAACGTGGTCCTGTTTCCTAACTATATCATCTCTCTCTAATGGCAACAGTCCCCTCAGTATGCAAGTTTACTTACAAAGACTTTACAAATTCTGTTTAAAGTGGTTTTTTTTCAGTCTTGCCCTCACAGCACCTAGGTATCTCTTGAGATACTGTTTTGTACGATAATTAGAGAAACAGGAATTACTGAAGTGGGTCAGACCACAACCCACGTAGCCTACACCCATATAGCCTCACAGTCAGGTTTTAATAAGGTGTATTTCCAAAAAACATTTCTTCTCAACTCTTAAGACTTGTTACATGAATTTTATCATACATAGCAGCAAGGCTTCTATTCCTTCAGGAACAGAAACAAAAAGAAATGAATTTATATTGTTTAACACAATGTTCTTGTGGTTTCCCTGTCTTGTGACACTCAGGTTTTAATGTGTCACTCCTTGAATGTTGTTTTGTTACTTTATTAAGAAAAGAAGTTTAAAAAGTTTCTAGTGTGCCATAGATCATTACTTTGTATACTTCTATCTAGTACTTAAGATGAACAGTTCCAGTGTTTTCACCTGAGCCTTTTTTCTGGCCCCTAGCAATTCTCATATGATGTGGGGCTTGAAATCTGATCACAGCTTTCCAGTGATGGTGTACAAGAGGTCTGTCATTTTCAGTATTATTATTCTTTATCTCTAATTTTTATGCATGCCACCACTGTTTTCTGTAATCCTTCGTCCCTTCAATTAGGAGACAGAACTGACTATGGGTGTTCCATGGACTGTGCATAAAAACATCCATGTCTCTGCAAAAATAGATTAGATGATTTGAGCCTAGTAATCTGTATGAGTAACTCATAGTATTCACTCTAAATGTGTATTGTTTTGCAAATAAAAGTGCAATCTTGACATTGTCTTACCACCCATTTGCTAAATATGGCTAACTATTTTGAAATGTCATGGTCTAGAAGAATCTAGATGTGCTATCTATACACTTTGCTACTTCACTTTATATATAAATACCACAGATGGGAATATGAATTCCTTTGGAAATTTTTAAAAGACAAAATCAGTTTGTACAACTGTAAGATTTTTTTTTGAGTGTTGGTTTTCTGGTTTATATCAAAGTGGCAGAAAATTATGAATATCCTGTCATTGCCAGAAAGAGGGAAAAGCTGAAAAACAGACAGTATTTTTAGTAATGAATAATGCATTAGTAGCACAAGGAAAGAAATTAGAATAGGCTGACAGTCTTTTTTAAAACTCTTTTTTTTTAGTGTGGCTAAGTTACCAGTTGTCCAGGAAATAAGCAGCCAAACTTCTTGACTTTCACTCATCTAAACGTAAGATGTTGCAGAATCTCGGGGATTAAATGCAAAACTCTCTTTATGGGAACTTAAAGAGACATCAAGAGTATCTTAGTTTGAAAATGAGAGAGGGGTTTGCCTACTATGATTAGTAGAAAATTTTACTAAAAATTACTTGCATATGATGTTGATGCTTTGTCTGAGTATTTTTAAGGCTAGCATGCTTTGACTGTTGGATCCTAAATCTGAAATACAAGTTTGTCCTACTCTTGTGTAGTGGGAGTTCATCTTGATATGGGAAACAAGGTGTTAGAAGTCTAGTTTTAACATTCAAGCTTTTAACATGGTATATTTACACAGTACATCATTGCAGGAAGAGGTGAGCTTATTCTCTGTCTTCTGAATAGGCCAAAAGCCATGCAGTCATTTCAGCAAAAAGTTACACTCAGGCTAGTAAGCCAGCAGAGCGGTATTTTCATCGTAGTGCTCAGTTATCCCTGCTCATTTTAGTGTCAAGTTCATTAATTTAGCCACAATATGAATGAATTTCAGATGAGATAGAATATCCTGCCTATCAGGTGTGTTAACTCGGTCGCAGGGCTTGGGATCTATATGATCATTGTCCCATGGTTTCTTGTTGGTTTAAGAGTGGGCAAAGCAAAGGTGGCTTGCTCACAGTTACAGAGAATATACTAGGCTGGTGCAGATGAGAGTTTGAGAGATGTTTTGGAACTGAGCTGGAATGGTGGCACAATGGAAAACCTACACAATACCATCGTTATGTTTTCTTATTTTAATTACTACTTGTGAAGTGCAGAAACACTGCCAGTAGTAAGCAGCTACAGCATACTGCATCTCAATCTTCTCCACCAAGTAGAAAACCCAGGAGGCAAAGTCTCTGCAGACACTACAGTAACTGTACTAAAGTTAGTATATGGCAGGAGACTTTCCTTAGAACTTCCTTTACAATATATTGTGCTTGAATTTAATATTATAGTTAATCAATGTTCTTACAATTATTCCCCAATTTAAAATAGAAATTATTACCTTTTTCAGGACAGCCAGTAGAGGAGACTTCGTATTTTCTGCTGATCGTCTGGTAGGTGAAGAATTTCTTCTTCTTGGTGTTGTACTTTGTAACTCTTTCATAAAACAGGTCTTTCTTGCTAGAATAATGGTGGTGTGAGAGCAACATTTCTACAGAAAGGAAATTGCTGTCTGACAGCAACTTTCTGTATAGGGACTTCTGTTCTTTGTTATAGACTGCTTTCATCTCAAAGGGTTCCAGAAACCATGTTATTATCAAACACCATTACTTTAGGATAAAGAGAAGTAGTAGTGGAGAATACTGTGTAGAAACAGATGCACAGGGGCTGGAGATAATTCAGTTTTAGTTTGAAACAGTACTTTTGATCTTGTGAACAGAGCTGTATGGTTTCTTACAGTCTAGATGTTAATAACTAATTGCATGCAGAAGTGCCTCTTGGCACTTGTTGTGTATTAGATTCATAACTCTGGGGGCAGCCACACTGGGAATTTCTTTTTAACCATATGGTAGTTACTAGCAGGGACAAAGCAATTCAAAGTTTTCAAACATTTTAGTAAGTCAGAACAAAGACTATTTAGAATGCAACATTTATCTCAGTTAAATTATATGCTTAAAAAACCCACAACACCCACTCGCACACAAATACTGCCTTGTACTTGTGAAGTTGTTTCCTGTTTGCAAACCTGCATTCATTAACATGGAAAGCCTTTTTCCCCCTCTAGTGAAGAATGGTCCAGAGACCAGATCAGCACCACCTGCTATGGAGACAGGCTTTCAATGATTAACCCAATCTTAATCCGTGCCTGAGCCAGGCTTGCTCAGGCCTTGGACATGACCACAGACTGAGGTTGTGACTGCAGTGCTTTTTACCTCTGCACATTGTTCCACTTCACCTTCTGCTTTTCCTTTCTTGAGGATGTTTCTTACATTCCATTCTGCAAGAACAGTAAAAGTCAACAAATGAGCCAGCACATCTAATCACTCTTAACTATTGGATCAAGTTACTGACTGGAGTACCCTCCTTGCTAAGAGTACTTCATAGTGGACATGCAAAAGGTCACGGTCCCAACTTCATTCTGTGCCAACAGTCCTCAGCAGATACCATTCAAATAGACATATATCCTTTACAGTTTGTTTGACAAGCAGAGACAACCCAGGAAACATCTGCAACCAGTGAACGACTAACTTCCTGCTCAACTGGGTTTCATTTTTCCTATTTCTTGTGGTTTTAGGCTTTTCACATGCTCAAATGTGCAAAAAAAGATTCAGGAAGCCAACAGAGGTGAACATCAGCAGTCCCAATGTTTACAGGGTTTAGGTCTCCGGTCCAGGCTTCAGACCCCTTCCCCACTAATACTTCTTTCACAGTAAGGGTTTCTGGTTTACATTCTAAATTTACCTTGTATTGGGTTTCCATCATGCTGCACTCTTGAAGGAACATTCCTTCCTGTAAATTCATTTGAACTAAAGAAAAGAAATATATTCCTGATTAGTACTTTAAAAATGAGATAAACAATGGTTATTGCAGTACAGACAGGAAAAAACCCTAATCAGTCCTGACTGTACTTTATTATAGTTAGTTATTCTGAAGGGCTTCACCCATACACCTTTGCACATTTACTTGGAGGAACTGTGCCCTTCTGAGGCAAGCACTGACTTTTTTTTTCCCCCTCATTGCTACAAGATTGCAGCTTCCAGGCAGTGAGTTAAGTTCAGGCCACTGTACCTGAATCTTGGGCTGGCTGACCCACACTTCTACAGCTAGAGAGCTGCTCTTCACAGAAATGCTTCTATTTGCTGGTCATGCAGATATTTGCCATAGAACCTGCTAGTCTGTTTTCCATTTTGTAGGAGGAATATTGTGCAAAACAATACCTAGGACAGGGGACTGTCTTATTTTCTGTATGTTATTACTAGGTATGGCCAGAAACAATCACAATTTCATGTTAAACTAGGCCTCTGCTGAACTTGGTGTACAAACATAGTTCAGACCCTATATATGTTTTCCATACAACTAGCAGTGTTCCTTAATGACAATGCAGTAGGTGAACAGAACAGATGTGTGATTGTAGGGTAACAAAATACACGTTGTTGCAGAGAGAAAATGCAAACTAAGTTTAGCTTGCTACTTCTTGAGCAGTAGCTGCTTGAAGTATCTTAGAGTCACAACAGGAACAGGTCTGAAGGAGGGATTTTTAAAGCTGATGAATTTATAGTAGTTTGTTTCACACATAAGAAATGATACAAAAGAAAAGTTCAAAGGTGCTTGTGGGAGAAAAGAGTTAACAGGTGGTAAAGGTTAGCCAAGAGTTTCTGAAAAATGACTGCCACTGCTGTGATCCTGCAGCTGAAAGATGTGGGATTAAAATCATGAGGATGAGTGCAACTGATCTTGTGTTCATGAAGGAGAAGATGCAACTATGGGGAATAAACATCTAAAATAAGAAATGATCAGTCATTATGACTTGTGGCAGTAGATGTCACAACAGATAGACCTCAGAGCGCTAGTGAGACCAACTCGAGAAACACAGGGACAGAACACCTCGGCACAAAAGGCTCACGCTGCAGCCCTGGTACCTGTTCTGTCCAGCGGCCACGCGTTTCGTTGATGACATCTTGCAGAGTTTCTGTAGCACCAGTTAGACACTCACAAAGCCCACAGCATTTTTACTGAGATCTAAGTATTTTTCCGAGGTGTTCTCCGTAGGAGGTACACAGTAAACTGGGTCCAGCCCTGTCAAGTTAAGCAGCTGCTGCACACCCACTGTGCAGGAACTATAGCAGCATGGTGGTGTAGGCTATATAGAGAATAAGCAGAAGAGGAGACGTCTGCCAGAGGCATAGAGGACATTGCATGTCTAGAGTTTCAGCAAGGACCACGCAAAATTGTGGCCTGGATTCAGGCAGATATCTATCATTTACACAGCGCTGGCCTACAACCTCAGTTTGCAAATACAGTGATGCTTTTCAGCAGAGAGCAGCAGGTACGCTTTGTGGTTTGACGGGAGGTCCGAGTTTGAGGAATTCATTCTTTCCTCAGCCCTACTAGCAACTCCCTGAACACAGCGCTCTACCTTTCTGCCCACCTACCTCTGTTTAAAGAAGATGATGATGATGCGTATTTTAAGTGGTTTGCAATCCTGAGGTGACAAGAACTGTACTAGTATGAAATTCTGCTGACAGTGCCACTATCCTGCCTTCACTTCTGCTTCCAAGAAAAGCTGAAGCAGGCTGCAACCTGCAACATAGTGGGTTAGAGGATCCACCTAGGAATTGTTATGATCTTGGAAGTTAAGGGATACACGATTATCACATAAAATACAGTTAGACTACTGTCTTCCGTGAAATAGGAGAAGAATATAATGGTCGCTCCCAAATTTATTTAATTTCTAATTTATTGGCAGCTACATACGTCACCTTTTTCCAAATTGCAGGCAGGTAGAAAAGTTGTGTCACATAGAACTACTCAGGATTACTGATCTCTTCTGGGATGGCTCTTAAAAGGCTCATGTTTTTTTCAGTTTTGGCTGGTCAGTGCAGTGCTATCTCTAACTGCACCATAGCTGGTTTCTTTATTTCATGATTATACCTCTTCTAAATTAGAGTAATGTCAGCCTACTTTCTTTAGTTGTCTATATCCAAATTTATCTGTTTATAGACTCTGAAGAACTGGTCAAACCTGATTTCTTCAGGAGTATTTGTGTGGTAAGGAGACTTTATTAACATGATTAATTGGCCTAGAAAAGATAGGTGTCACTACCATTTTCACATCCTTGAAATGTTTGTAGTAGTTAGCTAAAAATCCTTAGACTTTTGCTAGCTGTGGCTTTTGCTAACCATTCTAACAGCTCTTATATTAATGAAGGTTCAAAGCAAACAGTAGTTCCCTTTGCTTACTGCAGAGGCTCCTTAGTAATTCTTAAAAACATAATTGTAATAAACCAGCATGTTGACTGTATAATTTTGTATAGCAGCATTAAATGCTTGAACTAAAACTTCAGCATAAGTCTGTAAGCCTTGACAATTTAACTAGGCCTGCTAGAATTTAACCTTCTTATTGAAAAAAAGTAGCTAAAACAGACTTTAACTTTCGTTATTGCTAACAATTGCTCTTGCTAACAATTGCTATTAATGGTTTTAACTTCTGGTCGATCTCTTCTACCTCAAGACTAAAGCTCTACCTCTCCCTCCTCCACATGTGGGCCATAACAGGACCTGCTCAGCTTTGGATTCGAAGCAGTTACAACTACCTGTCTGGGGGAGGAGCAGCATTGCTGATCCTCACGGCCAGAAAGGAAAGAAATTGAAAATGGCCAGAAATTATAATCCCCGAGTGTAGAGGAGACAAAAAGTGTAGTACAAGAATAAATGTTTTATCAAAACTGACAGGTTTACAACAGAATATTTCCCTGCCTCTTTATAAAATATTGATGTGTAGCAATGACAATGAGATTTATAAATTGACTACAGACCTTCACTGGTTTGTTCAGAACATCTGGCAGATAGTGCGGAGTGGCACTAACCCTCTCAACATCAAAGCAGTATGAAAAAAAAAAGTGTTTCTTCCAGACCTGGCTCATAGCTTTTTGTGAAATAACCTGAAAAATCTTTCTCTGTCCAAATGTCCCAGAAACTTACAATTAAATCAAGGATTTCTTGGTTTGCTTCTGTCAGAAGATGTCCTTCCATTAGTTGGCTATCCCAGACAGAAACACTAGTGTCTTCAACCTTGGGATTAAAGTGTTCCAGAAAAGACTGAGGAAGAAAACTCTGTTTTTAGATATAGAGGAGGGAGGAGGAAGGTGGTAAAACTTGCTTCCTGACATACATTGCCTGAAGCTACCAAACACATGCAGTGAGTTGAAGCACAAAGGGGACCTGACAAAGGGGGCCTGACCTGGTTCCCATATGCAGCTTGGCTGCAGTGAAGGGATAGACCCTTGCCAGAATTAATCGTATTACCACGTGAATTGCTTTTTCAGTCTTTTGCTCCCTTTATATGTGACTTGCACCATCTCTGACTCCTTCACTGGTTTAATCTGGTCACTACCTCTGAATATGGCTACCACAAATCCAACTCTAGATAAAAATTCTTGTAGTACTAAAATTACTAAAAATTTCTTCAAAGAGAGAGTATAAATTTAGACCTTTGCTAATTCCTAGCAGAGCCTGCCTGCATGCTGGGAAGTAGGGCAGAATGGAAGATAAGAAGAAAAATCTTCTAGCCTGTTCTGCTCTGTTTCTGGAATTAGAATGGTCTGAAATGAGAAAAACACTTGCTTGGTCCCAGGAGCGATTGCCTCATTTCTGCCATTATACAGTGACTTTTGCTTAATAGGTTTCATCTTTGGCTTGGCAGCAGCTGTCCTTGAGCAATTCTAGCTTTTGAATCTTTGGCTTGCTACGAGAGAAAATTTTCTAAATCTTTAATACCCAGGACATCTTTCATGGGAAATCACTCTGGGTTCACATGAATACATTCAGATAACTTTGCCTGGGGTGCAGCTGCAGGGCTAGCATCGGGGAGAACTCGAGGTTTGCTGGCCACCTGAGGCTAGAGAGACTGTAGCTTACTAGCCGGGTCTCCTGTGGACATGTCCCTGCTGAAACGGGGCCATCTGCACTGTGTGAAGTGCAAGTGCTTTGCAGAGCGTCCCATAATGATGACAGCTGGCAGGTGCCAAATAAAGAGGGTGATAAAGAGATGTCTTGATTGACTGACTTGTCTTTGGGCATTTCGTGGTGCATTGCTGCAGCTCCTGTGGCTGTTCAGGGCCCCACTGCAGCTTATGCGTAGAAATATTGGTATGAAAACAGACCTTAGGGCCTAGCTGATAGGGAACTCCAGGGGGTGGAGTAGTATCTCAATAGTATTTTCTGTCAGCAAAATAAAGTTAACATTGGTGCTTTATTCATTTTTATCAGGGTGTCGGGGATTGCTGAGGAACCCCTTCCTCTCAGTTTCATTTGTAAGGCCATCATTTGATCCGTGGACAAAACATATGCATCACCCCAAAGAGGTCTCAAGTAACCCCTAACTACTGCTAAAAGAGAGCCTTTTCAGCTGATACATGTGTTCAGCTAGCACTTGTAAAAAACACTAACATTTAGTATATTATCTCCATAGTTTAAAAAGCCTTTTAAGTTGTCTGATTCCTTTGGTTCTACAGATCAGACTCGTGGTTGAAGAGGGACTGAATCAGCTACCGTACACAGAATGTACAGTGACCACTCCAACAGGTAAGTGGGACTTCCAGTAGGACTGGAAGTGGAAACTTAATATAACAAAATATGAAATTGTTGCACGAGGCTGAAACAGTTTAACATTAACAGTTTAACTTCATAGTATTTAAAGGGCTGGAAGGTATAATAAGCTTCAGCAAAACATATAGTTATCATCTTACTAAGGTTTTAAAAACTGGCCTTGCAAAATGGTGATGAAAACTTACCTATATGTGTGCAGTATCAGCTTACTTGCCCTTACCACAATGTTGAATTAAAACTGATGACATTTCACATGCCTGTTAAAGAAAAAAATACTCAGCAGAAGCAGTTTTGCAAAGCCAGCCTAAATCTGCCTCTGTTTACAACCAGGGGCCATCTGGGAGTGATGATAAGCAGGATATAGAAAGGGGCAGTGTTAAAACTAGAGGAAACCCATTGCAATAATTTTGGTCTGCTCCTATTAAATTTGAAGATATGTGAAGCTGCACACATTACTCACAGGTAGTGCAGTAAAAGCTTACAGTGCTTCAGCCACTTCTTGGGGACCGCTTATGTACACACTTTGAACCGACATTACCCCTGTAAGACATACATCAGCTTAGCCCTCTTCCCCTTGAGGATTTCATTTATATTTCCTCCAGGGTGAGAGCAGCTCTCTCTGTAAACTTGCACCCTCTTCTCGACCCAGCCCCTCACAGTAAGTCATTTATTTGTATGTCTTTACTCTACATTTTAGTTACAGAAGAGATGGACAGCAAAAGGTCAATTTTGAAACTAACTAGAATTTAGGAAAGCGCTGAGAAGGGACAATCACTTACCACAATTTCTTGCTAAAACAGCTTCAACTTTACTTCTTGGGCATTGGCTTCAGAGCTGATCCGGGTCAGGTGGTAACTGATGGTTTGATGACACTGGCTTTCTGCATTACACAGTTTGACTGGCAGGTCTTCTGCGAGTAACATTACACAGAAGCTCTACAAGTCTTTTTGACTCGGCCACTGTCCTGGCTATAGGGCAAAGAGTGTCTTAAACCTTGTTCTCCAAGCACATGTTGCTTTGATGAAAAGACTTAAGTTTCCTGCACTTATTCCTGGTCATACTGTAGAGTCTTACCTTAGGAAACCCTCTTAGGTCTGCAGTGAGTGTGTCAGTCCTCTCATTCCAACACCTGTGCCCAGCGGGAGTGCTAGAATGGCCTCAACCTAGCTCTTCCAGTAGGAAGTGTACTGTGAGAACTCGAATACTCGTATGAATTCCTACTTATCTATGCTTCACTCTTTCCCTCCAAGCATTTGTAAGATCCCGTCAGCACAGCTAATTTCTACTGCTCCTGGCTCAGAAGCAGAATTTCCTGTCCTGTCAAGTCTCTGTGATTTATCCTGTGATTTATCAAGGATGTCAATTAAACACCCTATTGTTTCTCCTTTAACAGAGCCTTTTGACTTCTTTCAGTTAGGCAGGATAATATGCAAAGTCTAGAAAAAAAATCCCCAAATACACTTCCTTCCCAGCAGTTATATTGTGCAAGCTCATTCCTCAGCTCTTGGGTTAGAGCTGAGGAACTATGAACAGGACCGTCTTGCTTTGTTGTCTTATCTTTGAATTAACAAGAGACCTGAGCTTCCAGTACTGTCAGTCATGTCTTGCCTATGCATACCACTGCCCACTTGTGTCTTTTAATGATGAAAACCATAATTCCAAGTAGCACTGTAACTTTATACTTCTGTTATAACTCTTCCACTTGCAGCACCAGGGTGCATTTACCTGGCTTCTTAGGGACATAACGTTTATCTTTATTTTACATAGCATCTTCTGTATAAAATAATCACAGAACATTGAGTTATAAAACACTCTAGAACAAAAGGATCAGTTCTGTGCCACTCTTTAGATGCAATTTTTAAAAGTAAAGAAAGCACAAATTCTTTACCAGTTTACATTTTTGGTCCTCTTTCCATTGCTAATTTTAGGACTGCAGGATATGGTATACAGCCTCAAAAAAATGGTTTGTGCCACCTGTTCAGAAACTTGCAACTCAGTGTTGTACCCTAGGTATTAAGAGGGATATCAGTTCCATTCACATGAATGTCACTTAAAACAGTACCTTAAAGGGGCACTAAAATGGGTCAAAAGGGAGCAATCACTTCCACTGATATTTGGTCTTTCTCTCCTCTAATAGGATACAAGTATGAAGGAGTGAAATTTGAAAAGGGAAACTGCGGAGTCAGCATTATGAGAAGTGGTAGGCAATTTTTGGTTGTTGAATGAGTACTAATTCCAAGTTTTTGAAACCTGTAGACCAACTTCATTTTTAAAAAGTGCAATTAAGTTTTACCAAAACCTGCCAGCTGCTGTTCTTTAAGTACCTCTAATCACAGAACAAGAAGTAATGTCTCATATTTGTAGCAAATAAAGCTTTCAAATCTACCAGGATTACTTTGGTTTGGTCCTTCATTGTTTACCACTAACTTTTTCTGCTCAAAGACATTTCTCCAAATAAGCTTTGCTAAATTGTGCAAGTGGTAGAGATAGAGTGTTATTTTGTCTAATACTGTTTGAATCTCCATATCTATGATATAAAATCCAGTGGCTCCACAGCTTTCTATACTACTTATTGCACCATGATATCCTTCACAAGAGGTCAAAGATGTTTCTCAAACCAGATAGGAACTACTACATTATTTGTATTTATGTTTTGATGTCTTTTCTTTGAAAACTTGCCTAACACTAGTATAGGGGAACACAGAAAGCCAGAAACTAAGTGACACTGAACAGATTAGTTTTTCTGTCTAAACAGAGGAAAAAGTTTTTAATACTTAGAACCAAGATAAAAATAATGCTTTTTAAAACTCTTCACCGATAGAATATTGGGACTGTCAATTTAATTGTAGCATCTTGTAACTGTGCCCCTTCTTAGCTTGTAGCAATTTTTTATTGGGTTTTGTTTGCTCTTCAATTTGAGGAGAGGCAATGGAACAAGGTTTACGAGACTGCTGTAGATCAATCCGCATAGGAAAAATCCTGATACAGAGCGATGAAGAGACTCAGAGGGCAAAAGTGTACTATGCTAAGTTTCCACCAGACATTTACAGGAGAAAAGTTCTTCTTATGTACCCAATACTAAGTAAGTGTCTTACACTATTGTTTACAGTTAGACCTGCCTCTGTATATCCTGTGTTTAGAACAAAATTCCTGAATTTCATGGGCTTGTATTAGGTATTTGGCTTGCTTTAGGTGTCACAGTACGGAACATATCAGATTTTGGCAGAATATGCATCAGTCAACCTACATTAGCATGAATGCAGAGCAAATCATCTGTGTATGGCTGCATTTGTGAGAAACAGGTTGAAGCATTAAGGTTTGATATAAATTACATTTTTTTATTTTGCCATGAGAAAAGTCTTCAAACAGTATTCTGGCCATGCTATTAAAAACTTTCTTGATAAATACTATAATCCTAGAGCTAAATTATTTTAAAATTAAATGTAATTAATACTACCAAAAAATCTCAATCTGGTAAGGAGTTTGTCAGGATGAAGTGAGTTTTCCAGTATTAAGGTTTAATTCTGGGTCTATACAAGGATTATTATTAATTACCATTTTATTATTTCAGATGAGATTTCTTGCCATTAGTAAAATTCATCAACTTCAGTGCTTAAAACCTGACAAACTCTGCTATTTCAGTACAGAGATGAAGTTCCTTCATCAGGAGACCAGAATTTTCTATAATTAATGCATATGAAGCTGATAGTGACGATACTGTCCTTTTCCACTGGAAAACTCAGTCCCACAACAATATTAATGCAGATATCTCAAATGGTTTAGGATGAGCTCTTTAACCAGAAAAAGAAAGAAAGGAAAAAAAAAAAAAATCTCACTTTTTCCCCTTTCAGGCACCGGTAATACTGTAATTGAAGCTGTAAAAGTTCTTATAGAACATGGCGTACAACCAAGTGTCATTATCCTGCTAAGCCTATTCTCCACACCTCATGGTAAGTTGAGGTAGGGTATGAGCGGGGACAGAAGAGCAAGCATAGGTATGTTTAGTGGAGAAGAGTTACATTAGTCACAGGCGCTGGATAATGGTGAAAGGTTGTTTCTGAGCTTTGCTCAGGAGGGCATTTTTTCTTTGATTACTGCGTTTTTAAACTTTAAGAATGAACACTGGCATGTTTGGAGTGGGCAGCGGAGTGGGTTAGCAGAACGCAAAAGACCAGTAACACCTAATGGCAAAACTGCAAATACACCTATAAATGCCTCAGTATACCTACAAACAGGGACCGCAGTGCTGCTAGGTACCCAAAATGGTTCCGTGGCTCCCAAAGCAATACGTTCTTCTGTTGCTCTGGGCTGTAGCAGCCCACAGATCACGTTGTGTAGTTCACCCACCAGAATCAAAGTTAAGAACTGTACTGTCTGCATGTTAAACACTTTGAAATGTAAAAGGTGTTCGAAAAAAGAAAAATACATTTCTGTGGAGCAGGAAAACAGATCTTGTAGGTTGTTTTAAAAATTGGCCACAGCAGCAATCACTATTACTGATCAGAAGCATTCAGAGTTATTCCTGGCAATCTATAACCACTTTTCTGATTTGATTAAAGGTATACATATATGCTTCAAAACAAAACAAAAATCCTAAAACCAATCCACCAAATTGCTGAAGTTTTTTCTCATAGCCAATAAGCTAAGCCAGAAACATGAACCAGAGATGGAAGAACAGAGGCTGACTGAGCTACGGAAAGCTAATCATGATTTAACATGCTGTCCTGAAATATTGTTGCAATGCACTGTTAATTATTCCATGTTTCCCTTTCTCAAAAGGTGCCAAATCTATCATCCAGGAATTCCCAGAGATCACAATATTAACTACAGAAGTTCACCCTGTTGCACCAACACACTTTGGACAGAAGTATTTTGGAACGGACTGACACATTTGGAACAAACTGATATGGCTGTATGATATTACAAAAGTGATTTTTTTTTTCTACGTTTTATTACTTGTAGCAGAGTTGGTTGAGGGCGTATTTAAAAATCTTCATGGCCAAGAAGGGGAAATATTTGACCTATATTACTTCTAGTTGGTTACTGCTTGAACACGGAATCAGGTGCAGTAACGCCGCACCTGGAATCATTACAAACTGAAATCATCTTAATGTGCTTGTATAAATTGCTGCCCTCTCTGCTTTAACTTATTTATTCTTCTATAGCCTTTTCTGTGGCTGCTTGCAAGAGCAAAATAAAACTAAATCATCAAAGCGTGTATTAATTTCTATTGTTAATGCCTACATCACTCCAGTTTAGCCACAACAGCCACTCTTAATGATTCCAAAAGGATGGAGGCACTTCAAACTCTAGGTAATTCTTAGCAGCCACATTACATTTCTGGCAGCATTTTCAGTCTTCAGATGGTGGCCAATAACTTTAAGATGCAACTTTGAATTTTGCTCTCTACGGATTAATTTCAAATAGTAAAAAAAATTTGTAGGTATCTTGCTCAATGGTACTGAAGAAAGAGGCATTTATCTTTCCATTACACTTCCTATTACAACATAAATGCCCTAGCAAACTGGGGTTCGAATTTGAGACTGGGAGAAGCGCGGTCTGCAGAAATTCTGCACACACAGTGTTTAAGTTTTACCTCTTTAAACTTGTGTGGTTGAATCAGCAAGTATCACTAACAGTTTTAGAGAAAGGCAAGCTGTGGCAAAAAGTTGGACTCAACTTCTAGCTCTGTTTGTTAATAGAGCAGCAGGGCTTAAAGTCAAAGCACAAATGTGGCCTTAATTGATTAGCACACTTTCAAAAATACTGAATGCAGTACTTGCATGAATCAGATGTGGCATAAATATACAGCCAAATACTTGCTTTGGTTTTATAGCTTAGGGCACTAAGTACATGATCTCCAACACTTAAAAACTATGTAGCATCTTGTCTTACTATAACTTTGGGAAAACTATAGAGACAATATATTATTTCTTTAAATATATCCATATTCTAAAAATTGCAGAAATACAGAATGCCATCGCAAATACAGTGCTTCCTGCCTCTTGACAAGCGACTGGCATGCAAAGCCTTCTGCTGAAAGAGCTAGGCTTCCCCAAACACCACCTCGTAAGATAAGGGGGCAGAACTCAGTGAATCTTTTTTTTTGGCTCAGTTAAAGAACCTTTCCCACTCCCAGGCAGTGGTCTCAAAGTTGAGTAAGGCTTCCAGAGCTAGAATGTTCTTCCTGAGCATGGGCTAATTCACAAGAAATAACTAATCACAAGTATAATAAATTAGCCAAAAATGGTTTTAATGCACTCCTTGCCTGCAGTATAAACCATGCAGGCTTTCTAGTAAAAACAATAATAGAAAATGACAAAGCAACATGTACAGCATATTCAACTGTATAAACCATAGAAACACTCTGAAAGTGCTAGTGAAACACGAAGCATTCATATTAAAGAATGTCTGTCAGACAGTAAAAAATGAGTATATCGAAAGCTTTTGTAAAAACCCATTTGATATCCAAAGTCTCAATGCAGCAACAGCAGAAGACTCCTGAACCTGACTAAACATTCCACATGTTGTCAGCAGACTGTTTGCAACATTCACTGGAAAACATTTACTTCCTATTAATTTAAGGGATGAATTAGTATTAAACAACATAGCTCTGATGTGTCATGTCCTTAGCTGAACACAGCAGCACTGATTTAATGCAAATTTTGCAAACTCAAAATACTTATAAATACCAACACCACGTCCTATTGTTTATCTAAAAGCAACTGAACGCAGTAATATATCAATAAAATGGTATCTGTTAATATTTCCAGTAACTTGTTATTGGCACAGACCCACTAAGCTAGTCTTCCTTGCTATGAAAAGTTCACTACATTACAGTGGTTATCAGTGGAAAGGAAAAACAAAAGTCATTCTGACCCAGTCTAGGAGGTAGCATATTGGTTCTCAAACAAAGCTTTCTAATGCAAGAGCAACTGTTTCAGTTGTTCTATTTAATGCAAGTTTTCTGGCCGAATCCAAACCCATTGATGAACACCAATGAGTGAAACCGACTTGGTTTTTACTTTGAATCAAGGCAAAACTACTAATACACCTGAATTCTAACATAGAGAGGTCTGACATTAACTAATCCTAAGGTTTAATTAATATTTGAAGGGCCCATTTTAAAAAACAAACAAATGAGTCTTTTTCAGCTGAAAAATACCTGAATAAAAGAATTTATAAAGTAATTTCTGTTTTACATGCTTCCAGCAAAAAAGGAAGCTGCAATAGAAGCTCCCTGTTCAAACACTGCAGTTCGGAGTTATTCTGGAAAAGCTCATGTTTCCAGTACAGCAGAAGTCCACAGGTGAACGTAACCATTGCAAAAGAATTCCCACACATGGAGCTAATTCAAAACAGAGAGCACACGGAGTTCCACCCACCTCTTCACACGAGGTCTTTTACGACACTAGTCATAAAACCTTATCTCCTTCTCACCAGAGGCCGCGTCTGCGAAACCAAGCCAGGTGGTTCATTACATAATCGGGATACCAGACGCTTATATGAGAATTTACATCTCTCACATACATGCTAGAAGCAGCAGGATCCTTTGGGAAAGGGGAGAAACAATTCACCAACACTTCCAAGAATCCACAGCATTTCATTTCTGTTTATAAAGGAAAGTGATGAGACGGTGCTGCACATACAGCTTTTTCATTTTAGAAAGCAGACAGGGAGGACAAAGATTTTTTTTCTCCCCATGCTTCCTGTGGGATTTAGCCCCAAATAAAAATTTGGAGTCCAGTAAATACTGAAAGAGCAAGAATTCCATCAAGTAAAATAGCTTTGTGTTACGTCAGCTGTTTGGCACTAGTATCTGATGCAAGAATGTGTCTTCTTAAGCACAACTGGAATAAGCAGAAAGGATGATCCCTTTGTCATTTTGGGGTTTTTTTGTTTTGTTTTGTTGGTTTTTTTTTTTGTTTTTTTTTTTTTTTACACATAACCCTGATGATTTTTTGACAGTGGCTGTGATTCACTTAAAGCTTTACGAATGCTGTTTTTCTTCTGTTGATACAGAAAGAAAAGATTTTTAATGGCATGAAGGCATAATAAACTTATAGGTTCATATTTGAAATGTAAACTTACGTTTTATTTCACAAGGTTTACATTCTAAACTGAAGCTAGAAAGCAAAGAAATACGATTTTTTAGGAAGAAGATAAAAGCAACACAGAAAGTTGGATCCCACTGCTTTGAACAAAGAAAGCTGTCTGAATGGTAAGAATCACAAACCCATATCTGACAAGTTTAGTTACAAATAAAATACATTGTATAACTTTTTAAAATGACATCTACTCACCTTCTTAGTCTCCAAAGAAAATAGCAGGAATAGTTGAAACCTGATATATTTTAACTGCATATTCAGGAGGAAGAGCATAAAGTGAGAAGTAAAAAGGACAGTAAGAATAAAAATGCGTAACAGCGGGTATGATCTCAATGTTAACTAGCAGAAAAGGAAATAAAGCATTAAGCAGGAAGAGTACGTGTAGTGCCACAACCTTGAAATGCTCGTCACTGCCAAGCTGTTCGACAGACCATTACTTTTAATGAAAAAAGCCACTCTACCATGCAAATGCTTTAATTGATGGTTTCAAAATGAGTTTATTTTTGCAAGTGTTCTGTAACAAAACAGAAGCTGATATAATTGGAAAAGTATCAATAAAATCAAGGTATTTTCAAGTACTACGGATCAATTTCAAAAATTTGTACCACAGGAGTCACTGAAATGAAAATGTAACCCTTTGAGTTAGTTAATTCTGGCTTAACAACCAAGGTCAATGGTACCTCCTTAACCTGCTAATTCAACACTTCCATGAATTAGCAGCTATGCAAACAGCAGCTCTGTTCTGCCGGCTTAACAGCTCCGCTAGAGGCAGCTGCTCCCTGAATACATCTTAAGAAATCTCCCTTTGTATCTAACCATGGGGAGGGAGGAAGAAAAATGTTTTTCCTGACGCTTTACATTCATATTGTGTTACAGACTTTACGCATTAGGTTTGGTAACTAATACTACGTTGTGCTTTCAGTCCACATCAGAGTACAGAATTTAAAAGGTATAATTGCTATAGATTTTGCTGAATCATATTTCTAATTAGTTCCAGGAAGTTAACATTCATTACCACTATGCTAAAAGCAAACTTCCCAGTCCTCAGCAATTACAGTACACTACACGCACTAGTCGAGCCCATTAAAAAAGTACAGTACTACTCCCTGTTTAAAGGAATACAGTCTTATTCTACTCCCAAAACATACTCTACCAATGCAGCAAGAGACACATGAAAAACCCCACAGTGCAGTGATGCTCGTCAAAGTCCTAATTCCTTACACAGACCCCACCGGCAAAGGATAGGACTTGTCACAATACAATCCATAGAGACATCAATATGATGTTTTCTCTCTTAAAAAAAGTAGTGTGCCTGAATGCAAATGGGAGTGAAGGGGCAGAGGTAATGGGGTGGTCGTTAGTGGTAAATTGCTTTGGAGCATTAACCCAAGACAACAGGAATAAGGGAGTGTGGCGGTATCAGTAAAAGCCAGCAAGAGAATTCTTTCTTTCACATGACGACGTCCACTTGGAAAAGTTGCTTACAGCACGCGAGGTCCTCGGTCATGTGAAGGACAAGAAATGTCTTTGCAAAATGGTGCAATACAAGCAACGAACTGGCCAGGGGAAAGGCAGGCTATGCTGTAGGTAAGTCGAAGGCCTTGATTTAAGCTAACAAAACCCATTGCCATGTTTGACACTTCCAAGGAGATTCCAGGCGCGTTTGATTTTTGGAACGGCGATTTTTGGCCGGGCCAGATGACTGTGAATGCGCGCTCCCATCTGACGACTGTTTTGGTAGATTTACACATAGCAATTGGTTGCCCCGTTCCAGCTCCCACATCCTCATCGAAACGACCCCGGCAGCGCCTGGCACCGGAGGGCCGGCGCGCGACAGAGCGCCCCGCCGGTGAGCACCCCCGGGCTACAGTAAGCCAAGCCCACAAAAGCGTTCTTCACCTCGAGTTATACTGGCAATACTACAAACTAAGGACAATAATTATGTATGACCCTGAGCTGAAAAACCACCTTTACTGCACAGTTTTGCAGCATAGATCTGGTAGGAGCTGCTCAGCCAGAGCAAACGCTCTCGGCCTCCAGGATGAGGTTGAGAACGTTTCCTTGCTACTTCCACGCTGAGGCCAGGCTGGGCTCGAACAGCACAGTGTACACACCCTCACAAACGCTACAGCCACACAACCTAAAAAGGCATTAGCATTGAGGTGCAAACCTCAGGAGTTTAACTTACCAACTGTTTTTGGGTGCAACTGAACTTACAGAAGGAGCTGGGTAGAGACTGACAACGAGCTTCCCAAGGCGAACACCTTGGGCCTTTTCCACGATGCGGCACGCAGCTCTGCCCTGGAGACCGCACCAGCAAAAGTGGAAATGGATTTTTTTTCCCCTTAAAGAACTAGCTGCAAGTTCAAAAAAACCATACACTTGGCTGAATACTTTCTGTTTTGTTACCCTCAGCAGTGATTACAGAACTAGTCTGAGTGATTTCTGTTTTCCAGTGCATTTACCTAGCATATTTGGCAGAACATCACACATATGCAACTTTCTTTCAGAAGCTAAGAAAACCAAAAGCCAATTTAAAAAGTAAATAGAAGTGCAGCTTTAAAGCCACAAGTATTAGGGGCTGCAGTGAAAATTACTGCTTTTACACTGACTAGATTTCTAGCTGGCAGTCTTTCTAATGGCCCAAAAGACTAACCAAAATAACTGCATTCTCCTTACTAGGTCATCTGAAATTATGTTCAAAACATCAGTTGCAACTGCACGAGGCAAAGAGATCTCAGTAGCAATATTTTGAAAAATACTAAATTTTCCCCCAGAGATCTGCCCATTTACGTGCTGCCTTGAAGAACAGACGTATAGTGGCTTCAGCAAACCCAGCACAGACACTCCCTTCTTGGACAGTCTTACCTTCATTGCAGTCTTTCATATTCAGCTTTAATTAATCTTGGGACGTTAGAGGAATCTGCCTGACTCTTCTGTTGCACTGTAACGCAGCATAAAGCAGGGCAACTCTAGGCAGAGCCGAAGGAGCTCTCCTCTGAGTAAGCAGAAGAGCAGAATGGCGTTTTCCAGTCACTCAGACATACCCGACCTTTTCTGCATTTTGTCCTGCCTCATTCTACCACACCTTTTGTATTTGTTTTGTGTTTTATTTTGAAGCTTTCAAAAATCTGACCAGTGTGAATACTGACTCGAAGAGAGTTCTGAAGCTATCAAATTATTCATTGTTTCTGCCTGGGAAAGAGGTTGTAACAGCTGGGTACTGCGGAGCTGCTGTTCAGGAAAATGGGAAGTCAGCTCTAACTAGTCACAAGAAAAGTTACTTAATAACAGTATGCAAGTTAAGGAAAGACATTGAAGCATCACTTAAAAGTACTTGGAAACATTTACAGCTGTTTCCAAACATAAGCATTATCACAAAGATATTTGTTTTAATAATAACTGAAGACAAAAGTTTACGTTATTCACTAACTAACAGGCAGTGTCGCAGCGGGACGGCAAGCAGGGCTACCGCCTGCAGAGCTTTTAGGCGGTTCTGCTGCTGGCCCAGTTTGGCCAGGAAGCGACGCTGGAAGACCGACACGGCCCCAGGCAGAACCAGACCCAGAAAGGATGCAGGAACCTGCTCTCAAAACCCCCGCAGCGCCACGCGCCTTCAGACACAGCTCCAATATCCCTACCCTAAAAACACTCGTAAGCTGACAGAATGACACAGAAAGCTGCCAAATTATCTTCCTGTTTTTAGACAGAAGAAGTTCAGAGTTAGAGACCGTAGCATTTTAAAAGGCACAAATAACAGCTGGCACTAAATTGCTATGATTTCCTACTGCATTTAACTGCCACCTTCCTCTAAAGACCCCCCCGAAATACGTTTTGCCAGAAATGAGGTGATGAATTCTACTGCCATCTTCCACCAAACACAACTTACGATCCAGCAACAGATTTCTATTACAAATGCAGGTTTAGATTTGATAGGAAAAACAGTTTCAGCAGTCGACAGCCGTTCGATTAGAGCCATCAAACGGAGGTGGCTGAAGCGCCGTCAGCGGGAGCGTTCAGGGAGCGCTCGGCAGCACCCCGAGGAAAAGGGCAAGTGACCTGTACTGAGACCGGGAGAGCGACCCTATCTCTTAAGATTTAAATTTTAGCAATAACACATTCTACAGAGCGTGTTGCCTGCTCTGCACCTAAGTACGGAGAGTAGAGGCTGATATGTAAAATGTCTGTCTAAAAGGCATGGTTTATATCAGATAATTAAATGTCTGCTCTCACGGACAGAAAGTCTCTGCGCGACTCCTTTGCCTCCTTAATGTGCTACCAGTGGAGATACTGGTAGCTGCAGCAGAGTAAACAGAGGCGAAAAGATCTAGTGTGTAGCCAAGGCCTTTGTCACCGAACAGATACTTATCTGGTAATTTCTCATGACGTGCACAACTGCTGCTGAGTCACTGTCAACACAAAGGGGCAAACAAACATAAAAATTGGACAGAAAGTGGTGAGTGTAACACATGCTCTTAAAGGCAGTATCTTAATACTTCAAGCATGCATCTAATTCAAACATGAGCGATGGAGCTGCCAGATCTGAACCGTGCAGATAAAAAAGGACTCAGATCTAGAAAACTGCATATAATATAGAGAGCAAATTCTCAGTTCCATGCTGCAGAATAAAAATACTGGTACTTTCCTTTGACTGCAGATGGAGTCAAGTAAATAGAAAAAATCTGATCACCTCTTGGTGTTGAAAAAAAAATCTTTACAACATCAGTCAATACATTTACTTAGGAAGAAGTTGACCTAATTCAGGACATCAGTCGTTGCCTCTTCAGCATTATGGGACTAAACCCACCTTTGTGAAGGGTGAGCTCCAAATGCTACTGTTGGAGCTAAATATTCAGTGCACATTTCCAACTCATCTGTTTCAAACTAACACCTTCCTGACTCCATACATACAAAATTTCCCATCAAACACTGATCCTGAGATAAGGTGATAATGCTCTAATTGCCATGCAAATTCTGTCATTTAGCCCGAGCCGTAGGAATTAATGCAAACTGTACTGTCTAAAATTCCCGTTAGAATTTTAGGTACCTGTAAGTAGGATTCAGCTTTAAGGGCACTGTAACTCAAAATCTAAGAAAACGACACCCTCCTAGAAAAAAGCACCAATGGCCACAATATTCTTGAATCTTGTTACTGGCAATATGACTAACTATTTTATTTCCATACACAGCTGCACATGTATATGCATGTTCAGCACTTTTGCGTTCACCACACACACATCTAACTACCAGTTCAGTCCCAAATTTCTGCAAGTCTGTCTCTCATTGAGTTGAACTTAGATAGGATTTTAAACACTTATTAGAAAATGCCACTTGTCAGAGCAGGTTGGAGAATCAGTCTCCAAATAAATAGGTTTCCCAAGAATATTATGGCTTGGAAGAATTCTGAGAGCTTGAGTCCCTGATGTTTGCAAAACGAAAAGGCCTTTGGAAATGCACTCATATCAATATTTTTTTTCACCTATTTTGAATAAAAAATATATATTATTTAGAAAATAAAGAGAGCAGGCCAAAGAAGATTGGCCAGAATCACTCTATAAAACTGTTCTGTTCACTCCATAACTTAAACTTATAAAGCCTTGAAACATCTGTGTAGCAGGATTTCTGGAGAAGCACTCTAGAATGCAGATTCCAATCAGATGACACTTCATGATGTTTTCTCCTCTTGAAGATCCATTTGTTTTCTGACCCTCAAAACTGAAGTCCATGAAAAGAGAAGGGATGTTGGCTCCTGAGAGGGAAGCTGAAATCTAAAGAAAGAAAAATGTGTAACTGTAAGCACTGATCTTATGAGCTATAATATATGGCTGTATAACCTTGACTTTGACCATTATTTTAAAGCCATGTAGAATGACAGGGAAAGTGCTGCTTTTTCACTCCCTGGGTCGAAAGGCATTCTGTAGTTTTCACCAATTATCAACAGGAGAAACATTTTGGGGTTTTCTTCTCAGTGGAAGAAAACAGAATCACACCAAAAACACGCAAGAAGCCCATTTATAAAAATCTTGCGCTGCTTTACTCATGTGGAGAACGAGGCAGTGGATTACAGTGCTTTCACATACAATTTAGAAATTTAGAGTTCCTTGACATCCAGAGCAAATTAAGGGGCAAACTGTATCTGACTATTCCATCTCCTGCAAGGGGGAGAGCAGAGGATACCCCTCGAATCTTGATCAGTGATACTTTGCTGTACAATTCCTGCATGGAGACTGAGGAGGACACAGCCTACAGCTTACTCTAAGTGTGTGGGTTCCTCCCCACTATTCTGAAAGTCAGAGCAGATTATATATCAGCGAGCATTCTGGTATGTAGCATCTTCTCCAAACCATATATCGTCTGTTGTTGCACCCATTTGTCCAGGGTGAAGAAAAACTAGATAGGGACTGCTAAGGACACTGCAAGTCCCTTTCATTTATCTCAGCTGCATGAAGCATGCAACAAGGCTGTTCAACTTCAGTTTCTTTCAAGACCATATCTCTACCTTCCCACACATGGATCACAGAACAGATTTTCATTCTTATAATTGTAGAACTTAGTGGCAAGAACCATGGTTGCCACATGCACCAGAGCAGCTGCAGGGTTTATATCCTCCTCTACAAACTGTGTCTTTCAGCTTTCCAGTTTTTTCTTTTTTTTTTTCCTTCTCTTTTTCTTTTCCTTTTCAACTGAGCGAGCATCTGGCCCAGGGCTACTGGACAGCCATTGTTCTCTTTTAGGTTCTCTTAAACCACACATTTCTGAGTAAGAAGTAGTACCACTGGCAAAATACTACCATGTGTAGCTGCACCAACATGACGCTCTGGTGGGAGTACCTCTGCCCTTCGGCGGGCTCATCAGCCGGGCTGGCAGACCACCACCGCAGCTACACCACTTCCAAAGCCAGTGTGAAGGTCTGCACTCTGCAGCCGTGCCTTCCGCATGACTTTGCCCAAGCGCTGTGGGATAAGCTGCTGTTAAAGCCAAAATCTGCCCACGATTACCTACCTACAAAACTCCCTGCAGAGCTCCGGCTTTTAAGATAACCAAGAAAGAAATACTGACCTTTCTGAACAAGCTTTGTACTGTTGTATTTTCAAATCGCTATGTCTCCCTTTCTATGGCAAGAGATGAAGCTTCATTGGAATCTATACAATGAAAAACAAAGTAGTTAGAGATAAGTAAGTCTGTTCCTCTCACTAAGAATACCCTCTCCACTAAGTGTAGAAGCATGTTTTTAAGAATCACTCCAAATAAAAATAGGCAATGACTTGTCAGAGCTAACTGAACACCATTTTTCAAACTGAGATTACTTTATTATTGGCTTTATTTCATAATCATGTCACAAGCCTTAAAGCCACTATGACAAATCAGGATCTTTCAGTTTTAATGGAACATTTCAGGCATCTCTAAGTTAGAAAATTATACTGCATTCCTTCCATTGTATAAGATGGAATCTGAAAACTCTAAGTAGAGTGCATCATTTGCTGATGCCTTAAGAGAAAGAAAAGCAGTGGTGAGAAAACAAGCAAGAGTAAAACAACATCAATTGTGTCTGCAATGCACTTTCCCAAAACCCTTCTATCAGATGGAAGTCAGAGCACCAAAGCTTAACATAGCAGGAAATCATATTCTCTGAATGCAGCTTTGTTGACACAGCAGTAGTAAAAATACACGGCGATACATTTCATACACTTACGACAGTTTATTCCTAAACATTTTCACCTGCAAAACAAAAACCTCATGTTTCTATGAAAACACACTGTTTCAGTCCAAATCTCAGAAAACAAAAGGCAGAGGAGGTCAGACTCAAGCCATATATAAGCAGCCCAGAAATTTCTGCTTTAATCTATGAAGAGAGGTTGAGGGAGTTGGGCTTGTTTAACCTGGTGAATAGGAGGCTCAGCGGTGATCTAACTGCAGCCTATGACTATTTGCAGGGCAGTTGCAAAGACAGCAGAGCCAAACTCTACCTGATAGTGCCAGACATGGAGCAATAGCCACTAGCTGCCACTTCTGGCAGCTGGCAATGAGCAAATTTTTTTTACTAGGAGGGTTGTGCAGCACTGGAGCAGGTTGCCCGCAAGGTTGTGGAATCTCCATCCTCGGAGGCTGCACAGACTCAGCCAGGCAAATCCACAGCTGCTCTGATCTAGCGCTGGCAACAGCTCTGCTTCAGGTGGGAAGTTGCTCTAGACACCTCCAGACACCCTTTCCAACCAACTTTTATTTTTGTGATCCTATGAACTACAAAAAAGGTCCATTTAAAATGATAAGCAGCCTGAAAGCAGCTCATACCTCATATCCAATGGAAACAGCATCCAGCTAATCGTAAGCCACATTTTCTGCTACTGTAAAACTATATTATTACAGTAACTGATACCCAAGAATCTCAAAGGAATTTATATGCATAAATCTATCTTCACAGCCTCAGAGGTAGGCATGTATCATGCTGTATCTCCCCACCTGCAAAACATGGCTAAGCGAAACAAGCTGTCCTATGTCAAAAAACTAACAAAAAAAAAGTGGAAGATACAGGAACAAGATCCAATCCCCCAATTCATACTTTTACAGTTGTTTCCATGACTGCTGAAAACAGGATTTCAAAACTGCATTGCTCTGTAGATGTCTTATACTGATCTTATGCTGTTCAGTTTTAAAATCCAGAGCTGGCTGTGTAATACATGATGGTTAAAAGGATTGAGCAGAACGTCAAAAATCAGCTTGCCACAGAATTTCTCTCCTTTTCTCCAACTGAATTTTCTCTATGAAAGTAACTGAAGAAAAATAAAAAGCAAAGACTCCCCTTCCTCCCCCTACCAGAAATCCCACCCAACCATACATCCAAAACAAACAAATTTGCCTAGGCCTCTGGTTTCCTTAATAAGGATATGAGGAACCATTGCTATTTTCATTTTCAGGTCATTTTCATTATTTATCATCACAGACATCTATTTTATCATGCAAACTCTAATGCATATCTTCCAGTGGAAGTTCCAGAGAACTGCCCTCTCTTCTGCACACCTTCAGCAAAGCCCGAGATCTGCACGGCAGAGGGAACTCATGAAAGGACCTGCTGGCGCTGGAGGACTGGTCTCATTGAAATTTCACTATCTACCAACATTTTAGGAAAAAATCTGTTTTGATCTAATCAGTTTAGTAGCTACAGGTCTGATAGACATAAAAAAACCATACCAGTTTTACGAAATTTATTTACCAACAGATTTAGTTGAACTGACACAGATTTCTGCACAGGTACCCTGCATCGATTTAAAATTGATTATAAGTCAGTTATTGATGCAGGATTTGGCACTGATTTAACTTGACCTTTTTCTGACAGATGCTATTTAATCATTTATATCATGCTTAAAAAAACAGAGATGCAAACCTTGTCTTTCGTCTCAGTTTACTGAACTCCATAATCCACCGCTGGACTGTCTGAGCAGTCTCTGCTCATTTCAGACCTCTAAGTAGCTTTTAAAATTTCTTGATAGATAGAAATTTAATCCCTACAATCACAACAGATGACTTCCCTACTCAAAGAACTGCTATGCCAAATTAGCTGATATCTCAGGACATGGAGCTCCTTTAATTAGGCTCCTAACAATTTGAATTTAAATTCAAGTCACGTGCCTTCATACACCTGAAACTTCATCAGATCAGCAGAGATTATCAGCTTCCACCTATTACTCAGGATATGTTGGCTTTTGCTGGAGAGATGTTACTTAGTACAGATGAGAAAATTTTGAAGATGAAAACAATTTGATAAAGATTTGATTCATACTGAAGCCTTCTGTACAAGCTAAAATGAAACACATTATTAAATTATTAAATCCATTTAAGTGCTCTGACATTGCCATACAACATACAGAAATGGATGGCTGTCCTATCCTAGGCTCCAAAAGCATTCACCGTACTGACACGTCCACGATTGACATGTCAAATACATTATAGATGAATTTTTTGAAAAAAAGGATAACCTTATAAGCTGCTGGCATGTGATTTGGGGCAGCTTCCTGACTAAACACATTAAACAGATGCCTGTGAATAAAGGATGAGCATTAATAATTCTGAAAAAACTTCAAATTAACATGAATTTGGAAGCAAGTGTTTTTAGTCTCTGGCTAAAAAAAATAAAACGAAAGGTTCCCCACAGTATTTTTCTTTCTAAATGAAACACCAAAAGCCTTAGCAAGCCAGGATACAATAATCAAACAAGGGCACATTTAAACATCCACATCACAGAGAAATGGACAATTCTGTGGGTAAGCAGCTGAGAAGGTGGCCTGTACACTCTGGGGACCTGGGCTAGGCCACCTCCTCTCCTTGCTTTCAGCTGGGCTTGTCCTCTCCTCATCAACCTCCCAACCCCCTTAATATTGATCTCCCCAAATATGCACGGGTGGATATTGTGATTCTGCAATTGCAGGGCCTTAAAAAAAGCGCCGCCTTATTCACACACAGAACATCTGGGTAGAAATAAAAGACTGCAGTAATGCAGTTAGGCAGGATAACATCACACAAAGAAACATTTCATCAAGCTCCTGTAGCCCTCCCTTTTCTTATAATTATCTCCGTGGCACTTCTCTCCCTCCTCTGCAGGAGCCTGGAGAGGGACTGCTGACGAGAGCAGCCCCCCGTACGCCTGCCGTAGAGCACCGGTGCACAAGCCACCGCAGGTGATGCTCCAGGAGGGGAGAGACCCCTCTTAAATACAGGAGGGCAGTCGTTACTCTAATCTTGAAGCAGCTGGCAGTGCCATTTCCTAGGACTACAGAACCAAAGTATCCGAAAATTCATGCTTTCTCAACTCCTGCTTTGCCTATGGGTGATTAATGCCCAAGTAATAGGAAAAAGAACATGACTTGGTACCTTCTCTCATACTCCTCCCTCTCCCCCAACACCTTTTACACGAGTCAAAACGATGAACGGACATTTGTTATCTGCACTGGTGGAATGGTGCAGCCCCAAGAGATGGATTTATCCTGTATCGGAAAACCACTTCCTCAAAAACATCATACACGTGTTATTACTGAATAAATCCTGATGCTAGCTGGTGGTTACGGAGAGCCACGAAACCTGTGAAGATGTAAAGTAAACATCCCTGCCTGTTGCGGAGCTTTTTGATGAAAGCCTCATCACCCTCAAGGAACCGGCTCACGGGCAGAGCTGGAAGCTCGCACACCAACTCTCAGCTCTTCCCGATCCTGCAGCCCTGGCCGCAGTCATATCCAGGGAAGGGCACTAGCGTCCTCCCCTCCCAACCAAGCACGCTCCCCGAATCTCCATGCAGGACTTCCCCTCGCTAAATCCAGACGTTCAGACAGACCAGGGAGGAAGATGTGCCTGGCAGTAAGAAAAATAAAGGGACGTTCCCCACTGTTTGCTCTAGCAGGTGAATTCCAGCTCCAAATCACTGGTTTGTAAGATATACAAAGGACACAACGTCCTTAACCAGAGCATTCTTTTACTTGTAGTCTCCATCTTTACCCCAAACCCAGTGCAGCAAAAATTAAACCTTGCTGATCACAGACCGAGTTTCTAAGGTTAACCATCCGCTGCATGTGTACAGCCTATTCTTTCACTTTTATCTCTCTGTTATTTTTTAAAATCAATTTGTGTTACAGCATCAGTGGTGAAATATATACAAACCATCAGGAGGTACAGGTATTTTTCTAACATACACATACTAATTAAAGCAAGCTGTTCATCTAAATTAATGCTGAAACAAGCCTCTTCAGTCCTATTCACAAAATCCTGGTGAGCACATTTTCCCAGCACTACTGGTATGTGAAGTGCGCCTTAGAAAAAACATAGGTTGTTTATTTTGCAGTGGAATAACTTGAAAATTGCAAATACAATCTAACTAGAGACTAGACAGCAACAGAAACCTGCTTGAAAAGTTGTTGTTATGCCCTTAACCAAGACTACTGGCTTCCTCACGGATTGCGCCCAAATGACTAAAGCATATGCCCTGAAAGTGAGCGATATTGGCAAAGTTCCTGAAAACTGTTCTGAGGCAATAAAGGGAGTAACTATGGAAATCAATGTAGCTGTGATTTCTGGTTCTCCAAGCACACTTGCTTGGTTCACTAGTTATAGTAACCTGAGAATTAATTACGCTTTCACCACTTTTTAAGGGGAAAAGGACAGTGAGATTATCATCTTTCTTTTAAAGGGAACCTATCTTCCAGATGATGGTGTCGTAAAATTGCTGTCAGTGTTATTGTTTCTATAAATGTGGACGACATCCTTGCACCACAGAAAAACCCCGAGTCCTTGCTTAATTTAGTGACAAGATTTCTGAATCCTCAAACATGGTGACCCAGAGACTCTGACATTAACCCCGATATTCTGATACATACTGTATTCTCCAAAGACCAAAGCTTGCAGTTAAATATGTGAGAAAGCCCCCTCAAGTTCAAGAGGGGAAAAATAATGGTAATGAATTATCAAACTAATTTTGGATGCATCTAACAAAAAGAGTCAAATAACAGACATATAAAGTCTTTTTTTTTCCTAATAGGATGTCCATAGCATAAAAAGTATATTTCAAAACGTGATCATCGTGCAAACAGGCTGGATCACCTAGAATTGCTCTCAGCATGTATATGTCTTTTACAGATGAGACAGCGAATGCCTAGGGAAGCATCAAAACAAAATGAACTTCTTCTGTATTCTTGTACTAAAGCAGAACAAACTAAGTATAAAATAGCTTCCTAAATGTATCTCTGCATACAGGTGTTTGCATGCACACTTGCATAAACTCTCAGAGAATAAATATATTTTAAAAAACCTTAGTCTTTTTGTTTTTGCAGGCACAACTTCATGTCTCCAATAACTGCGTGGCACGCAATAGCATTTACATATCAATTCACTCAGTTTGCGGAAATTTCAATTTCTCTCTGCAACTTGTGAGTAACAACCCCTCAGTCCATTTATTTGCAAGTCTAAAGTTACCACTTAAAAAAAAAGAGTTGACTTCAAAGCAGGGCTTATTTTTAGTCTGTATTCATTAATCAAGCCAGAGCCTCCTAGTGATTTAGCCAGCTCTCGTAATTCATCCATTAGTCACTGTATGTCAAGACTCCACTAATTTCTTTTTGTGTTACCTTACCGTGTGGCTCTTCATCTATTCCATCATCTTCCCACTGCTCTTCGTTTGCTAGGAGAGGATTCTGAGCTTCGCACAAAGCTCTCATGGGGAAAAAATGTCCATCTCCCTGGCTACATGGAAAAAGGCAGAGAAAAAGATTGTAAAAAGCAGCAAGTGGTTCTGAAGGATGACAATCAACTTTGGCACTTGTTTTGGCTTTTATCTGCATACAAACAGTTTTGTTGCCTATATTTCCAATGTTTACTTAAAAATATTTTTAAGATTTGAGAAATACTGAGTTTATTTTTGTGGAAGCTCAGATACCAAGTTCTACTAGAAAGTAGTTTTGATCCTGAATTCCTGCAAACTGTTTGGAGACTAGGAATTAAAAGTTACAGCCCAAATGAATTCATTTTTAGCAGAACTCTAATGTGCCTCAGTCAAGTTATTTGGAAACAACAGGAAAAAGATTAACTAAGGACAGTGAGAAAGGTGGGGGAACCAACAAAACCACATTTATAGAAGAATCTATTGTATCTGTTTTATCTATTTATACCATGGATTTTACTTCTGTGTTTGAACCACACCCAACAGAAAATGGCCCCAATCTCACTCAGATGATACTGAAAGACAAATGAAAGAAACTTTCCAAAATGCACTTTGCAAAACCCTAAAATTGCTATAGCCATTTTAGCTTTACTATTGCCCTAACGTAAGAAAGAGTCTCTGTGCGTGTGTGTGCACACCTGTGTGTGTGAGAGAGAGACTGGATATCGAACAAGCTTTTGAGAGTAAATTCAAATTTATGCAATGTAAACTAGCAAAGTTAAAAACAGGTTGTTCTACTTTTGTCTACACCAAACTGTATTCCCTAACATCCAGCAGCATAAACAGAAGTCCTGTAAACTAAACTGAAGTACCTTTTTCCTCTGATGATTTCTTTTTACCCATGGAAAATAACTTTTGCATTTCCCCTAAGATTAGTATATATGCTGGTAACGTGTCTCTGAGCAGAACTTCAGTATCGCTTTCATTAACAGAAAGGCTCTCTGTGCCAACCTCTTCCCCCTGCACTACTTTTAAGAGTGGAAGGGAGATGGCAGTGGCGATGCAGCTGCGTCTTGGCCTTGTACATCGCAAATATGCAGCTGCTTGAAAAAGTTGTGAATTGCTGTGCTAGCAAGTCATTTTACACTGTGTCCAATTACCAAAGGAATTTGAGTGTACTTTACTACTGGTCTACAACAGGACAAAACAACATTTTTCCCCAAATGAAGTAATGTAAATTGTTTCAGCCATAGGAGTCCAACAGATGAAGAACCCAGCATGTTTCAAGTGAACACCCATCCACACACGCACCACAAAAGTCCAGAAAGAACACCACCCTATATAATGCATTTATACCACAAAAAACTTCCGCTTCCAGACTTCTTGTGAACAAGATTAACACATACGGCATTCGCTGGTGCATTTACAATGATGCACAATAGCAGTCAGCTAAGACACGCAAGCACAGACGTAACACATTCAGCTATACAAGTAATTTAGAAGTCGGTCTCTTCAGTTAATTGTATCAGCTTTTAACACTGACTTGGTTATTACTTACCTAGAGACAATAGGTAGTAACCAAAGCTTTTTTTCTTCTCCGAACACTTGCTGAAGGTTCTTTACAAAGCCTAGATTGAATCCATTTTTATCTGGGCCATTCTGAAACACTGGAGCTGAGAAAGCCTCTACAGATAGACACAATTTCAGTGAAAAAATGAAAATTAATGTCAAATACACTGAAACAGGATTGTACATCCTAACATGGCTGCAACATGCACAACATGATCTACTGTACTGTGAACGAGCATTACAAAGACACCAAGTGTGAAAATAATAGGCTTTTGAAAGCCTATAAATACTTATGCAACTTTCAAACTGAAAGTAGGAATTTGTTCTCGCAAATGAACCATATGGAATAACCACAAACCCAACTAAAAGCACTTTTTTTAATCTGCAGAAGAGAGTTAAGGAACTTTAGATAAGACTCATGTTAAAACTCTGTGGGAACACAGTGACACTACAAATTTCTAAACAGAAAATCTGCAGGATAAATAGGTCTTTCTTCAAAGCATATTTCAGAAGTGGCACTGGAGATTTAAATTGCCTCATTCATTAGTAATATAATGAATAAGCATTAGGAACAAACATATGCAGATAGACCCTCTGTTACGGTGAGAAATAAAATTAAGAAAAGAAAGAGAGGGGAGGAGAACCTCAAGTGCACTAGAAACAGTTTTATCTACCTTCTAAGCTGCTGCAGAGGTCTGATGTTTTGGGCTAGATGAGCTCCAGTGCCCCTTGAAATAAGTTTTAAAGTTAATAATTTTACAAAATCTGAATATCTGCTCAAAACTCTTCATACCGTGTGTTTTGTTACAAAACTTTATCCGACCAAGCTTTAAAAGTTGAATAACCACTATCCGAAGAAGGAAATAGAAATCACTCCCCCAAATTCACAGCGTTGCAGATTCTCAGTTCACTGGTCTAATTTTACAGACCTAACTTCTTGGCCTTCATCAGTGAAGATGGACACTGTTTTTCCAACCTTTCTGAGCTGTTTTAGGATGCACTCCAGCATATGAGCTGGAACAACCACATTATTAAAAAGCTGCACTGATATCACAGTGAGTGTGGTTACAGTAATGCGCAACGTTTGCATAATTGGACCCTTACACCTTAAGGCTCCAGTTTCCCTAACAAAGCTTTCATCATATCAGCTGATAAATGCATCTCACTTAAAGTGACAAATTCCTGCAGCATTGTGCAAAAATCTTTTAATTCTTCCTGCCCTCATAAGCCTGGAATATCTAGAAGTAGAACACAAATGTCTTTTTTCTCACGACACTGCTTTACAGTGCGTACACACCCAGTCTTACCTAAAGTAGATCTGTTTCTACTGACAAGCCAACAGTGATAGCCAAACAGAAACATCAGGCTTACGAAGAACATGACCGCCACAAAGAGAAGGAAAAGGACATGAAATTTGGAACGTCCATTAGTCAGCTCACCCTGGAAAGAAAAGCGACACAGTACAAGTGATAAGGACAAATAAAAGCAGAAATTCTTTGTTCTTAGAAAAACAAAGATATCCTCTAAAACTCCTACTTTGAGTTTCAAACTTGCATACACAAAAAAGTCATACCTACTGCAAAAAGTGGGAAAAGACAAAAGAAGAAGTGACCTGGCTCATTCTCCCTGCTGCATCCCAAGCAGAAAGAGTGGGGTTTTACTATCAATTTTTTGCAGGGAACAGAGCCAGTAGGATCATAGCTTCCCACCTGGATCCAGGAAGCACATCCTATACTCACAGTGAAACTGGCAGGTACAAGCTCTTTGAAACCCTGTTCACATTCTGCTGAGCTTCCTTTAATCTTCACATTTTCCTGTACATACATTAAAATATTGCTCTCTTTTGGTGACATGTGTCTTCTTTCAAATGGTAACATTAAAATATCCCACTAGCAAGCAGGAAAACTTAGATCTGAGTGTAGCTGGTTTAGAAAGGAGTAAAAGCCAAGCAATGTCTTACAGGTCCTTTCCTTCTACAGTGGGACAGCTACGTGCCAGAGCTCCTTGTAAGGATACATCTACAGACAGACTGTGCAGGACCTCAAAACAAAAAGTTACTTCTTGGCCTTTACGCACCGCATGTACGTAAGCCCAGAGACAAAGTCTCTGTGCCTTTCTTAGTATGAAAAAGAATTCCTGCTAGTATCCCATGAGTATCTCAGGAGGCATTTTATTTAAGTGATTAGCCATTAAAAAAAAAGAGGAATTAATAAATTAATGCACAGCAAAGTTAAGTTACTTAAACATAGTCATACAGAGTTAGCAGCACAGCAGACATAAAAACCTAGAGACACAAGGCCCAGTCTCATATTGGAACTGTCAGTTGGCATTGCTTGCATGTAAATTATAATTGGTAACTGAATAAGCAGCATGCTGTATTTCAGTCAACTTTTATATTAAAAAGATGTCATACAGGGATTAGACAATGAACAGGATTTTTTTTTAAATGACATACTGTTATGTAAATATGTACAAATCAGTGGCAGCATGTTATACTTTGATATCAGAGCAGAGAAGGGAACATACAGTCTGCAAGAAAACAAGCTTTTGGAAACCATCAGGTAAAGTAACAATATGGTAGTTACCCTGGGGTCTGCTCTCTCCCTAAGCACAAGAAACCTAACCCAAAAGATTACAATATAAAGTTGAAAAAAATATGCCTGGGCATTTCAGGAAACAACATAAAAGAAAACCACCCACTCACAATTAATGGTTTCCTGTAATATGACTGAAACACGTAGGCGGTATTCTTGCAACCACTTTAAAAGTGTCAAATGTTGACAGTTGAACATTTCTGCTTAGAAGACAATTATCTCCCTAATCAGTAGGCTTTTTTTCTTTTCTTTTTTTTTTTTTTTTTTCCTGTTTAAGTGAGGAGATATGGTCAGCCAATGACAGCTGTATTTGGAGTTGGGAAAATTAGCCACGTTTAAGTCCAAGAAACTGATCTAACTCAAGCTGTGTTTATCCCAATATAATGCCCCTGACTTCATGGTATGACTCATGACATACCCTTACCCATATTGAAAAATTACCAAAACGTTTTTGTAAATACCAGTCCTCAGCTCTCTTTCAGTGAGGTGCGTCTTCTTTTGAATGACAACACTTAAATTTTCCAAATTAAGAAACGTGTGATTAGTTTCAAAAAATTCTGATACACATACCATTCAAAGAGATTTGTACAACTAAAGGATGTAACTTCTTTTCCAGTAGCTAAGTCTATGAGTTGAAATTCCTGAAGTCTATTTTCTCCTCAGTCTGTGCATCTCAGACATATAACGGGAGCTACACTCACATATGGGCTCAGGAAAAAACATTATAGGAGAAAGGCAGACCCTCAACTGACTGCAAGTGAAAAAAGTAATGAAAGAGTGACTAACCCCCAACAAGACTCATACAACATGAAAAAGTAACCAGATTCCACAACTTACTGTCCAATACTTAATGAAATACTTGAAGACTGTTGCAGCAATATATAAGCAATACAACAAAGAATAGGCTAAGAACAGTAGAAAGAATTTGTAGTTAGAAAATCCAATGCAGTTATTCACCCTAGAGAATAAAAGCAAAGTTGAAATCAGAATACGTACAGCACACAGTTACAAAGACAATGAATACCACTTTTTTTGTTTTTTTACTTAAGGCTCTTGATTGTACAACACAGTTTCTTCAGTAAATAGCTCCTCTTAGTGGTCAAAATGAAACAAAACTCAACTCTTTTTTACTTTTTGATTCCTGATGGCTAGTAATGCCAAGTAAAAACACAGTTCATATTTTTGAAATCCATTTTAAAGTTTGTACCACTGGTAAATTTGTCACTGCAGCAGGCTTTAATTACTCGTCTCTGTTTCTGGTCTGCAAAAGTAATCAGATCAGGGATTTCTGTTTTACCACTGTTTGGAAAACTCAGGAGTCTGATTCACCATTGCAATACATGGAGTTGTTTATATACAAAATGTATCAATCTGCCATGTGATTATAATTCTCCACGCATAGACCAACTCCAAAGGAGTACAAGGGAATGCAGAAAAATTAGTAGGCGTAACATTTGCCTCACAACTCAGGTTTCAAAAACCTTCTAAATTCAGGAATACCAGGGAGATTCAGGTGGGCATATGTCTGCATTGCTTGCAATTTCTGAAATCTTCCTTTTAAGAAAAGGAGGAATTTAAGAAATTCAGTGGCAGTAATCCTCAAAGTATAAAGCTTAATTCATCCATGCACCATTCTACTTAACATGCACAAGTGGCAGGCATCATTTTAGAAACAAACTGCATGCAAATATTACTGTTGAAAGCAACCACTCACTGCATGCTCAAATGATTATATATCCAAACTTAAAGGCTAAGTTGAGGTCCCTTTAAAATTTGAATAATAATCAAAGACTGAATTAGTATTTGCATTTTAAATTATGTCAATATAACAGCTTTTGAAGTGTCACTAATGGAAAAAATACATGAATAATCTGTCTCTCAAAAATATCAAATGTTTCAGGCAATTTCCAAGTATGCTTATTTTATAAATTTCTCAACATAAAGAAACGTATGGTCTAAAATGAAAGAGGCATATTGACACTATTCTACGGAGGAAAGGCATTTAAACAGCCTCTGTTTTCAGAAAATTACAAACCAATATATAGGACATACCACGGACAATGATGATCCATTTTTAGCACACATCTGCAAAAAGACAAAAAAAAAAAAAAAAAAAAAAAGGGGAAAACTTGTATTTGGTACTTAATCGCCAACTGCAGATCAACAGCAAAAGCCTCTGGTATTTTTGGAAGATTTCTATAACGATACAAAGTTAAGATGATACTATCGCTTTGAATTCTTTAAGGTAGGTATAATTTTAAGACACTTCTTACTTTTTAAGTTCTAACAATGTCATTAGTACTGTGCAAGATAAAAGGACATGAAGATGATTCCTGCCCTAGAGGGCTTAAAATTTGCAAAACACCAGAGGTAAAGCCTGGAATAGTTAAAAAACAAAACAAAACAAAAAACACACCTTCTCCCCCCCCCAAATACTAATTTTAACCTGCTAAGAGCAGTCAGTTAATCTTTCACTAGATGGCACACTTTCTATGAACTTAACACTCATATCTGTAGGTGTGGGAACTGCAAACACTGTAGGGCTACAGATAGCAGAAGTGCAAATGCTAATGCTGTCACACAGGTGCATACACTGGTGGCTGTTACTGAAGCAGAGGTACTTGGGTACTTTTACATGTGGAGAGATATGTGAAGGACCAGCTCATTCACGTTACTTAATGGTGAGTGTGTTCACTTCAGTGAAAAACAATCCGTTCACTTACATAGCACAAACGGAACAATGGTGACAACGATCAGGTTTTATTAGCTGGCATCTATCACAGAATCGAATACCTGAAATTAAAGAAATATTAATACTGAGTAAAGTGTTCTTTCCTAGCTTGTTAGCTAATATTCTGCTCATTTCCTAGCTATTTATACCTCTTCCCTCTATCGCTTTAAAAGATGGGTGTACTGCAGCAGGTATTTCCTGGCAGTTCATAATCAGATAAGCAGTGCTCATAATTCCCCTAAGAACTTGCGGATGCAGGAGACAATCCTTACTTAAAAGCATACAATCAGCTTAAAAGTGGTAAAACAAAACTGTACGCTTCCCTCTGGCTTCCACATTTACTCAGACTTTAAATACATTCCATTTGCACAACTGCCTATATAGCAGCTCTTTGCTTCAGAATCCTTTGGTTCTTGGAATAAAAACGAACAGGTCAAAACCTCCAATCTGACCATGGATTGCCTTTAAGCTTTGAAAGGAGTTCAGTACGCATTTAACCACAGAACAAGGTCCAAAAAATCTGTTTACAGAATTATGTCCTGCACCTCTAAGCTAAATTCCATTTTAAGTAAAAATTACTACAGATTTTGGTTATTACATTATATTACTAAATGCAGACAAGGTATGTTGGCTTTTGAACTGTAAATACAAAGGGTGACATATCGCTGCTCAAAGCCAGCACCCGGTACTCCACTGAAGATGGAAGTATTCAAGGCTTTGTGCTTTTCCCAAATATAAAGCCTGAGAGAGGAAGCATTAAAATTCTTAGTACGAGGGCTCTTCAGTGTATGCAGTGGCACTGGGAAGGCTCTCTGTTGGTCTGCGGTATAATCTGGATTGCCAATATATGCCACTTAGCCTGCTTGATTAGATTTAGAGAAACAAAGTCCTTTGCTCAGCTGACCTCCATTCCCCGTTCTTGTGTACACTGGCAACTTCCTTGCAATTTCGGCAAGAATTTGCCTCTGCACCTCCGGCCTTTCTTCGTTTTCATAGCGCTCTTTGTCAGCGTAGGACATATGGTACTAGAAGCAGAAGTCATGAGAGAAACAGTTACTCGTATAGCAGAGAGAATATTTCACATATTCTGTCTGGAAACACTTTTATCGCCCACTCCTTATATCATACAAGATTAATCTGATGTGGAAATGGGTTTGTTAAGGAGATATAAAGAGCAATAGCAAGTACTGGACAGGCAGAATGCTATGGAATACATCAACGAGAAATGCAAAAGTGAAACTGAGATCACAAAACATAACATACTAGATTTGCTACTACTACTGCAGTTTTACACAAGTATTTTTCATGAATAACATGCCTGAAATGTTACTCATTTCAAGTACTTTTCTTGTGAGCAAGAATTTGTCTCCAGCTATAGCTTCCTATTTCTAAAACTTTCATAATAAAAGTGAAACAATCTATTTTCTGTCACAGTGAACCCCAGTTTCTCTTCACTGTGGTATATTGTATTTATCTTTTATGGTGCTCGTGACCAGAAAAGTGCAGGAGTAGAGGTGTGCACACACACTTCACTACACATATACCTAGCACCAAATTAAAAACTGTTTGCTGTGCACATAGCCACAGTCCTTACTCTCACAATCATGCAATGTCAGAACCGCAGCACGTTCAAAATAAAACTGAATGTTCACATATGTGCCATAGTGATCTGGGGGATAGGTGGCTCAGGATATGAGAAACTCGACTACCATCACAAATGTATCCATTTCTGTCTATGCTGTGACATCTTCAATCAATCATCAAACATCTCTCACTCTTCAGAGCAAAACCCGAAAGTTAAGATCCTTACTCATAAGACTCTGGTAAGGTTAGGCTGAGTAAGGTCAGGATTGGCTCGCAACTTGTTAAATGCCTGGAGGTCAAAGACACTGTAAATAAGTTAGTTAATAATCATAAATCTCATTATATGCAACATTAAAAATCCTGTTTTCTCCGGGAACACCTGAAAAGGCAGCTTTAAAAGTTAACACCGTGTCTGATTTAAATTATACTCTTTGGGGAGTCAAAGGATTCTCGGAATGGTAAGTTGCTCTCTTTTTGAGTGAGCTCTAGGTCACTTTCTGTCTCTTTAGGAAATCAGACCAGTTGTCCAGATCTACAAGACTGAAGGATTTTTGAGTTCTGTCTTTAGCATCCCTGCTTCCACTCTGCAATGGATGAAAAGTGCTCGGACTCCTACCTTTTTATCTGGCTGCACTGGGAGAGTAAAAATAGACTTCCAATATGTCCACACAAAGAGCACGAAGAGAATATGGAATATTGTAAGATAGGCCACTAAAAAAAAAAAAAAAAAAAAAAAAAAAAAAAAAAAAGGAAGAAAACAATGATTTCTTAAGCAAAAGTTGCATTCATGATAGGTGTAATTTCAATCTTTCACAATGACAGTAAAAAAAAAAATACAATACCAACAAGTATTACAATACAGTTAATTGGGGTCAGCAGAATTTCAGAAATCTGTGGCTGCGGTTAGGGAATACCTTCCCACACGCCTCCCCCTTCTCCACCTGATCCAATTCTGCTGGTAAGAGCACAGGCATAAGGGACTTCACCCCACAGAGGTGGTGACAACAGCACCACTGGAGGGATGGGATTCCTTCCTCTGCCCCGTATCCTAGACACGGGCAAAGCGGAACTGGCTGGTGCTGCGCAGGATGAAAGTCAGTATTGCAGATCCTGGGCATCTCTAAGTTTTGGGTTCATTTGCTATTGAACACAATTAAGATCACAGCACAATTATACCATCAGGGTATTGTCCACCCATGCACTGCATTCTTCACCACTTAGGAGACTTTAAAAAATAATATGCTCTAGCAGAGCTTTACATAACTGGGAAAAATCAGATCGCTTATTACATGAGCTGTGGCAAATCTAAAAGGTGTTTAATAAAACAAAACAGTAAAACATCTCTCAAAGTAAGCAAAACCGGTCTTGCGATTACTGAGAAAGAACTGTAGTCCACTAGATGCAACATTATCATATGAACTCCAACATGCCTCAGAGCAATCTTATTTCAATACGCAAACTTTATTTCAAAGTCTTTGGGCACAAGCAAAGCATACAAAGGTTCAGAAAGCCAAAGGGCAATTCTCCTTCAGCTACGCAAACAATCTGATTGTTATTTTGTTAATACTTGAGACTCAATAGAACATTATCATACAGGTATGAGACAATTGTATTCAAACACACTGTTCAACCACAATAATAACAAGACTTTCCCCATTTCATTTAGGCTTCAAATTCTAGCAAACTCGGATTAAAACAGTTACTACTGCTGGAAACAGTCTAAAATCCAAACACCTCCTAACTTCTCAGGCAGACTAGGAGAAAATTTAGTTGGCATAAAGGCCAAATATAGATTTGACACTTTCTAGTGAGATGGCAAACGATCCGACATGGCTCACAAGAATGCGGTGGATTGTGGGATTATCGTGTGAATCAATAATAATTAATTATTATGCTCTTAAGTTTGAGATGTAATCCTCCTACTAAATGTAGGCACAGCTCAGTCAGTTTTAAACTATTATTTAAGGAGAGAAATCTTGCAACAGGTTTCATTTCGTTGATAAAGCGATACAGCAGCATGTTAGAAGAAGCTGACCTGGAGAGGCACCAACAGCTTCGGCAAGTAACTTTTTTTTTCTGCTGAATAATCATCAACAACATGCTTGCTATAGTTTCTCTGTAAGAGTTTCAAATACAAGGACAACTCTCTCGTGCAAAGAGAATTTCCTTGATGCAGCAACCTGGAGGATCTTTAAAGTCTCAGCTGGCATTGGTCTTCACGGGACAATCCACCAGCTGAAAGCAGCTAGCACTTCCTCATAACCCTGGAACAGGAGATGAAGACAGAGAGGCCATCTGTACTAGCCAAACGCCTCCAGGGCGTTGTCAGGGAAGAAGGGGAGGAACTGCCACTAAGCCCTCTTCTTTGGGCCTGACTGCGGCCTTCCAACAGCGCACTGGTGGGAGCGACTCTGCTTCTCTGCCTGGTTTGTTCAGCAACCTCACGATACCAGGATCTCAGAGCAACATCTATTAGTCTGTACTACTGAATGAATCTGAAAAGGGCTCAAGTCAAGTAACAACGAGACAGAAAAGTTTGCCTTAACTCATCTGCAGTTGTGACTCAAAGTTATTGCCATTCGATGAATGGTTACCAGCCAGTGAAAACAAATGTAAAATTTTTGGAAAAGTGTCTCTTTTACAAAAAAACTTATTAGCTTTCACTGAAAGTATCAATAGCGCGTGGATCACAGAAGAGAATCAGTCTTTTCTGTCTAGCTTATAAAAGCAGTTCTGAAAACTTAAAACAGAAAGAGAGAAAAGGTCTGTGGGCATATACCGATAAACATATATAGAGTTGTGGGAAGAGCAGAAGGGATCATAGCCTTTTCATGTTCGTCTGCTTATTATTGAGACTAAACAGGGACATTTCCCACTACATCCAAAAGCATTTCTAACAATACATGCTGTATACTTCATGATAAGGTGCAGAGACAGGAAGGAAACACTGAAAGAGTAAGTCAGCTTCACAGGATTGCGGGAAAGCCTATTTTTTCAAATCGTTTACCCTTTATTCTGTTCTTAAACTGGCAGAGCCAGTATTTAGAAATATAGTGGCGGTGCCCTTTCATACCTTCCCCCCTAACAGCTGCAGATAAGTAAAAATACAAAGAGGATTCTTAATTGGCATTTATTTTAACTAGAACATTCATGAACCTTTTTACATGAGCACTAATTTCCAAACCGTAAATAAAATTCACATACCTTTTTCCACAGGGTTGCTCAGAGTCACTGAAAAAGAGAAAACATACACTTATGGAACAAATATGATTCCCAGAAAAGTTTTTGTGACAAATGACAATCCTAATTTTATATATACTTGTTTTAGGAAAAAGTTCAGATTCAAAAGAGCAAACAAAAAGTGAGCCCACAGTTTATCATCAAATCAAAAGCATCCATAACCATTCTTCATTTACTCATACTGACGACATCCATAAGAGGTTCAATCACTGTTACGTATGCCGTATTCTCCCTTGCTATAGAATACATCCACTGGTGACAATCCTGCTGCCCTGATCCTTATAGGATTATCAGAGCTCCTCTAACAACTGCCCAAATAGCATCTCTATATATGTCCCCATAAGCCTGCTTTGTACTAGTGTCTCGGTGCTCCTGATCTTCCATAGCAAGCCATGACCCCCAGGATCATTTCTGCACCAACATAAGTAAGAAGTCACAAATTGTCTTGGCTTTGCCCAGCCAGCAACAAAGCTTACACGCTAACGACAAGATCACTTTGCTGGAAGACGCAAAGACTTGGGAGACTGCACACACCAGGGGTGACCCCTTCAGCAGCACGTTAGATGTATGGAAAATGAAGTCATCCAGGGGCTGGAGCCTTCTGCTTCTAGCCTGCAGCCAGCATCTGAATGAGAGACTTTACCGATCAAGCCTCACTCTAACCTCTTACTTCAATAATAAACTGGGAAAATGTAAATCGGAGTAGGAACCAAAAGGTCCTGCTAATAAATAATTTTGATCTGCAAGCTATGTGATACACAACTATGTTTTTATAAATGAAAAAGAGAGCAAATATTTGCTGTGTCTCTGTGCACTCAATTACAGACGAACGAGACTGTCAGGAAACCTTTACTTTCGCCTGTGGTTTGTTGCAAATCCACCTACGGCGAGCACATCAGCTTTTCACAAATACTGCTCAGTTCCCTCCCAACGGTCATGTCACACTTGCAGTACAGCTTTTCTAAGGTTTGATTTGAGAAAAGGGTAAACTTTCCAAAAAAAGGTTACAGAAAAGCTTTTACTTCTCCCTCCCGGACGCCAGGTCATTGCTCTCACTGTGGCACCAGCAGGGCAGGAAACCGGGTCCCCTCTGGAGAACGACCTGCTGGTGGTACCAGCCCCCGAAAGCTGAAGACCCAGTACCACGGGGTATCCCTGACTACTGCCAGTCCTTAGCAACCCAGACAACTAAAGATGAAGACAGAATCCAAGCAGACGGACTGCTATTTACGTGCTTGCAACAGCTGAAGCAGTACTGCACAACCGAACGCCTTAGAAAAAAGAAACAGGCAACACACAGAGCGGTATTAGGCCAGCAGTGTGGAAGCCAGAAGATGTCCTCAGCACTGGTTTTCACCGCGTACGCCAACAGCTAAGGTTCAAATCCTAAAAGGACCGATTTACTCTTTAACCTCTGTGTGGACGACCTCTCCCACGCACAAACAACACGCGCGAGAGGGAAGGGCGTGGGGGAAGCGCGAGGTGTGCACGAAGGAGCGACGCACGCTCCAGGTCCCGGGCAGCGCTGAGCTCCTGCTGCCGCCCGGGCTCCGCGCAGCAGCACCGGCCCGTCCAAACCCCACTTAAGGCACCGCAACCTCTTGTAGTGACTGCGGTGAGACCTGGACTGAATTCGCGTTCAGTAACACCGGACTGACGCAGCTTGTCAACCCCACTTGTCGCAAGCGACGGTGGCGGGGACCGGCCCGGGTGCCCCGCTCCAAGCTGCGTGACTCCCGCAGAAACGGCCCGTGCAACTGCAGGGGCGGAAAAAAGGAAAAACCGGCTGCGCTGCGCTGCAAACCGAGAGCAGCCGCACGACGCTGCAGCCCGCGGGCAGGGAAAACCCCAGCAGGCACCGCCCCGGGGCCCCCGACGTGCCCTGCCGCGCCGGCAAAGCGACCTCCCTTCCCACAGAGACGCCCCGCTGCCGGGGAGCGCGGCGCCCTTTAGCCGGCCGAGGCCGCGGGGGCCGGGCCGGCGCCGCCGCTCGCACCGCGCAGCCCCGCAGCGAGCGCCCCGGGCGGTGCCCGCCGCGGCCGCGGAGATCCCCGGGCCCCGCCGCCCGCCCTCCCCCTGCCCCGGCCGCTCACCCAGGCACAGCTCGCACACGTAGGCGTAGTAGGACCAGAGCACGACGAGCGCGATGATGGCGACGGGCACCCAGGCGAACGCCCGCTGGCAGCACCGCAGCCCCCGCGACAGGGCCATGCCGCGCCCCGGCCCCGCCGCCTCGGGCAGCCGCTGAGCGGGGCTGGGCCGCGCGGGGGAAGCGCCGCCGCCGCTCGGCGCTCGGCGCTCGACTGAGCGGGCTGGCGGGCGGCGGCGGCGGCGCACCCTGGCGGCGGCGGGAGCGGGCGCAGCCGCCCCGCTCGGCCTGGGCCCGGCTCCCTGCGGGGCCAAGGCCTCCGTGCCCGGGCCGCCCTCCTCTCGGGGCCCGAGCCCCCCCGCTGCTTGAGCTCCATTTTAAAGCACGCTCGGCCACTGGCCGTCCTGTTTGTACAACTGCACCACCACGTCCCTTCCCCTGTGTGGAGAACAACTTCCCAGCCCCCCCGTGAGGCGTTTGACGCCCCGCCATCTTGCTCCTGCGCCACCACAGCGGCCCCAGGGCGCGTTGGCCAAGCCACGCCATCCCCCTCGGCCGCCACGCGCGTGGAACCGGCGTTTTTGCTCCGAGGCGGACGCGCAGACAGAGCGGCCCGCGGGGAAGGGGCCCGGGTCACCCCGAATTCCCGGGTGCAAACGCGCTGGAGGTGCCACGGTTCCGCCCGGTGCTGCGAGCAGCGTCTCGGCCCTGCCCGCCGTCGCCGCGTTCAGGAACGCAGTCAGAATTAACGCTGCAGTTCATTAAATCCACTATATTGCCCCTGTTAGGGAAATCAGTTTTCTCGTCAAAAGAGAGACGTATCTAACAGGATGTACTTCTGGTAAAACCCTAGTGTACCTTACCACACTTCCCAGTCACCTCCTTTGTTCTTCATTTTTTTCCTCAAAATTTGTTCCAAGACTGCCCATTACTGGTATCAGGCTTGCAGGGCTACTACTGCCTGCATCACACTTTCTCTCTTTTGACTATAGGTACTATATTTGCTATTCTCCTGCCAAAAATCTCTGAATTTAGACATCAGTAACAAATCCTTGGACCACACCTCATATCTAGTTCTTTCATTATTTTAAAAGAGACGATCTACAACCTCTAGTTTGTCAAGTATTTGTTCAGCAGTGAGGTGACAGGTGCCTTAACCTCCTTCTCTGCCCCGCTCACAGTCCCTAGGGTCACAATTCTCTCCTTGTTCTCATCTTGTTCAGGCTACAAAACTTTATGCTTAGTACAAAAACTGAACTTTTTGCTACTTTTCAGAATTGTCTATGTGTGGTCCAGTTTAACAAGGCTTTTGAAGTCTCTACTACAGCAAAAGTTCTTTGAAGCTACCACAACATAGATTGGCCTGAGGCCCCTGTAAGCCTAAACACTAGATCTCACATATCTAACTCAGATTCTGAAATCCATGGTCTAGGATCCATATAAAGTCCGTAAAGTCCATATAAAGCAAAAGAAAAGCCCCTTCAGGGAAGGGGTTCAGGACACCTCTGCCAGATATTTTGAGTATTCTGAAGTGGAAAATGTGAATGCCTGCTTTCTTCCTCCTTTCCCACACTACCATGAGCTGGGAAGCCAAGAGTTTTGCCAGCAAAATATTTTACAACCATAAAATTTAAAAATATTTTTGGGAGCTAAACCACCATCTAAAATGTCTCAGAGAATCTTTCATCTCCTAAAATCTCTAAACAGTCAATTGTATACATGGGAGGTACAGTGCATCCTTTATGTATTCTTCATGCACGTGTATGTATAAAGCAAGAAAGCAACTGCTCCAACAGTTGCACTGAAACACTGTACAAGTGAGCAGATGTTTTCAGATAATACCTCTGTAAATAAAGTTAAGACTTTTTTTTGTTCAACTGCCAGTTTTTCTGTGTGCTCTAAGATCCACATGGATTGTTTTTAAAATTCTTTTGTTTCATGGGGTTCCAGGGGAGACTTAGTCATATAAACATGAGCTCATCTGAGGTAAGAGATTCCCAAGTACAGCTTTTTAAAACAAAAATAATCATTCAACCTTGAAATCTTGCAGTTCTAACTGTATAGTTTTTGTACTTGTGGTTCAAATGATAGCTCCCCAGTTGCAACTGCCAACTGGAGTTACATTTAACTGCTGTAAGGTACCTTGCACCTTTTCAGCAATCAACACTACAAACGATATTCAAAATAAAAATCGAATCTAAAGTTGAGCTTCAGCCAGTTTTCAAAGTGGAGAAAGTCTTCTCTGGATGTGCAGTGTAACTGGGCTCTATAGCAACTACAACAGGTACAAGTAGCCTGACATAGTAAGAAAGTGGTATAGGAAGACCTGCTGTTGTCCTATGTAATATCTATATGTTGAAGTTTGATTCTGAGCCTGAACAGTTTTCTGATAGTACATGTCATGCACAACTGTTTAAACAAAGAAGCAAACGTCTGCTGAGTTTAAAAAGCTGAGATTTCATAGTATTCACCTGCATGCATAGCTGGACTATTTAAAACTACTGTCAAAGAACACAGCACTAACTAAAGAAGGAAGACACGAAATTCAAGTAAGCAGCAGCTTTAGGGTAATTTCAGTAAGCCTCATGATCTTCAGCTCTTTCTCAAAAAACATAACTTCTCGGGGTCCTCAACAAAAGGCGGTGACTCACCGGGGTCACGCTGCCCTTGGAGATTGCTGCACATCAGGAAATGCACCATTATAAAGAGCTGGAGTTCGAAAGACTAAAGCTGATACCAGCTAAGATAATGCTGTCATTGTCATTGATCCAAAAAATAGCTTGGATACATCAGGAAACAAATGTAAATTTTTACAATTAACCTATTGTAGAAAAAATCCAAAGGACGTGTGTCCATTTCACCAAAGTGCTGTCCTTCATATGAGAAAAAGCTCCAAAAAATTACATGTAGTAGAAAATATTTAGTTGTATTGTCCTTTGAAAAATGTCACATGACTGGAAAATGCAGTTTGTGTTTCCAATGTTTAACATGAAATTGCACACAAACTACAGCATGCATTTTGAAATGATGTTCTAATCCAGAAAATCAGTTTGTATAAATTACTTTCACCATTAACGTCAAAGTCCTGCTTAAGCTTCTAATATGCAGAAGCCCCGAAGGAGAGCGAGCTATAGAAAAGCACAATCAGTAATGAGCCAAACCTTGTGAAGATCTAACTTTTCAAACTACTTTTGACCTGGTACATGTAAAATAAAGACATAACTTTTATATTGTCAGATATATTTATATCTGGGTATATTCTACATGCTTTTGCTTATCATTTGCTTATCACATGTTCAGATATACGAGAATCTGTGATAGTCCATGACCTTAAAAGGGAACCAAAGACACTGCAGGTAGTGAGCTGGGAGCCCTGGGTGCTCACCTCCCCTAGGACTCTGCAGAAAGGCTCAAAGCTTGCCCATTTTGTCATTTATTCTAGGAAAACACAGCAACCCTCCCTACCTCGATCAGATCCTGGGGCTATTGCACATACGGTGCTTGTGGTTAACTAGATAAATCTTCCAACACACACTAAATCTAACCTGAGCAGTGGGCTTGGGATCAAGACTGCTGCATCTCAGCTCCTGCAGAATCGTTAGATGAAGCTTTTTCAGAAAAATGGAAATGAAACAGCAGATTACAGAGAAAAAGAGCGAGCCGCTCCAGAGACAGGCCATACAGAGCTTTGTAACTACTAATTAAAATCTTGGCTGTCATCCAGATTTTTGTGCGTAGCTCTTGCAGCGTGCCTGGCAGCTTGCACACGTTACGGAGGCAGTGGCAGCACCCCGCGGTACCTGGAGGGTTTTGGTAGTCTTCATGGTTAGCTGCAAACAGGCCAGAATTCAGCAGTTTGGTCTGAAACTGGCAAAGATTTGTATATGCCACCAATGGTTTGAGGAGAGGATGCAATCAAAGAGCATGTTTATACCAAAGTGAAGAACTATGAACATATTAAGATATTTTATTAATCTGTGAATTATTAAGATACTTAACACCAAGAATTTGTAAGATACAATCACAAACAAGGTCTAGAATTATGCAAAACTATAACTGAATTTTGCTTGAACTTATAACATTTGCACTTAATACACCTGCCAAATTTATTTGCATTTGCTCTATTTATGTATTGATAAAAATGGATACTGTATCTGAGTTTCTTATGAATGATGATTTAGTTTTTATGAAACCGTACGTTTAAGGAAATGTTGGCTATACTATGACACTGTGGTAATATAATATTTTATTTGCTTTCTCTGATTTCCTCTGCTGTCATATCAGAAAGTTCAAAGGACTAAAGGGCCAAAGAATCAGGATTAGGGAATACTTCTAAAAAGAAAAATTACATGCAGCTGATTCATCTCCAGACTTCAAGAGAGATCCTATTTTTTTTAACTGGTGACTTCTCAGAGAGTCACATGTTATGTAAGCTTTCCCTTCCCTTCCCCATTTTACTAGCTAAGTAGTGGGAGATGGTGAAAGTGTAATGAGAACATCAGCAAACTGTGTTTGTGCTACGTTCTGCCAGAGCTCTCTACTGCAAGTCGTAAGGTGTCACATTTGCACATTAAAGCCCTCTCCCTTCCCAGAAATCCCAGGAAGGCCTATATTTTTTGTTATTTTCAGCAGGACGCTGCAGCTCCATATTGTGACTACTGCATTTTACATGAGCTTCTTGTGCCCGCATATAGCGATCCTATGATACATATATTCCCGTAATGTAGATACAATGTTATGATACTTTCTTGCAGGGGATAAGGTAAATTAAGGAGATTGGGCAAGTACTCATTTGATGGAAGAGCTTTACTGAAGTCGAGAGACCTGTATTGGTACATACCAGCTTAAGGTGTCTATTGACAGCTGTGGGACAAAAGTTAGATTTGGACAATTATCCTACCACTAATATTAGAAGCAAAGTAGAAAGTAGATTGACCTTTTCCCTGCCGCAGGTTTCACAACTTTCTTTGTCCCGTACTGTCGTATCTGCCAGCCTTTGATTGCGAGTTGCAGCATGGTGTCAGTACTTTGGGGTCATCATCTGCTTCCTGCGATTTCAGGTTTCTCAGTCGTCCCCACCCCCACTTGAGAGGTTCATCATAACTTCACGTGGAAACACGGGCAGAGTGTATGGAGTATGTAACGGTGCCTGTCAGCACAGATCGCAAGTAAAGCTGTTTAAGATATTAAAAAAACTTTTACTTGCTACCAAGTGAAAAAGTGGCCATTTGCAGCAAAATTTGTCTTATGTTGCTACAAATTCAGTCATCTTGTTTATAACAATATAAAGAATGGACCATGAACAAGTGCCCTGCATTAGACCATTAGAGGGTGCTGGAGTCCATATAATAATCATCAGCATTAAAATCCATCCAGTTCAATAGCACATCATTCTCTAGAGGGACAGGACATCGACCTGTACAAGTCACAGTGGTAGTAACTATATAAAGATATCTTGTTTTATTGCCTTTATAGCCTTGCCCAAATATTGTTTGAATTATTTTCCCCAAGACTATTCTCTCCATATATTCCAGAGTTGCTGAAAATCTGATCAAATGCACTCACACTACACATTTAGGTAAAAAGTCACATGAAATACCGCAAATGTGACACTTCCTGTTTTCTGAATTCTTTATTTTGCACCCTGAATAACAGCTTCTAAATAATAGTTTATGCATACTATTCCATATCTTTTAAAGGCAAAACATAAAACCAATTTTCATTCTATATAGCTACAATAACCCTGTCTTTCCCATCCTTCCTTTCCTGCCACACACAACTATCAAGTGAGCCCTGAACTTTTATCCTAGACCTTTACTATATGACACACGACTAACTACATTAGCCGGCAGTAACACAAGTCTGCTAGTCTAATGGATGGGCCTTTTTCTGTTGCAAAGAAGAGGGGGACCCTCCTCACGTAGTGCCTTTAGAGAAGAACAAAATAGGTAGGGAGAGAAACATGCTGCATCCAGGGCGGGGGTTCCGCACTCTGTATCTTTTCAGCAAACCTTGTCCTTCGTGGCACCCTCAAAGGAGAGGATGGGATGGGAAGAGAAGCTGGGGACAAACACTGGGTTCCAGAGGAAGGACAGGTCCCACCGTGGATAAAGCAAGTTCAAGTACTGAACGTGCTGGTGCTTCTTTGGTGTTATGCAAACCTTGGTCTTCAAAATGTGCATAAACGTAATAGTTTTGGCACACAAAATTTCACAAGGGGAGCGCAAATGAGAGAAAACGTTGCTTTTCAGTGGTTTAAATCAGCTAAGTTTCAGTTCCTAAAACAAAATAGAGGTATTTCCCAAGCTAAATGGCTTCATGTATTCAGAGCCCTGCTGCAAATAGTGAAGACACTCAGAAGGTTTCAAAAGAGAACCGGATGGTCTTTTGTAATGTGTTGGCCTATCCAAGGATAACAGTCCTGACTAGCAACCCTCCACATCGGAGCCCAATTCCGTGCTCAGACATGCAGACGGAAATCCTTCTGCATGCCTTGGGAACAGTTTCAAATCTCTGATAGCAGTATGACCTTTTTGGTCCTTGATTCTTATGTTGATCCAGTTCTTATGTGAGCACTGTAGCCGGATACACAATTTCTGATTTCTACAGCAACTGTATTCTGTGATTTTTTTCGTCCGTTTTGTCTGAGTCAGTCCTCTGTATCCTTTTTCCCCTCACACTATTGAACTTTGAAACCAGGTAAACAGTCTTATACCCAATTTCCTCTTCTTTTAAAATAATGTACTGTAGAGCTTTGAGTCCTCTGACCATGATGAAGCTTCTGCAAAACGGAGTCTTTTTAACATAAGATAAAGTTCAATGGCATCTTTCAAGAACGAGATATAGACAATTATGTGATTCTTTGGAGGTTCATTTTAAACTAGGAAAATTCATCAGGTATGTAGTCAGCTCAGTGATGCATGGAAGAGAATGACATTTTTGTAAACTCACCAGATCTTGAAAAATCTACACGGACCTGGCGGACATGCTTTCAGAGCTGAACAGCAGTACTGGGTGTAGGCAGGCAGCATATGCCATGTGTAATTTTTTAATTTCCTGGTGGCAGCAATTCTTACAGGCGCAATAGCAGGTTTGTTTATTTTTTGTTCTTCATCAGACCTTTTATTAACATTCTGTTAGATCTCTTGAGTGCACCTGGTTTGTTAGTGACTGAGTATAATGGCATCTTTGCCCTGGGCTCTTGGAGACTGTGCATATGGATGGGGAACGCAACAGATAATATGGATGCAAATTTCAAATTACTAGTTTTATCCCTGAGGCAGTTCAAGGAGGACAAATCTCAAGGAAACAGGGAGAACAGCAAGAGTATGCTTTTAGTTCCTGCTAAAGGTATAGACTTGAATATGCTGTTCATGGGGCTTGCAGTACTTTCCTTTACCTAAACACACAGAGCAGAGGAAAGATGCAGGGGGTTAAATGTGGCCCACAAATGTGATGATCCTGTCATATATGCAACACGGTTATCTTAGATATCAAACTCAAGTACTAGTGAAAAGTAGCATCCTATCTGATCCCTAGGAGGATGAGAGAAGTTATCAGAATAAACGCATGCCACCACTTCTCAGTGAAAACAGTGGGGTGAAGGAAGTTAGAGAAGACAAAGAATTCAATTAAGAATGGCAAAGAATAAAATAACAGAAAAATTGCTGATTTGGGCTCCTGACAGAAGTTCAGGTAGGGAAACACAGTATCTTGGGGTCGTACTTGGGTATGAGAAGGAAAACCAAGAGGAGCTCAAAGCGATACACTTGAGGCAGAGGTAAGGCAGCACCTGGGAGCCCTCTTTCACAGATGTGCTCAAGATATGTAAGAGAGCTTCTTCCCTCTGCATCTACAGCAAGAGCCCTGAGGTGTTAGCCTGATCCATGCACGAGTCCTCATCTGCAGCAGATCTGGGGACTGAGCAGAGACCACTGAACTCATTCCAGATAGGCAGTAAAGAGGCATGAGAAGGCAATGGCTTATACTAAGTTCATCAAGACTGTAGTCAAATAAGTGAGCGGGAGGTGAAAGGTTAGCTGCTTTTATTACCAGTGTTCATATTCCCCTCAAAGACAACACATTTTTTAAATGTCAAGGCACATTTTTGTAACTCCCTGTTTTAGAGTCCAGTCTCAAACAGAGGCTGGTTCTCTGTTAGTTGTCTTTATTGCATGGCTAGCCCTTGCCTGTGACTCTATTCTCAGTTAAAAGAGATATTTTCTTGCCAAAGTTCAGTCTGTAGACATCTTTTTATTTCTTTGTTGTTGCTGCAGTTGTCATAATTCCTCTTCACTATTGCTTCTCTATAGAAAACATAAATCTGTTTCAGCCAGGAGTACCTGTACTCTTTTGATGAAACCTTAGTCCAAGGGCAGATCATCAAGAGCCCTATATTGTCTATATATATTCTTCAAGCACAGCCAGTGCTTGAAGAAGAGCCTGTCACTTGTACAGGATCAAGAAATCCAACCTCATGGATTTCAGGTCTGATGACCTTTTTGGTGAACTCACATGATCCATCCTTGGCACAGAGTACACACTGACTTGGACTAATCACTGCAAGGAGGCACTTTCCACATTCAACTCAGTGTTCTCTAGCTAGAGCCTACACTGGCTAAAGGCAACTGTCTTTTTCTCTTTATGTAATTTTTTCTATCTTACTGGAGTTTCTTTGATTTTTTTTTCTTTTAAGTGGTGTTCATGCTGATATTCTATGGAAAGATCTCACGTGACTGCAGCAGCAACTGGTAATCTGCCACTGAAAGTAAAACATCTACCAAAGGATTTATCAGATTCTGCACTTCCTAAGACAGAGTGCTCTTGAGCAGTAGTGTACTCTCCAAGATAACTGTCCTGCATCTTCTGCGGCATTCACATACATTACAAACACCAGTGCTTTAGGGTCCTCTCAAATATACTGCTACCTCCCCCACAAACTGTCAAGAGAGGCTTTGCAAGAAAAATGAGCTTCATTTGTAGGGTTTTTTCTTAAATCAGTACCATTATTACTGATCTGAGGTATTTTTTTCCTCTTTTCTCCACTGCTGTATACCCATCTCCTGGAGGATGCTCCAGTCACATCTGCATCAGATGTTTCTTCCAAACCTGTGTCAGTCTGGTAATTAGTTTGAAGACAGAATTAATTAAATTGGATTTCTAGAATGAATTCCGTAATAGCCATGATAGGAAGTCTGATATTTGTAATCAGCTATGTAACTGTTGCTAGGATACTAGAATTGTTTGGGTTTTTTTGGAAAAAAATCTCTTAAAATACTTGCCTTTCTAAAACTACAAATCCAAGATATGCAGAAGTTTAGCTGCCCCTAGGAGCAATTTTTTGATGCTGTCATATATAAGTCATATATTAGCTCTTGACACCGAAAATACATGAAAAACCCATAAGCATTTACTAACATAGCTATCAGATTATTTATCAAACAAAATGTGATATAGCTATTGAATATTCGTTGCCATGATCCATGATTTTGCTGTTAGTCCATCTATGGGCTGCATAAACATAGAAAGCAACCAAGCATTGCAGACACACGGAAGACAATAAACACCTATAAAGTAATTTAGATGTAGCTTGTGTATCTGACAGTAACAGACTTCACTATGTTATAAAAATATGTGACAGTAACAGACCATCCCCTTCACTATGTTATAAAAATATGTGACACTGAATTCTATAAGCCTCAGTGATGAAACTTTTACCACCTTAATTAGAAACTGGAAAGGAGCAAATTTCAGTTTTTACCCTTAGGATCTTTTTTTCAATTTCCTGCCGGCAGCAGTAGAAAATACTAAATCATTCTGCTCCCTCTCTAGAGCACAACTTCCATTACTTTTAGAAGTTTTTTCATCCTTAACTGTTGTTTATCCGTGCTGTAATTATTTAATACTCTAATTTCTTTACAGAAGTCAATCATGAGCTTTTCCCTACTGTTTTTCTTTTCATGACATTCAAACACCTCAGCAGTGACAGATATATTCCAGCATAATTGTGATGTGTGGGGGGAGTCATTATCTAGTGGTAATAACCTAGAGATATGTCTTCCCACCTGTCCTTACCAGGCTCCTTCAATTACCTTCATTGCTCTTTGCCTTTTTTTTTACATAGTATTCTAATGAAATGAAAATTATTCACTTTATTATGCTTTAAAGATCATGTCCACTTTCTTCATTATTATTTTGCCCTCAATTCCAGTGTATGTTTCATTCACCTTCATCATCTAATGGAGACTTGGAGGTAGAGAAGCTAGAGCTATAACTGATGAGATGTAATCAAAGCAATCAGAAGCAAAGACAACGCTATCCACATGGATTTATTCCTAAACCTACTTTCTACCTCCAAAATGTGGTGAAAGTCTGTTTGCACTAAAGTTGATTTCCAAAAATCACGCTGAGATACAATTGAGTCCTGCTGCAGCTTTGTAAAAAGCAATGTCACTGACGAACGTTCTCTTCATACAGTCACAGATTTCTAGATAAATAAATTACATGTAAGACTAGGGCACTCTTTAAAATTCCTACAAGCATCACCTTTAGTCTTCAATGTACAGAACGCTAGTACAGCAACTGCAGCCAGTTCAGCCTGCCTTTGATGGTCCACGTCTGTTTTCTCTTGCTCCATACAAGCTTCAGCTAGCCTAGATTCTCACTGCTAGCGATGTAATGGATGTTGTGAATTATAGCTGATGACCCTGAGAAAAATGCAATTTATCGTCAATCCTCCATTACAGTCTGTGGGAAAAACAAAATAATTTTCTTGAAATGCTGTGTGAAAAACAAGTTTTGGCCCAAAATTTTCAGAACATAATATAATCGCTAGATCCACTCTTCTCCTGTAATGCCGATGAGCCCCAAGAGTACTCATAAATATTGGCAGACTAAAGTAGGCAGGATTTTGCCAATTTTTTCCTGCTAAATTGTAGTTAGTGTTTTTAACATAGTGATACATAACAACGCCCTTAATGCTATTCCTTGGAACTTCGTCCTGAAATTCCTTTTCAAACCCCTTAGATCCTAGGACATGTAGATCAGCTAACAATATCACTGCCAAAAATTGTCAATGAATTTGCTGATAGACCTAAGAAGGGGTCTGCGCTTCAAGCAATTGCATTTCAGTTGTAGCAGGAGGAATAAAACCGATTTCTGTACTTCCAAGTTTTATTTACTTTTGTTTCATGTAGGTCAGTAAGACTTTCTTTTAGTACGAATGGCCTGATTTTGGTTTCAATCATTCACTTTTAAAAACTGAAAATAGTATGAAGTTAAAAATAGTGTACAAGGTGTTCTATTTCTGAAATTCTTTAAAAAAACCAGTTTCTGCATCTAGACAAGCTCTTTTCATATGGAGATGAATGTGGAAGAAGACAGCTAACACACTGGAGGCAAATCCTACTGAGACTTCACAGGAGGCTAAGAGCCTGTTGCTTTTCTTTCAATAATTAGTTCATACTCAGTTGATTACTATGTTGCCAGAGATCTAAAAAATCCTTTCAGCTCTATTAGTATTTGTCTCTTAATGCAGGCACTCTCTAGATTAACTCTCTCTCATTAGTTCAACCATAGGCTTATGGATGAAGAAATGAAATGAAAGTGGGTACATATAACTCATCTGCCACCATGATTATACTACTGAAACTTCTGGTCTGCTGTTTTCATAGTAATGCAGTTTGATTTGTTTTCTGCAGTTTTTATCAGTGGAAGGTCTGCTTCTTTACAATTTCTACTAGGCTAACAACATATTTAGGAATACTTGCAGAGAACTGTATGCAGAGTCAATGGCTATATTGCATCAAGGCTGACAGATATATTAGTGCCTTCAATATAATAAAGTTTGTCAGATGCTAAAACACTACAAAAATGTCAGAGTATCAAAATGAATCTAAGCACCAAAACCAGACCTGCCTGGATCCTTAGCACATTGAATCAGAAATTGTATGTTTAAAGTTGGTTGCTATTTTGTTCAGGACAACAGCCTAGCCCACACATGGGATATTGTCCTGTTTTTCAACCTTCTGGTTTGGTTGAAGCTATTTCTCCTAACAAAACCTTTTCATCCCATATTGAAACCATGGTTATCGTGGCCTTCTGAACCACTAATGAGATGTGGCTGTGGGAATCCTCAAGACCAGTAAGTTTGAATCTTGAAAGATATTTGTGTTTATGTAGCGGAAATATGAGAAAGCATATTTTGACTAATGGTATCACCCTAGAGAGAAACATACTTGTTATAAATATGTTCCATTGCAATTGCTGGAAATCTAACAAAATTGCCATAAACAGGACTTACATCAATGTTTCTGCTTGACCTTTCTGGGAGAATAAAAGTACCTTCTGGGAACGCAAAACAAACGAATTCTTTGGAAACAAAATGAGCAGCACAGCCCTTCCTCTTTATAAAGAGGAGCCATGATATAGCTGCTGCTGCTTAGTAACAGTTCCTCAAAATGATTCATAAAAGCGCCAGATGTAAAGGTGCGCACGTGTGTTTCTTAACTCCAGGCTCTGATGCAAAACTCAGAAACACTCACGCTGTGGGTATGAGCATTCGAGATTTCAGATGAATAGCATCTGCAAAATGAAAACCATATCCTCCTAGACATGGATAAGCTATGCAATCAAGTCCCTCGACGTCCTTATTTCTGCCAGTTTGACGGGCTGTTGGAACCGCAGTAGCTGTTGCATACCATTTCCTGGTGCTTCCCTGCAACAGCTCGATTGCGCCTTTGATAGCCCTCTCCTACATTTTCCCCTTACGAGAAAGACACCTTGCCTAGCATAGAAAACCTGCTTGATGTAGCTTGATGAAAAATGCAATTACCGAGAACGTGGTTAACCCACAAAAGTACTATCAGCACCACTGAAACCGAGGACGTCTAATAGGACCAGAAGGGTCCTGTTAAGGAGTCCTATTACACAAGTAATACTTAATGCTTCTGCCCCTAATTAAATATTATAGATATATGTAAATGCAGAACTCAATTAGCAGTGAGAAAATTGCATTTTCTTCCTCATGCATTATTCCAAGTGACCCATTAGTTTGGATTAATTATCATAATCCCAATCAAAGTATTTTATAAAATCTCGTGTGAGTAGCCAAAAAGACAACAGTAGTGCCACTAAAGCCCATTTTGTAATACACTCTTAGCAGGAGATGCAGTATGTTCACATAAGGAATACTATTAGCCTAAAAGTAAAGTGTGACAAAGCCTATACAAACATCTTCTCTGCCTTTCTTCACCTCTGACAGCCACTGACTGCTGGAGCAGTTTGATTCCTTATCCAACTCCTCAAATCGCTAAAGCAAGAAACACGAATGCCTCATTGCAACCCCTTCTTCATACAGTTTCTTTTAAAGAGAGGAAATCATTTAAAGCCAGGTAGAATTTCTGATGCGTTTGTTACCCAGCAATCACTGAAAAAAAATCACCGCGTTTGTCTTGCCGAGCTCGCGAAGGCAAAGGGAGCAATTCCCACCCCAGTCCCGAGCCACCCTGCGTCCGGGGGAGCAGCACCCTGCTTCGGCAAGGCGGGTGTAAAACCGGCCAGATGTCTTGCCAGCACGGGCACAGCACCAGGGCACTTCTACACTGGCTCTTCGTCTTTTGTGGCCTCTGCCAGCTGGCTCCCGCCACCGCGGCAGGGCAGAGCCCGAGCTCCTGGGCTTAACCCTCTGCTATGACCAGGTCCAACAGCTCTCTCTCACCCACTCGGGTCGAACATCTCATCTTGCATAAAAAGTCGTGGCCTAGAGAGCGTGGCTTGCACAGCAGCACTTGTGCAACCCTTAGCAAATAGACGATGTCAAGATTTTCAGAAGACACCAGTAGATAGAGTTATTCCTGCTCACCTCATCCTACAGTTCTCTCCTGCCTCTCTCTCTCTCCACACATCCACATATGTTAAAATTAAGTGGGTCTTAACAGATTCATAAGTGGGATATACCCAAGTGTTTCCAATTTACCCTCAGTGAACTTGAATGAAAAACATTTGAAAATGAAATTCTGGGTGAAATCTTACAGCATCGCTATAGCATATGGAGCTAATTTCAAATAGTACTTCGATAATGTCATGATCTGTTAGAAAGTGTTCACCTTATACTGAAGATATTATAAACTCAGTTGCCTCACTCAGTATATGTTCATCTTATGATCCATAAGAAAGCTATTTGGTGGGTTGTGAAACATGAACTTTGGATAGAGCTAATTTAGGACGATTGCTATACCGTGGATGGTGCAGCTTGTTTCTGCTGGGACTGTCATAGTATTCAACTGTTCACAGCTAGTAAATTCACATCTAATACGCTGCAAAAGTTATCAGATGAAACACAGCCTATTGTAATACCCACCTGAAGTAAATAAGTGATGAAAAACTTAGTTCCAGCATGTGTAACAAATATTTTTGCAAACGGCATCTCATGAAGGAATTGGCGTTATTAACAACTAGCTTATTCACACAACGGCGAAAGTGCACGATCTGCGCTATTGCTACAGGCCACAGCATTTCTCAAACGCTTATCAGGACAGAAAAAGACCTAACTGTAACCACCAGCACATAGAGACCACATCTCCTGGCAGGCACGGAACTTGGCGCTGGGAACACACTGGCAGAAATGCGTTAAAGGGATTTGCAGGATGTGAAACGCAGGCGAAAAGGCACTTGTGCTACTGAAAGGCGTGTTGTAGGGCTGCTGTAAAATGTATTGACAACACGGAGGAGGCCGTATTCACCAGCTAGGTCCAACCGTTCCTGGGCAAGGATTTGAGGCTGAAGAGAGGAGTGAATCTCCACCCCACTTCTTCTTGTCCACTTCTGGAGACAAATGAGGTACAACGACTCCTCCTGTGACTCCAGTTAACTTGTAGCTCTTTTAAACCGGAATGGGCACCGGCGTCTCCCAAAGGGCTGTTCCAGCAACCAGGGCAAATGAAAACGCAGGCACAGACCTGTGCTTGTGTGGGGCCGCTGGGGGAAGGCGGTGCTGGGAAGCCAGCCGTGCCAGACCCACGCTCCTCAGAAGCTCCTCAGTTTGAAGGCAGTTCTTAACAGCTCTTGACCCCATGTAAACAGAGGGGGAAAGGGTCTAGAAAGCTTTGTATTCCCCCTAGAACAGCAGGTCTTTGGGCTCTGTAAATTGTGTTTGCAGAAGCACCACTTCAAATCGGGGGCAGCTCTCGGAAATGCCCTCCCTTTGCTCTTGCTTGGACAAACTTCCACTGTCCTGAGAGACAGCTGGAGCAAGGGGTAGGAAAGGTGTTTCAAGACTGAACCCTATGAGAACATACCAGTGTTAAACCTTATATGAGGCTGTGCCCCACACATCAGAGCAGGTAGCCATTTTGTTCAGTTGTGGTAGATTTTCTTCTTTTCCCCTCTTTAATTCCCTTAGGCTGCAGGAATGCTTCTCCCCAACAGTCCGGAGGTTCCTCAGGTGCGAGCAGGGAACACTTCGTGCAAACACCCCCTCCTTCACCTCGCTGCCCCGGGCCTCCAGCAGCAAGTTCTCAGCCTCCAAAGCTTGTCCTCTTTTCTTGCCAAAGAAAAGCAATGACAAAAGCATTCAAAGGAAAAGAAAAGCAGAGAAATCCCAAGCCCCGTGTGTGACACAAAGAAAACAATTCACATGATCTTTATTTTTGTAACCCTCGTCCTCCGCTCACCCCCATGCCTGTTGTTATCACTCAGCGTGTTATTGTTATTACTTTAAATTTGTTTTTAAAAGGGCCTATCCAGCACTGGAGGTGCTTGAGCACACATTGAAAATATACAAAACATATGTCTAACTTAGCCCGAACAGTCCCCGGGGAAGGGCTGCTATCCTCTGTAGTGCTCTCAGCACACTTACGGCCTGAACAAATTATAAATAAAAATAATGAAGAATAACTCGTGCCTATTTATCTGTTTGGTCTATGAAAGCGATCTGTCGATGACCCCGAAAGCTCTCGGTGACACACAGCGCGGCTGAGTCCAACCCGAGCTGCTCGTTCCCCCCTTTATTCTTTTCCCAAACAGCTTGAGTCAAATCCCGGGGCAGGCGCCACGGAGCGACCCTCCCGCTTTTGATGTGACTGGGAAAGGAGTTGTCTTCTGCCTCCAAAGCGAGCCGGCAAGAGGAGGTGGGTGGCCACAAAAGGGAAAAGCTGTGAAATTATCTCCGTGGCTTTATAAGAAACAGCCACTTGCTGGGCGTTTGGGAGGGGGAAACCTCGCGAAAACCATGCCCGTGCGATCCCTCCGGAGGCCGGCGCACGCGAGGCGAGCGCTCGCGCCGAGGGAGGGGGCCGGGGAAAGCGCTGCGCTTAACTGAGAACACACTTGTTTGCCGAGCCCTGCCTGCACCCAGGCCGCCCGGCTGCCGGCCCCCAGGGACCAGCCCGGGAGCGGAGCCGGCCGAGCCGCGGAAAGGGCAAAACCCACCGGCCAGAAAGGAGGCGAGTTTCTGGCAGGTGCCTTTGGTTCAATAGCTAAAACCACCGGAGCAGGCGGGAGCCAGCCTTTCCCGGGCAGCACCCCAAACCCTTACGGTTTTTATAGGTGCCGGGAGCTAACTCGGGCATCAGCCAGGCTTCGCCCTGTCTCCTGTGTCGCTGGTGTGCCGCCACCTTAGGGACATCTGAACGTAAAGAGGACCTGCTTCTGCTAGTTATTTCATCTTCCAGCTTAACAGACAAGAAAATCAAAAGATACATCACTAAAACCAAAAAACACCTTTAAAAATCCTGATTTCTTTTTAACTAGGGCAAAGTTTCTGCACTTTTAGTGGGAGCTCCAGCAAAGACAAGACAAGACAAACCGTAGAAAGAGGCTTAATGACAATTAATAGTCAGGAAGAGCCGCTTATGGTCCTTGGGGCTAGCAATGGTTGAAGCAACCGATTTCATGTAGCAACCCCCATACAATCCTGACCAAAATATCGGCTTTAATATTCATTTTTCTAAAATATCTGGATAATTTTGCCTGCTCAACAGGAACTGTCTCCTCACACAAAGAAAGCTATATTTCCTCATGGCCGACCCAACAGCAGAACAGAAACATAACGCTCCGACTTGAAAGCTAAAAAGATAAGGAAAGGCAAGCAGGTACCAATGCTGGTGAAGGAGTGAGAATAAAAGGAGCAAGGCAGAAAGCCAAGTTCAGGTTGATGTAAATGACAGCATTTCTTCTGCACGAGTCTTCCTATCTCACTTGTTATATCCTGGCTGCCTCTACATTAACATACGTGGCTCCTCCTTCTCATCACTATAACGTTTAAATGGATATACCACTTTTATTTTATCAAAGGAGCTTTGCCAGGAGAGGGACACATTCTGGATTTGAAGATAATTAGCACAATTTTACATAATAAATTAAATGACTAAAGCTTTTGAAAGCCTCAGTTAGAAGCTGATCCAGCAGAAATCCAAGGTGCTCAGTGGAAGAAAATTTTGCTTGAAATAACGCTGAACAACAAGAAAGTGTAGGTCTTTCTGTATTTAAATCGCACTACTTAAACCACAACAGGTAACTCAATTTGTATCATACATGAATGCCTCTGGCATAAACACATCTTATTATATAGTGTATATACTTCTTGCCAACTCAAACCAAGCAGGATATATTGCCACTGAAAACTGCTTTAATTCAATTATTACAACAGTATTAAAGTGAATTTTTCAATTCGCAGGAAGAATTTTTCACTTTATCTGAAATGCGGATGCACAGGAAAGAAGGGGGGATGCAAAGAGATATGTCACAAGTTGCTCACACCTAATATCATAATGATATTTAGAAATAAAAAGCAGTATCACAGGTTTCTGACACAAATATTAATTGCCACCTAAATCCAAGTAGTGGGGATAGAGTGTTAGATTGTTTAGCTAAATGTGGCTTCTGGTGTTATCTTGTGGTTGGCTTGGTTTGGCATCAAATTAATTTTTCAAAATAAAAAAACCCAAAGTAGCCAACCCCCAAAGTTGGCATGTTCGCCCATTTCTTGCAAACAGAAATTTGCTTTTTATCAGTTTAAAGGCCAGAGTGGAAGCAAGTTCTCTGATTTTCTTTGATTTCATTTAAAAGCAGGAAACATCTCACAATGTTTTTGTAGGCAGCTCAGTAAGACTTAGTAGAAGTGCCAGTTTCAACCATTGCGTTAAAAGCTTGGAAAAACTTAGGAAAAAATTGCATTTATGTGTAGTCTGATTGGGAATATAACTGGTACATTCGGGTATAACAATCAGAAACGGGTATTGCTCACACTGACCTTTCTTAAGAGATTGTCAGCATAACTGGCTACGGAGAGAGGGGTTCAAAGAAAAAACTTAATCTGAACTTGTGGTATTTTAGTTCTGAATTCTTCATTCCCTTAGGGGTGAGGCTAAAGGATATGAAATCTGGATCTAGTTCTTAATTTTGCGGCTTGGTCTCCTTTCCAGTTCCCACAGAAACATGTTCATCAAGATCTCCTGACATTTCTCTACGATTTTTTATTCCTTTCAGTGATAATTTGAAGGAAGCCCTGCCCTTTCCCCCCAAACCTTATGCTTTTACATGACTGCAGCGTGTAAACACTAAAAAATGCAAGCATACCAGCTGCGTGAAATACAGACAAACACATTTCAACAGAACTGCCTTCTCCACGTTTTTACAGTCGTTCCCTAGACCTGGGACCGTACGTGCAAACGCAGCAGTTAACACGTGAGCTGCAGCGTTGCTGCCCTGGATGGAAGAACTGACGGCAACTGGACAGACAGGACGACTAACTACAGTTTTGGAGTACGAGGTTTCAGTCCTGGCTCTGCCACTGATTCGCATTGCGTCCTTGGGCACCTATATAATACTAAGGATTATGATTATAGAAACTAATGCCCTGGGAACGTGGGTAAAAACTTTGCAGAAACGGGTAGTGTGACAGACTTGCAAGATGAACGGCCCTTTAAGACTTGTTCCAATAAATGGAAAGTACGGACTGAGAAATCGGCTCTCTTCCAAAAGATGAAATCAAAGCCCTGATACCTTTTATCATTGTCTCATCGTAGCTAATAAAATTTCCGTAATTATCTGAGGACGCCGAAGCCTTTTATCTGTGATGAGTGACAGAGCGTTGTGTGTCTTGAGTTACTAAGGTAAATACAATACATGCCTGTGACAGCATTTCAAGAAACAAAAATAAACAGTGATCTAATTACAGCTGAATAACAGCATAATCCTGAAATTGCTGTTTCCCCTTCCAGGCTCTGCACCTTCCCCACCTCCAGAATGACCACTGGGCTGCTTGCTTTTTCGCTTGTGCTTCAATAGTGGCCTATTTGAGCCCAAGTCTCTGCAAAAAGCAGGCCCCCAAATATCGGTTTTGTTTAATCACTGAAAGTAGCCTCATCATTTAATCAAAAGCCTCTGCTTTAATCAGTGATCTCCTTCCACTCTAGGCTTACAAGGAACAGAGAGCATTCTTCTGTAACAAGCCTCTTTGCCCCTGGAAAATGAGGGATTGTGTAGAGCTGAAGGCTGAAATCCTCCCAATTTGCCCCAAGGGATGCCAAGTGCGGGCAGACAAGCACAAAGGGAACCTGTTCTCCTTGCTTTTCAACCTTGGCCCTGCTTAAATTGCCGTGGGGGGTTTCACATTTCATTCTCCTAAGGTTACTGTCTCAGGCTTTTCTGTAGAAGACATTAAGGACATAGGCCCTGCTTTAAACCGACTTCCCTGGGAATAAGATTGGGCCCAAAATCTTACAGGGCCTGACGACTCACATGCGAGGTACCGTCTGTGCTTCACGCATGACTCAACTGGCCGGATACTTAGAGAAAGAGCTCCTAATTTAATTAGCTCATATATATATACCCACATATACCCCCACACCAGGAATGGGAATCAGGTGAGACAAAACCAAACCAGCACTTTGTACTTCACCCATCATCCGAGAAGTTCACCTCCTCCCCAGACATCCGACTAAACCCCGCGCTACAGTCCGCGCGGCAGGGCAGGCCAGCGAGAGGTTCTGCGCAGGAGGATCACTCGATCTGCCATTGAAATGCAGCCACTTCAGGCTGGAAAACAGCATCTGGTTTACACATTAGAACAGTTTGGGCCATGAAATGAAGGTTCTTATAACCACCTGAAACTGTAAAGGAAAAAGTAGGTAAAAGGAATTTTAATTAGCTGAATCGCTGCAGCCAGAGCCAGGGGACTGCTGATGAATAAAGTAGGTAAGATCCTCCTGCTAATGTTTTGACTCTCTTGACAAGTCTCAGAATCATTTTATATTGCCTCTAAAAGATGTTCGCACTTACCTCAGCTTAAATTAAGACTAAGCCTACGAAAGCTGTAGAGTTATGCCAGATTTAAACGGGAGCAAATGACAACAGTACCGTATCTGGCACCTCCAGCCTTTACCGCAGCTGGTAGCTGCACCAGCAGCAAGTTCAGCTGGACGCCGGCGTCGCGGTGGCACTCGCGACGCTCGACAGCCAAATAAACCGACTGCTGCCACCGCGTCCTCTCCCCCGGCCGACGTGCAGCTCGCCGTCTCACTGCCAGCGCCGACACAATGGAGTACATGTGCAGAAGATGACTAAAATATAATTTACACCAGTTGTCGTGTAGAAATATAAGCCACCATGCAGAGCTGCAATCATGCGGATGGTGCCATCTGTATGCAATTGTCGGGGCTACGTTTTCCATTACATTTTCTTCTGGAGGAAGGGGAGCCTGTACAACTGGGTAGCAATCATAACAATCCGGCCCCACAAAATATCAGTCCGAAATCGCACTTTCATTTGCTAACGGGGTGAGCTGCGTTTCAGGCTGACACATGCGACTGGTCTATTTCTAAACAATGTCACAGAAAATTATATGAAATTAAATTTTTATTCCAAATATTGTAAAGCAATAGGCCAAACAGATGGACAGGTACGGCATTACTTCATCTGCGGCATGCTAAGCTTGGCTAAGGGCCGACAGAGCACAAATGTTTCAGCAGTCCTTAGGGGTTAACAGGCATTACGTTCAGCGAGGCCCAGAAATTAACAGATCTGGCAATTGTTGCTTTTTGTTTTAACCCTGGAAGAGGCTGCTGGACTGGGAAAATCACTATCTAGATTAATCAGTCTGTCATTTGTAAAAGGAAATGTAAGAAATTGTAATAGAGATGAGTAGAAAACAACCCCAGATACGTTAAGCTTGAATTTTAGCTGTTCTGTTGCTTTTGTTTTCTTGGAAATTCAACACTAAAAGACCCCAAATACTTTCTCATAGACCCAAGAATATTTTGGGGGGCAGGGAAAAAAATAGTAAACAGAGTAACACCACGACTCAGTAAGTGCTTAAAATCAAGCAATACCACTGGCTACTCACAGGCTTAAAATTAAAAGTGTGTGCAAAGACCGGCAATTATCCACACAGATTAAAGCAATTCTGCAAAGCTTCAGACAACTGGATTCTTCTGTGCCGAGTCTTTCACCTGGGCATCTGCATCGTCCTAACGAAATCACCAATACCTTACGACTAGAAAGGGAGGGCACAGTTCCCTGACTATTTTGTGTCCTCCCTCCGCCTCGCCGTGCCCTCGGCGTGCAGTTGCCCCGTCTCTGCCGGGCGGCCGCGGCGGCGGCAGGGCTCAACCGCAAGCTGAAGCAGCGATGCGAGGGCAGGGAGCGCGGCACCGAATCGGTTTTGTGCCTGGAGAACGGGTCTGGGGAGGGATCCCCTGCACCCTCGAGCGCCTCGAGTCTCCGCTAAGGGCTAACCCTGAACAGGGTATTTCCCCTGCAGAAGCGGCGCTGGCCTCAGCGCCGGCGGGGAGCCCTGCGCGGGGCTCTGCAGCGGGAGAAACTTTGACTTTATACATACTTCTGCCGCCTATATTGATCTAACAGCTCCAAGTCATGCAAACGGAGCCAATAATCCTACAGTTCCCTCTGAAGTTGGCCCCAGTTTTGCGAGGACAGATTTCTCCTGTGAGCTCTTTGCTGCGAGAGCTCGGATTTGCATATGCGATGTGCCTGCCTAGCCAGACTTTGGGAAGCGGGAGAGCCACGCAACGGCGCAAGCCACGCGCTACGAAGTGCGCTGAGCTGCTTCCCATACGGGCGCTCGGACGGGCCGAAACGGGGACTGCTCGCTTTGAGAAGGTGACCCCTGACGTTGCCCCACGCGTCTGGAAATGGAAACGCGCTGGGAGAGGGAAGCTCTGCAAAGCATTGGCACCTCCCAAGTGACACGAGATCTCTCTGAAGCGTATACCTGTCGGCATATGGCCCTCCTCTGACATCTTTCACGACGAGCACTGCCGCCAACATGCTCTTTAACCACAGTCAGAAAAATCTACATTAAACAGTTTTACCAGCATTCACCCATCCATCATTCTTCAGTACAAAATCTCTGGCAGAAGTGCTGCAGAGCAGGACTTGGATGGATAGGGACGGGATGCCCTTCCAGCGAAATCAAAGAACGCGGGCTTAATTGTTTTAACTCTTAAAAGCGGCTTTTTGGCAAGTGATGTTTGTGAGATGCTACAGTAGAACAATTTGCGTAATGTTCAGGTTAAAAACCTCTTTAAGACCCTTCTGGGCCTGTAGATGACTGACACTACAGTTCCGACCTGCAGAATATAAGGGTTAAGCTTCTGTCCCCGTTATATTAAAGCGCTAATGGTTTCCAGAGGGGTTGGAAGTATAACTGGGCAGCGCGTACTTAAAGCTAACTGGCAAAGCAGTGTTGCTTTAGGCTTCGAAACGCTGCCTTTTCACTTCTGGGGCCTGGGTTTATTCCAGCTTAATCCAACTACAAATTGTTGTCTTGAAAAGCCTGCAGCTTCCTTCAAAGGCCTGCCCCCGGCCTCCTTGTACATTATAATTACCCAGGAATTTACCTTCTTGTTTACCAACGGCGGTTTTGAGCTGTGTCGGTACGTGTGCCTTCATACAACGGATGGAGCCTTTACTAAAAGCTACGTGAACTGAACCAACGCTCTCGGGAGGGATAAGACAAATTGGTGTGGAAAACTGAAAGATCCTAATGATCCAAAGGAGAGTTGAGCATTGAGGCAAAACACAAAAAATAAAATATCTAATTTGTTTTTGCTTCGTTTCTTTGAAAGACCTACCGCAGAGCTGTTTCCCCTACCTGACGTAAATCATTGCTTCCACAGCGCTCAGTCATTCAAAGACCATTGGGGTTATAATACTTGCGGGATGATAAAGTACTTTGGAGATAAGTTTACGCAAGGAGAAATTAGAGCTATCCCGCCAGTACAGTGACTGCGCCTAATGGGCTCGTTTATAGGCAGCCCGGGTCTTGAAAATCCCGGTCCACGTCCTGGCGCCCAGGACCAGGCGAGGAGCGTGTCCTGCCCGCGGAGCACTGCCCGCCGGCGCGCGGCCCCCAGAGGTGCTGCCGCGTGGGCGGTTCAACGGGCTCGCTGCCGGCAGCAGCAAAACCTCTGCGTGACACCGGCCGCGCTCAGTAGCAGAAAAGACCCTGCAGAAATGGTTGTGGATTCTAGCGAGATGCAATATTTTCTGGGAATATTGCGCTCCGGTCTGCAAAAGGACCCGACAGCGTCGGACCCTTGCTGGGATGCAGGAGAGGAGGCGACTATCTATCTCTAGCACACACCCAGCAAGGTTTAAAAAAGAAAAAACACTGAAATGTTAGCACGGGCCGGTGAAGGCGCCACAGGTGCATAAAGCAGGTGTGCTGGCTCTTCTGACACACTCACAAACCTGCTCTTTTAGTGCGAGTGCTGGGTTGTGGATTACCTGTTGTCTAAGGTATTAAAACGTGCCCCCTGCCCCGTACCTCAGCATCCCCTGCGCAGCTCATACGGCGACTTTTATGTCAGGAAGAGAAATAGGCAGTGACAGAAAGGAGCTCTCGAATGAGCAAAAGAAGGTGAAGAAGGAATATATATTCTTTTTTGCTTTGTGACTTTATATCTGTCATTTATATACACTTCTGATAACACACTGAATGTCTTTCAAATAACAAACCGCAGGCTGACAAAACCATTTTAAGAACATGGCAGTAAACTGCTTTCTGTAACAGTTTGTATGCTGAGTTTTTTCCTTTCTGCAGATTCGTAGTAACTGAGAACCCCGATCTCTATAGTGACTGAGGAAAGAGGGAATAAATCCAGCAAGATATAACTGAAGACAGCATAGATAGTACATGAGATTAGTGCCCAAACAGCTCTCCACCATCCACAACTGGTACAGGCGCCTGGGAAAGCAATCTGAAGCTGTTCCGTGGAGCTATATTACCCTTAGAGTGCTTCTGCTAAGTAGTTTAAAAGTGTGTGTAGCGTCTGCAAGAAACATTGAGGTTTGACAACAGTCCCCCCTTGCACGAGAAAGGCACCACTAATAAGAGTAAAGTAAAAAGAACGATGATGGAAGAACGACTGCAGCTTGCTACCTGCTTCCAATGATCTGCTTAAGTCGGATGACTGCGTGCTGGCTCCAGCCAAATAAAAGCATCTCCACTTCAGCCTGCCTTCTTTCTGCCAACAGTTGCTCCCGCTTGTGCCGTTGGCTTCGCAGTCGCTCTTGCACGCAGAACGCACCGCAGGATTTGCCAGGCGAACGCTTCCTTCACCTACCTCCTGCTAGATGTATTGCCTGGCAGAAATTCAGTGGTGTCTTCCAGCGCCTGGCATCTAGCAGTTATTCTTCTTAAAATATATGTAATGGGCCTATAAAATGCACTTGGTTTAACCTCACTTTGATTGATGTATGTCACACCCGGCTACCCACAACTGCAGAACACAACTACATTACAATGCTAGGTGGACATAAAAGTTATTCTTGCTGTTTTATTTAAAAATAAAGACAAGTGGCAAACTATGCGAAGCCACATTTACCAATTGTTTGTTCCTGCCTACTGCGTGTTTGAAGACTGCCCTGGACAGAGGTAACATAAGAAACCGCTGTTTTATCTGTCTGTCCGTCCGCCAGCAGCCACCGATGCTCCCTACCTTGCTTTGCCCCCGCTGCGTTCTTCACCGCCTGCCGAAATGACGGTGGCAGCAGTGGGCTGCGCAGGCTCGGCTGCAGCTTTTCGCACTTCTCTGACACGAATAATCGATTCCATCATTTTTTTTCCTTTAGTTTGCTCCCTCCTAAAGGCCAAGGAATAACTCTACTGCTGCTCCTCCCTTACTCCTTCTGGAAAGGCTGCTGCAAATTGAGAATAATCAATTGGACTTCAATGAATTGAAGAGATCTTTTCCTTAAAAACTCAGTGAGAAACTTGTAAATGCTTAATGTATTCATTCGCACTATTTTTCCTATCTTCCATCCTTTTCCCCCACCATCAGCTATGCGTAGGCCCACTAGTGCCTGGTTATTTAGACGCACCTGATTCCCAAGTTGGGGAAGGGAAGCAGAACCACAATAACTGTTCAAGCTATCCTCCTTGAGCTGAGAGATCAAAAACCCAACCACCGAGTGCTAAACCTCCATTCTGAGGATGATTAATGCCAGCACTGAGAACTGCAGAGCTATTTTACTACCTTGGAGCTTACTATCAATAATAACCTTTAAATTTACAATATGCTAGGAAAAAAACCACAACGTTTTAATGTGCGTGACAAAAATACACAGCACAAGAGGAAGGAAAGGTAGTATTTTAGAGCCTGCTTCAACACCCTTTGCTCATAGTGGATAAGGCCCATTTACAAGAATAGTCCAAACGCTTAAGTAGTCAGATCGTAAAGTCTTTTAAAAAGTTTGATTCTTTCCAAAAGTTTTTTGTGGGTTTGCTACACGTTTAGAATAAAGCCGGGCCTTATGCTGACACCAAAGAGTCACCATGGATTTACAAGTCCACAAGAATTCCTTTGTCCCTTATCCTTTCTGCTTGTTTTAGAGCACTATCAAAGCTGAGTTCTGGATGATGATAAAATGTTTATCTAAAGCTTGGGTTGGGATGTGAGGCGTAAGGGTATTGTTTTCAGGCATGGAGGTACAAAGCAGGCTCTGAAGGAATGACTTCAGTCTACTCAATCAGGTCCTAAGCTGAGATAATGTAACGGGCTTACAAATTTTGTGCTGCAATTTAGAGCTTAGAGGAATTTAGCTGTGAGGCAGTCATGGAAATAATAATTGAGAAAAAAAAAAAAAGATGAACACCTGCATTTCCCCAAATCTGAATGCAAGTTTGCATGCAGGAAAACATTACCAAGCCCGGGAGTAGCAAATGAAAATTTAAAACAGAATGAGAAAAAAGCTCTAGACCTGTAGCAATATTTGGCAAGGAGAATTTGGCACTTCGGGATCAACATGCTTTTCTAGTTAGAGTGCAAACTACCCTGTTTGTACCAGAGGAGGATGAACCTTCTGGATTCAGCTGCAGGGAGCAAGAATGTCTCAAACAGCCATATGGTTTTTCAAGTCTGTCTTGAAAATCTTTCCTGTAACTTAAATCATCTCTTCTCCCCTCTCTCCTGCCCCTGCCCCTAGTTGATGAATCTTCCCTGCTCTTGTTTTTCTCTTAACTAAAGGAAGAAGACTGCAGTACGTTAGGAACAGCAGAGCCTTATGCCAGTTGTTGTCAGTAAGGACACTGAGCACTCAGGGAGAATGGCAGTGCATTTAAGACCTTCCTTTTCCAAAAGTGTGGGTTGTTATCAGCTAAGGTAATAGAGAAACGTTATTGGTATGATAGCACCTTTCACACAGAATTCAAAAGCTCTTGTCCATCTTTCAGAGGGCAGTTTCAGACACGCACAAAAACCTTCCCACATTATATTTCTTAGGTGCATTAAAGGCTGTAAGGAGCTCTTTCAGCTCTGGGTGCAAAATGCAATAGAATGCAAAAATACCGTATTTTTGTGAGTGCGGAGTGTAGGTGAATCCAACTACAAAGCAAAAAATTCAGCTGTGACTTAATCATTATGAAACATTATTGCAAATGCAGACGAGGTCACAAGCCTTGCAGTGAAAGCGTGGAACACCCCAAGAAACAAACTGGGGAACAGCTCCAATCATACAAAGGAAAAACCTAACAAGAATTTAATAAAATAACATAATCTCTGCAGCGAAATGACTGAGGTGTTTCATAGCCCGATGTAATGCTAAAACCACCCTTCCACAGCCTCAAGAAAAACTGTGCACTACAGCAATGATGAGAACTTGATGCAGTGTATTTTCCAAAGTGCAAAGAGCCAAGAATAATATAACATCACCGAGGAGACTTCAAAGGCTGGTTCCTCCACTCGCTCCTTGCTCCTGTGCATCCCGCCGAAGCCAAAGCACACAGGGAGCGGAGGGCTCTGCTCAGCAGCTGCTCACAATGTTTGACAGATTTCCCAAACTCTTACAGCACTTGTAAAAGAAGTTTCCAACAGAGGCAGCGTTTTGACCCTAGCATTTACAAGAACCAAAGATAAAAACAAAAAAGAGGCTTGTTTATTGATTGACTGACAGGATTTGTACTTATTTCCTGGAAGAATGCATCACTGTAATCGTGCAGAATATTTTCATGTGGGACTGCAGATGTTTACAGAGCTACATGGAAAGACTTATTGCCCTAGAAAAGAGTAAAGTAATTCGGAGAACCATCCACAGTTCGTGACAACAGGGACTTATTAATTCAATGCATTAATTGCCTTACTTTATGAACTATCATAGGTTTGCATAACTGGAAGCATCCAGTTTTAAGAGCTACTGCACTTTAAATGCCAGTAAATTCAGACTGCAGTTACCATCTACAACACTTTCTAAAAAGAGGGAACACTTTATATCAGACTATGTAAGTACAAGAAGCATTTGTGTTTATTGGCAGAAGAAAGATTTACAAACCAAACTGAAAAACAAAACATTCACGAGTGTTAGCTCAGATCCCCACAAGTACTACGGCAATAACTACAGCAACACATTTTCCTGAAGTTTAATGGTAAAATTCTGCTCTTGCATAGTGAGGGCTACAGAGGCCTGGGTGGAAGTGAATGCAAGAACGAGAAAATGAGGTGGTTCTCTGCTAATCCTCCGCGGTATCTGCCTGTGCCTTCTGCTTCCTGCAGAACAGCTGGGAGCCGACCTCGATGCCAGGCAGGGGCTTCAGAAGCTGCTGGCCAGCAGGCAAAAAATCAGAGGTAAAGGGTGAGGCCTGAGAAAGGAAGCAAGCCGGAGACCTGGAGGAGTCTCCAGGAAGGCAGGAGAGCAGAGGAGGAAGCTGGGCATGGGCTGGAGCACAGAGGGTGGGGTGTCAGGCCAGAAACCGAAAAACATTACGGGTGACAGGGAAGGAAAGCGGATGCCTGACACCGCATCTCTGTATGTACTGTGTATATAGGTGGAGCAATTAACGGCACTTTCCAGTGCCCAAAGCAAGAGAACAGAATCAAGAAAATCTGAGCTTAAAGCAGATATGAGTCAAGTTTCACCTGGTTTATTATTATTACTTATGATTTGCTGAGTTTTAGAAGCATGTCCGCAACTTTATGGAGAAGAGAAGTGATAGGACCCGAAGCGTAAAGGATGTGCCGTGAGCGCTACTGCAGCCAGCTAGCTGTGCTGCTAGCTCCCGTGGCTCTTCAGTGAATTTGGCCTGACTTCACGACTGGTAGCAAATCTCAAAAACAGGTGAACTCCATACAGTTTGGATGAACAAAACATTCACCCTCGTCGTCCCCAACACCCACCCCACATATCCCATTTCACTGCCCACTCACACAATTGGATGGGAAGTGGTTTCCATTAGTCTCAAGCTGATTTTTTTTCCAGTTTAATAAAAGGTAGCATCAAAAACTCATTCTCACCCACAAATGCCACATACAGCCAGAAGCATGATCTGGCAAAGATATTGGAGATTGGTTGTATTCCCTGTAAGAGAGCATTCCCACATATTCCACTGGCCCCTGCTCGTGGCATTTAAGGATTGTTTCAGTATCGACCCTCTTTGCCTCTGGCCATTAAGTTCAGACCAGTCCTCAGGTTCACTGAAAATGAAATTGGGGAAAGCAAGACTGAACTTGGCTATTGTTTTGCTTGTGGCGGGTTGTTTTGCCCATTTTCATGGGGCTTTATAGCTTGGCCATAATCTTGTGAGCTCTGGGTTGCATGTAAAAGATTGGAGCCAGAAAGCACATTTGCTAAACAGAAGTTCACAGGAAAATTTTTCTCTTAATATTAAAACCACTGATAAAAAGTGAAATGCTGGAAATAATAGAAGCCATATGATCTGAGGGAGAGAACCCTGATGTTCGACACTCCAGAGCTCTCCCATCAGCTCTGCCACTGGTTCACTTTACTCCCTAGTTTCCCCCACCTGTAGAAGACTGAAAGTGGTTCTCATGCTATGAAACTGTTACCCATTTTAATAGGTTAGTGTTTTTAAAATGCCTTATACATGTAACCCATGCAAACACACATACTGCTGAGGTGGTTTCAGTTTTAAATGCCAAAAGATAACTCATGTTAGTTTAATGTGTGACAAGTTATTTTGGCATGTGTTTGGCAAAAACAAACCACTGAAGGCATCAAGCCTCAGAAGACAGCTAACAGCTTACAGCATGAACCAGTGTTGCCAGGAATAAGCAGCTGGCCTTTGCTACCTTGTTAAAACATATTTTTTCAGAACAAACAATAGTTTCACCAAGGACAAGACCCCATAGCTCAGCTGGTAAATACTGGTAAATATTTCAAACCCAGCTTGCCAAACTGCAATCTGTAGATGATTCTGCTCTGCAAGGTCTGGGCATGATAAGTGGTCCTAAGCTCTCCTATCAAATTATATTAGAGAGTAAAACATGAATTCATCAGTTCTGTGTGGCTAAAATACATATAGACTCCTCAGCTTGCTTGGGCAAAGGACAGCCCATGTCCTGCTCGCAGGTGCTGCTTTTGAAAGGCCTTTGAAGGACCTACTGAAGCCCTAAAACATATTACATTCCCACCAAGATGGCAACAGAAAAGGATCAGCACCAAACAAGATGTCTTTGAACTCTACATGCATTCAGACCACAGCACCTGTGACCATCCTTCCCCATGGCTGTGACCATGGCACCAGGACACCAGGATCTCCTCGCAGTGACCCTGTTCTTTCCATGTGACCTGTAATCTCTTTCTCTTAACCTTCAAACCTCAGCATGGCTATAAGCTTCTCTGAGTCTAACAACTCCAACGTGCTCTTCTACCACGGGCAACGGTGCTCTCAGTGCTCTTATAACGCTTGTCCTTTTTCCTTTTCATTCTTTAAGCACTTTTGAGTTGAGAACTTGTGGCTCTTATTTACCATGTTACCCATCGACATTAAACTTCTCTGTTTTTAAAAACTAACCCCGTCAGCAGCGTGTCCCTGATCAGATCCCGTCAGCAATTCTGCACTCTGTTTGGCTAAACTTCGACCAGGTAGAAAATTCTATCAGTTTCAAGCCTGGGTATACTTGGGAATCAACCTGCCCTAAAATTAATTTTCTACATGTGGCAAGCTTGAATTTCACTTTTTTCACAGCACAATTTTAAAGGATAATATACAGTATAATTAATTACACCACAGACTGGAACGGATTGGGTAGAACAATGAGAATCTTTTAAAAAACATGTTTTTAAAAGATAAAGCCAAGTAGCTTTTAGGCCGCAAATTTAGGTTTTGCAATAACAGGCTTTCCACAAAACATTATACTATTGGAAATGCTTTAAAGAAATAAATTGAATTTAGAAAGTTCATAGTTATTTTTGTGAAGGGAAATGTGGTAGGGAGTTTGGATTCAAGATCGCACGACATCATAAGTCTTGGAATACTTGGAATTCTTGAAAGACAGTGGAATTTCCAGAGGACTAAAAGAGAGCTGACGGTATGCCAGTTTTCTAAAAAGGGTAAGTGGGACAGCCTGGCCAAATACAGCTTGGTCAGCCTCACTTCCTAGAGAAGCAAGTCAAGTGATAATAGCAAGTAGAGTGATTCAACCCATTGAACCCAAGTAAAGAACATTTATACTTAGTCCAAATCGACACAGGTTTATAGAAATCTTGTCTGGCCAAATTTAAGACTACTATACGCTGTTTGACTTGGTATTGCAAGGCATATTCATTGAGAACCTAGAGCAGCACAAAATCAACATGGCAGGATTGTAAGGATTAAACATGGGCTAAATAACAGATCTCTGCATTTAAATGGGGAGTTAGAAATACACCTGTCAAGGTGACCTTGACACTACATTTTATTGTTGACTCAGGAAAAGCATAATATCAACACTGATCAAGGATGCATGTGACAGACACTATGGGAGCAGAAAACTGAAAGAGATTGGGCACTGATAAAGAGTGACCAGGATCACTTGCTAAGCTGGCCAACATTATCAGCTTCAATACGGCCAAATTTAATGCCATATATTTAGGCTATAGCCATACTTTAGGGGCTTTCATCTGCAAAACAGTGACTCCAAATCCTTTCCAGGGATCCCAGTGGATAAGCTGCTGATCAAGAACTCTAAAATGCAACAGCACAGCCAAAAGTGGAATATCAAATATGAAAAGTGTGGTTATATTATCTCTGGGTTTCGTACTGGTGCAGGTGCTACCCCAACACTGTACAGATTTGGTATCTACAAATTCTGACTTGATCTTACTGAGTTTGGTTCAGGATTGACCTAAAAACATGCCCTCAGTAATGATCTCAAGAAGCCACACTGATTTAACTTATTAAGCGGAAGATTCAATGCTATCTTTGTAAGTGCTTAAAAGAAGAAAAGATGCAAAAAAAGAAGCTTTTCAATCCATAGACAAAGATACACTGAAGTCTAGAGGGTAGAAGGTACACAAATTCAGACTAGGTGTTCAGGAGCAAACTTAAATAGTGTGGTCACCAGCTCCTGCAACAACTGAAGACAGACTGTGGTGAACCAGTGGAAATTTTAAGATCAGGACTCTTCTAGTTCAACAGGAATTAATTCCTGTGATCCACAATCATTCTACATGTTCTCAGAAGCCCAATTCTGCCTATAATCTTTGCAATCTATAAACCACTGGGACATATATTTCTTCCCCAAACTAACAAATGGGAGAAATGCACAACAAATCGAGCCTCATCAGAGAAACAGGCTACGCAAAGGATAGGCAGCAAGGGTGGCATGGTTATATTGCAAGTATTAATACGTAGTCTGGTTCAAATACCCTTGCATGGCACTATGCTGTGCCAGAGAGGCATAGCCAGTGGGAGGATCAAAGTGGACGTGGTCAGATTAGTTTTTGTTATTAACATATGGGTGAAATACAATTTGGTATTACCTTCAAGAGAAAATAAAATTACATGATTTAAATATTCACATTTTAATAATACAGGATGCTTTTATTACTAGCACATGCAAAGAAAATATTTTAATGTGAGGTTTATGTGAATATCACATGCTTTTATAAACAGAGATACAAGTTCATATTTGTGTTCATTCTTGTCTGTTGAATAAATTTTCTGTGACCTCTCTGGGATGCAGACTATTTAAGATTAATTTTTTAAAAGTTCATAGTTACCTAACAGCTTTAAATGGGTATGAAGGCACATGATGCAGAACATGGACTTTATAAATTTTTATGAAAGATCAAAAGAAAAGAGGAAAGGAGCCAGCATCAGAAGGGCACACACGTAATAACAAATAAAAAGGATAAAACTGCTGTGACCAATACTAACCCAAGGGCTTGGATGTTGAACTTCTAGTCTGAGCGCCCAGAAAGGATGGAGTGAGGACCCTAACTTGGAATTTCCTGGCTGTCGTCAATTCTGTCACAACCGTAACGTGTTTCAACATGTTTTCAGCTTTTAAATTTTTTCCCTCCTCTTTAATATAGTCTAAACTAGACATAAAATGGAAAAAATGTACTATTTCCACTGAGCACTGATGCCTTTGACATCTGCTTCCAAGTGTTATTCATCACCACACAATGCAACAATCTGAGCGCAAGTACAATGTACCTTTTGGAAAAAGCGTGCCTCTGTGATTACTTCTCATAACAAAGCCTGCCGTTTCCCCTGGTAATTACAGCTTTACGGACATTTTTAAAAGAAAAGTACAACAGCCCACCTACATGTCCTAGCAAGCAGTAGCATTTGCATTGTTTGCTTTGGAGGGTCAAACACCCCACCTTGCAGATGGCGAAGGGATGTCACACACACCCAGACACAATCACACTCCTTTTTTCATGCAGTGTTTCCAATACATTTTCTATCTACTCATCCCTATGCAGCATAATCTTATGCTCTTGACAAATGCTGACTACAGAACAAGGAATGCACCGAACAGAATTTCCGAAAGGGCAAAGGTCCTGAGGAGTTTTTATGTTATGGTGTGGGCTAAACTGGGTGGCCTCGGGAAAGCCGCTTTGTGTTTCTGCAACAGGCAGCACCAAGCTTGGGATGAGTTGCAATTACTGTGGAAGACAGAATCCAAATTCAACATCAATAAATTGGAAAGATGTTCCAAAATCAACTCATGAGGTTCAGCAAAAGTAAGTGCCGAGTGATGCCTGCATAAGTGCATAAAATCATGTGCGGACCTGCCAAGTGTGCTGGGGTGCTGGCAGATCATAAACTTCTGATGATTCTAAGACACGATAAAGTTTCAAATAATGCACCCTAGAGTGAGCCTGGCTTTGGCATCACTGTCATACGTATGACATGGAAGTTCATTGTTCTGCTGTATTTTGCACCGGTGAATCTTCAGCTGGGAGACTGAGTCCAGTTTTAGTCACTGTACTCAAAGAAAGATAAATCTCAAAGAGGAGAGAATTCAAAGGACAGCCAAAAGATGATCCAAGAGAAAAAGTTAAATAAACTGGATCTCTTCAGTCTAGAAAACAGGAGTGAGGACAGAGATGGAAACAGTCTCGTAGTATACAAAAGCCTGTGCATTGTCTGTACAATATGAGACTACCAGTTTCAGTTGCACTGGAGATGATTTAGGTTGGATGTTAGAAAAACGCTTCTGCTCTATGGATAGTGGAACACTGAAAGAAAATACTTAGAGAATAACCTGAAATTTCCTTCACTAGAGGTTTTCGTGCCCTGGTTAGACGAGCCTGTCAAGCTTCCAAAATCTCCCTTATAGCTTTGCACTTCTATGGTTATGCATTTACTTTCCATATCTGTAAAATAGGGTTCCTTCTACAGCCTGGAATGCTTAAATGGAAAATAGTGATAAAAGTGCAACCAGAAAAACTGGCTAGGCCAAATACCATCAACAAGTTTGCATTCAAATCAATGGCCTAAGTTACAGAGACTTCAGAAAATTGCTATGCTCTTATTACTATTGTAATACACACACACACAAAATGTAAAGAGAAAAGAGAATGCCAACATCACTAACACTGAGAACAGATAGAGCAAAACCAGAATTGCAATGAAATTATTTTTTTGCTTTAAAAACCACATGTAGGGTGCAATAAGACAGGTATTAATGGCACAGATATGCTTCTGTTCTCAGGTCTACTTGTTAACGTGGTGCTCATGTGGCACACATCAAAATCGGCTGGTTTCAGTGATGGGATTCCTGCAAATATTATTTATAAAGCCGACACAGGTCCTCCAAGGTAAAAGATGGATAGCGCTAAGACCTACTTCTCCCCTGACTTGGCAACTTATGGAGCTATTTAAATCAGAACAAAGTGGATATTAAATATGATTTACACTTGTTTTATACAGGTATAAATAACTCAAAAGCATATAAGGCAACTGAATATCAAGCCCATTAAACAGTACTTTGTATAATTATTTTATTAGATATTAAACACTGGGGAACCGAGCAAGCCAGCTACAATTTTTTTAAAAGAGTGTTAATATTGCCCAGGATCCCAAACATGCTTATTTTCCATCTGATCTCAGAAAGTCTTATCTGCCTCTCCAGAGTTTGACACTGACAACATCTGAACTACTTTGTCTTAGAACTCATCAACAACCAGATCTGGGAGGTGGGTACATGGTGGTGGGGAGGCACGCAAGAATCATATCTTCTCTTTATTGTATGCCTAAGAGCTGGCAAGGGTCCCAAGATGGAAATAAAACATTCTCCTTTGTCACCAGAATGTTGCCTTTTTCCTCGGTCACATCTTTTTTAGTTCAGCTAAACGGAGGTTTCTTGTCTCACGCATGGAAGCCTCACCCCTAGGTTTCAGTGACTCATAATTCTTTGTGGAAAGATTATGTGGAGCACAGGCTTTGGGACCACCATCATTTTCTTCTCCACCCATCCTTTCTTCTCTGTGATTGTCTAACCCTCACCTCTCTTCCTTTTTCTATTTGTGTATCCCTCCTCCTTTCTTCCTTACTCTCCAGCTTTTGCCATCTTACTGATTTCCTATTTGCTTTTCTTTTTCCTTTCTCTTTCTGGCTTCGCTTCTGTTTTCTCCAGCTGTGCAAACCATGAAAGAACGGCTGTGTCACTGCCACTGAGGAGAAAGAGAAGAGCATGAGACAAGATGGATGTGTTCCAGGCTGTAAAAACTGGGGAATAGTGATGAAGAAATTTAATGGAAATGGTCAGTAAGAAACAGATAAAGGGTTTATGTCCCCTTATACACTATGAAATCTTATTCTAAATAAAATAAAATTATATTCCAATAACTGGAATTCTTTAGGATGTGTGATCTTGGTACAAATTCATGCTTTTTCTATAAATACACTCAATTACTCAAGGCTGGATGAGTTTTCACCCTTGCAGTACACTTGTAGGGTGTGCTTATATCACCTCAATCACGCTCAGCAGGAAAGTATCCCTCAGTGCCATTTCAGCACCTCCTTGGTGGAATCCAAGAGCAACGAGTTCTCAAAAGCATGTTAGAGGAGAGGAGGAGGAAGGGAAGAAGCAAATATAGACATGGTAACATTTTAAAGATCCTTCTTGCTTTCTGTCTTGGAGCAATTGTCCATCTGCACATTTATGTGGATAGCTCCAAATTACAGTGTCCTAACAATTGTAGTTACTTGGAAACAGAGCTTAGAGTCCTTCACACAAACAGTAACTTCAAGTTACTGAAGGTATCAGACTACAACAGGATCTCCATGTCTATTCATTATGGCTGAATGAAGCCTCTTCTCTCCATTTTCTCATCTGTAAAACATAACTAACAGTAGATACACTCCCTTCAGGGCTTTTGGGCAACAGAGATGCTATCCAAATTTTAAAGAATATTCACCAAATGGCATAACAATGCAGGTGTTTTTAATGCTACTGTTAATCTCAAGATATTTGGCTACCAGTACTAATCCAGAAGCTTGGTAATGTTGTGGATGAGAGATTTACCTATCACAAATAACCTTTGTGGAAACACTGCTGTACTGCAAAATCCTGTGGCAATCAAAGGATTTCTTTCACAAGCCAGTTATTAGTGTATTTGAAGAAAAGAAAAAACACGTTTACTCCTAGTGTCATTTACTAGTGTCTTATGACAGCTTCCCAAGTATCCAGAAAATAACCAGGCTGGGCACTATGAAACCGATCTAAAACGCTGGACAATTTAAAATCTTTTGACTGATTACTAACTTTTTCAGATGTTCAGCAGTGCCTTTGCTATGTACCATATATGCAAGTGATGACAGTACTAATTGCATAGCTGACTCTCTACCTTATTTTCATGTATCACAAATGGCATTTTGCAGTGGAAATGCGCATAACAGATAGGACCGAATCACTCCTCATTCTTGCTATGGAATTACGCATGATAACACTTGCTGAAGTGTGCTCTGTTCACATAGAAAGGCATTGCCTGTCAAGTCTGATCACTTAATTGTAATATGAAGTCTATTTTACTTAACAATGGGACACTGTTCCACACAGCGACATCTGGGTTCGACTCTTTTCAGGGTACTGCTGCAGTTCCAAGCTTCTGTCTAGCCTAATTGTCCTTCCATCATTTCATATAATAAAACTGTAAATGACTATGTCCCCTAAGTATTACGGAATTTTCTTGAAAGGTTAATATTAAAATGATTTTAATTTTTTTTTTCAATATGTTTGCTAAACATATGGTCGGAAAGCTAACTTCACCACGCCTTCACCACAAGTCCATCGCCAGCAGTAAGAATTTGAGGGAGGTCACGTACTGACATGCACAACGGATGAAGAACACCACATATCAAGCAAGTGTCCTGGACCTTTGGTATTCAACACTATCCTTTTACCCAAAGATGCCCAGGTTAAACTTTAGTCACAAACAAAATGCATTGGAGAGGTGATCTAGAATGAAAGGCAGAAGATCGGTGTCTGGAATCTGAAACTTTAAAGAATGAAAGGAACATTGAGAAGACCATTAATGCACCTGCTTTATACTACAACTGAGCAGAACAGAAAATTATCCAAAAAATATGCTACAAATCAAGTAGATAATACATATTTTCTTCCAACTATTTTTACATCTAAGCATCTTTGAACCTAAAGGAAGACTGGAACAAAAGCACTTGATTTTGAGTTTTATCTCCATCTGTTCAGTTTGAGATAAGGTCACATTAGACATATGACTGGATCTGTTCTTAACAACTCCAGGTTATCTCTGTGGTAAGTGACAGCACTTCAGATTTTATCTGCTTTGTCTAGATAAATTTGAAATAGCCTGCAGCTGGAACTGGCTACTGCAGATATTGGGCTACCATGGCTCCATGGAGAAGCGCTTTGGTGAGAAAGAGGTGTGTGCAGCTAACAGTATTCTCCCTTTGAAATTTCCTACAGTGTTTCTGTACATGATGAACTGTCCTTTTTTAATGCTGGCAATTAAGAGATGGTTCATATAAGAAGCAAGATCTGACTCTCTGCACAATTATCTTCCTCCTTCTACATCGTACCTGGTTCCGTATTAGTTCTAAACATCATTCTAAATGGGTAAAAGACAGTAAAATTAAAACAAGGTTACTGCAGTGACATTTGTCACTGATTATTACTGCTTGCAGAGAATTGTAATTTAATTTATCATATTTCAAAGGAACCTCACTTAAGTCTCTGGTTTCATGTGTTTGAAAGCAAAACCAGAGAGAAGTGTGACAGTAAATGTGGATGCAGACCATAGTCTTCTATTCTACATGAGCAATAATTACACACAGCCAAATTCAGTTTGTTACTTCTCAAAGATGGGCTAAATGGATAGTGTTATAATCGGGCTCTGCATTACTTTTAGGTTAGAACTGAAGCTCAGAGGTAGCTAAATCACATGGTCTCAGTGATGCCAATGTGTTTTCTCTCTTCCTCCTCCCCACTGTGTTTTTGGTTTGGTTTTACATTTCAAAACCAATAAAACATATAAAACAAGATGAAACTGCATGTTCATGATGTAATCTAACAATAGTTAATGAAGAGTCTCCTTCAACTGAAGCAGAAGGCGATAAAGAGCTCTGACCTTTATCTCCAGCGTTGCTAAGTAGTGCTGTGTGGCTGTCATATGCAGCACTCTGAAAAGCATGAAGTTCTTGGAAAGGATTTTTTTTTTTAATACAAGGTATCACAAACAAGCAATGGCAAAAAACACTGGCAATTTAGCAGATTTCAGCTTGCTGATGTGCACAGCAGTAGAATGAATTTGGACAATTTCTGTGACTAGTCATAAGTCAAAAAGTGAAGTCTGTGAACAGCTAGCTGCTATGATTTCTCATTGGCCTTGTACAGGACACTCTCACACACTGTGCTGCCAAGATCTCAGTGTAGCTCGTAGCCAAGATCTATAGAAATCCAAAAAGTTATGCACAATATCACTTCTTTGAAAGAATCTGGGCTCCGACCTGGGGTGCAAATTAACTTCAGCATACTCTTTACCAAGTGTTGACATGGAGACATTACTTAATTCTTGTACAGCAAGGGTGACTTGTATGGATCATTTAGGACTGTCAAAACAGACTGGTCTGTGACTAAGGACTTGCTCTATACGAGCTCAGCTTGCAGTATCAAATTCATGGGGAAGAAACCACGAGGCTATTGCTCATACCTTTTAGGAGCAGGTCTATTTAAAACTTTCTTACAAAAAATACTGTTCTTTTCAGGAAGAAAGTATTTCACTGAAATATTACAAAAAAGGGGGGGGATGCTCGTAACAAAGTGATTTCAATTGCAATCTGTGGTAAACACACTGGTCAAACAAAAGAACAGCCGATAGCTAGGCCACTGCTCATTTCAGGACTTGTTTTCCTCTGTATTAATTTTGAAATTAGGCAATCATTTATCCATATCCATATCCATATCCAGGCAAACACAGGTGAGCAAAGGCTCATTTTGAAGCATGGATGGGATATTGCTGCCTGAGGAGCTTACCCAGCTCTAACATACGAAAGAAAGGTGCCTGGGGAGGTGACCCAAAGCGGCAGCACACAGACCAGAGCGGGAATCAGCATGTTACCTTTAATGACTACTCGCAAAAATTTTAGATCTAAACACTCCTCCCTCCCACCAAACCCCAGTGACTAACTTTGGCACAGGGCACATTTCAGGGAACAGGGAAAAAGATCTCACCGTTCTGGGGAACAGGAGAAAAGCTGTAGCCTCTCACATGCTTTTGCGGATGTAGCAGCCCCTTCTGCTTTCCCTGGCCCCCTCTGTGGGACGCAGCAGTGTTGATACGTGTGAACAAATCCACCAAGCCCATTATACCCTCGCTTCTGCTCTTCCCCATCCTGCCAGAGCCTTAGACTTTTTTTAGAGCAACATAACAAAGCCGGAGTCTGGCACAAACTGAACTATCTTCACATGTTCTGCATATCCTAGAATGAACCACAAATGCCATGACATAAAACACACAAAGGAAATGTTTTCCTTCTGAGGATTAAAATGATAATAAAAGTCATACCTAGCTCTTTTGCTGGATCTCAAATCACTCTGCAGAGAAGCTCACCGTTCCCATTTTGGAGCTGGCAAAACTAGTCCACAGAGGGTGCAATAACTTACCTCCCAGGCCAACTGCAAAGCTGGAAACCAGGCTAAAACTTCCTGAATCTCAATCCAATAGTCCATCCATAGACACAGCCTGCCTTGGATATGGTCTATCCCGTCACGTCCTGAAGGGAGCAATGACTACCAAACGCTACAAACTAAACTCAAAACCTAGGCGGAAGGAGTCCGGGCATAACTCAGCAGCAGTGTCTTGGTCCTGTTTCTGATCAGACCAAATATATCTGTCCTAAGCTGTCTTTGCCTGTACCGTACGGCAGAGCCCAGGCTTCCTGGGCAGGAATGAAGGAAGGGTCACACGCCTGGGTCACAGCACAGCATTTCAAGTGCTGTGGAACGGCACTGCACTGCTGGGCAGAAGACAGAGGAGTCAAAAACGCCTAGATATTTCAATGAAGATGTTAGGCTGCAGGTTGGGAGACACAGGAACCCGGCATCATTCTTTGGAAGAACTATCAGATGGCTGTTGCCACTCCCTGATGAAAAAGTAGATGCAGTGATGACTTACACCGGCATTTTTAATTCTAGCACAGCCATTCCTCCACTGGAGACTGAAGAACCTGCCAGCATTTCAGAGTCTTCAACTCAGCTGTAAATATGAACTACATAGCTAAAATCCAGATGAGGAATTACATGCTATCTAATAATGAAATTAACTAAATTAATTAGTTTTAGTACAAGAAAAATACTTTTTAAACTTATTTTTCCTATTTTTCTGTGTGGCTTTTTGGGTGCATTTTTCCCACCTTTTCTTATGGACTATTTATGATCTCTAAAGGAAGATTATTAAAGCATTTGAGATCCACTTCAACATAAACCTGGCTGAGAACCACATCAAACCCATCAATATTTTCCTTCAGAAAAGAACAGTAACTGGCTGAAGCTGCATAGTCTACTTGCTCCTGAAAATATTCTATGCATTGCAGAACAAAGGCAAAGTATAAGCACATTCATTCACAATTTCCCTGGAAAGAAATTCATAGTAAACCCTCCTCCTGGGTCTAAGGTACATGGATTAAAAAAAAAAAAAAAAAAAAAAAAAAAAAAAGCACTTTTGGTCCTGGTTCAAATAACTACATAGCTGTAGATCTAGGTTTAAAGCAAGATCATAATGTTAGAAAGCATCATTGTCTTCTTGATGTTAACAGCAGCCATGATTATTAATATTTTTTACTATCAAATGCAAGATAATAGAGATGAACGGTAAGTCTAGAGTTTACCAACAACAACAAAATAAGGCAGGGGGTGAACTTAGATTAACACCGGATGCCTGTACCTAAATGAGCAGCTAATTTTCTGAAGAGCTTAGGTCCACAAACAGTGGCAGAGGGAGACCTAACTTCACCATGGAAGAAGACAGACACAGTAAGACTACCAATGAAATGTGGCAAAAGTGCCATAATGAAGATGTCCACTTTAACACAGGAATATTTCTTTCTTTGAAAGAAACATACTCCTTTCTTGCAATAGTCTGAGGATCATCTGATCTGCACAAATCAGTCCCTTACCACCTTTCCTCTCTGCTCTGATAACAGACTGCAAGTTCTCCATCAGTCACTGTCTCCCTTAAATTTGTTGTCTGCGGGAGCTTAATTACTGAGTTTTTTTGAGGTCTACTTTCTTAAAGTCCACTTTGTTATTCCAACTATCACAAACTCTTTCTTCACAATAACCCCTCCCTTCTCTCCACCTTCAAGTGCTCCATCTGTTCATCCCAACAGGTCACAGTCAAATCAAGAAATGGAAAACAAGCTCATACCGTCAAAGTCCCCACAAGTCCTATGCATTTTGCTAATTGCTCACGAAAGCCCCTCTTCACGTGCTCTTTGCGTTGGTGGTTAACCCCTCACTGGGCAGCATCCACGCTCTCCCCCTTCCTTGCCTTTTACACTGTTGTTCTAGCTTTAAATGGAAAAAGCTAAAGTTTTGCAGTGCAGCTGAGTTTTGTATTCCTTCGCCTAGCTATGTAGCACGAGCTTTATTGTAGTGCTCCACCACCGCACCCCACACCCTCCTCCCGGGAGGGCACGCCGCAGCATCCTGAGATGGAGAAAGGGAAAGCTAACTCCATCCTTTCAGCTGTCCCTGTCCACTGCTGCTAGATAGCAAAACACCCCTCGGCAGAGAGAGAGGAGAACTAGAGGTGCTATTTGGCATGGCACTAAAAAGATAAACAAAAGTCAAAACATCCCAAAGTGCAGCTGAACAGCTCTTTTAAACTCATGGTGTAGCTATTTAATCTGAAAACAGCTGGGATGGAAAATTTGATGTTTCTTGGCAGTCTGCAGAACATTTTCTTCTCACTGGTGAAAAGTATGATCCTGAGGGTTTATAATTAGGTAATAATTAATCAGGCCTACAAGCACCTCAGCAAATGACATGAAGCTTCAACGTCTCTGCACATTCCTTCCTTTCTTTCTGCTTTATCCAAAATACACTCACTGTGAAAAGCAAACGCCAAAGCTAAGGAGGGGGAGCCTGCCAGGTGAGCCAAGGAAGTCCACAGCGCCAGTCAGCAACAACACTGAAACATGAACATTTCTGCCCTCCAGCTGATCCAGGAGAAGGCTCACATATGCGCTACGGCTTAGTAAGATTTTGCAGCCTGAATGAGGATGTTGCAAAGGATACATACAGAGAGGTGCTCCAGTAACTGAGCTCGACTCCAGATTCAAATGGGACATCTTATTTTGAGTTTCAATATAGTCTATTATGAAGGGAGAGCTACCTGAGGAGTCAGGACCTGAACCTTCGAGAGATCAGGAGGGCCCAGAGCTGGATTTTTAGTTAGAGCATCTGGAATGAGCTATAGTCCCTTGCATCAGAGATATAGATCCAAAGCTACACATCACTAATGGCTTTTCTGTAGTCTGTTGCATGCCATTTTGAATGCTTTCTCAGCACTCAAAAGACCACCAGGAAGCTAATTGCTGACATTGCCCCACTCCAGCAGCTTACATAAAGGAAGTGTTTTCTTTTAAGCCTGCACCAGTGAATAACATGCCTGTCAAATCAGCGTCAAAATGCAGAAGTGGAGGAAGTGACAGACTGCAACTGTCATTAAAGATAACGATAAAAGATCAAAAAATGAAACTTCACTTTTTGATTTAAAGGATAACCTTTGCTTGGCATGACAAAGTACTCAAAATAAATCCTTCTCCCTTTGCTGGCATAATATCTTCATTCCACTTAGAGCTGTAGCAGGTTGACCATTTTCTGTAACTCATTTCCATTGATCTGTAGTAACGACGACCAGGCATGGTGGGAACGGGCAGCCTGATGGCCAGAAAGGTGGCCTAGGGTTATGCTGCTCTGAAGTACGAAGTCGAGGAGGAGGCTTTGAAGAAGATCTTTTTTTAGCAGTTGCAGTTTCTGACTTTCAAATGGCTTTTTCCATTTTCTCATAAGTTTTGGTGATCTGTTTTGGTGACAGGCAGGTGGCCTTTCATTTGTCTGTCATTTGGGTGCTTTCTTTTAGGGAGTGGGGACCTGAAGCCTGACAGAAACGAATTTCATTCTTGAGTCTGTAGGAGATCTGAAATCATAGCGAGAGGGCTGAAGCTTTGGATTGCAACCTTTGCAGGGAAATGCTGTGCAGTTCTGGAGAGGCGGCTGGGAAACAGCAGTGACAGAGATTGTGCTTGCGCTGGTAATTGCCTTTTCCAGCACAGCCTGAAAAGAGGCTCCCAAATTATTTGGCCTTCAGCTAAAATGGTTTCAAATTTCCCTTTCTACCTTGTTGGCAGTTCAGCAACGAAATGTTGACAGTGACGGACCTTCACCTGCGAGCTTGATGTGCGTAATTTCCCCTTCTTAATTATCAACTCCAACCTCACTCCTCTCACTGACAACAGCAAGGAAGCAGCACACGGCCAGCACAGCTATCCCTGTTACACGCTACATACAAGGGCAAACACAGAAGGAGAGCTACTGCAGTGCAAGCTGTAGCTACAAAAAAATTTTTAACAAAAGTGGAAAACCTCTCTGGAGGCAGAAATACCTACTGTAAAATACTGTACCTACAGGACAGGTTGAGGGTAGGACACTGATAACACCAACCGCCCTTTTCTGGCTTCCCTACTAGCATGCTTCAAACCAGACACAGCAGTATCAGCTCTTGGAGTTGTCAGCTAAAACTAAGACGTTTGGAAAGGAAGCTCTTCCTTCATCTACAGGGGTCACAGAGCAATTCAGCCAAACCAAAGGAGTTTAGGATTTCTTGTAATGCCCTATAAGCCCCTCCCAACTCAAATAAATACTTATAAAAAACACACTAGTAGTTTCCCCACTAGCACTGCCTTTAGCCAAAAAGTGTATGTCTAACGCACAAAGCTTTCCACAGACTGGACTGGAAACACTTGCTATTGACTATTAAAAAAAAGAAAAAAATTAGGAGAGTCTTTGTCTCCCTCATCTTTTATGTCCATGATGTGAACTCTCATGATGAAACAAGTTTAGAGGAAGTTTTTTTCTCAATCCAAAGTTGATAAAATGGAGGCAAGTGAGGTATCACTCCCTCTCTCCTTCCTCTTGAACATTTTCATCTCCCTCTAAGGATGGTGCTACAAGAACAGCTTTACTACAACTAAAATTGTTTTGTATCAAAACGGATGCACAAATTCTGGTTCCACCTGATCAAAACACAGCACGCGAGTTGCTTTTTAATGCTGCCGAAATGCTAAGGACTGCAGAGGCATTCTATATAAAACGCCTTTGCAGTTACCGTGAGCGAGCGTGAAGTGGCAATAACCATGCTCCCAAACAAGCAGATGACTAATTCGACTTGTGTCAGAATCTTGTTTTTATACCAAGCGTTACACTCCAACACTCACAAATTACTATGGTGCCACTGAAACAGAGCCACTTTTGGGGCAGACAGTGGCAACTAATAACACATCATACTATGTTTGAGGGAAATAAAATTTTGGCAAAGATACTGTTGTCAAAACTCCACTTCTGTGAAAATTGCTCTGGGAACTTTCAAGTGTGTTTCGAGTGCATGCAAGTACTTCAATTTATGTACTTTCAACTACATAAAGCAGAGGCGAGACCTCAAGACTATATTTTAAATTTTCTTCTTCACTCCTCATCCTGACAACCTGCACTTTCCTTAGAATAAACTGAATAATACTCAGTTTATACTTCATCTTCTCCAATCCACTGTTAAGACCGGGTGCTATACATAAAGCAGAGGAGGAATTAAAAGTATTTTCTAGACATATGTTTAACTGAGGACAGGATTTGACCCAGAGAGAGGTGGAAATAACAAAGTTGTTCCTTGTTCATTGATTTGAAATGTGCATGGCAGGAGTGCTGAAATAGTTGTGAGCAATAATTTATCTGTTGCCACTTTGGACCGACCTCTGACAGAAGTCAATAGAAATTGCACACATAAGTGTATACATAAATATAACAAAAATATAACCTTGCCATTTGAAAATTAATCAAAATATATAGTTCTTCCATATTCTGAAGCTGGAAAGAGATTTTGTAGCAAATAGTAACTTGGCTGAAAAATGCATCTTTAAAAATGACACGGCTGAAAAGATTAATATATATGTAAAATTTGGGAAAAATCTTTTTCAGTAAAAGGAAAGGAGGAGGGAGTGTCAGGATAGCAAAATAAAGTATTTTGACTTTTTATCATCAAACATACTTTGTTTTGAGTTTGACATAAAAAGGATTAGGTCACTTAAGAATATAGCAAAATTTATTGCAAGTTGAACAAAACCATTTGAGATGCCCAAAAATTCTTCAATTCTGTCACCAAAAGGAGTATTCCACCCATTGGACTCACTGGAGTCAAATCCAGTTATCAAAGAGCACATCTGTGGCTAATACTTAGGGAATAATTCTCTTTAGCTAGGAAAAAACTGCCGACAAAGCCTTTTGGAGAATATGGAACAGAGGAATGAATACTCACCAAGCAAAAATCTTAGGATCTTTCTAATGCACATTCTGTTGGAACGAGTCATGTTGAATAATTATCTCTACTTGGTCACAAAAAAAGCATAAACAAAAAACAAACAGACTCCAGGAAACAAGATCACTGGTTTTCCATATGCTATATGTGTTGGGATTGTACTCGGGCTGCGTCTTTGCACAGCTGCGGACACTTCGCACAAGGGCTGCGGCTTCTCCCCCGGAGCTCATCTGCCTGCCCCGAGCACATGGGCTCTACGGCGATTAGGTCGGACCGGGGTAGCAGATTATGTTTGAAAATGTTTCTTTGGGGAATGCGCTCTCTGTTCAAGATATCAAGTACAAACAACATTGAAAGCCATTACAATGTGCCTATTGGAACTTCAGTGTTATCCAGTTTCTCCAAGTTGCCAAGAAATGCTATTAAAATTTGGCAGAAGGAGCAAAGAAGCACTCTAGTGCCATGTCTTGTATTCATGACAATTTTAGCATACACTTGGCCTCCTTCAGGTCTGGCTTGTGCTGATATAAATCCAGTACCAGCAGGGGAATTCTCCCTGGTTTGCACCCATCTCAACAAGCCAAAACAGACCTAACTTCCCACCAAAAGATATGCTTCAAAATATTCTGCCACTTTTTAGGGTGTGATCACCTTTTCTGACGTGCTGTTAATCACCCTAAAGAACTGGTATGACTAGAAAACTCTAAGTCCCTGATGCAAAATACCAGCAGTCTCAAAAAAAATTGTTTTTCATAAAATCCAGTGTATTTTAAAGTTTTGAATGACACGTGCAGGTTGCTGCCTCATGACCAAGTTGTGGTCAAGGATTTTGACAAGAGCCCGTGTGTAAGCTACTGGCAACACTGAAAGTGTGAACACTACGGAGTAAGTGGAAATTTGGCTCTGCAAACAGGAGACAAAGAACAGTCAGAAGCAGTAAATGGAAACAGTAAATAATATGCAACCTGGGTATCTCCACCCTCTTATGCAGAGAAAAGAAAGATTTTTAAAAGTTCAAAAATACTGAACTAATCCAGCAACGCTTCCATGCAGCTTAACGGTAACAAGTTCTTCGGAAGCAGCTACTTTGGTGAGCGTGTTGGTGAGACGGAAACGGAGCATTACATGTCTGACCAGAGATAAATGCCAATGAGATGTGTTCACCTTTATACTATCTTGTCACATCCAGGAGAGGTGCATTCAGAATAAAGGTCTACAGCACTTTTTGAAATTAGTAGGTATTTTACATCAAACTTCCAATTAAAATCTAGGAGCTGCTTAGTCTTTGTATTTGATCATTTACAGATCATTTTTCAGAAATCTGACTCAGAACAAAATTTGCCATTGACTGAAAAAGGCCAACAATGAGACCAATGAGACCAAAATCTAACAGACTGAAAAGGGACAGGACCGCTGCGCCTCACGAATGCGTTATTAACTCTGACTTTTTTTTGAGGAAACATGGCAGAGCAGGAAGGCAGAGATGGCAGTGCTAGGGAATGACACAGAAAACGGCACCACAAGTCCTACCTGGAAATGAAGAATCCCGTATAAGTGGTAACAGCCCATAATTAGAGCATCCAGAGAACTTGGGGAAGTGAATCCAAGCGAAATTCTTCACAATGCTTTACTCACTAAGCCTTTGGAAAACAGGGTCGTGTGTGTGTGTGTGTGTGTGTGTGTTATCAGCATGGTCACTGATTCCTCAAAACACAGTCTGGACGCAGAAGCAAGCCCGGGCTTTCTGCGTCACGGATTTGTTCTGAGCCTTCAGGAATTGCACAGCTACAATCAGCTGCTCAAATCAAACCTTTCATCTCTCTGTTATTGTTTAATGCTGTTCTTCCAGCCAGATGAATTACTTTGATGATCTTTCAAGATAGCATTTTCATAAGGAAAAAGCATTGAATTTCGAACAGAGCAGGGCATAAATAGAGCCTCAAAAATTCCAGTTTCCATAAAGGACCACCAGTAGCCAGAGCAGCTGATTTGTCCTATGGTTTGTAGGGCTACATACATTTCTTGATCACTGAGGTTTCTTTTTTAATGATACACCTCACCATAGTGTCCATGGGACACTATGATCCCTCTTTAAAAAAAAATGGCACAAGGTAACAGATCAACAAAAGAAATCATAACCACACACATACACGTATACGAGAGAATAAAAGATACAAAATTCTCGCACTACTACTGCCCTTTCCACTTCAGACTTGCAAAACCTTTTACACTATTCATTCTTAGATTAGCTGTAGGTGAACGTAAGTAAACTCCTCTCTTTTACAGGTAGGAATTGGTTACGAGGGAGATAATGCCATGAGCGAGCTAAGGCCGTGCTGACCGCAGACCTCCTCGTGCCCTGCTCTATCGTACCCTGCCCCGTCTCAAATATAACTTGCATAACCGGTAACCGAAGCCTTTTGTAGCATCCTCTCTTTATTCAGTTTGTTGATTTTTTTTTAAAAGCACTAGCAGTGAAGGCAAATAAAGCCAAAAAGAAATAAATTTCTATCTAAACATGTTCTGCAATCAGTCCAAGACCTAATTACAGATATACTGCACCAGGAATTAAAAATTGCTGGCTCAGAAGTCTGTTTTCTATAGCTAGCATCCAGAAGTTTTAAATATAAATCAGCGTACGACTACTTAGTTGCAGGAAAACAAACAACTCAAGATTCTTCTGGAAGCAAGACATAAGAATTACAATGTAGTAAGTCAACACATCATAAAACCACAAAAGCCGAGGAACACAGATGAAAGCAACACAGATACACAGATTCAGCCCCAAACAGTGAAACAGTAACCATAAAACACCCAGCACGTAATTGAAGAGGCAATCAGAAGTGGTAACACAAATCGTGACACGATGAATTTGTAAGAGGTAAAAGGACAGAATTCAGATATTAAAAATATAAGAACTGCAAAAATAAACACTTGAAAGTTGGTAATTTGGAAGAGAAAAAATATTCCTCCCAACAAAACACCCCTCCCTGGTGGCATGCTTGTGCGGCAGGAGCTTAGTTAAAAGGTAACTATATTCACAGCAGCAATACATGTGCATTGTGCTAGGTTATGATGCTATTATTACACTAGTAATATTTCATTAAAATTCAAAAAGTTAAAGTTCTACGAGCAATAGCAACTCTTCCCCTTGGTGAATCTCTCTGTTCTCCTTCCAAGCAGTCAAACTTTGCTTGTGACTAGTAGAAAGGGAAGTAACCTGCCCACCAGTAACCCACCCCTAACCAACAAATTGCTGAATCAATTAATATAAATACATTTACAGCACCTTGAAAATAGTTTTATTCCCTAGTAATTTGATGTGGGAATGAATGCAGACGAAATGCTCAGACAAGGTGAAATGGCTGTTTGAAAGGTTGAGTGAGGGTGTGACCTTAGAAACGAACCCATGACACTTGCACCAGAAAGCTCTCCTTCATTATTTCAAACCTGGCAAATAAAACACCAGCCTGTATTTTTTATCCCATCAGTTTTGCTGGTGGGATGACTAGCCCTCTCTCCCGCCCCATCCCAATTTCCTTCTTTATGCTCCTTTTTACTTCAGCAACTTAAGCAGAGAAATGCTCTAAGGATTCCTGCACATTTGCACGGAGCCAACCGGGCGCAAGACCACATGCATCCGCAGGATTAACAGCAACATCTCTGCTTGGCAGAATAATTCGTTAAAGGTGTGTGAAACCTGCGGTGCTCAGGCTTACTGCAGTGTATGTCCTTAACCAGGAAACAGATCTACAGCAAAGACTAAGAAGGTGAATATAATCCTAAACTTTGTCCAAGATAGATAGTTATACCTACATGAGTTGTTTAACAATAACGGAGAAGCAGTCTGATTCACGAGCCGAAAAACCAGTCCAAAGCCTTTCGGTAAGCATGTTTTTCTGGAATATCCCCTTAGAAATGTTTTCTTTAAGTTTGTTAAAACAAGTGAGGCCTGCCCACCCTCTTATGTCTTGCTTGATTGGTTTCTTTCCAAGTATGACATGATCCCCGTCCATATGGTTTAAATTAGGGTGAGGCGCTTTGCAATGCTGTGACAAAAAGGGTAAGTCATAACAAAGCCAACCGAGTGCATTAACGTGTTTAGCAAGACCACAGTTACGATTGCTTAATCCTACAGACAAGCCATGTGAAACGCAGCCATGGACCAGGCACCGCAATGGCCTGCGCGAGGTTCTCCTGTGCCATCTCAGCAGCATCCAGGACACTCCTTCGCCTGCCTTTGATGTTATGGTTTGCCTCCCTGGCCATTTCAAAGCCAATTTATGCTCAGATTAGCTCAAGATCTTTGATGCTACCTCTTTCTCAATGAAACACCGACTAGTCTGGCAAGAGCCAAAGGTGTTCAGGCCACTTTTGTCGTGTAATTGCACTTCACAGCACCTCAGCTTTCAGGTCTCAAGGTCTGAAATCATTAAGTAATTTCCCGATATCATTTACAGATGCTTCCAAGCTTACATAAATTGAAGAGGCTGTAATTAGGAGGTGTTACAACTTTGGCAGCACAGAAATTAGTACATCCAATGAATTGAATACCATCTCAAGAAATTAATGATAGAAGTCGCAGAATAATTAAAAAATGTGGTTATAACAAAACAAAAAAATCCTCCCCCAAAATCCAAGGCCCCCAAATCCCCACAGCCAACAACCATGGACTGAACTCTCATTTCAGCCTATGACAAACTTTAAATCCAAGGGAAGAGAAATGTTTTCCAAAAGAATATAACCTATTCTAGCATGGATTCACAGAAAATCAGAAATTTCTTAGCAGTATCTATGCTGACATCATATCAATAAAAATCCTAGACTGACAGTAAGTGATCCTCAGCTTGGTTTGGGAGCCTTTATTATAACTGAATATACATTATCAACATTTATGCAGTGAGGCAAGATCTCAGGACATTCATTTCTTTCAGCTTCTCCCTGGGATCTCAGCCCTGGAGCTAACAGTCTGTCAAGTGTCAGCTTCCCCGGCAGCAACGTATCTAGTAAAGTGAGACCAGACTCAGGAGGAGCTATTTGCAAACCGTTATAAGACAAACCCACCAGTTTTTCTCCACTATTCAGCCTTCTACATTAAGGTAGTTGGGCTCTGTAGGCTCTCCCCCCAAACACGGTTCCTGCCCTGCTTGCTTCCTGCTCTAAGTCCTCGTTCAACCCTGTGCCAGGTTCCCTCCACTCCTTGTTCACCATTCTGGCTGCTGGATGGAGTTCAGTTTCCCAGTCTCCGGGCAACCTCTCACAACGCTCCTAGGAGAACTCTGATTTGGTGCAAACATGGGTATCTTTAGTTGCTAGTGGTTGTCTGCCTCCTTTATAGTATTTGCCTCCAGACCCTCATTGGAAGTCCTCTCTCTCAGTGCTTGCCTTTACAGAATATCACCAAGGCCTTCCACTAGACCGTGCTGCAAAGGTGATGGCATTTATAGTATTGTGAATGAGCACAATGGAGTGACGGAAAACACCAGAAACTTGTCAGTAGGTTTAACCACATCACAGAGGCAGGGTCTGGTTTTACACTGCCAGCAAAACTGCGCGTGACTCTTCTAAGAGGCCAGATACAAGCACTGGAATGGATCTTTACAGCTTGGCATTGCTGCTGCCCTCTGAGGAAGAACAGCATGATGAGGTGGGAGAAGCAGAACAGCACCACAGCCTGTTTTGGTCTAATGGATAAAAAATGTAGGCAAACTATTTTTAGATGAAAGCATGAAAGCGTTCTGCATGAATTAAACTCAGAAGCCGCTTTAAAAAACAAGAATAAATTTGAGATGGGGAGATGCAAAAATACTTTTAGGAGAAAAATATGTTTATAATTCTCTAAAAAGAGTTTGAAACATATTCTTCCTTGCAGACTTGCACAGAGTTTAAAAGTGAAGCAACAGCTGCTCTCTAATCTAGAAACAATCTTTGGGGCTGTCTGCACTCCTACTGAGGTTTTGAGAATGCTTCGAATGACCACAGTGCCGGCATGAACCAGCATCCTTGTAAATGAGGATATCAACTACCCATGGGCAAACTGGAGTAAATCAGTGCCAAGGACAGTCATGGTGAGAGGCCTGTTAAGAACAGTAGTTTGACAAAGCCTATCCTCCTTTTACATCCTTTTGTTAACTGTCTTTTGTCAGCTACAGTCCTTTCTACACGTACTCCTGGGCTTTATACACTTTCAGGATTCTTAAAGGTGAAGCGGGACAGCAGGACGCATGCAACGGAGAGGGAAGGGCTTGAAGAAAGTTGGCTGGTGATTCCTCCCAAAGGTGTCAGTCCAAACAGATGGACTGTGCCCGAGATCACCCCTGCTGCCATTTTAGCTTTATTCCGATGCCTCAAACTGAGCTTCAGATTGACTCACCTAGAGATAAAACGTTTGTTTAAAGAAAAAAATTACATGCATATTACGCTCTGCAGAGCCAAAGGCTGAAAAACTGCACATTGTGAATTTAAAGTACTTTATAATTGGTATGTCAATATTACTTGTCTATAGATATTTTGTTTAAACAAGAAATGCTTCTTTTTTAACTCAGAAAATGTAAAGGTGTGACTACCTCATCCTATGCAAGACTTTTTTGATGAAAAATGTTTGCAGACTTGTTTGCAGGATGAAAAAATGGTTGCAGAGTCTGAACATCCCAGGCTCATCTTCACACTATTTAAAGTTACTGCTGCCCAAGTATCAACACCAGATCGAGCACTACCAGGTCACCCAATGGCACAGTTTGATCTAGATCAGGTGCAGGCTCATGACCTCATTTTTCTCAAATTAGCCAGATCTCCCGAAGTGGAGTTTCTGCCAGCTTTCTGTGGCTTCCTGCCAGCTGCAGGGCAACGGATGATATCTGATCCAACATAAAAGTACACTGGTACCACAGAGAAAACCTGATGCAGAATAAAGGCAGTCAGTACAAATTTAACCTTCCCAAACATTCAGCACATGTCTCAGTTTATTTGTACTAAGAGCGTACTTTTTTTGATCAGGTACTCAGAGTCTTAAAACCAGACTTACTGTAATTTTGAACTCTGGCCCAAGTATGAAGTGGAAGGGCCAAGCTGATAAACATCTATTTCGGTATTTGGCATTAGCTGGAAACAAAATGCATAGCAGAAACGGAAATGCAGTTTAGCAGAGAAAGCAATTAATAGAAAGCTGTAATAAAGCAGAGCGTCCTATCACAAAGCACTACTTCTCCTCATAACCACAGCTTTCCTAGAAAGAGGACTAGAATTAAGCCAGAGGGAATTACACTCCATATCCTGACACCAGTTATACTTATTTTGCACACTTACTGAACGTGTAAATTTAGTGTTAAGAAGCATTAATGACAATGTACGTTGCCTGTCAAATAAAGCTGGCGTGGAAAACTCCCGCTAAGGGTAAGGGGCCACACTTCCCGCCTCTCATCCAGGACCTTTCACTCGCAACCGCACGTCTGATGAACAGGAGCTCCTGACACCGAGGCCGTGCACATTCATGGGGAAAGTGAGGAGAAACATCCTTATTTCTAAGGCCAAAAGATTTTTTTTGAGAGCTGGAATTTAATCAGGAGATGTACGGGACAAGCACCATGAGAAGTGTCACTTTTGGTCTGTCCTTATGTTCGTTCCTAGGTGCTGCCTGTTGACCAGAGGGTTCAGTGGACACAGTGTCCCACACACCACAGTCACTCTTGCATTCGGATAAAACAGATACATGCTAGTCCCAGAATTTAGTATCTCCATAGCCAGGAATCCGGTTCATCTGTCACGCCGAAAGCAATACCCTTGAGTTGCTGTAGTGTCACTGAGCCGCCTTTTGGAGTGCCGGCTTGTTACGCTCAGGTGCTCTCATTTCAGTGCATGGCTGCTGCACCGTGACCGGGATTTAAGCTTACAGATCGCAGCCTCAGGCCGCGAGATGGGCAGAAGTAGGTGATACACAGCAATAACAAAGCTCTCAACTCAGGCTCATGAAAATAGCCTGCGTTTTCTTTTACAGCGAGTTTCAAATACAAGTTTTTCTTTCTTTTTTCTTTCTTTAGATCTGTTTTTAATAACTGTGAAGCAGGAAATATGAAGATAATTATAGCTGTCTGAGCAAAACAGAAATGTCAGACCTCATATTTCCCAACTGACCTTTCATCAGATGAAAATTCCCAAGACAACTTTCTCCAAACACAGAATTAGGAATTATGAAAATTTGCAAAACAGCATTCTGTCCAATGACTGTGTTGATGCAGCAGATGCACAGGTGGGTTTTAGTATGATTTACATAGGAGGAGTAGCGTAAAGGTAGTAAAAGCATAGTCCAAATTTGAAAGCTGTTCTATAAGAAACCCTGTGCAGAACAATCAAGAGAATGGCTTTGCTTTGCTAAGGCACCAGTTGTGAAATCCGGGATGCTGGTCTTCTGGCTGCAGGAAAAGGAATGCCAGAAGCTGCCAAGAAAGCCTGAAAAAACAGTGGAAATGGTATATATTTAAAATTTGGCTTTTTTGGCTCCTTCCATTCATTTTGAACTGCTGCTCTGAAAGTCATCTTCAAGGAGAACATCTCCAAGACGGAACAAGCGAAAAGGTTCTCAGTAACCAACACTGCAATAGGAGAAGTGGTTCAGATCAATAAAAAGTGAGAGAAAGCCACACAAAAATCTCAGTCCAGCTGGAAGTAGCGAAGTACTAGATATCCTAAAAAACACCTTAAAAATCAGTGGGCTTTTTTTCCAAAATACTCTGCTGGCTAGATGTGGAAATATCAAATAGGGTTTGTGTGTGGGAGGGGACAGAATGCAGACAGATGTATATATATATTTTCAGCTGGCCTGGGAAGAGATCTGGTAACTCCCAAGTTGTTGTTGTTGTTATTATTCCATACGCAACTAAACGCATACTGCAGGTCTATCATCCCATTTAATTTTCCGAGATGTACATGAGCTTCTCCCCATAAGCTGCTCCAGGCAGGAGTCAGAGACAGCTACAGCTCCTTCTCCCTAGAGCACATTCAAGCACCCAAAACAGTTCAGATAAGTGTAAAGCGTGTCGAGCTCTCCTCCAACACTCCCGCTGGAGCTGGCGTCCCGTTGACGCTCAGCCATGCGTCAGGCGGCCCAGCTAACTAGCTGGCTGCGGAGAGGACTGCTCACTACAGTGTCCTAAAAGTGGCTCCGAATATCTGCTCCTCATCCACACGGGCATGCCCTGGAGCAAGCCGAGCGCCCTGCACCGTCCTCAGCTTCCCAATTGCTCGTATCACACTACAGGCTGAGACAGAAAACTGGGGAGCAGTTCATACAAACCAGAGAACTAGTTTCACTCCTACAGTCATTACAGTATCTGTTATGCATTGACTCTTTATGAGACGACTGTGGCAATTACTAAGTCTTTTTCTTGTTGTAACAGATTCTCAGCTGTTATAAATTGACATAGCTTCATTGATTTAAAGGAAGCTATAACGATTTACAGCTGAGCACTGGGCCCAGTTTGTAAGGACAAAGCTTCCTGACTTCCCCTAAAAATTAGTCACTGGTTACAGAATTCCTTTGCTTATTTACTGTATAAGAAATGAAGATCTGTCAGATAGCACGCAACTACAGCACTCCACTCTGCAGGACTACAGACTCCGCCCAGCTATCCTACTTCGTACTGAAACCCGGTTTGTGCTACGGTCAACGTCCTAACAAGAGAAACGTTGTTGCCCAGCTGAAGCACAGTCAGGCATTCACGCTCTCTACTACAGGCAGACCTCCTCAAGACTCAGTAGCAAATATACTTGGATTTGACCTTTTTACATGTGGTTACACACAATGGCGCTCCAAAATTTTTAATTAAAAATAGCATACGTACATTGGATATGTATTTCTCCCACTGTAAAGTGCAGATGTTTCTATCAAGAGAAATGCTGTCTCCTTTATGGAAGTGTTCTGCTTTCATTTCACTATTGGTTGTGACAGAAAGATTGACAATAAATTTGCCTTCGGAAGTCAAAGACGAGATTTATCCTGAGAAAGTGAGGCAGATGTAAAGCGAAATGGATCAGGTTAGATGAAATAATGGATAAAATAAGACTAGAATCAAATCAAGAACATAAATGAATTGTTATCTCTCTCTGTAATGGCAATAGTATAGTTAAAGACAAGTTATTTTTTACTTTAGATTTTGCGCATGCTTATTCAGTCATTGTGTTTCTAAAGGTAGCAAATCACATTTTAATTACTATTCCTTATTCTTTATTTACATTTTGATAGTGTCTACAATGTATTTTCATAGCTTCTACAACAGACCAGGAAGATAAACTTTTTGCAGTAAGGTATGTAACAGGTTTGAAACAAGAAATACTGAAATACCAATTCCCCAGTATCAGTTTCACCAGTCACACACACAATGATCCCAGCAGCACTTCATAAAGTCTTCCAACCTGAAAAACTGAGGTAAATCACAAGCCTAGGAAGATTCTGACTCCAGAATGTAAAATCCAGACTTCTACCAAAATGACTACACCTGCCCCAAGACTGTGTTTTATAGCCACGTCTTTCTAATTGATTTTGATTAATAGCATTTGTAAAAGCAACCCACTAAAATCAAATGGAGCAGTTGCCCAGATCTATTGCCTGAAAATAAAAAAACAAAATGGAGCATTTACCACTCCACTTAATAATCAAACTTTCCCCTCAAAATTTCCTACAGAGTAATTTAATTTTCAATGAAAAATAATTGATTTTCAAACATGGCTTTCAAAAAAACATTGAATTCTGGAAACATTTTGCTGTTAATGGAAAAGTTCTGCCAAAATGTTTTGGCTGACAGTTGAGGCTAAGGGAGCAGGGTCTGCTTATTTTCTCCTGAAGACTCGGGCAAAATTTTAAAACCACTACCATTTTCTGAAGATTGTGCCAAAAACTTCCACTTTTCAGCACACATACTTTGACAAAGATGGCTTAGAGCTCAAATGAGCATTCCTTGGAGAAAGTAACCATAGTGGGAAGCAGCTGATGCCCTCCATGAAGTTGAGTACTACCCATCTTTGTACGCATAAACGTGTGATCACTGTTCTAAACCTGTAACAACATTGTTTCCCCAGAAGTCTTAAAGCATTTATAAACCGTCTCACCCACATGACGCTTCTCCCTCCTGGCCGCGGGAATGGTGAGCATGACCGGCGCTTGCTGTGCTCTGATAAACGCTGGCTAGCAACTCCTCAGGGCTAACGAAGCCAGGGTTTTGGAGGCCCTCCATCAGAAAGCCTTTCAGCAGAAAATGGATAAAACAGAGTACTAAGGCTTTTGACTCATTTTCCTTGGTAGAGGAAGACAGTAAATCCTACCACTGCTCTGAGGTAAACACTGCTGGTAGAAAATAAGGGTCTGTTTCCCCCTTCTTTATACGTTCTGGAGATCAACTGAAGAGATCTGCAAAAGGTTGTGTATCCTGCGCGATACTGAGTCACCCAACAGCTCTGCTGCATATTCCCTCAAATCTAGCTGAGCTGGAAGGAAACCCGCAATTCCTCTCTCCCAGCATCACTGTGGGAACGTCCCTGCAGGCAGCTCCTTCCTCCGTGCCCCCGGCGCCCGCCCGCGGGAACGCCCGCGGCTGCAGCAAGGGCAAGTCAGGGCAGGGGCGGCCGCCGCGAGGGACGGCACGCGAAGGAGCCCCATACCCGTCCCACACTCTTCAACCTCGTGTTGGCTCTGCTGGTGACATGCCAGCAGCCAACCCAAAAGCCAGGCCCCAATTAATACCACACAGTATTCAGGCACTACAGTGTCTGCTAGCACCTATCCAAACTCAGGAACATCAGCCTCCTTTAGAAATCCAGACACGCAACGCTGGTAAACACCTCAATACCCGTCTCATTCAGCTACCACAAATGCTAGGGCCTCCAGGGACCAATATATTTTTCTAAACTGCATGCAGCTGCATGGCATCCTCCAGGACGGATAAACCACATGCTATGTGCAGAAGTGTACAGACAGAGCTAGACAAATAATCTGCAGCAACATGAGAAAACCCATTTAATTAAAATACAACATAAATTGGGATATCATTTGATAACTATACGCAAACTGACCTAAAGAAACTGCATATGCATGTGTGACAGTTCCACAAAAGATTAAAATATTTTATTATCCTGAGTTTTGGAAGATCTGTGCAACGTAACATTTGCTGTAATTTCAATCACCAAGCTCAAATGCGTAGCCAAGACAGCTTTTTAGACGTGCTATGACTGCGGGCTCTTTGGATGGCTCAGAAGTTAAATTCATTTAACAAGATATCATTCCACCAGGGATTCTTAAATCCATAAATTAGTTATGTAATTCTAAAGATCTCCCATGGGCTACTTTAAAAACAATCATGGATGCAGAATAACCATTTTTAAAAATAACACACTTGTGCCATAACACACTTGCACACTTGTATACTGCTGTTTAATGTAGACAAGGTACAAATCTGTTCTGACGTATCCAAAATGAAAGGTGTTAGAGGGTGGAGATAAAAACAAGCAAGGACCTTAACCTCTAAATGGGGTTCCTACTGCACCATGGTCCTTGCTAAAAGTGAAAGCCTTAAAAACCTCAGGGCTGTGATTTATTATCAGTGCACATACGCATTCTGAAAAAATTCCCAGGCGGTCTGTAAATTGCAAATGTAACCATAGATTAATGCTCATAATCGGTGGTAAAAGCTCTGCCATAACACTTCTCTAACCTACAGAAATTGTCCCACTGATATTCCTAATCCTTTCCCATCAGACTGTATGGTACTTCTGCGGTTTTCAGGCTGTCCAATGGTGACTAAAGAATATTTATGATTTAACTGTCCTGGTTTTGGTTGCCAGACTATGGGTGTTTTTAATTTATTTTATTTTTAGTTACACTCACACACATAAATAATGCCTCTCATATTTATCTGAGAAATGACAAAAAAGAAAAGAAGAAAGCTGTCTGCATGTCTTTTACTGCCTTTCCTACTACAGCGTACCATTTGGAAACTTGTCTTTCTTCTCAGATACTTAACGATGGATCTTGGGGTGCTAGTGACTTCCCATTGCTACTGCTGGAGCATCACACCTGCAACGCCAGACTCGCCAAGAGCTTTTGGGGGCAGGAGGAATGGAAGGAGGGGTCTTCTGTTTTTTTCCCCCTTTGATTACATCACGCTTAGTCTCATTCTTTCTTTTTAGGCTGAAAAGCTGCCAGTTTTCAAGTGTCCCTCATTAACTTTTAAAACCAAGCTCTGCTAAAGAGGAGTTATTACTTTTTTCCTGGCACTGAATGAAATTGCAGTACCCATACAAGAGCACTAAATTCTCATAGCTACTCAAGGCAAACCGGGAAATAAATGCTTCACGTGAGATGTGAAATTAAATATTTGTATGCAATAGGTTTTAATGTGCAGGAATTTTAGCTGTAGGTGATTATGTGTGCTTTTGGAAAGATGAATGACCAAGCTGTTTTAAAAGAAAATCACCTTTTAAAAGTACAAGTACAAGAAAAGGTGTAGTAAATATCATTTCTGTAATGTTTGAAGGAGAGGATTTGCTTATACAGCTATTTAGAGATGGACTTTTGGTTATCCTTAGTCATCTTGAGCCATGGATACCCTTTATTCCAGTCTACACCATATATCGCAATCTGCACCAAAATGGTTCAAATCATGCTTTATATTCTGGAGACCAGTTCCTTATCCCGTGCCTCCAGTGAAATCAGACAACTGTGTGCCTTTCCTTCTGGCCCTATCTCTACCTGTTGTTAAAAATGGGAAGAAGCAGAAAAGGTTCAGAAGCTGGAAGCTGTCTTCTCGTATTGTTGTAGCTGGACTTCCTACGCTCAAGGACCCCGACATCCTGCAGAACAGTCCTGGCTGCAAGGCAACCAGAAGGGAAGTGAGATTCACTCTGAGATTTACAGTATTGATTGCTGGCATACACCAGGTTGAAAATATCTGTAAGATAAACTCTAAATAGCAGCGCACACATAAACAGAATGTCAGAGCTAGACTCTGTTCCTCTACAAATCGCTCCAGTGCTCTGCAGTTCATCAATTTGTCCATCTGTACTCTCGTACCCTACCGGTATTCTAATATTCTGAGGTTTAGTTAATATTTGCTTTAGGGATCAAGGGGAAAGATGCTAAGTCAAACATATTTACATCTCATTTTAATATACTGTGAGACCAACGGATCCTAAAATTTTCCACCTGAAAAACTGCTTATTTGCTCTTCAATTTAGAGTGGAATTACAGTCACATGGCTGTAATACAGCTCAGGATGAAACAGTTCTGCTTACAGAATAATTTTTTCTTTTTATTCACAGAGCAAAATCAAATGTCAAAGGCATTTGTGTTGACAAAAAACAAAGCCAGACTTTTTGACATATTTTTGTAGCTTCAGTGTAACAAGCGCACAAAATTCCAATATGAAGTTTTGTAACCAACTTGTTTTGAAGGTGTCTAAGTGCCATATAATATGTCAAATTTTTCAAGAATGCTGTGGACTTCGGAGTTTGCACTCTGATACATTGTTTTCCCACAACCCTGCTGAGCTGGTGAACTAAGAAAAGCTACTTTCTATTGTACAGATATGCTATCAATAGCAAAATAATGCTTTTCCTACATTTGTCAGAAGACAGACGGACTTAAGGGAAACTGCAACTACAATCTGTGCTCAGTTACACCAGTGTAACTCAGCTGATTTAAAGGGGATTATTGAGAATTTACACCATCTTAATGGAGTAGGGTATTAAAATCTGAATCTCCACTTTAGTGACGGTGAAACAGGATGGAGAGGAGAGTTAGGGCAGGGTGTTTTAGGTCAGCACAATGAAGCTTGCATTAGGGCTCTGCACCATACCCTCAGCATACGGCTCATCTCAGGATAGAGCTTGAATTTAAAAGATCTCACCACTGACAGACAGAAACATTGTTTTAGGTTCGCAGAGGTAGGACTATCAAGCAGAAAAGATCATGCTCTGACTCACCATCACGAGATACACCAACTTAGTGAATAATCCTGATTTTGTAATAAAACTCTATGTTTGAAGGAGAACCTGTCACTCTGGCTAGATTCTGTAAACATTTTTTTTTTGTTTTATAAGCTCAAAAATAAACAGGATCTATTTTGTTTATTAACTTTCATGCTATTATAAATATTCCTTAGCACTATTTACAGAGCAAACAATAACAATAAGATAGTCAAATGTCCACACAGTTTTATCTCTAGGCAACTCAACTCAGTTCTGGTGCAAAGCACTGTGGATCAATATCCAAGCCTCAGATTTTATTCTGTCCTAAACCCAGATGGGGATGATACTCCAGGGTGACAAACACACTTCCTTTTTTCTTCTGTCTCTGCACTAAATTGATCATCTTTTAAAAGCAAAGAGAAAAAATACAAAGCAATACATACAAAGTGCTTTGAAATTCAGAAGAAATTGTAACATTTTTGCAGAGGCATGGATCCAACAGATTTGAAACCGTGCTATTTGCAAGTTAATCTTCAGGTGGATACACTTTTCTCTTTCTTACATGCAAACTGTTAAACGCACTCTTCGTGAGAAAATGAATAGCAATATTTATTTACTGGACTGACTTTCCTGGGAACGAAGCATGGTAAGGAGACCCTCCCCTACGTTTAGGGCTTGAGTTCTATCTAGACTTTGTAGCTAGAATGAACTGGAGAACAAAGACGCTGGTCTTGAGAGCTGGCCAAACATTTCTGTACTCCAGCTCTGTGTTTTGGCCCAACTGAACTCAAGTTTCATGAAGATTAAACATTTCTCTACGCAAACAGCTTATACAGGCAGGTATAAGGGATTTTTGTTGAGCTCCAGAGCAGGCTAACTATTGCCTAGATATTGATATGGTCTAAAGAGAACAAAAAAGAGTGAAAAAACAGAGCAGGCTACTTTCTTACCTAAATGGTTCACAGAAAGCAATCAGCATAACCATAAAGGTAATGTTTTCAAAATTAAAGGTCTGCCCATCAATCTTTTTAGAAATTGCACCTCTTCAGAGTCAATAATCTCTATTCTTGAGCTTGTAAATGTCAGCGTGTCTATGTGCTTCTCTGAATGACTACTGCGGCAGCCATGGAAATAACTTCCTCTGCTGTTGTGCTTTTCTTCAGTTAGAGGGACGGCTGTTACAACGTGCAGCCAAAGAATCATGATGTGAATGATGACCCACCTTTCATCCAGTCAACTGAAAAACATCAAGACTGAGACTTGCAAAGGATCTATTGAAAGTCATGCTATTTGGGGAAGTCCAGCTTCTAAAAATCCAGGAATTTACGATGCTACTGAATGGAGCCACAGTAATAACTCAGCACTATTTGAGCTTCAATCCTTCCCAGATTTATTGATTCTGATAAAAAATGAACTCCAGCACCTGATTTTGACTTTCAAAAAAGTAACTTATCCTTTTCCTTCCCTTCATCCTTAAAGTGATTCTCCTTCTCTTTCCCAAGACTGCTCATCTTTATTTCTTTCCATCGACTAAAATGAAGAATGGCCAAAAATCCTTGAGTTGAAGTCCTAGATCAGTATGCTACAAGCAGTTCCCTGGGAGAGATGCCCTTGAACAGGAGAAGAAAGGATATCTGCTACACCCCCAATCATTTTCACAGTGCTTTTATTTCAAAGATAGGCTCTTAGAGCACAGAAGCTGCCTGAACAGATACGCTAAATCCAAACTCTCTCTTCTAAGCACCTGCTGATATGAAGAGATGCAGCTCTAACTTCAAGAAAACACTGGGGATACTTAAGAAAACAAGAGCTAAGCTGAATGTCTCAAAATACTTCCTACAACACTTCATTTCACATTTCTCTGTGATGCCTGCATACACACACACACACACACTTTATATAAAAAGTTTTTCTCTCTGGAAAGTTGCTTGAGAAGTTGAGTGCCTAACCGGGTGCACTGGCAGGCTGTGAACCACAGAATTGCTAGGCTTGGGAGGAATCTCAGCTAGGTCAACCCAATCCATCATTCTGTTTCATGGCAGAAGTGATTGCACTATCCCTAAGCTACCTCTAAAAGACGAGTATCAAGCTGAGCCTTTAATAGCTCAAGTGATTGGACTGGTCACCTCCCTTAAAACCTTACTGCATTGACTAACTCTTCTCAGAGTTCAGCAATTTTTCTTCTCTGTTCTGGCCTCATTGACAAATCAAAATATTGATCTCTGCCCTCTTTATAACAGTACTCAGATATACCTGCAGTTGCTTATGTTTCCCAACAGTTTTCTTCTGGTCTAGACCAAACGTGACCCCTGAGTTTTCCATTCAGAGATCTGAACAGCTGATGATCTCCCCGGGGACTCAGCCCAGGGCCTGGCCCCGGCAGGTAGCACAGCTGCTAGGGAGGACTCCACCCTGCTTTTGAATAGGCTGTCAGTATAACTCTGTCACACACGCAAACATTCCTCTCTTTCACCATGTTATGGTGAAATTTCAGTCTCTCCAGACCCATAACCATAGCTTATTTATAGCTATTTAGCCTTTTGAGGTAGTCAGCATTTACACAAAAGTAAATTCAGTTCTACTATTATATGTGGGCTAGAACACTGTCCACTGCAGCTGGTCCAGCATCCACATTTTAACAGGAATTTTAACAATTAAAGAGCAGAACTACAGGGAAATTCGCCTAATAGAAGAGTTGAAGGGACACAAACTATTCAATTTATCATAGAAAAAAATTAATAAACGATTTCATCACAGTCTTTTCACAGTTACCTCTGCAAAGAAAAGATAAGACAACTTTAACTTAGCATAAGCAGAACCTAACATAACAAGATTCAAATGCTGGAAGTCAGCTATGTTCACACTGGAAACAAGATGGAAATTTTTAACAGTGAAGACAGGTTACCAAGGACTGGATCAAAGTCTCCATCACACAGTGTTCTTAAATCAAGACCAATGTCTTTCTAAAAGAGGCCAGTTCAACCATGTGTGAATGTCTGTGGACTGTACTGTGCACAAGAGATCTCAATATTCCTTTTGTATTTCACTAGTTACTACCATACTGCACTACTGGTGGAGAGACAGAAAAGGGAGGAGATAAAAAGTAGAAGGCTTGTCCAAGCAAAACTTAGCCTGAAAGAAGGGGAAAAAAGCCCATGGCATATTTAGAAATTTTCCCCAGTTCAGATCTGCTCCTCATTTACATCCCATCCAGCCTGCTCTTCTCCTTCCACAACGACCACTCTTGGCCTGTACGGGCAGCCGGTTGGCGATGAGGCGCTCCAGCCGTCAGGAAGCTTTTCCCAGCTCCGGAACGAACACGCCAGGCGGTGGAACTCCTTCCCCGACCCCATTAATGTCAAGCTCTACAGTCGCCATAGTGGCCATAAGGTAAATTAAATCCGTTTTTTGGGGATCTACGATTGGATTACAGACCTATTGCAATGGGAGTAATAAATAAATAAAGAAAGAAAGAAAGAAAGAAAGCACCCTTCTTCCCCCAGCAGTAGCAATTTACAAAATATAATAGAGAAAACTTGGCTCGTGCTGCTTGAGATCAGATCAAAGTGTTAAGAAAGTGTCATGTTGCAGAAGGTTAAGGCCTATTAAAACGTTATAATTTTGCAGCCTTTAATGTTATTAGCATTTTCCACTTGATGCTGCCAGATAATAAGTAACAGTGGACAGCAACCATCCTGCCTCTAGTGTCATTGTATCTGTAGAAAATATCCTCCGCATTTAAAAAACCAAGAAACCCCCCGGAGGCCCAGGCCCAGGCCCAGGCCCTGGCGGGGCGGAGCGGAGCAGAGCAGCAGCCATTTTGTGGGCGCAGTGAGGAAGGGAGCGCTGCCGCGGACACACAAACCGCCTCGTTTCGCCTTGCCGAGCCGCCTTCTGGCAGCGTTGCCAGCCAAGGAGCGGCAGGATGGATTTCAAAGTCAAACAATTATCAGTGGTCTGATGTCTGGCAGTTGGGATTTTTTCCCCCCCTTGAAAATAATCCCACATTTACCCTTGCCTTTAATTGAAATCTGGCTTCAAGCTCCCTTTCTCTTAGCTCACACACTGCTCCTTTGGACGGGGAATAATCCAGATGAATGATCTTGCTAAAGTTCAAGGCGGGAGGTACGACGGAGACCCTGCCAGCCGGGGCAGCTGAGCAATGTCCCCCTCAGTGCTCCTCTCACGAGCCTGCTAACCACACAAAGCGACAGCCTGACGTTTTAGAGGTTATTCCCAGCGCCGCGGAGAGCAACGGCATCAGCCCGAGTGCTCCGAGCTGCGGGATGGGAGAGGCACAACGCCTCGGGTCACTGCCGCGGCCTTTGGCCACGCGACGGTGGAGCCCTCGTCCCACTCCACCTAAGGAGGACCCGACGTGCCTACCCTGTGCCCCACCACACTTGCCGTGACTGGTGTTCGGCCCCAACCTTACAAGCTCCACTGTATCTCCGGGCATTAGGCGGACCTGCTGCAGACACGAAGCATCCTGTAGTCCATCAAAGCCCTGCGCAGCTGGCGCTCAGGACTGTGTTGCAATTTAGGTGAGGAATCAGGGAAGCTACTCGTGTTATTGACTGCTAGCAGGTGAGAACAGAGCAGCAGTTGCCATACAAAGTGGAATATGTAAAGAAATCTATGATAACGTTTTCCACCTCTGCTAATATTTTGCATTTATCTTCTTTCTTCACAGCTCTGTGAATCCCTTTGCAAACACTTACACTCCATAGTGTCCTCAGAAGATGGAAACATTTATTATGAGTAACCACATCTCAGCTTTCCCAAACAACATCAAGAACTAACAAGGGAAAAAAACACACAAAAAAAGCATCCTGAGCCTGTGCTGTGCTCCCAGCACCAGCCAGCGGTGCACGAGTACGGGACGGCCGGTGCTGCAGCACCCGCGGGGAGGGGCGGCTCCTTGGCAGGAAAAGGCAGCGGAGGGTGTAGTGCTCAGGAACTCCACTCGCCTCTGCCCAGCACAACACTATGGCTGAGGGGAAAAAAAAAGAAAGATGGAAAAACAAGGCAAGAGAAGATGATCTTGGCCGAGCGCATAATGGGTATCTTGAATAATTGATATTTAAGTCCTGTTCTTGTTTATTCTTGTAAAAACACTTGTGGTGAGCAGTCACCCACCTGCTATAAATTAGAAGCAACTGATAAGTCTCCATTTATGAGTCTCCAGTAAACATCGCTTGCACAAAAAAAAAAAAAAAAAAAAAAAAAAAAAGGCAAAAGAAAAGCCATCCATAACCAAAACAGCATTTTTCCAGCACTGGGACCACATAGAACTTTCCAAAGCAGATTTTTAGCAGATTTCTTCAAGATTTAGCCCCTCAGAAAAGACTCCCAAAGGGTTAGGTAGTCCAAGACCGTGAATTTAATTCTCCATGCATTAGGATACAATTCTTTGCTGGATGCAATTTTAATATTAATCTGTAAGCTTGAAGCCTGTTCTGTTTAAGCTTAATGCATTTTGATTTTACACAGTGTAGAATCTTATCCAGAATAGCTTTCAAAATTGCAAAGAATAAGATCACAGCATTGAGAATATAAAATGGGGTTTTATCCAGTATATGACTGGATGTTTCCAACTAGTATACTGCATTAAAAAGACAAAAATGAGCCATTAAAAATGAAGTATTTTTATAGGGGATCTTCACAAACATGTTACCTCTCCTGACCTTTAGATAAAGGTGAAAAGGTTAATGCAATAATTTGGAAATTATTAGCTTGAAGAAAGGACCAATGACCCTCTCAGGGTTTCTTCTCAGATTTCTCTAGCATAGCTTGTGATTCCTGAGAGATCATCTGAGCAGAGCAGAGACCTTACTTAGTCAGAGTCAAAATATTTTTCTGCCTTTGTAGCTGCTCTCCAAATATATGAAATGTGGAGTTTCCTTTTGTTCCACCTCCACCCCTAGCTGGGGAAAGTGCCAGAGTGGGCTTTCATTCATGGGATTACAGATTTTCCAACCAAATACTGTACCGGAAAGAATAATAATTGGGATAGACTTCTCCCTAACACATCCACTGCCATTTTAAGGGTTTGGTCATTGAGCCATCAGTTCTCTCAGTGCAGCAAACTAAACTAATTGATTTTACCCATTTACATCGGAGCTTAGCTTGGCCTACAGTTTCCTCTGCCCTGTTTTAAATCATGACAGTATTGACAAAGCAAACCTAAATGAGGAATGCAGAAGATAGACAGAGTTCTGGTTTCTTTCCCAGTTCCTTCATTACCTTGCAACCCAGCTTGGGTAAGCAATTGGATTTCTTTATGTCATGCTTTACTTTTAAATTGGTGCAGAGCACCAAAACATCACTAGGATGTATGCAAGACTCAGACATCTTTACAAAACCCTTTTAAAAGCTGGAATAGGTGGTGCTACTGTAAAGAAACAAGAAACGACAGCTGAACGAGGGAACTTCCAAAGCAGGACCTTGGATAGGTGTCGTAATAGTAATTTTAATTAGAAGTTCCTCAGTTTCAGGCTGCTGTTCTTTCAGAAACAGATTATTCTAAATGTGGATTCTGGCAACTCTTCTTTTTGCGAAACACGTGAATTTGAATTCCAAGAGACAAGACCAAGAACAGTTTGCTGTCCTACTCCAACAGCCAGTCTACTCATGACTTCAGCAGTTCTGCTGCATAGGACCAAGCTTTTTTATGAAATGATACTGAAATATATACTGCATTTAATTCAAGCTTATAGTCCACTGGAGACAGGAAATTAACAGTAGTATTTATGTGGTATCAAAAAAAAAATACAAATTTGTAACAGATCACATACCTATAAGAAATTAGCGGTCTATGTTAAAGACACACTGTTTGTAATATTTTAGTAGCTAATTCATGGCAAAGATATCTTATTTTCAATTTTGTGTAAGTGAGATATTAAGAACAATCATCAATATGAACACAGGTAATACCAAATATCTCATTTCTAAAATGTGTTGCACCGCCACCAGAATCCTGAAGAGCATCATGTGGACCTGCCTCAAATACTTTCTGCGCACTTCCTTGCTTCACATTTTGTGCTTAACAGTTTTATTCCCATGTCCAACTGCAGATAGACTCATTGTGATTGTAGTTTCATATGTTTTCATGACCACTCTCAGTTTTATGGCATTATTTCTGATGTCACTTAGCTTATTATTTTGTTTATTTCTGTTGAGATAGTAGAATTCTGGAATAGTTGGATAAATACTGTCTACACTTGTTCTTTTACTTAACAGAAACTCCTCAACAGTCCAAACTAAACTACGTAATTGTTATTCACTGAAAGTGCCACAGCCACAAGCGTAACAAGTCACGCACCCTTGCTCTGTCCTTCTGGCTCAATTAACCTTTAATCCTTTTTGCACAGTGGGAGTCTTTATAGAGGAAGACGCAAGTGCTTTCTACTGCAGAACAGCTTTTAGCCTGGTAGCTAGGGTACTCCTCAGAGAGATGGGGGTGTTCCCAAGTTCTCAACATGGACTTTCCAGTCTTTTTTTTTTTCCCTGCCTGAAAGACGCTTTGTAACCATTTGCATTCAGTATCAACATCTGACTACCTGGTTCATAGTGTTTCTGTGCTCACAGCTTTCCAGGCTGCTTCTACATCCTCCGAGAGGATCGTTGTGCCAAACTCGTTTTGCACTGTGGCTGAGGTCTCTTGTCACCTTATCAAGTCACGGGTGTTTTATGTAAAAAAGTACTTAATAACATGTAAAATATTGCTATACCTTAGCTGTACCCCGAAGACCCACTGAAGTAGTCTTTTGTGCAGCTACCAAACACACAGTGTCAACTATATTGCAGCAAAATAGGAAAAGAAAACATGGAAGAATGACAGGTTTTAAACAACTAGAACCATTTTTCTGTTAAACCTAGTTCTGAATATCTCACAGCACAATATAACCAAATTCTAGAGCAGTAGCTGCAGTATTTATTTACTGCCACTAAACAACTACTCATTCAGTCTCAGATCCATGAACACATGCATATGGATGTACGTACACACCTACCTACTCAGTATGGCTCATAAGCAGAAAGGTTCACTGATACAATAAAAGTCTTTAATGGTTTTATTCAGCAAAAATCATTTCTATAAAGTGGGCATTTTTGTAGGCTTTCAAACCACTCTGGCAGAGGATACTGTCCAAACGCCCTAGCTCGTGACCTTCTTGCCCCACAGACACGGGAGAAAGGGAACTTTGCAGGCAGCTTTCAGCAGCTCCGCTCAGAGCCCCAGTCCCCGCTGCTCTGGTTCCCGGCAGTGGAGCTGCTCAGCACACGCTCCCTCCCCTCTGGCCACCTCCTCACTTTCTGGTAAGAAGCTGGACCTTTGCGCCAGACCTGTGCTTTATGCAGTCTGTTTCTGAGACAGAGCAGGGCTCTAAACACTCGTGAGGGAAGCCTTAGGGAGAGACATGCAGCAGAGCAGAGAGGGAAGCAGGGCACGATGGTAATCCACCCAAAACAGCGGCCTCTACGGCCTCTGCCCTAGAAACTTAAGTTTCCTTTTAACTAAAAGTTCATGTTCTTCAGCATAACTTCAGGCCAAAGATGACTTGGCAGGCAAAGAGCTCTTGACAGACCTTCCCATTCTGCTAGGTATGTCTGGTTTTTTGAGAGTCTATGACACAGCAGGTAAGCTGATTTCTTGAAATGGATACAATGCAATGTTTTTAAATGAATTGCTGAATAAATTCTAATAGCATTTCAAGAAGGCTATACATAGTAAGTGACACATAAACTGCCCCTTTGGTTCTCAAGATGTACCCTCCATTTATCGCCTGTAAACTCAGAAATTCCAGTACTGAGCTTAGCCTAGTAGACATTACCAACCACATCCAACCACGAGGTAACACTGTGAGGTGAGAAAAATTGGTGCATATTGGTTTGCAGTCAGTAAACTCATCTCGCTTGTCAGCAACAAAGATTTTAAGCACAGGTTTTCAGGAAGAAAAGAATCCATGTGATAACTGACTGTCATGTAGCTATTCTGCACGCCTCACCCAGCCGATTATCATAAGCTTCCCATGTGAATATCTAAATTCATTTCACTATTACATTTAGCTTTGGGTTTCATAAAATAACATCATACAATAGCCCTGAGACAATAAAAGAAATTAAAAACAAAAGAATTCTTTCATAATAGCTAATCAAACTTTACACATAGATCTCATCTGTTGAAAAAAAACTATTTTCAAGTTTAGAATGCTATTAAAGCTTATTCATTTGTCAAATTAACACAGGTAGCAGCACATCTCTCTTAACTTAGGGAGACAAAGCAGAATTCAGCAAAATCCCCTGTGGGACTTTGCCTCCGTTTGAAGCGATGAGGAGAGCACAGAACAAAGAATCCGCTCTTGCGAAGCCAGCAGGTAACACACGATAGCTGCAGTACCTCCACAACCACCGGTGTTGTCTACTGATCATTCGGCTCTGTGCTAGGGACTACTGAAAAAAGCCTTTAAATCTCATCTCTATCTGTAGACTATAAAGGGTACAAACAGCGAAAGGGTGCAAACTATTTTCAATGTGAACTTAGTTAAAAAGGCCAGCGGTATCTCAAGGAGCAAGCTGACCCCACTGTCAGACCCTCGGGGAGTTAGGACAGCAGCCAGCAGCGGAGCCAGCCAAGATGCCTGAGCCGAGGCCAGCTAAGAAGCCAGCCCCGCAGATCCAAACCTGCTGGAAAAACACATGCTGGAGCACTGTGTCCGAGACCTCGAGCTACTACGCACACCCTGCATTAGTGGCCATGGGTGTTGGCTTCAATACAGCAGCATGGAGGAGAGGGTGAAAAGGGGAAGCGAGTTAGACTGGAGTTACGTAAGAGGCCTATTGGCTCTGTAATGACTCTGCTGCTTGGAAATACAGGTATGTTTCCGAGAACATTATCTCTTATTTTTATCATACACTTAAAGAGGTATACAGGGTAATAACAGGCAGCAAAAAGTGCTGTATCTGTCTACTTAAAGTCATTACAAAATTTAGAAAGCATTTTTTTCCCACTCACTGTTGAGGATAATTGTGCTTTAGTGCCAGCAGACAGAAGGACATAGGAAAAGTATGGCCAAAACCAGTAAAAAGCATGACGATGTATTAGGGCCACTAACTGTTATTTTGTCACTTCCAGATTTTTATTGCAATAATAAAGCAAGTTATTTATGAATTTCAAAACAGCATGGTGTACATGACAGGACACAAGATAATCCAGAGACACAGGTCTGTTCTGCCACTGGTAGCTGACTGAACTGCATTTTGGGTCACTTCAGTTGGTGGGAACCCTGCTATGAGCTTGGCCAAACAGTGCGACAGGATCATGCCACGTTTCCACAAATCTATGACCAGTGTGTCAGTCTCAAACACCAGAACTCAGTCTCTAACCATGTTCAGTATCAGTGGTGGTGTTATATTGAAAAGTTGATCTGTTCTCAAGAAGATACAATGCATAAAGCATGGCAACACACAAGCAAATGCTGGTGGAACCCAACAGCCAGATTCCCAGATCACCTCAGGCTATTTATGAAACTCCTGTTCGGCTTTTGTCTCTTCCATCAGGCCTCAGCTCATCACTGGAAACTAATACTTCCAGATGATGCTAAAGGTCTTGAAAAATCAAGCTGATACCTGACCACTATTATTATGGTCCAGCTGGGAAAAATCCATGGAGCAAGATGTTCACGAATTTTGTTCTGCTCTCTCCAGTGATAATTAGAAATTTTGGTCCAAGGATCAATACAAATACAAAGGATTGACCATTTGTTTTTTTCTGGTCTCTTTCTTGGCTTGCGAAGGACTTTACCGCACACCTAAGTAAGAGAAAGAACCTGACTATGTCCACAACAGATACAACCTGAGAATGCAATATGCACCCTGGGAAACTGAAAGGTAAATAGGCATATCTGATATAGCTTGGGAACAAAACAGCCTACGGTCACTTTTAAGAGTACAACATTTCTTGTGCCATCTGAAGCTCCAGACACAATGCTCACCCGAGAACTCAGACCAAGTTTTGGGCCCAGCTCCCCTTGCAAAGAGACCAGAAGACCATGAAGAGTGGGCTTGCAAGCAGCAGAAAGAAAATGGACTGAATTAGGGGCCTAAAGCACAAGTAGGGAAGAAATAACACTTAGAAAGCTTTCAAAGGACTGACAGCACTTGCAAAGCTTCAGGTTGGAGTGAGGTAATATAGATCAGGTGAAGTAGACTGTCACTCACAGCCTTTTAAAAATCTGTCAGAAACATCACTGGCATATGTAAGATTAATAATACCTTCATTAGAAATGAAGATTAAAAATAAGGAATGTAATAACACAGAGAGCAATCTGATTTTGCTAAGGTAGGACTAAGAAAGGTGATGAACAGCCATGGCCCTATCAAAAATGGGAAATGAGGCTCAACGAGTATTAGAGGTTTCAGTTTCCCCTGAAAACATTGGCAAGAAAAATTTTACTCAGTTACACAGATGTTATGTGTTTGTCCCAAGACGGCTGTCACTCCTGTTTGATGTCCAATGATACAGGCTCCCAATTTTCTATCCTATGGCATTTTATGCTCCTCTGGAGAACCCCGGGAACCTCATTGTGCCAGGGTCTCTGAGTGCTTCTCAACACAAACAGAGGTACATTTTCAAGGATCTAACCAGTGAAGCTTGTTTCTCTGAAGAGTCCCAGGTAACTGTAAATCAAATACGTAAGATATGGTATAATTTTGTGTAAAGGGAGAATGGAACAGAAAACTTTCCTGCTGTCAGGAATGCTTTTTTTCATCATTAGACCTTTGGCAAGAACACAGATGTGCACATACACACCAGTTTAACATTTCTCTGAAAGTCTGATCTCTTGTACTTTAGACCAAATAAAAAACAAAGAGCGCGCCAAACTCTGACGAGAATCTGCAGCAAAGTTAAGTTGATCTGTAGTGTTGAAAGACCATAGCTGTTTAAGACACATAATTTACAAGGCAATGAAAAAAACTTTGGGTAAACATAGGCAACTGTTGCTTTGGCACAGAAGAGTCTAAAATGGCTTAGAAACATTACTACCATTCTCTGCTCACAGGACCAAGGAGGCAGTAAGACCATCCAGTAGACCCTTACACTTATGATAGATCTGTCAGAACAGAGTAACAGCGGCCTTCAATGAGTAAGAAGAAGGAGAAAAGATGACTGGAAAAATGTTCTTCTATTAGCAAAAATCATCTAGATCCTCTGTTACTGGAGACTGTACGTTGCTGCTTTAGCTGGCGGATAGAGCACTTGAGGCAGAAGCGGAACGTGGTGGTGTCTGGCACCTGGTGAACTACCAAGTAGGCCTTGAAACCTGGACAAATATCTGGGAATGTTGAAATCCCGTCAGTGGATAAATCACTAGGATTTATGCACTTGTATGTTATTTGGCACACAGAACACACTAACATTGTTTGCAGATTATTGCTACTAAAAAGACTCAGATCTGTCTCCAAATTCTAAGATATAAGGAACTTCAGGTATGATAACACTCAAAAGTGGAAAAATTCCTGTAAAGATACAGAGTGAACAGGAGAAATGTCTGTGTATAATCACAAATTCCCTTCTGCTGAAATGATAACCTCTGGCCATAGGACACAGCAGACACCTAGGTGCACTGATTCTTACCCCCTGCAGAAAGATTTGCCATTATTTCGTTTACTAAAGCCTTGGGAGTGACCTTTCAATGGCCTTCCAGGCGTATGTGGGAGGTTTCAGTGTTTAAGAGCATCCAATTTTTAGCTGAGGACTTCCAGTAAGAGAACATATTTGTTTGGCATAAAACATGTATGGTTCCCACACTGTCTGCACTGTGCTGTCCACTTCAACATATTTGAGAACCAAGGCACAGCGCTGGCTTTTCATTTAATTAAATATTAATCATAATGAAAAATCAAAAGAGAAAATGTTTCAAAATATAGGGCACATTCTTTCCCAGGGAAAACATGGTTAATCTTTGAAGTATCTCCTTCAATAAAACATATATATTTAAACTACAGAAACAGCAAAGAAGAAATTAAAGCTATTTTTTAACTTTAAATCTTCCTCAAGGAATGCCAGAAGCCACAGATGATTATTGCATTCCTCTTATCTCCTTTATTTGGAGGTTACTATTAACAACAGACAGTTGAACCAAGAATTGCCTAAGTGGTTTTCTGACCTTAAAATCAAACAGACTCCCTTCTTTTCCCCCCGCAAGAGGAACGTAGTTTACCTATGTGTTACTGCAAGGAGTTAAACATGAGATTTCCAAGTAGTATGCTGAATCAATTAGAAGTCAAAAGGAATTTATCAGCATAACTCTACAGGCTGGTAATAACTTAAGAGTCAGTGTGGAACAAATTTTAAGTCCAAGAGAATCAGCTTGTATTTGTTAATGATATTTGAAATAGATAATAAAGATTAGGAGTGTATTTTTATGAAAGTAACCATATAATGGCCCTTCTATTTGTTTCATTTTATTCTGCTATGGTTAATTAAAGATTTAACAGCAACATTTTTATACATTGGTATCTTCCATTTTGGCCAAAAGAAACTGATAAATTTCTGTTTTCAATATAAATTTTTAAATTTGTATCTAAAGAAAAACACACAGAGAGAGGTCTGGAACAAACCAAAAGAAAAACTCCAAATGTTTCATGGAAAAGATAAGTAATGCATTTTCTAACCAGCTGTATATTTTACTACAGTTGGGATTTCAACACTAGATGCAGAATGGGCAGGCACAGATATTTTTCAAAAGAGTAAAGCAGACACATGAAGTTAGGCTAAACGCTTAAGTGTTCTGGTTAAAAGGGATCTCTTACTGAATCAAGTCTATAGAAAAGATCAGAAAATACACTTCTGAGAACATTCTGAAGAGAACTCCAAAGCCTCTCTGAATACACTGGATGTTATTCTCAAATCATTTACAGTGGTATTAAACATGAGTCCATAAGAAAACACTGACGTAAAAGCAGAAAAAAGGAGCTATTTATTGTAGATTATAGTGTTTCAGTTTGCTCTTTATTCACCCTAGTTGTTTCGTACCAAGTGAAGGCACTTGCTAAGTATTTATCACAAAAGGAAACAGATTCTCTTATTTTTTTCCCAAAGAATCAAGTCTACTATAAGTAGTCCTATGAGCAGTAGTAGGACAGTGCCAGCTGCACCCTCGTGTACACCTAATTACCCTGCTTTGAGAAAAAACCCAACTCTTGAAGACTCTGCAGGACTCCACTGTCTTGTGAGGAAGCTGCAATTGTGTGTTGAACCATGACGGTTTGAATGTTCATCTGCCTCAACCGCACGTAGGCTGCACATCTGTCCAGCTGTACAAAGCAATCATGGAAAAGTAAAGATACACCCGAACACGTATACTAGCAATGAATGGGCCCTGAAGGATTTGATGAATGAAAAACGCATTGTGAACTTACACTTGATTTCCACTGTTTGGGAAATAAGGCTGACCTTTCGGTTACCATGCAACCTAGGAAACGGGAACTGAGAAAATGTGTGTCACCCCAAAGAAGGGCTTGAGTCAGCTATTGCTCAGCATCTTATGGACTGTCTGCTGTCTGCTGCTTGGATAGATGCCCTGCTTTAAGGGTGGTCCCCTGCCAAGGAAATAAAATAAAGTCTCAACTATTTCTTCCTGAAATTGGGATTAAGGAACTTTAAAAGAAAGGAAACATTGATACACATCTTGATACACCACTAGAAAAAAAAAAAGCTAAAAATCAGGAAATATTACTTACCATAGCATAGACAAATGGACTGTCCAACAGGCCTAGAGGGAATCACTTTGTCACATCAGTTTATCTGAGGGATAAATAACCTTTCCAAACTAAATTCAGGAATCAGAACCTGATATAAAATGAGAGTTGACAACTGGGCTTTATCAAACCACCAAGATGAAAAACTGAAGCATTTCATCAGTCACAAAAGCTAGTTACTTTACATGCAGCAAAGCAATGTAGGCAGAAGATGCATCCTGTCCCAAACCACTACAGGCTCTTACGTGTCATACTATTCTTCCTTACGAAGCTAAGAGGATGACTGGAGCTATTTTATAGACACGATAAGAACAACTTCCAAGTGAATAATAAATCCATGCAGAGAACTAGTGGTATGAGGAAATTATAGAACAAGATGGATGCAAACTGGCACTTCCAGCTGGTCTCAATTCTGTTCTCTATGTATATGAGTAAATCAATATGATTCTTTGTATGTGCATTTTGGAACAACTGTGTTTGTGTTACCTCTCCCTGCAGACCTACATTTATTGATGTCCTACACAATGCAATTGTTTCCTCTCTAGCACTTAGCATGACAAACCTCCCAGAATAAAGTCTGCCAGAGTCTCCACTAGATCTCTAATATAAAGAATCATTTTTCAGAATCATAAATGGACTGTTGACTTCCAGTCTAATTTCTTTTAAATAATCCATGAAAGCTCTGGGAAGAGAAAGTGTGCTAGAAGATAAATCTCACAAGTATTTTTCTTCCTGCAGTGTATGCAATTATTCCTGCTTCCATTCCTCTCCTTTCCCTTAAGAAATTCCCACACTGTTGTTCCCACCTGCTGAAAGAAGATCAGACATTTTTCCCTGTTAAAAAATATGTAAGGAGGAAAAAAGGGTGAGGAACGGGGGGAAAGCTAAATGATGTATATTTGAAAATGACCATTCTGCTGTTCTCAAAGAGAGAAGTTAGACACCTTGGCACATGAAACAGATTGTTACTTCCGAAAATACCTTACTGTTCAAGCATCATAATAAAGATAGGACCACCTAGCTTTATTCTCATTTCCTGTTTTTTTCCTTTCAGTATGACTAAATCCTCCTGACTTATTGCTCCTTTGGTTTATCACTATAGTATCAAAACACTTGCAAAACATAAATGAATTCACCTTCCTTGCAGCTGATGGCCAACCAAGACACAGAGCCTTAGGACTGTTATCTCACACAGTGTGTAAAGGCTAGCAGAGGACTTCCGAGTCCTCCTGACAAGGCTCGTTGATCCACAGGGAAATGACACTCACAACCCATTTCTTTGTCTCATTCCCAGGTTTTCATCTTCATGCTTTCAGCTGCACCATCCCTTTTCTACTTTCCTTGCAATATACACCACCATTCTCTTCCTATAACTATCTTAACTGCTATTTCTAACCACTAAAAGGTTATGTTCTGGGAAAAGCAGCATTGCAAACCTTGCAAACCGTTTAGAAAGAGGCAGCAAGAAATATAACTAGCAAATGAATCTGCCTATGACCTTCTTTCTCTATTATCATTGCTGTTTTGCACAAGTGACTTCATGAAAGTAACAGACCCCTACTTCTTTTCCCTTTGCTTTGAGCTATACAAGCTTCTAGCAAAATTGTCGTATTGTATGCCTGAATGGCATTTCTTATGCTGAATGTACTTGTTTTATGCTTTGACTGCATTCACACTTATTCTTGATGCATATTTTCTTTTTTGATTACAACCAAAATTGTAATTATGTTCTGTATTTATATATCTATTCATATTCATTATTGTATTTTTGCTTTACTTACTAATGTTTTTCTTCAGAAAGCAGGGGTTTTAGTAGCCTTTATCTTCTCATAGTCATGCCTGTTTCTCAGGTTATCAGCCAGGCTAAAGCAAATTATCGTTAATCACAAGTGATTCAGTTATATCACTTAATTTTTTTAAACGATGCCATCCCAAGTGATTTAGTTTTGTTACACAGATCTGTAACATAATGGTTAAGTGTTTTCAGTCTAAGTTATTTCCGTAAAAGAGCATCTTTCTCAGATTCATGCTCTTTCTGAATGTGTAAATGAGTGATAATATGGCTACACTGTTAACATTCCATTGCCATGTAACACAGTGCAACTCAAATATATGTGTACATACCACACATCATTAACAAAAACATTGCTGTATTGTACTTTCAAAGATATTTCTATTAATTACTCAGATTTTATATTTTCTTTTTATACAATGTGTATATTTAAGAACTATTTTTGCACTAACATTTATACCATTAGGGAAACACATAACTGAAGTTACAGTAATGGTTAGTTGTTACAAGTTAATAAAAAATGGGTTTTTAGGATGTTTTCAAAGTATTGCAACTCCCTTAGAATTTCTTTCCCCACTTATTTTTTTGCACAGTGAAAGCAATCGGTGCCAAAATGTAACCCAATACAAAGAATCAGAGGCAATTCCAAGGTAGCCCATTGTCCTCAACTAGGAAAACATCATTTGCAGTATTGAAATATAGTTTTTAATAACCAGCTTTTATTTTTGGCAGCTACTTCACCTCAAAGACAATTTGATTTGCAAATGAATAGTTAAAACACTGAAAGGCTGTAAGAAAGGGAATCTCTGGTATTCAGTGTCAACTTTTCAGTAATTCAGGTCACAGCATCATGCTTCATTTCAGTCTTAGGTTCACTGTACTAAAAAAGGAGAAGATCTAGATTTATTCAGAAACTCCTTTGGAAGGCTTTCAGATACTTTAAAGGAGAGGGAAAGAGAATAGTCTCAGACACTAAATTGGAAGCATTCCTGAAAACATCATTTCAGCTACCATTTGAACAAAATTTTAAGGCAGGAGCTTGCACCCTTTATGTTTCCTTTATAGCTTTAAGGGTGGACACTTACAAGAGTTAAATCTGAGACTAATGCCTTGACCAAAACTACATCGAAATATATCCATTAGCTCCCTGTTCTTTTACACTAATAATGGGTCCAGTAATGCTCTGAGCTGTGCTAGAACATGCTGCATGGCACAGGAGTCAGAACTAGTCTAGAAGCAGACTGCACTGCAGGGTCGAGGCAAAATGTTTGCTCACACCTTTAAGAGATCTTTTTAGATATCTTTTTAAGTGCATCTAGTTCTTGCTTGTATGACTGCGCTCATTTTCTTCTGTGCATCAACTTGCATACCAAAAAATAAGTTTGGAGGTGTTAATATAATTATTATCTAGAGCAGTAAATTATTTTTAAACTTCTGATACCCTTAAACAGGAGAGCAGGATCTTAGCCAGAAGCCTCTAAATAGTACAAACATTTGTGCACTTTTACAAGGCAGGTAAAGACCTAAATTATGTTGCTAATTAATTTTATATTTCCTTTGGCTGCCTAAAGAAACCTGGAGCTGTTCAGCATTCATTGAATGATGGTTTTTTGCCAAGTATTCAGGTATGCTATTAACAGAGCAAGCCAAAAGAGCTGAGGTCATGCTTTCTGTAATACATATAGGAAAAAAAAGAAAAGTTGAATTCAAAGCAAGTGCATACATGCAAAAAGAGACAAAAAGGGAGAAAGGACTGCCAAAACACCTGAGACATTTAAAAACACATAAGAAGTGTTTGCACTAATATTAGTCCAGAACGAAGACAGCAAAGACAAGGCTACAATTTAATGACAGCAAGTACTAATCTATTCCAAAGTAAAATATTGAAAACAAATTGAGTACAAAATTCTAACTTGACTCTCTTGCAAAAGATGTAAGATGTGGTTTGTGTTATGCACACGCTATCCAAATAGGTCACGTGAGACTTCACTGATTTGTCATAACTGAATATGGGACAATAAGGCAAACTTTAGTACATACCTACATCATGGAGGTGTGATGTCCTGGAGAGAAACAGATAGCTGAAGTGAGTACAGGCAGGGCCTTAAACAGAACGCTGCTTCCCTGTCTTGTTTTTTACCTGCATGGGGTTCTTCTTTTAAAGATCGTGAAGCACATCTGTGTTCTGAGTTTCTGTGCTCATAAAAACTCTAGAGATGCTTAAAACCTAAGTAACGCAGACAAGTATTCACTTCCCTCTCCAATAACCAGCAAAAGCAACAGCCTCTCTTATTTGATTTCTCAACAGCCTCTCTTGTCTGATTTCTCAACATGAGAATGAAAGTCAGCACTGTTTTCATTTTAGTCAGTGACAGAAGTTAATTTGTTCAGTTGATATTAAATAGCTATCATTTATTAACCATGAGTTATCAAATACACAACTACTTTTTTCTGCTCCCAAAAGAACCTTAAATCACCAGTCCTCTCATTTGCTCCTACAGCCCTACCCACCATATGAGGATGCTGCAGCACTCTACAGCTAATGTATGAGGTACGGCGCAATCATTTCTGGAGGGCAGTGAAGGGTGTACATGTACTGTCGTCATCTACAATGGTAACAGAAACTTAGGTAGGTACACAGTCATCAGCTAGGTTTTTTCATACGTATTTTGTTTTGGCCTTTTAAACTGCAGAAATTTCCTATTCTGAACAGGATCATAATGTTTCAATTACACTTTCCTATTAAGAAAGCATTCACATTTTTATGACATTTGTTTTATTTCACCTCTAACAGGTTCCTGTTAATGCCACTTTGTTTTAATCTATGCTTTTCACTCAAACTAAATTTAAAAAATATCATTCAAAGTTGTCATCAGGATGGCTCAAATCTATTTGCCTATTAGTTTATCTAAAGGATGTTTATGACCCAAATAAATCACAGATGCACAGCCAACTGCAAAGTTTTATATGTTAAGTTACATATATGTTTATATGACACACCAGCTAGAGTAAGGATTTGCTGGGGGCTTTTTTTTTTTAATTCTCAGTTCATAAACAATGGTAGAGTAAGTTTACTTAAATGAAGCAAACACTGTTTAGAAAAAGCAGAATCAGATTTTGTTATTTGGCCAAGAACCTTTATGTTTGAGGTTATGTAAAGGAACAGATCCGTATTTTAGAACGCCAGCTTTTCTGACAGAAATTTGATCAAGAATTGTAGGCAAATTTTGCCCCAGTCACAGTAGATTTACTCATTATTTTCACCTCTGTTTCATATGATTCCATGTTAATGAAAAAATCCATGCCTTTTCTGTATTAGAGACATGCAATTATCTAGGAATCAACTATCTGGACCTACTACTTATAAATGCTTATATTCTCACTAAACAGATTCCCAATGTTTCCATCCTGGATCATCTCCACAATTCTTCTCAAAGAGTCAGTGCTCTCTTCTCATCTAATTCTCAAATTGATCAGAATAATTTTGGCATCTGCTCGTTACCATACTGTATAGATCATCATATCAAAACTGTAACAGGATTACTATAGTGGTGTGCACGAGTCTGGAAATCCTGACAGAGGCACATGTACAGGTAGCAATTTTAGTTGTAGTTCAACAGCCAATTCTCCTTACCATGTTGGGAAGTAGCTTAAGATATAATAAAAGCACCCCACTGCTTAATTCTTTTTAAAAAGGGTCAGAGTTTTAAGTTACATCCTTTAAACAAAATGCAGTAATTTTTCTCAGTCACTGTTGCAGAACATTTTCCCAAATACTTCTGCTACATCCTTCAAATAAAAAAGAAACAAAAGATCCCAGACACCTTCTTCCAGCCTATTCTTCTGTTTTTGAATGTGAAAGTTGTTGGTGTTTTTAAAGTAATTGAAGAATTAGAGTCTTATCAAGCCAAAACCTTTTGAGTCACTGTTTTTAACTGAGATTGATCAATACAGCATTGAAATAGTCTTTAGATGGTATAATTCCACTCAGCTCAAAGAATTTGCTTTTAATTTAGGTAACATGCAGTCTCAACCATTTTCATCTCTTACTTTTATGAACTAAAAATCTCTCCTAATTGCTGAAACTGGATGCAGGAATAAGGTTCCATATGTGTCTGTTATATTCTGCATACTCTGTCTCTAGTCAAGCCTTAAGTGTAGGAGTTCCAGACCTTAAATGAGAGGGCCAATATTAACAAGATGCAATCCAACTACACATGTTCAGAGACATGAATAACCATCTGAGACAAATGGCCTTGAAGTTACATGCTTACGGGAAAAAGTTAAGTTGTATATTAAAACATACAAAATCGTGCTTTATGGTCCCTGAAGAAATGGATATAAATGTGCAAGTGCACAGAACATTTGCATCGTTCAGCTGCCCATGATCTGTTACACTGCAATGCAAGTCTGGGCTTGAGGCAACTATGTTTCTATGCCAAAATCGTATGGAATGCAGAGAAAGGTCAAGACTAGGAATTTATATGTTTCACAGTTATTTTGGAATTACGGGAAAGAGAACTTGGCTACTCCTGGCATTGCACAGGTGTAGCTAACTAAGATCAGTCTGCGGGTTAGACTTTTTCAATCAAAATTCCATTTTATCAGAAGCAATGAGCCTGTATGCATGATTATTAGAACTAAAAAGATGACTCAATCTGGGGAAAGAAACTAAGGAATCACTTTCTAGAATCTTTTTTAGACTGTTTTTCCATCAGTAAAGTCTAGACTTGATGTTAGAGGCATACAATTGTGTGTCACAGCTCATTACCTGAAAGAAAGATAATTCACAATAAAGTATTTTAGTCTATGTATGTGGAAAAACTATAGCTTTGTGGGGATATTACTTATTCATTTTTCATTTTTTATGCTCTTCAGTGGAACAAAACCAGTCAAGCAATCACCACAGAAGTGTCGCTTTATCTGTTAGCTGTATGAGCAAAAAGTTTTAGAAGCTAAATGAAAGAGCTGGTTCACCGGCAGTTCTGTCCATAGGCGAACCTGAACTCCCAAACTTTTGAAGCATGTGTTACTATCATTATTGCCAACTGACAGTATCCTCCGACGCTAGCAACGTATCTGGAAACAATTAAAATATTTGTGTCTTCAAATAAAACTCATAAACCATGGGGTATAGGAATGATCCTCAAGTGAATGCTGAGAACTGCAAGAATAGGTTCAGAGAAGATTAGAACTGGAAGCTCCACAATAATGAACGAAGAATATTGCTAACTGGTACTAAGCGTAAGGAAAGTAGGCTCAGCATGGCTACTTATAGCTAGTTTAAGTAACAGATTAGACCTAGCAGCAGTTTTAAAGGGCTGCTAGAGTGACAGAGTTCAGTAAAAAGCAGTGTAGTTCTGGAGAAGGGGGCTTAATCTTATCTGAGATTTAACGAACAGGAAGAACCATGGGCTCTACTGCTAATGAGCTGTTATGAGCAGAAGATGACATAACTGCCGACCAAGGTGTGATACCACAAACACGTACACTAATATACCACCTAAGGACTACGTAGCAAAGACTCATGCATCGTAAGAGAAGCTATTCTATAAACATAAGACTTGTCAGGAGCGGGTCAGGAAGACGAGAGCAAGAAGCCACACGACAGGAAGTGAAAGAGATACCAGAGATGGCATGAACGCTCAGCAGGAAAAAGAGGAAGAATTGCAAGAATAAACCACCAATGCAAGTCTCAAAGATGAGCATTAGGCTGATTCTGAACAGCTCTGAGGACTAGATGGGATTGAAGGAAGGAGGGAAAACCCCACACTGGCCAAGAGAGGAATCACCAAACAACAACAGGATGAAGGTTTGCTATGTAAGATTCAGCAAGAAACCCAGATTCAGACACAAGACATTACTGGGAGTAGCAGTGTTATAGTGTAAATTAGGTCCTAATCACTCATGTTACTCTTTTTCAATTTTTTGTGCTCTCAATATTGCATCTGTGAAAAATATTACTTTGCATTCTTAGTGTTTCTTGGGAATTAAACACAATAATCAGTTATATACTAAAAGTAAGCAGTTATAAGTGCTACAGCATTCAATTAAGGAATGAAGAAAGAGCGTCCCAAAAGCAGCTTTCACTGCCACGCACTGGGCTTTGCTTGTGGCCAAGGCAGCACTCTTCCCACCCTACCGCGTGCTACTCCAGTAGTAATCTGTCAGTGCATGGAAAGTTAAGAGTGTCTGGATAGCGCAGGGGTGCGTAATGCAATACAGATGATTTCACCTTTAGGTCTCCAGTTCAAAAAATTCAGCCCAGAAAGTGTCATCACCTGATAGTTTTTACTACTTTATTTACAGCACAAAATTTCCCAGGGGGCCCAACAGACATCCAGACTTTCTCTCTACTCCCTCCGTTCTTGTGCTAGGCATTGCATATATACTAAGGAACAGACCTTCCCTATGGATCCCATATTGTAAACAGACTAAAGATAGGAAGGAAAAAAGGCATGGGAGAGTGAAATGCATGGTCTAAATTTCACAAGTCAGACATGAGAACAGGATTCCTGACTCCCAATTTGATTACGTTCTTGCTTGTGCCTTATTCAGATAAATTTGTGTGAGGATTGATACATTTTTGTCCCCAGAATTTCTCAGGAGCTAATGTGCACACATGTGCAGTGAGATCTGAACTCCAGGATGCACCAACCTTACTGTGCATGTGCACATTTTTTTTAGCCCACGTGGAATAGGGCTGATACCTCCCCAGAGTGCTGGGCTCACTGTACATAGGCTGTAGAGATGATGTGTGTGCACAGGGAGCGCATCCAGGACTCCCAGACATCCAGCAACCTGGACTGAACTACAGCTGAGTGTCTGGAAATCCTAGGCAAAGGTTAAAAAAAAGAAAAAGCTGGTTTTAACCTAGACAAAGCATCCACGTCCAAGATTTGTGAAAGGACTCCTCCTTGTCCATTTGATTAAAAGAAGCAGGAATCCATTCTCCCACACTGCTCTCCGAATAACAAAACCACCTATGACTATACTAACAGATGACATCAGTAGGGAGGCCTTTGAGCGGATTCTCATCTATCTCTGCAGATGGCCCTTCCAGGCCAAGCTGGCAGGGCAGACAGGAGTCCTGCTGGAAGCTCAGATCATAGTATCCACCAAGCACTTCTCACTGCTTCTAGACAATTAAATCCTTTTCTCAGTAAAATAAATAAAAAAAATTGTATTACATGGAAAAGAAAGCCTCAAAAGTGAGAAAGTCCAGCCAGAATAAAGCATCGATCCAGAGCTCTTTGATGGTGTTATATTGATCTCAATATAATAAACTGTTTTATCTCACCACCATTCTGCAATATCAACCAGTTATTCTCTCACTACAATTGTATTTCCACTGTAAATCATTTCAATTCTGACATCTTCAGTGGGGACTAAATAACATGTGACCTTGTCTAACTTAAATGTGGTATTAATTTTAACAAGAAAAAAGCGATTTATGAAATTCAGGAGCTTAAGGTAACTGGAGGGATAGAGGTCTGCCTCAGGGGTGGCATATGGATTTAATTTCCCCTACATTTTTCACCAAATTCTAAGGAATAAGTAATGTTTTGCTATAGGGTGGCACAAATCATGACTCAAAATCTTGCCTAGAAGAATGACGACTCTGAATGACACACCGGGCAAAAGAAACTCACAACTGTTGAAAACAAAACCTTTTACAGATTTGCTTTCTTTCCAAGCTTGTTAATGTAACCTATAGAATCTTAAAAAATTGCCGCCTTCTTTGAAAATGAGGATATGTGTCTATTATGATATACAGATAAAACTCAATTCTGCTTTCAGTTACACTGACGAAATATGGAACAAAGATCAAGACTTTATGCTGCTATGACCTCGAGTCTAAAGTTGATCCTTACAGGACATCTGAGATAATTTACCACGAAACTTTCAGACAATGTATATCAAAAGGAAGGAATCCACCCCTAAGACCTTCTTTACTTTCTTTACATACAGGTTGCTCTCTGTTATTTTTTGTTTTCTTCTAAATATCTTCATATCACCTAGCAGAGACTGTTCCATATCCATGCCTTCAAAAAGTGGGCAAACTTGACATGAATTAGCACTAGTACATATGGTAAAGACTACCTGGCCCCCTCCTGCTATATACCCTATAGGTACATTAATCAGAAACACCTCATTTATTTCATCACTTTTATTTGTGCTATTGAAAAAACATCTACATAGCTTCATTTTAGGAAAATTTCAAATCCCATGTCTTGCAAAGCCCTAGTACTACAACGTGCATTAGACCTGTGACTTGTCAGCCAAACTGGGTGAAACCAAAGGTCAGTCTAGCCCAGTACACTCTGAGACCAGCAATGGGTGCTTAAAGAAAAGTATAAGAAAAAGGACAAATACACAATAATACTTCTTCTGATATATCATCCCAGCTTGCAGCAATCAGCAATTTAGTGATTTCCTGAGCATGCCAACTATTATCTTTAACAGTACCAATGGACTCATTTTCCCTTTATTTGTCTAAGGCTGTTCTGAACTAATATATGCTTTTGGCTTCTGCAACATCCTGTGGGCAAGGAGTTCCAGAATTCCAATCATAAGTTGCCTAAAAAAAAAAACACTTATTTTCGTTTGTCTTAACATGCTATCTATCAATGTTATTGCATGTCCCCTACCTCTTATACTGGGGAAAAAATACTGAATAATCATCTCCTGCTTGTTTCTGGGGGAGACCTGTAACATGCTCCTCCTTTCAGTCATCTTTCCCAATCTGGAAAGCCCAAGGCTACTCCAGCTCTCCTCCGTTCCACACTGCTTATCATCATGCTTGTTGGCATTTTTAAAGCTTTTCTAGTTCTGCTACATCCTGAGCTAGTGGAAACTAGAACTGGTTTGAGATATGGACACACCTGAGATTTATATGATGGACAGTGTTGCTTTCTGCTTCATTTCTATTCCTTTCATCATAATTCCTAACATGCCATTTGTGGTTTTGACCACTGCACTGCTAAACACTAAACTAGTATTTTCATAGACTTACCAAACGATGCCTATTTGGTATTAAGAAATTAAGAATATATTATTTGGTATATTCAGACTGGCATTTTTCCTCATTTACATTGTATTTATTAAAGCTAATAAAACAAAAGGTGAGTTGCACTCAGTAAACACTGCAACCTACCTTTAGATTCGACTATTTCGACTATATGCAACTGAAGTGCTTTATAAGATGCATCACACTAGGATTTAATAGAATAACCTTGACTTGTATCCTTAATGGGACATTCACAAAAAGCACGTATTGAAGTCAGCCAACCAGCAGTAGACAGGATACAGCCAAAGATCCCAAATTCGTATTACTATTAGTCCACTGGCAGCAATGAGTTCTATCACAGACAGATTTGGCTAAGAACATGCGTCAGGCAAGACGGGGAAGTCTAGAAGAAGCCACGGTGCCAGATGTACAAAGCAAAAGCAGCTTCTCCCGTGGCACTTACAGTCTAAGACAAGAGATGAGGCATTGACATACGACAGGCTAGCAGAAGCAAATAGCTGGAGACAATCTGATTAGCACAACGGACAGTCATTTAACCATGACCAAGTTTTTGTGGGAATGATATAGAAAGAGTTTTAAGGACAGACTTGAAGTAGTATAGTGAGGTCGCTTTGCAGGTCTTTACTTACACCTCCTTCTATACATCAGGTGCAACACATGGGAAAGCCTGACTATAGGACTTTGAAAGTGTAGCAAGGGTGCAAAGTGACAGACATTACTGATCAATCTTAGGCAGTTACAGTCATCAGAAAGCGTGGAAATAGTCCACGCGGGACATGGAAAGCTATGCAACTTCAACTGTCTGCTTCCTATACAACTGATTACTACCACGTGGACGTAACGGGACTGGGAATACTTCCTGGGAAGAGAACTGGAGTTAACAGACCAAGCCTGCATGAGGAAACCTGGAAATAACCAGCCTGAGAACTAATTTAGTGGTTTCCTTCCTTCCTTCCTTCTTTCCTTCCTTCTTTCTTACAAACCACATTCCAGGAACAGTGACCACAGTCTTTAGGTATGAACTATACCTGTTTTGTCACATCCAAAGCAGACAAAGAAATTTTTCTTGAGTGCACAGAAGAAAGTTAGGTGGAGTCATTACAACACTAGCGAACGGTCAAGGTAACCTGCACACTACAGAGGTTACTCTCAAGAAACCATTGCAAGTATGTTTTTATCCTATTGTGTTTTCAATTTTCTACTATTGAACAATCTCATCCCCCCTGCTAGGTCTAGCAGCGAGGCATCCTTGTGTCTACTGTCCACCACTGATCTACTTGTGTTGCTGGACTGCAGCTAAGAGCTAGGTAAGAAAGCAGCCACAAAAAAGCTCTGTGAAATCAAATCCTCTGGTGCCTTGACAGCCAACCTACCCAACTGTCAGCTAACAAAACCACTGCACAGAAGAATGGAAAATACTGAGAGCATTCATTAAGATATTTAGAACAGATACATACACGCTGATTAAGTTCCAGTTTATTATCACTGCACTCTGTTTTATAAGTGATCAGCTTTGTGCTCTGGCTCTTCATGTTTTCAGTGTGCCTCTCACCATTTTTAAGTGCATACGATTTTTAGAGAACAGAGACTCAAGGACCAGGAAGCAAATAAAAAGATCACAGAAACGCGTTCTGACCGCAGTTGACCATTGCTGTAATTACTGATATTAGATCAATAGTTTTGCTCCTGGGCTGTTCTTTGCTCTCTGACAGATCTCAGACAAGTCACCTCACATATGCAGGACACTTGATTTCTCAGAAAACTTTCAGGGGTGTTATGAAATCACAACTTTCCAAAACTCAAGCACTTAAAAATGTTGTGCCCAAAATATCATGAGATTAATTTAATAATCGCATGTTTATATACTTAACAAAAATCACTTTGTTTTTTTCATTTGCTTTTTGGCCTTTGAGGGGCATGTTTTCTCCAAAACGATAAGAACTGGGAGCTCATTTCTGCTTGAAAGTGAAAGCTAAGATTTACCATTGGACTATCCATTGGCCCCACCTTAAAAAACCAAAAACCAAAAACTACATAATAAATTATAAACTTTCAATAAACAGTAAATCTGGGAATGTACTATCTGGAAATGGAACTTCTTACGGAATCACACTGAAGAGGCTTTTTAAAACTTATATGGTATACAAACAAAATAAGCAGCACTGCAAGAAGGGGTCCACACCCTTTTCTGGGTAGAAGCAGGATAGCATTTGCATTTTCTTTCCTCCTAAGAGAGAAAGGAGGTTACATGTCATTTTGCAGCCAGCCTCACTGGCTGCCACAGGGCTCCCATCACGCAGCTGAACTGTCCCCGGGACAAGATTTTCTATTGGCAGGAAAAAAGGACCAGATCTGGAGCACCCCACCTGCCAGAAAAACCCAACGTCACATCAAAGCCAAGACAAGCGCATTTTTCTACTGAGAGACGGTAGACAAACTTCTCCTTTAACTCATGATATAGCAAAATCTTGACTCAAAACAGTACCAAACATAGTAACACAAAAGCCTTACAGAAGGAAGGACTCCTTCCACATCATCTCTCCCCTGTGCCCACCAAAAAACCCAAACAAGTGCAGGAAATGCATCCTGCTGGACTATTAAAGAGCTTGGAGGCAAAATTCAACCCATTAGGTAACCTCATTATCCAGTGCCTAGTGCCAAAGGCAAAACAGGTGCAAGGATACCAAAGCAAGAGGAAAGCATAGCCTGTTAACAGAAATCTGCAATTTTAAGGGCATTAAAATATTTCCAAATGTTCAGAGAAAAGCCTCACGGTGGAGCAGACTTTTATTAGTTGGAAAGTAGAAGAAAAATGTGAATTGCTGGGAAGATGCATCGTGCTTAAGACACAGCTTGTTTTTCCTCCTTTCTGGCTCAAACTTAGCAGTCAAAGTGACTTAAGGGCCTGAGATTTGTTTTGTTCCCTGAGTAAGGGACATGAAAGTATGGTAAGCTATCTTTCAGTGTCCCGTTAAGAAGATTATCGTTTCAGGGGAATGGAGCACTTTTGTCTTCTTTAGAGAGTCACTAAATTGGGTTGCTCAACAGGAGCGGCCAGATGAGAATCGCCACTTCTCCCCCTCCACGTCTAGTCCCCTGCCTTCAGTCCAGATCACACCGAAAGAACCGCTAACCGGGGGCACTTCCAGGGAAGTCAGTGGAATTACACAGCTGCGGAGTCAAAGTGAGAATCAAACCTGTTCTTTGCATAATACCTACCTTCAGATTCTGGAATCAGTATTTGGTGTATTGAAATACCTGGCCAGGAAAATAAAGACTTGTCTTTTTGCAGAGTTCTGCAAGGTATGCTTTGCAGCATCACTTTGATTCTCTGATCCATTTTCTCAGGCATTTATGTCAGAATTCAGCTGATTTTTTTTCTTGCGTTCCCCCAGCTTCCACATGTGAATTACACTCTGCCTTTCCATTTATTACAAGGTATGCAACACCTTACCATTGCTCTTAATGAGCAAGGTTATAAGACTGAAAGCCTCAGATTTTTACTCTTTGTTATTAATATCCACTTCCAAGAAAGAGACATGAAATTCCAGAATTTCCATGTAAAAATAGTTTCTTATTTCACTTATATTCGAAATACAACTTATTTTCCACAAAATTCACTTCTACGGGCTACCTGCAGACATATTGACAGAACTCCAATTTCAATGGATACCTGATGTTCGGAGCGAATATTGTGCTAATAAAGATGGCATGTGCCTTTTGCTTATAAATTCCAAACAAAAAAAAACCCTCCCCAAACCTCATGAAATTATGTAAAAATTACTTCAAAAAATTATACAAAATCCAGGTTGCACAACAAAAGATGTGACATGGTGTAACTCATAATTGCAGGAGAAGAATTTCTGATATTTCAGGTATTGCAGTGTCTAAGACTGCAATAAGGGAGGTGTGGCAGGGCATTCTGTAGGAAGGACTCCTTCGTTTTGGAGTTCATTCCCTCCTGTCTTAGACCCAAATCCATTTGCGTTCAATGCATACTCTTCAGTGAAGGTACATCGGCTTCAACGGGCAGATGAGGACAGTGAAACCTGCTGGATTCTGAGGCCCAGGGCTTTTCTGCTTAAAGGAGAGCGGAGGGAGGAGAGAAAAGAGAAGAGCTGGGATGTTTTATTTTGATAGACAGCTGTTACCCTGTCAGTAGAGCAAGTTTTTGCCTTACGACTTCAAAATTAATTTTCAACTATTCATTGGGGTAACTACAGTCACTTAGCTTTACTAAGTTCAAGAGGCATTTTGGATGACTGTTGGAAAGACTTGATCTTCAGAGTGGAAAAACAAGTAAGAAAAAGAAAAAAAATTCAGTGAAGCCCTAGGGCTTGCAAACTGGACTTCCACTCTTCTACCAGGAGCAGGACATGGGATGTATTTCAGAGGGAAGAAGCATTACTGAAGCCTTGAACATTCAAACCATGCTCCAAGATAAGGTGGAAGGCGGGCTTCTTCCCTCAGACTCGCTGGTAATACACTGCTGCGTGAAATGCTCTGCCGGAGATCTTCACCCGGGGTGATCCATCACACGTACCGCACGCCCTGCAGTCTCCATGAGGTGTTGCTCCTTTGGCACTGTGTCTAGCTCAGCTGTTACAAACCCAGGAGCAGACCACACGAGCACGTAACAAAAGTGTCCTTGAAGGGGATGATCACAATGTTGTGTCATATTATGACAAACTCACCCCACAGGGCACACATGCATCTGTTAGTTATTTATGGTTCTTTCCTTCACCCATGACCACATAGTTTTATCAATGCACAAATAGGTAAGAAAGTGTCTTATCTTAGAGAAAAGAAGCATGTACAAAGAGACCCCGTAGCAGATGATGCGTTGAAGTAGTGCAGGTATGTAAAGGGAACATTGCATCAAATAAGACTCAATTTATTAGGGTTTGCAAGAATCAAAATCTCTTTCAAGAATTGATCATTACCACTTACATATGGCAGGGTCAGATCCAAGGCCAATCTACACCAGTCTCTGCTAACTGATAGACAAGGAAAAAAAGCAGGAATGGAACAAGAGACCAAGTGTGTGAATGACTAACACTGAGCCAACAAAAATTCTTAGTATAACAGCTGATATTTATGCACAGGACTCAAAGTCTCAGTCTTTCCAGCGCTCTCTTTCCAAAAGATCACAAGCTCCTGAATCATGAGCGCGCAGTGGGTTGTGCGGTTCATGGCATCCTTGCAACCTGACCAGCCACCACAGATGAGGCAAGCACTAGGCAAGATGGATATTTCACTATTCCCCTCTGTTAAAATAATGTGAAAGATGTCTAATCATGCAGACTCCCAGATTGAACCTGAAAGCTCTGAGGCAGGAAACTATTACCACTCACTTGCTCTCTTACATGTCCATATATGCCCTTTTCCAATAGGGCCAGAGCTCTCCAAAAATCACAGAAAATTGTTTCACTTTTCTGGCAAAATTCCAGATTATTTCATTTGCTTGGCTCATTTGTCACTCTTCCCCCCATAAATGGACTCAAACTGCGCTTCCTATCATCTGGAACATGAGCCTAGCAGATCACCTAGCAGCTTTCTTCAGGAGGATGGTTTAGCAGTTTAAACGAAAAACTCCGAACAAGGAAGTCTCATGCCTGACCTCAGCCATGTCACTCTTCCCCATGGTTAGGTTTCTGGGGATTGTTTACTGAAATAATTTAGGAGCACATTTTCCACATTCTTTCCTTGCCTGTGAGGAACATGAAAAACATTTTGGAAGTTTCATTACCGATTTATAAATACTTAAATTCACTGGTGGAAAAGGCTGTGCTCGTACCAAGTGAGTAACTCTTCGTTAGATACTCTTCAGCTCTGCTGGGGGTTCTTACTAATAACACTGACATTCGCAAGAAACCTTTTGCTTGGAAGGAAACGCGCTTTGATGTTCTGATTCCTCATTATGGATCTCCCCATGCGACTATTTCCATAAGGTATGTCTGCTATTACAGGCAGTCAATACAATTTAATTTACCATTTAAAAAGGAACAAACTTTCCTACACTTTTTCCACCCTTCCTCGTCCAATCTGCCTTGGCACAAACCCGTGTGTCATTATTTCCACATAGTCATGTAGACAGCTTTATTGAAAAATCTGCCTAGAAGTTTTTGTTGAAACGCCACTTTTGAAGATTGCCTATGTACAACTCAGGAATGCCTCGCTTCACTCTTCTTTCAGCTGGCACTGTATTTACAAGCCTTTAAGAGCTACCACCTATGTACTCAAAAACGTTCTTCTAACTAAACCTCTTTGCATCTGACCAGGTCAATAAGCAACGCAGAGGAACGCCAACCACAGATTCTCGTGATGTATCTCAAGCCAATCCTGCAACATTTCCAATGATGTTAGCCTTTATTTCAGTGCTCTGCCGAACAGCTCCTTCAGCAGCAGTAAAATCCTGACATAAAAACAAAAGTGAGACAAAATGCAGGCACTCCTCCTGACTGAGAAAAGAAAAATAACCTCTGCACCTCGAATTTCTCAAATGGATTTAGTGTAGTAAATCACCAACTCCCATTACTCCCACTGAACAAAGGGTGGAAGAGATTGCAATGGATTAAATGAGAACTTTGAAAGGGATCATCATAAGACAGCACAGACAGCAGTGTCATAAAAGCGAGACAATACTTATTGCTCTTGACATCCTGGCAACCTGCATGCTAAATAATGTTAAAGAAAACTGTTTGGAGCCCAGAGGTTTTTTATACAAGGAAATGCTATCAAAACAGAAGGTATAATGGAAATCACAGCTGATGAACAAAATCACTGTATGTGACTCTTGGCAGTGAGTCTTCCCATTCATACACCCACTTCTCTAATGACTCTTATATTGACTGTTATGCTACTTGAATTAGGTTCATAGTATAAGTTTGATTTTTCATCTACAGGTTGCCATGCTTTTCCAGCACAAAACCGTGAATGTAAACTGTACACTTGCTGAAGCGTTCAGATTAGTATGTTGTCTCAGGTAGAGGTGAGGTATCAAAATTGGTCTTAGTTATAGAGATGAACAGTTTTCTGTCACGGAAATTCTTTATACCATGCTTCTGTAGGCATATTCAGCCTTCTTCCTCTTGTCTGATAAAAAACATACTAAGAGTACTGATTTACACCTCTTTCCTATATTCAACCCCTCTTTTCCACAAAACTTATAGAAACTTCATTTCTTTGAGATCACAAGCTGGAAAAGAACCTACAAAATCATACTGTCATACAAAAAAGGTAAATATCATACTCAACTAAGACAGACGCCCAAATTGCTCTAATTAGCATTAGCAACATTTCAGCAGGAGTTTTATGTTCAGTTCTGGTGTAACAAAATTCAGGAAAGATGGGTCTATTGGAGAAAATACACAGAAAAATAATTTGAGATCTTGAGCAAAGACTGGAAGAATTAGGGCTGTTTAATCCGGAGGAAAAAAGGAAATGAGGAGAGATAGGACAGCTATCTTCAAATAGATCACAGGGCTGCTGCAAAAAGGATGAGTCTTTGATGAGTAGGATGAGAAGTAACAGGACTGAATTTCATCACAAAATATTCAGATTAGACATGCAAAATATCATCTAACAGCTCTAGCTTAATGAAGTTGCTGATAGAAGGCTGAAATGCCATTGCAGGGGCTTTCAAGAACAGGCGAGTTGAACGCACTGGAAGCAAACCAGGTGAAGTTGATTATACCTAGTTGGGACAGTTTAATAAAAATCCTCAAGGATCCTTACATCTTTATTTGCCCAAGTTCAATTTACATTAAGAGAACAGGATACACAGAAAGCCAAAGCGTAAAGCCTGATCCCTAATAAAAAGATTTAAAAAAGGGGGGGGGGGGGGGGAGAAAACAGTTAATTACAAATAGATCTTGAAAATCAGTTTGATTCATGTCAGTATTTTTATTCAGAACTACTCACGCATCATTAATTCCCTATCTATCTTACCCAAAGTCACTAACTAATCAGCCAGGGTTTTCGTTTGTTACTTTACTAATTCTGTGCTTTCCCTCCTCACTTGGATAAAATTATTAAATGAATCAGTTTCCCTTTAAGAGTTTGATGGCCCTGCCAGCTTAGCCAACATTAAGCATTTCCAAAGAAGTTTCTTGCTCATCGCAGTAAGGAACAAAATATTTTAAAACCCCAAACTTCAAAATCCCAGATGGTCTTGAAGTCCTATTTAAATAAACTGAGTGAGTTTACAGTCAAATCTGCCCAAGAAAACCTTATAATGGAGACTGAAAACTATAAATGTTCTCAGTTTATTAAAAAATGATTTGACACCAGCACAGACTATTTCAAATTTTTTCCTCACATTGCAGAGCTAGACACACTTCTCAAAATATTTGCTTTCAATAAAGTGACAGCAGCCCCTCAAGAAGTGTTATGTAAGAGCCAGGCATTTGATTTTTCGTTATACTTCACGTTATATTGTCTGTTGAATAAAATGCTTTAAAAACATTAATGCAATATAGAATTTCAGACTCTTAATCATTTTGACAGGTTTTCTGCAGCTCTTCAGAGCAAGATTTGAGTCAAAGCTGTGTGCAATACCCAGCGCTGGATAGGTGCAGGGCTCGGGGGAAGGGACGAGAAGGGCCAGAAAGGTCTCCCTTCTGAAATACATGCATTCATTAGACGAGAAAAATGCCTGGAAATTTGGCACAAAGAGGAGTTTTTAAATGAAGACTGCCTGAGGGGGTAGCCCTGACTTGCACTCTTACCAGTTCGGTGGATATCATGTGACTGTTTACAAGTATTACGTACCATGTAAAAAATCCCTCTGCGAGAAGCCACACCGCCATGCAACACTATATACGGTACTTGCTAAAGGGAAAATCTTTCTACATTGATGCACAGTCTATACACAAACGCACATCGCAAATGACAACGAGGCAAAACCAAAAGACGCTACGTGCTGCACTTTTAAGATGTTCACAGCTCAAGTCCAGATCCAAATTCACCTTTAACAAATAGCCAGGGCTTCAGGTCAGCTTTTTCTGAATGCTGATTAATCTGAATCCAAATTTTTCAGTGTATGCGACTTTACCCCAATGTACAGTCCAACTTTCAGAGCTGTGCCTAAAGTAAGGTCTTCATCTTGCATCTTAGTAGTCTGAAAGGACTATTTAATCATTTAAATACCAGAGTCCACGTGCCGCTTTATGTTCTCACATCTGAAAACCAAATCCACAGCTCAAACACAACGACGCACTCGATGCATACTTGGTTTTCCAAGCCACAATTGTTCAAGAAATAGCTCTGAACCAAAACAACGCAGTCTTCCTTAGCACTACAGAAAATTCTCTCATTGGCCTGAAGCCCTTGCTATTTGTTGTCCCCCACAACACGAGTAACTAATTTGTAATATCTATAAATAAAATGCATCGCCTTTCATACAAGGTTCAATTGTAGTTCAAACACAGGAACATCTATGTAGCCGTCAGATGAAAATCCTTTATAAACTTTTTGTTCTATATAATTCTTCTGGAGAAAGCCAGTAAAAGAGACTCCTGGGTAAAAGAACCTCATGTGATGCTTTTCAAAACATTACAGTTTGCAAAATAAACTAAAAGTCTAAATGCACATTTGATAAATATACACATTGCTGGATTCTGTTAATCCCACATTTAGATAGGGACAACTCCCTAACAAGCTGCCAATAAGTTAACTATCCACCTTTGTCTATTTTTCTTTCAATTATCATCACAGAAATGCGTATTTGGTATGATTTCCACTTCTCCAAGAAAACTCAGTTTGGATTCGGCCTCTGGAGGTTGATAAGTTTTGCTTTTGCCCATTTTCACAGCTGCAGCCGACTAGCAAGAGAAGGTCGAGCGATTAACCCGAGGTCACCGAATGAGTCAGTGCAACAGGATTACAACCATTAACACTCCCGGCGGCCAGTGTCAGCCCTTGTCCTCCTGCTACCACATACACAACCCTGACCGGCTGCAACGCGAAAAAAAAAAAGATGGGCTGGCAGAGAAAGGGCAGTTTTCACTGCACACAGCAGTGACAAGCCACTTGGCCGTGATGTGCGATGGCTCCTCAAGGCCAGCCCGGCCCTGCCCACCCACCTCGCTGCTGGCCGGTCGCACGCTGCTCCTCCTGCCGCGGGCCCTGCCCAGCGGCCCCGGCGCGCCGGGCCAGGCGGAGGGGCGTCTCTGCAGCCAGACTGTGAATCGGAAAACTCAACCCCAGCTTGCACCTGCGTTCAGCAAGTTCACCAACACCACGGAAAGTAAGAAGGGCCTGATGAGAGCAGTACGGATACAAGCTGGGCACCTCATAGCTGGGCTGGGTAGGCTAATGTTAAGCAGTATTCAGCTGCACAGTATTTTGAGCAATTAGAATGGGCATTACTTACATCATAAGCAGAAATAATCACTGTAAATTAGCCCCAGCGCTATAGTATGTGAAGCCAAAACAGAAGCAGACAGTATATCCATATGACAGTAACACATGGCTGCAAATGTGTACACTATCCTATAGCTAGAATGACAAATGTAGCCTTATATAAAAGGTTGCTCTCTCAATGGAGATTACAGCAATTTCAGATGAAGACTCTGACAATCTTATTTTCTTAGGCGAAGGTTTAAGTCATAATTATAGTTGTAACTGCAGCACCCCTTAACCCACACCAGCTAGCTTTACTCGAGCTGGTATTCGCATTTACAAAAAAAGAGTTGCAGGGCTTTGGTCACTGAGACCACCGATTCACCCACACTGCTCTGGGTTCGTGGTTGTTGGTAACCACGACCTGCGGCCTGAAGTTCACTCAATTAGGTCTGCGTGGGACCACAGGCAAGGCTCACGGTACTTTGAATCCAAAATCACACCGAAACATTCTGCTCATAACCCGATTTTGTACATCCAAGAGGTCTGGACAGTCCTGGAACTGTCGTTCTTGGTCAGATTTGTGAGCACTTTTCTGAAACAAGACTCTAGACCATCTGTGGCTCACCTACTCATGTTTAGTAATGTCATTAATCAATCACATCTGACACACTAGACTTCCTCCATGAAAACTAGAATCAGTTTCACGGCACGGATTCACTGCCAAAATCCTTCAACTGGTGTCATAGGGTGGTGGCGTTTGTCAAGTAACAGCACTGGGCAGGATACAGCTTTCACAGTAAACTCGCTCTGTTCTGCACGCAATGGCACGGGATTGTGTGTAACGATTTGAGAACCGAAAACAGATGGGAAAGATATCTACCGCTTGAAAGGATAACTCATTTATCCTATATCAGTACTTATTTTTTTTTCCTCTAAGGACATTACAGGTACAGCTCAGAACACAATATACCCATAGATGTGAACATAAGAATCCTAAGCTCTCTTAACAGTTATACATGAGAATATCTTTAAAAGGTATTAATCACACACCAATTTTATGCCACTGCTGTTCTTTGAATTTGATTCCGTGGGGTGAGGGAGGCGAGAGACAGAGAAATAAACTGAAAACAACGTACACAGCATCAGCAGATAACTTCTAAGCTATGATCTAAGCTTAGAATCAACGGGGAGACAGGACTTAGTCAAAATGAAAACAAAAGCAGTTCTCTTCAGCCTGCTACGCACAGACTGACCCTGTATTTCTGATCTATCTCCCTAGCTGCTTGACACACTAAGCACTGTCTGTGCTTTTAAATATCACCATTCAGAATGTCTCTAAATCTTGGCCTGGTCTAAGCAGCAAAGCAGAAAAGAGTCAGATGCATGCCAATATAGCTAGCAGATTTACCTGCAGTTATCCCAAGGGTAAAGGCCGCTGTTTCATTTCCTTTCACTCTCAGATATACCGTCTCTTGAAGGTGGTACTTTCCAAAATGACATCAGCTTCATTTCTGCTGCTGCTTCACAGGATAGTATTTCCAGAGAGCTCAGATCCAGATGAGCAAAACCCACGAACAGCTAAAGGTGCACCAAACAAAACAGAAGTAGTAGTATTTGTATAGCACCTTTTATCCTGAGATCCTATGGTTAAAATATACAATTAACCAAATATGCTTTTAATATAAGCACAGTTCCTTCTATTCAATCATGAAAAGAATAACAGAACAACAAAAATGAAGATAGCAAACTGCATGGGTCCTTATTTACAAGTCATCTGTCCCCATTTCATTACTGGGTTTGGTCTTCTATGCCAGAAGAAACCGCCTCCAACTGGCAAGTATCTTGAATTCTGAGTTCCCAAATGTTCAAGACATTGGGAACACAGCTGTCCCTGGAGTTTTTAAAATTCAAACCTCACGTAGCGTGCTTGACCACATCTACAAATTACTGGTGACGTACTCCTCCCAGCTGTCCCCATAAAAGGGGTGCTGCGGGGAGAACCAGAACAGTCGTATAAGCAGAAGGACTGTTTCACCACAGTAGAAACATGACCGTCCACCTCTTAATGAGCACCAGATCAAAGAAGCAATCCTATCTGCTGATCCTGTTCCCCTCTAACAGAATAGGTACAACAAAGCTCTTAGTTCTTTATTTTAGTGTTTGCATTAGGAAGGTCCTAAAATCAACTGCTCGGATGCAGTGAAAGACAGGTATACACTCATAACAACAGCATTTTATGGAAGAAAAAACAAAGGGCTTTCTACAAGCTGTATAAAAAGTAGATGTTTCAACAGCTCCCATGTTGCAGCAGTAACCCAATCCACTGTCACGCAAGGGACCTCACTTCCAGTCAGCTCAGTCTTTCGTTAGAGGGAGGATGAGCCCTATTCAATCATTACGGAGCACACCTAGGGCGGAAGAGGACACCTTGCATCTCTCTGCTGCAACTAATTGGGACATATGCAGGGAGGCAGTGACGCTTGTGCTCTCCGTGGCCTAGGAAACACCATCTGCAGCTGGGAAACTAACACAAGCTCTGAGTTGGTAAAGAAAACAGATGGCAAACAGAAGCAAATGGTTAAAACGTTCCCTCCACTGCAACACATGTGAAATTCCTTATTCCGATGGGCTGCAATAAGCCTAGGAGTGTCAGTGCACATATAACGTGTTGAAGAATTTTTCTTCAGAAGGAAGTAAATCTGATTTTTATCTAAGCTGGCAATAAATAGGATCAAATATTTAACTGTTTCTGCAGCAAATTCCCTGTTGTTTTTCAATTTTTAGCTTTTTCATAATGCCAGCAAGGTCAGAGTGCAGCACAGATGCAGATCACGGGGTTTGCGAACAAAGATGAAGAGGGTCCATTACAAACACCAACTGTCAAAGGAGAAAAGTAGGTGTTTATTGTAAAGAGCAAACTGTGATGCCAGATAGAGGAACTTAGCTTCACCAACACAGGATTTACTGTGCGTGACTTAGTCAAGTGATTTATATGGATTACACCACATTTTCCTTTTTTGTAGTTTGCCTTGATAATCAGAAAATCTTTTTGTAATTTACATTAATAGCTCTGTGACATTGTGGAAAATATTAAAAAAGACCTTCATATTTTTGGCACCTCCTCCTACCGAGGACTGCACACAATCAACAATCTTTTGAACCGTTCCAAAGGGTTTGGCAATAATTGGAGGTACACCCAAAGTGTCATGAAAGCCCCTGTGCTGAATCCTCAGGAAAGCCGGTCAGCGAGTGTCCAGGTCAACAGTTTTCTTAGGCCCGAGTCGGCAGCCACGCCTTTGCCGGCAAGTCAAAGCATGACACACAAGTCATTTCCATTATCTTAAACCAGTGTTTTTCAATAAAATAATATGTTTTACATTAAGAAAAAGTTATTTTCACAGTTGGAGAACAGTTTCAGACCATCACCTCAGGAGACGTCAAACGGAAATCAGTAAGAACCGGGGAGTTTTCAGCACGTGTTGCTGCCTCCACAGCAGAAGTAAAACAAAGCACAGCAAAGGGCAACGTCGCAATCCAGAATGGAAACTGGAAAAGCCCGAGGTTTGGATTGTAACTACCGTCCTGACCTCGGACAAAAGTTCTTTCATGTTCTGATTTAAATTTTCTTATCAATAAAAAAATTCCTACCCCAGAGTAGGGTTGACTGAGTGACTGAATGGGAAAAAATGACACGTTTTGTAAATGTAAAGAGCTTACCCTGCAGGGAAGTCATGCGGACGCACCACGTACTGTTAGTAATGTTCTGTGACACACTTGCGGCTTAACCTAGTGAAAACCGATCTATCATAAAACTGCTATTAAGGCTGGTATGTTGGAAGGAAAAAAATAAAATAAAAAAATTGAAAAGATATTATTAGAAGCTGGAGGATTTTCATGCAGCCTACATGCCAATTCATGAAGTGGTACTTAAAAAGTACCTATCCAAAGAAAAGCGTAAAATGTAGGATGAAGTGTATGGTGGTTAGGAGTGGGAACTGTGTGAAGTTCAGTTCAAACCGCAGCCCCAAATTCCAGCTGAACTAAGGTGAACTTTTTCCAAAACTCTCCATCGGGATTATCTGGCTTTGTCACTTCTATATTTTGACATTTATGAAATGACAGTATGAAAGTATTCCAAGGAAAATTAATGTGTCTGCCATCCACAGCAAAAGGTATTTTCAAAGAAGTCTTGAGAGAGCTTTTGCAAAGATGACCAGTCCAATTTTCACAAGGGAAAGTTTCAGTTAAGTTTTGAAATTTGGGGTATTTATTCAGCATGAATCACACCTCAACTATGAACCTTTTGAGGCTCTGACATAAGCTATGAACATCAGAAAAATTCTGAAACACATCTTCCAAAACAGTTACCATTCAAAGGTAAATACATCTGGCTTTTCTTCCACCTCTGTTGTGCCTTCTTCGTAAGCTTTGGGGAAATCTTCCTCAAAACTGGCTCTGTGTCAGCCTTGGGCACTAAGCACAGCTACCAAACATACCTACCTGTGTATTGTATATTTGCAACTGCTTAATAAGTTGTAAAAATGCATTTTGCTCCCTATTTTTTATTAGTATAAGAGACTGTAAAGATAATAACTCAAGGGCACCGAGACGTACTCAACAAAACACTGGTCCACAGTAGAGTCAGTTAGTTCCCACACGGTTCTCCAGCTAGCGACAGGGCTTTGGAGAGCTAGTTGGGCTTCCTAAGGAGCACGAACTGAGAACTGCCGCTAAGTAATGTCTTTCTGATTTTCAAAGCTGTCAGTACCCACACAAGCAAGAGAGCGATGCTTGGCTACAGACCTCTTGTCGCGCTGCTCTTCCACCCCCTTTGCCAGGGCTGTTCACATGATGTAAAGAGGAGGAGGTGAAACTTGGCCCAAATACTTGCTATCACTACTGTATTAGGCCTTTGGGCTATATGAAGCCAACAACTAAACTTTCTGATTTGGGAATGTAAAGAAAATCTAAGCTTTCATTGTTAAACCACAGCCAAATCTCCTTCCAAAGATATGCAAGACCTTTAACAGCTTATCCCTGGGCCAGAAATCAGTAAGCAACTGTAGCAGAAAGCTGAGCGGCACCTATACTTTCCCCACATATGTATTTTTTTTCACATGCAATGAATCATCCTAAAAAAGAGCCTTCCAAAAACTTGGAGACTAGCTGGATGCATGGAGTTCAGATGATGTGAGATTAGAATATACTGGAATGAGAGCAGCAAAACTGACTTTTACAGACTGAGCCAGAAAGGAGAAAATGAATCTCTCAAACACCAATCCTTAGTATCTTAGAGAGGGATCTCTATTCTGTGTATTGAATATTAAGCAGATAAAATCAGGTAAGAGAATAAGCCTCCTCATTTAAAAATAAAACCACAGGCATCAGTTCCCCTCAGAGCGTAGCAGTGATCAGATCTGTTAACTGTATATATCAAAGAAAAGATACGATGAATTAGCACCAAAGGATCAGGCACCGAATTTTTGCAGGTCCTCACTGCTCCGCATTTTTGAGATGCCAGGAATTAGCTAAAATGTAATTACATTTGAACAGGATTTACTTCCAATTTTTGCAACTGTTAGGATACCAGCTAATGTTAACATCTGGATCAGACCAGCTCCAGAATCCACCCTAGCCTGAGCTAATTTGGTATTTTATCATATTAATTCCAATCTCAGCAGTGACAATAAACAAACATTGTCCACATGCTGAATAAGAAGAACGAAGGAAAGGCAGACATTTATCTGTTAAATAAAATACCAGTGATTAATAAATCACATGTTTATATCTCTTTGGGGAAATACTTCTAATACAAAGCAACTCCAGCCACAGCATTCCGGGCCAAATCAAATACTCATATGAAAAGGCAAAGACAATTTCTGCCAGTTCCAATGTCCAGAAAAGCTTTAAAAATTGGAAAAATGAAAGCATTTGCCCTCTTTCCATGAAAACCCAGAGTGCTGGGCACCAGGAAACACAATGTTCCTACTGATCTCCAGTAACAGGGATGAATAATAATAATTTCAGAGTTATGAGAAGTAATTTGACACATTCCACCGTGTGAAAAAAATTAGCCGTTTCTTTTGAAGCTGTACAGACTTCTATAAAAGATAACTGCATTTAATAAGAATTTGAAAATTTTTTCCTATTGTCCAACTGAAGATAAGATGCTTCTCCCTCAGCTACAGATTTGGATAGGCTGTCAGAACCACAACAAAAGTCAAAAGCAGAGTGTTCTTTTTTTTTTTAAACTTGAGTATCACTTTTCCTTATTTGATGGCTAACAGCTCGCTTATCAAGATGATCCACTTGCAAAGGTACATTTCAGAGAAAGTAGTCAGTTCCAGGAGGACGAAAAGCAATAGCTGCAGGAACACTTTAGACAAACTACTAACACAAAGCCGAATACTAGTGGAAACAATATAGTTTTTTTCAACAAAACAAAAAGAGATGCTAGGGAAACTTTGGAAAGTATAGCCACTTACAGTCAATTTGAAATTCAAACAAAGACAACTAAAGAGCCAACAACAATTACAGAAAAAAACAGGCAACAATTGAAAATGAAAATGGACAGTAAACATCATCCGGTAGTTTTGGTTCTGTCTCTACTTCTCACCCATCTTACAATCGGCAAACCCATTTCATTTTGAATGCAAAGGGAAGACATTCTGACAAGAACAGCCTTGACAAAGAATATGAAAAGTTTAGCAGCTTTTCAATGAGTGAGTCAGATCCAGCTTTACTTTCTAGTGAAGCGAAGTAGTCTGGAATATAAAGCTAATGTTCTTTACCATATCTCCATCTCCACAGATATAATCTACTCCATGTTTAGTTTTCTTGTTTAAAATTCTATAGCCCCCTATTTAAGTACTCACATATCTATGTTGTATCTTGCAGTAACAGCAGAAATCTGTACACATTTGGGAAACTTTTCCAAAATGCCTGCTCTGATTGGGGTCACTTGGAAAGGGATGCAAATTACTTCCTATTTTTCCTACAGTTAAGTCAAGTCATTTTCCTGAAAAGTATCTCCCAGCATACTGGTTGTAAGACAATCTTCACCAGTCATAGGAAGTTGAGGTATTTCTACATCACCTCTGCTCTCCAAAGATCAATCCGTGCAACAACACGGCCCCAGCTATAGCCCATTCTTGATCCACCAGCTCGGCCCTGCTTTTCTGTGTCCTGTTTTCCCCCCACTATGGCTACTTGAAGTTTATAATCTCCATTTTGATAACAGAAGTAGATACCGTGTTCAAAAACTAAAATAATTCCAGGTTGAAAACCCATATTCCAAATAGTTAAAGTTGGGATCCTACCAAAACCCATCAATTTAAGGCAAATTTGGCATTTTTAGGCTAAAAAATTCAGTTCTGAATGGATGATATGCCAAAAAAATTCAGCTCAGAAATATTAGAACAGTCTCACCATTTCTAAAAAGATATTCTCCCAAATGCCTTGTCTGACCAGTTCCAAGGTCTCTAGAAAAATAATCCACCTTGCTGTATGTTCCATTGTATGAAACGTCAGGCACACTGGGTCACTTCTAGCAAAATTGGTAGCAAATGCCACTAAGCTTATAATAGATAAACTTCAACCCTGTTGGAAACGTTCTTAACGGAATTACTGGGAAAACTCTGATAATCTTAATCTCCAATGGCATCATGCTAGTAGGCCAAAGAAAGTCAACAAAATGCTATTATTTTCTCTTTGCATGTTGTAATGCTTTGGATTCAGCTGTAAAGGTACAGTTGTAGCAAAGAAGTCAGCTGCTGTGTCAAAAGTATCACCTCAAAGTAAAGATAGACAGCAGAAGAGAGGCAGCATTTTTCCTTTGACCTTGAGAAAGTCAGCTGGAAACAACATCTGTAACAAAGCCCTTCTAGATGCGTCCTGCCTACCTAGCTATTGGTGGTGCCCATGGTGCCAGCACAGCAGACAGTTGAGTGTTTTATCATTATTTACATCTGTGCAAACAGAACAACTGTGATCATGTGACAGGAGGAGAAGTGTATACCCACTTTGCACAGCTGTACATGATGACTCAGCCCGGATCTGGCAGAGTCACACGTAAGAAAGAGCGCTGGGTCAGCTCAAAGGCCTGTGCAGCCTGTCTCAAATAACAGTCTTAACGGGATACATATGAGTGTGCAAGATTTACACTTCTTTTATGTCCTTTTAGAGATAGGGGGATTGCACACAGTATTCTAGATATGAGCAAGCCACAGATTTATGCAGTGGTATAATTCTCTAATCCTGTCCTAACAATTCACAATAATTGATCTATTTATTTTTCCCCCCTGTTGCCAAGCTCTGACCAGCTACTTCCATGGAACTACTGTAATAACCCCAAGATCTTGCTTTTAAGTGATAATGGTTATCTCTGAGCCCATCATTTTATGTGTGAAGGTAGTATTATCTTTTTCCCCACGTGCATCATACTGTGCACCACTGGTTTACACTGAATTTCATCAGCCATTTTATTGTCCAGTCAGTCTCATAAGGTCACTCTTCAATTTGTCACAATTTTTTTTTCATACAACTTTAGTATGGTACCTAATCCTGCACACTGTGATAGAGGCTTGAAATTTTATGGACCAGGTTTATCTGGGGGTCATTGAGTGTATGTTTAGATATTACTGTGATGTTACCATGAATTATTCCAGAGAGATAAAAGATTATCTCAGGAAGATATTCAATTCTATTTGCCACTAGAAGAATATGCTATGATATGAATTTCCAAGGGTTTTCATCTTTCTCTTAAGTTTACTTGCATCTTGGTGATAGTTTTAAGGTGCATTCTGTAACCCAGGAAGGAGTGGCTGGAAAACTAAGTTCAGGTTTAGCTTGGTAATAAATTCCAGAGCTAAAGAGAAAAATATGCCCTCCAGTTGCTGTAAGTTCAGGTGCTGGTAGTCACGTGAAGTACTGACGTACCTTTTGTAAAACACAGTATAAAACATACTGGTCTGTTAAGTAATCAGTGATTTGAAATATAATTCATGCTAATCCTTCTGCAAATCACGCTAATTTGGGCTGGGCTGTGGGAAGATCATTTTCCATGAAAACAGAAGCAACTGGATTTCCTTAACCTGCCACACCTCTCCTTTTTCTACACATCCCTTCACTAGCTTCCTACAGACATCGCCCTCGCACATGGGACTCGCAGCATTTGAGACAGCTCCCAAGAAAAGGCACTCCACAGCCCTTCTTTCAGAAGGATCACAGGGTCATTGCTTTCTTTCAAAGGAAAGTCAGCTGCAACCCCCCTTCTCACCTCATACAAACATGTTTTATCTGCAAAACAGCATCAAAATAGCTGTATAGCTAAGTTTTGAACCCCTCTCTCCCACCTAAGGAAGTCAAACAAGCCCTGGGACTGCGCATGAAGGGTCCTGCTAGCAGGGGCTGGGACTCCCCTCTCACCGCACGCGAGAGCCCCGTGACAAGCCAAGAAAGCCACAGTCACTCTGTCTTTGTATGATCCAGTGAATCTCAGCTTTGATGCAAAGTGGAGCAGCTTCAACAATTAAGAATAAGTATGTTCCTGCTCCTCCCCCTGAAAAGAGGATTTCATACATACATACATACTATCTCAAGTTCTTGAACCACAGATTCTTGGGAGAGTCTTTAGGGAAAGTATCCCAAAAATAACATTGCAATATTTTTCCCTAGGCATCTGCTTTTAGCTGGATAAAACAAGAGGCTGGGCTAGATGGGACCTTAGGCCTAACATGGAGTAATTGTTCCTGTGTCGGCAGCAAGACAGATGAATAAGGCAGAGACTCCTGTGCCAGCCTGTGCAGCGGAGCCTGGAAGATGCTTCCCAAAGGGGCATCCAGGCCTTGCAGCTGACCGGTCAGACCAAGCTGCTTTACGAGCCTGCGACAGGCGGGCTGCACCATCGTCCACGGGCCATTATGGAAAGACCTTGCAACGTCTACATCGCTCTCCCAGCCTTATCCCAACCACCACGTGCTTTGCAGGAAAAGCCAGTTCATTTCTGCATGTCTAACTTTCCCCATGGGGCAAACTTTCACCTTGATTTTTTTAAAAGCAGTTGCCTATTAAAAAGCAAAAAACATTGCAATCATAGCACATGATCTTTTTTCTGTAGTCATGAGAGGCGAAGGACCTCTTTTCTCCCTGTCTTATTCTAGATTCTTCTCTAACAGCTCTGAAAACTTAAAGCCATTTGGTAGCAGCTGTGTGCTGACTGCACACCTGTGCCTGAAATGAAGTGGGGAAAAGTTCAGAAAGGATTATACCGTAGGTGCCAGAACGTCTCATTTGTTCCAGAAACGCTGCAAAGATTTAATACTTTCCCCCCCCTCCCCTTCTTTCGACTGGCTTGTGCTTTGCTCTGAACACACAGATTAGAAAGACAAAGCATCTTCTGGAGAGCACAGAGCCCTTGCTGCTAGGCACAGAGCAAAAGTTTCCATGAATCTCTGTTGATCCTGGACCTGCACTTGCAAAGCTATATTGATTCAGGACAAAAATAGGACTTTGGCCGGGCACCATGGCTTTCCATAGATATCTGTTCATCAGCAAGCCAAAGCAAACTGTGCTAACAGTGAAAAAAACACCATTCTGAGCAACTAGACAATACTAAGCTCGGTAATGTCTGCAGCTGCAGGGACCATACAGTCAAGTGCAATTAGGGTGTACTCTCAGGACAGTATTTCTGATTATTTCCTCATCTCCCCCTTCTTTTATGTTTAAGAAGATTAGAAAGTTGTATATGCAGAGCTTAAAAAACCAGAAACACAAAAAGGAGCCTCTCAACCTGTAGAAGTTCAGAAAGGGACAAGTTAAGTAAGTCACTAATGATTTTTTTATACGGCATGGCACCACTTTGCTGCTGCTGATTCACCAACTATAGTCTTCCTTGCAGGGTCACATGTTCCTTTAAGTTCTCTCTGGAGCTAAACAGTCTAAAGTATGGGAACCCCCATAATTTAATCTTACTACATGAGGGCTGCTTGCCAGAATGTAGCGCTGGCTTTATGCCATGGACTTTTATTTAAATCTTTCCCCAGAGTAGCTCTCACCTTGTTCCCACCTTTTCTCTCTCAATGCAATGCCCTGCAGTTTCTCCTCCAACTCAATGCTCAGCCAATACCCTAGCACAGTTCTGAGAATGCTGTTGTTAAAGGTGTTATTTGAATTAAAAATAACCCCCCAAACCTACTGGCAGATATTAATTAATGCTAGCATGGTATTTTCTGCACCATGCATCTTTTCCTCTCCATCATCATCAGTAAGGTTTTGAAATAAGCAGCATTCTTTTGAAAGGCAAAACTCAAAAGCTGAGCCCAGGCATTTTTCAAGAAGTAGGATTATAAATGTAAAACCTTGCGACATTTCAAGTTAGGTAACTATTTTCCCTTTTATAGTATCTGATTCTTGTGGTTAATAACTGTGTAGATTTGGTGAGTGTTCAACAGCTGGCATGAAGTACTGTGGGATTTTTTAGCATTAAAGAATCTGTGAGAGATACAATTTCCTTCTAGACCCCTTGTCTCTCTATTAATCCATCAAAATGAAGCAATGCAAAGTCTAATCTAACTTTAGCTACTCTCAGAATCCTTCTCCATAAGCCATTAGTCACACAGATGCCCCCTCTCTTTAAAAACCCATAGGCACCTCCGTTCTATCTGGTAGCGATAATGCGTCACCTGTGGGAGTAAAGTAAAAGAGTATTCCCCAACAGGAATATAACTTCTTTAATAGGATATGGTTTTCCAGAAGGGGGAAAAAAGGAATTTTCTTCTTCTAAGAACAAGTTTCAATACATTTAGCAACTTTCAACGGAGTATTTGTGTAATCCAAAGTTCATAATTTCTCTGTCTCCCATGAAAGTCTTTTAGCACAGCAACTGAATTCAGAAAGAAGAAGGGAGGTCAGGTATTTCTCATCATGAAATCCAAATCAAGCAAGAGTCTTGGGTTTGGGCAAAGATGAAGGCAAGAAAGAAAAGCAGGCTCTTCCCTGAGGGACGGAATGCATCATACGAACTTCCAAGAAAATCAGAAGGGGTTTCCATTCCCTGTAAACAGGAATACTCTATTCATCAATCCCATCTTGAAATAAATACTGCAGGTTTATAAATACTTCTCATTTTATACAATGGGGGCCCAGGCCAAAACCCAATCTTCTAGCCCCTCTACAAAACAGGGCCAAAAATAGACTTGCAAACTGTCTGTGTTTAAACGGCCGAGTTTACATCCAAACATCACTGATCCTTTGGGTGGCTGAAGCAGGCTGATCTGGGAGTTTCAGTACAGTCACTGCCATGTATAGCTCTAAATCTCAGACACATGTTGTTCTCCGTCCCTAACTTCCAGCTAGCCGGTCATTTGTACAAGCAAAGTGGCCAGCATTCAGCTTTCATTCTCCATTGAAACTACCACCAGAGAGCAAAGAAGAAAAGATGAATTACAGATTATAACAGCTCCAGCATGCAAGTGCTTGGGCAACTTTCTTAGCAGTGTGCTGAGCTGAGACGTTAACTCAACCCAAGCGCCTGCTACAGCTAAAGCTTCCTCAGCGCCAGCTGCTGTGAAGTATGGGAGCTATGGTACACCTTTGGTCTAGCTTGAGTGAGATTACCCCCCCCAAAACCCCCCACACACATGCATTTGCAGAATGGTTAGGCTTCTAACATGTCATACAGCCCTGTCACAGAGGGCTATTTTATAATCATCCCTGGCCTGACTTGAACCAAAAACGGGGACTGCAGGAACAGGCAGTCCCACGGCACTTGGCATTCAGTCGGCACATCACCTTCATGGTGCTTTTTCTTCCCCACGAGACTCTGTTCTCAGACTAACCTGAGGGTACAGCTGGAAGACTACATTTAGTAACCTTTTGCTGATGGTCTGTCTCCAAGTGTCTGCAATACTCAGATCTCAGACTTAAAAAAGGATTTCTTCATAGACCTCCACTCCACAGTTTTCACTAGACTCTCATTACTATTTCTTAGAGATGCAGGTCCAATAAATGCCCTATGCAACACAGTGCGGCACTGAACACAACCTCATACTTCTGGTTTAATGTTAAAAAATTAAATCCTTTTGCCATAAGTTACTACCCAGGTGATTCAGTAGCACTCCAAAGACCTTATTCATTCAGTAAGAAGTGTTTCCCACATTTCCCTTAAGAAGATGAAAATGTCTCATACACCAGCTTAACCTTGGTTTTCATGACTTTCAGTAACTTGCTCCAAAAGAATTGTTATCCCGCAGAGGTTTCCATGCACCCCTTGAAGCTTAATGCCCCAAGTGATTCAAACAGATGAGGAATGGTTCCTGGCTATTCAGAGTGTCTCTGTGTGTATTTTTTTAAACCTGTCCTGATTGTTTGTGATATATTCGTCACCACAGAATACAAGCATCCTTCAATTTAAAGTGTATAAGATCTTCTACAGTAAGAATTTAAACTACTTCATATGTATAATTTCGTTCTATTCCAATTATTTTTGATGCTCCATCATGATATCTGGGTATGAAATCTGATACCGGGACTGACAGAGGCAGCACTACTTTGACCAGGTCTGTGGTAGCCCTCCCAGACTCGGTCTAGAATTGCGTCCCCGCTGTGCTAGCTCTTGTGTAATACAACAAAGGACAGGCCGGTGCCAAAGAAATTATCATCCAAGTACTTTAAATCTTATTTTGCATTTGTGAAAAGTGATTCACTTGTAATCACTCAGTAAGTTAATACAAAATGGGATTCAAGTACACAGCAAAGCTACAGTGCTTAATTCACTAGTGCTTAGAAGATGTTTTGAAATCCTGTAATAGGAAGTTTCTAAAAAGGACAAGAGATTAAAGTAAAAGCTTGAAGACTGTCAAAACGCAACAGTTGCCATTTGCTTCTACACAGATCTATCTGGGAAACTGTTCCACAGCCAGTATTTAATGGCTTACATACTGTATTTTTTCAAAAGCCATTAGGGCCTTAGAAATCCCATAGTGGTTATTTGGCATGACTAGAGAACTTTTATGCCAGAAAAACATTCTGCCTGCCAGGATGAGGTAGAGGAGGCTCCTCTTTAATTGGGTTGGTGATCAGTTCTCTCAAGAAGGGGCTTTTACTTGGTTATTCTGAGCCACTTGCTCAGGGATGAGAAGGAGAAAATTAAGCATGTGAGCAGCCCAGTTAAAAAGCAAACACACAGAAACATGCTGTATTAGATCAGAGTGAAACTTTCAGTCTGGGTTTCAGAGACCCCTTATTGAACAGATGGGGGAAAAGTGCTTTTAGATGGTATTTTTAAGAGCTGAGCCTTAAAAAAAAGAGAGAGAGAGAAAGAAAGAAAAAAAGGTAAAAAGATACATTAAAGAGAGAAAGTTATTTACAGCTTTTGCTTCCATTTTAATTTCCTCTCAAAAAGAATAGCTAACTCCATTTTACAGAAAGAAAATCACGCACATATTTATAGCATTTCTAAGATTCTGCTTTAAACACACATCTTCACTCCCAGTTCCAACCTCATCTACATTAAGTAAAAAGAAAGTTCAAAGATCATTGAAAGCCCTACTATCACACTGACATTACATCCTGATAAGGACCAGAACCAAGATCTCTCCAGCTACCTATATCATACCATCGAATCATATCACCTATTTAGCTATTCACTTCCCCGCAAAAAAGAAATTATATTAATCAGTGTCTACAAACGTAAACCACTAAATTCACATCAAACTACAAGGCACTCTCAAAATTAAAAATATATATATATATCTGTTATTTTCCCAGTTCAGTAGTTTCTTCTCACACAGCCTATGGATAGAAGAAACACCACACAGAGGAGCTGCAAAACTCAGAAGTCCAGATTATACTGAAGACTCAAGAGATTCCTCTAAATTGAATTAGCTTCCAAACTCCTAGATGGTTATGTTAATTGAAGCATAACGGTTTTATTCTCCTTTTACTCACACTGCTTTTGCATCAAGACACTTACCCTAATCTCTTTATTTTCAGTTATCTTTATGAGGTAAAGAATGAGACCTGTTATGTTCAACCTGTTATGACTCCTCCTATACATACTCTCCTTGCAGCTTAAGTCCAGGATTTCACTACAAAGGCACCCAAATTATGTAAAGTTTAGGAGAAACTGGCTCAAGGTTTCGCCTTTCTTTTCCATGCCATTTCTCAGCACTTCAAGTCAGTGGAAGGTGGCTCATTCACCACCAGTTACCTTCAGAACTTGCAATAGGTTTTTCCAAGTGAGCCCTTGAGAGCAGGCACAACAGCAGAGCTACAGAAGCGCAGTGGCTGCAGTGACTGCGTGGATTAACGAAGCACTAGATGGCACTCCAGCATTCAGGTCTTAGAGCAGAGGCTGCTTTAGAGCCCTCTTCTCACCTAGCTTTTAAGACAAAACAGGTACCTCAATTTGATTCAGATAATGAATGAGGATTTTTATTTAGGTGGCAATGTGTCTTAAGAAATACCATCTAATACACAAGTACTAGATTTCAGCTACAAAAATCATGAGCTCTATTGTTACATGAATGAATTTTAAAAATGAGTCAACAATCCCGCTACTGTAGAGAGTTTAAAAGCAACCATTAGACTAGAGCAAAATATTATGCTGACATGTTTCTCTTCTTCTTGCCACTAAACAATCAGGAAAAATTTTAATTAATTTCTGAAAATGCAGCAGAGTACCTCCATAAATGCTGGACGAGTCAGCACGGCTGATGGTATGCAAAGATTCAGCCCTCCTGAGACAACGAGGTCTCTGTGTGCTTTGCCAGACAAGGTGGAGCACACCTATATCCCGCGCTATTAGGGTGCAGGAGGTGCTGGTGTCTCAAGACAATATAAAGATGGGAAAACTCAGGCTTTGAGCAATCAGATGATATGCTCAAATCTGTGTCAGCGCAAGGAAATGAACCCATACCAGTTCAGCGACCTATCCAGGAGGCAGTCCTTCCCGCTTGGTCCCAGCAAGACTTAGGACTTGCTTCAGGCGCCCATCAAACAACCGGCAGCAGACTGCTTCCATGCAGGGCTTGTCCAGAAGTTCAAAGGATTTGAGCACAGTAGTTAGCCTGCAAGTGGATCACAGCACCCTTTTCAGAACAATCCCATACATTGATTAATTTCAAATAAAATTGATTTTCTCCTTTTCTGAAGCAAGCGTAAAAGGGGGTCTTCTGCATGGTCTGCAAGTTATTGCCAAGAAACTTCATTAATGCAGAGAAAGAGCAATATCCAGATGAGCACTGAATTTCAGGTGTATTCTAGATCGCTGAAACAACAAAACACCACAGCAGAAAGAGAACCCAGGAAGCTATGGTAAGGTGATGCTATGGAAAGCAGCAGTGGAAAAGATGACTAATAGATAAGGATGGCTGAGGAAGCAGAGAGACTGGAGGAATAAGAAAAATTACACAAGCAAAGACAAATATGCAATGGTATTATTTCAAATGATAAAATGCAAAGAGATTTCAGTCTGGCTGAAGTGTAAATTAGATGATTGAAAGTGATTTCACAAAAACCTCTGAAGTTACACCAGGGCACTTGAGGTCAGAATCAGACCCAAGAACCTAATCTCTCACTGTATCAACAAGTTAGCAGGTGGTCAAGAAAGTCCAGCTGGAGACTGGGCTCAAATTTTCAGTGAGCTAATACACTAATCTTTCACTTCTGCAGACCTGGATTGAAAACTTCTTTTAAGATCATGAACTAAAATTAGTCTGCTGGTTTCATTCTAGTCCCCATTTGTGCGCAGCACAAAACCACCATAAAAAGTGTCATGATTGGCAATCTCTCTAACACAGGCCCAGTTCTGGAATAGCAGGAAATGTTGTAAGTTAGGACTAAAGCACACTGGCACAGCTGTGTATGGAATTTTATACTCTGCCCACATTGTGCTTGCCAAAGCCAAATGTTATTTCTCCTCGACTTTCCCAAGTGCCACATTCACACTAAGAAAAATAAAAGAGAGAAGGGAAAAGAAATACAGAATGAATCATTACAGTCACAGGAACCAATACTGCACTGATTCACACTCTGTACATCTGCAATAAAGGCAGCGATAACACATAGCAAATAAATATGCACAGCTTATTTACAGTATGCCATTTTGATTTCTTACATAGTACACAGCTTTTTTTTGTCCCGTTATAATGGGGCGCATGGGCTAACTGGGTCTGTAACTTTTGAACTGGACTAAGTTGAAGTATTGCAAAGCTAGAAGATTCTTCCACTCAAGTCAGCTAAGCTGGGATGGGCCCTGGTGACCAAACCTGGAAACATGCTCAAATTTGAACATAAAATATTCATAGTTACTCAAGACAGTTCACTGGATGAACTCCAGCCACATGAAATGAAGATAATCAGCCACGTGTCAATAAGAAAAATCAGATTCAAGTTGTAAGTCCTACATAACATGTATTAACACAGGCTGTCATATTCAATAGGTAGAACACAAAAGAAGGTCTCCTGAACTACACTTATCCCTCCAAAATCATTTAATATTGAGACAGATTTTTTGCAAGTAAAATTTCTCCCATGCATGATGAAACTTTCAGCCAAAGCTGGCAGCAAAAATAAGGTCTTTAGCAACAAACAAGGTAATGTAAAAATGAGCAGGTTTTGGCAGATATGATGTCTTAAAGATAACAATAAAGGAACACACAAGAATGAGTTAAAAGAAAATAACAGAGAATCAGCTCATGTAGGAGCTTAATGAATTGTTCTGTTTGACAGCTATCGGCCATGAATAGCATGACTCTGCTACAGCACAGAATTGAATGAGACTAGCTGACTGGAATTAAATAAAGCAGGACAGTAACTTTTGCCAGCAAAAATACAAAAGCCAGATAACAGTAGCAGCAGTAGTTGCTGTTAATCCCAGGAAACAGTTTTTCTCCTTTTGGCAAAGTAGCCATTCTCCCCAAGAGCAATTCTCATTCTGAGGCCAAGGTGGTGCTCAAATATAGTAAGAAAGAGCCACCTTTCTCCAAGGCTACCTGCTCCCACCCCAGCCCTCCCAGGGCACTCGAAAGGAAAAGAACCGACACAAGCGTCTCTCCAAAGGAGGGCTTCGTCCTTCCCGCAATGGAGGTCATTCGCATCGCTATTAACATCAAACGCGCACAGTCAGAACTTCCAGATTAAAAACTGAATGTTCTGTGAATTTACCCGTTTATCTACAAATTACATTTTCCAAAAAAAAGTTCCACGTGCCTTGTCTGGAGTATATTTTGACAGCTCCTGTATAAAAAAAGTTTCTATTAACCTCTAGATAAACATTGCAACCTCTCCAACTAAGCCTTTGAGTGCTCACTTACAGTTTTTTGGGTTTTTGTGTCACTAGAGTTTGCTTTAGTTTCAAAGATCCCATGAAAGGTGGTCAGCAAACACTAATAAGACTCCTGGTATTTTCCTCCCAGCAAAGAAACTCACTGTATGACTAAACTGAGTAGTGCTTATGAATGGCGTGGACTCCACCGGTTGTTGTGCTGTCTTGTAGGCTCCAGCCTCCAGCAAAAGCAAAACCTGCAGTAGGTGTGTAGGACTGCAAAGCAGGAGTCAGGTTCTATTTCTGTAGCTACAAAAAAAACAAGTAAAAATAACAACTAGCACCTGAAACCGGCCAGAGAGTTGAGGGGTTTTAGCTGTGCACCTGCACTGTGCCCCCTCTGCTCCCATTTCATTTGCTCCCCGAAGTCACACTCACTGAAAAACTGGAAACAAAACCATACTTTCCGCCGTGCTTAGAGCAGGTCAGGGAGTGCAACGTGAGTGTCAACGGGCCTAGCTAAGAGAGCACAGGTAATGCCCTGCGTCCCAGAGCTGCTTCCAAGCAAAAGGTCTGTACAAAGTGCATCAGCATATCGATGTGAAAGTGGGGCAACAAACTACACAGCAATGAAGCATATTAAATAGTAAAGGATGAGTTTGTTTCTTTCTTAAAAACACCAGCAAAACTTCAAACTAGATTATAGAGGAAACTTGACAATTCCAAATAAAAAAAATTTCATTTTCACTTAAATATTTTGGATTCATCTGGAGATGAAACATGCAGTAATAATTAATGGACAACCCCATGCTGGAAAGTTCAATTTTTATTTCAAGTCCTTTGTAGTTCACAGTTGTTAATAATCCACTATTGATGCAATAAATGCGTATGGAAAAATGGCACAAAGCCTCTAAGAACAGAATCCCAGGGTATCTAGTGATATCCTAATTAGACGGTACAGCAAAAACTCTGCATGGAGCTCTAGAAAAAGCCTCAAATACACATAACACTGCCATGAAATAAAAAAATAAATAAAATTAAAAAGAAAAAGAGAGATCTAGATTTTTAAAAAATATGTTTAGTTTATAATGGTGGGGAACCCTTCCCTGTAGCAGCTCCCTCCTCAGTCACCTCAGCGCATAGCAGTGGTAGCTGAGCACTTTTGGCTAATTCACACCATTCTAGCTCACTTGCTTACACAGGTGTGAGCTGCCGGACCTGGCTCTTTCGCAGACAGCTGCGGGAAGGAAAAAAAAATTCTCGGACCACAGACCAAAAGCAAAGTAGGGAAGAAAGGAAAAAATCAATTGACTTCTGCTACCGAGTAAAAACTTTACAGCTGTTTTAAAAAGGTACTGAGCTACCAATTTGCTTTTCTATCCCACCAGCTATTAGGCACACTCCTGGCTTTAATAACCGCTTGCTGCTCCAGCCATTTGTGTAATACAAAAAGGAATACAGGGCAAGCAAAACTTGCTTAATTAGAAATGCTGTTTGCTAGGCATTCAGAGGAGGTTACAGAAACGCTTGTTTCACCGTGATATTCAATCAAATGAAAAAATTCCTTGAAACAGGATGTTTCCCTTATATGAAATGTGTATTGTTCATGCTAATTACGGTGATTCACACAATACAGCAGCTGCCATAAAATCACAACACGGCTACACGAACAAGTTAGCGCAGGGTAAACCAAGTCACGAACCTTTAGGGTACATCACCTGTGCCGTGGTAACTCTGCGTAAATGTTTTTACCCCATGGTAAATTAAAAGTAGCTGATCCCTATTCAAAGAGCTGTTGAAAGCATTTCTGCTCCTTTGCCAGCTAGTCCTCTGGTTTTGAACAGATGTGGTCAGAAACCGTACGAGACCAAGTCCTGGCGGAAACGACAGTCAAGACACTACGACCCACTAGCAAGAAGCTAATACCAGCCCTGCTTAAAATGTTGTAACTCTTATCACAAGCTTCAGGGAAAACACAATTTTGCCTGCGCTTTCTGGGTTTCTTTCTAAGCAATTTCCTACTCAAAATGCCTAGAGAAGCAACTTGGCCACTAACACAGCATTTGTGTGCGGTTGCAATGCAACAGATACTTCAGAAAAAGTGTACTCCAAGCGAGTGCTTTAACTCATATTCGTTCTTTACAAACATCTTGACATATGGAGAACATTATCTTGGCTGCTCATCATGACCTTTGGTTTACATGACTTGTGCTGTTGTAATAGCAAGATACATGTATGTAGTTAAAAAGTGAAGAACAGGCTATTTGAGTGTGTACACAGATACACGGATTGTGTTTCCAGCACCGTCTAGGGAATTTTGACATATAATATAAACAATTCTAATGAGTAAGAGAGGTAACTAAATCTTCCTAGATTTCCTAAAAATGTTTTCCTCATATGCATAACATTTTGAACAGCAGCAGCAGTGCTTACTGGAATTAAGAATTATTTTTGTAAGTTTTGGGTTGCATCTAACGTAACTAAATACAAAGTCTTTGGAACAAGCCTTCCCATAACTCAGTATTATTAGCTACTATTAATCCAGGAATTTAGCTGAAATTCAAAAATTTCTGGGTTGTTTCTGTTAGAAGGAAAATATTTGCGCTTCTACAGCTCTGATTCTAATTCTCTCTAATTCTCTCTAATTCTCAAATATGGATAGTTTTCAGATAGTCTTATCTTTTCTCTTCTCAGAAGCAACAGAGTTTAAGTGCTATTATCTCTTACGCTTGTCAAAGCTCAACTTAGCAACTGCAAATCAATCATCTACAAGTCACCTCCTTCATCTGAGCCATATTATTAAAGTATTTAATGCCTGAATTTGTAAGTCAGCCACTTTTGGCATTTTTGTGAAGATATTAGCCACAATAAAACACCAGGTGATTCATTCATCCATTTTAATAGCTATCCAGGTTTCTTTTCTAAATTCCAGATATCCATTTTGAAAACCGTTTCTCAAGTTTTAGATGGGTATGCCTCCCCAGACAGTGCCTCCATCTGAAACCCATGAGACAACGCAGTTTTGGATCTACTATTTAGTTGTTTTAGATACTCTAGTCTAGTAACTCTTGCTGAACTACTTCCATATAGATCAAAGATCCCATTATACATGCAAAGCTTAACCCTCATTATTGCTGTTTAAGTGGCCAGTCTTAATCAAAACTGGGGTTTTGGTAACGGTATCTCAGAACTTTGCCTTGGAGCTTCATTTCTCTCTGTTCCTTGAGCTAGAAGAAGGCTGGATGCCTGTGGCACTTTGTTCTACCCCGCTTCATATCCGTAAAAGTCCTGTGGCCCATTTTTTCCACAGGACCAGCATCTAACTGAACTGTTTCCCTCAGCTTTTTGTATTTCTGCCACTACTCCTTGGGGGTGGGGGAGCTTTTTTTTTTGGTTGGTTTGTTTGATTAAGATCACATATTAAAAGACAAAGCTGTACAAAAAAGGCTTCCATGATCAGCCTCCATCATCCTCATTAATGATGATTTTTTTTTTTAAACTGCTCCAAGGAATGATTAAAATTCAGTGGCAAATTCCATGGTCTCCTGGGGGTGCCTCCGGTCTCCTTTTGCTGATCTTGCTCTGCAAGTCCAAATCCAGCTGAGCATCTGCTCCTAGACATCTATTCCCTGGAAAGGCAGTTGATAAACTGGAAATCCTCAAATTGCAAGCCACTGAACCAGACCTACCAAGATGGTCTCCTCTTCTCTTCCTAGTGTTTAGCTATGTTGAAATTGATGATTTACCCCCGAACCCACATTCAGCGTGTGCATCACTTGATGGCATAAGTCTCTTCTGAGAGTAAACTCTGCCAACACTGTTTGACTTGGGTTACTCAGGTTAGCTGACAAAAGCATCTCCCCTCCCTTTCTCTGTCCCTGTCCAGCTATTCAACTGAGGCATGGTATTGAATAGAATCAGATATGTTATTAAGTCAGTTTTCCATTATTTGGACTTGAACAATTTGTCTTCTCCCTTTTGGTGATTTCTGCATTACCAAAAAAACCTCAATAAATGTCCCATCCCATTCAAGTCCTCTTACTTCCTTAAACTTTTGACATAGCAGATCTCTGCAGAGAAATCCAGAGCTTTCCTGGTCTCCTGTGTTCCACTTAAGTTATTCCTGATGTTGGGAACCACAGATCCATCCCAACATTGCACACCACTGTGAAATATTTAGCTGAGTTTCACAATCTATTCAGACACTTTTGCAAGCATTTCCTGGCCTTTTCTGGTAAAAACTTTAATCATTATTCTACTACTTCTTGTGAAACCTCCAGGTTCACTTCTAGCGCTTTTTGGACATTTTTGAATTCCTGAAGCATCTCCACTATTCATTCCATGTTGGTGCAAGGACTGATACCTGATTACAGTTCTTTTTGACCTGAATAAGTTCGCAAACTTCAGAGTCTTAGAGATTTGAATGACTCAAGACATGATCCCATGAATCAAGTATTTTTACTGCCCCCCTCCATATAAAGTCCTATATTCCTAAATGCAGCAGGAATCAAAAGAACAGTTCTCTGTTCACCAACACAAGCCTCTTTCTAGGTAACACTCATTCCAAAGCATTCCTTTCTTCTCAGCTTCTCCTTACTACCAGAGCTCTTGTGACTATGTCTGTTGCTTCCCTTCTGCCGCTTCTCACACCCTCTGCTTTTTGCAGCATTTTCACAGTCTCATAAACGTTCAAATAATGAGGTTCTGCTACCCATATTTGTACTCCACATGCATTTGTTCTGTAAGCCTGTGTCTGCAAGGGAGGCTTCTCCCATTTAGTTTCAGAAGGAAGATCTGCTGCTGAAAGCCTGCCTGATACCGTTAGTGCCACTTGTGTCAGCTTTTGAGAGCCTACATGTTTGGTTACCATGGCTTAGGCATCTGGCAGCAAGCAGGTAAGCAACAGTAACTCAATTATATACTAGAGCACACAGAACAAAGTTCAGTCTTTGTGTTCTTGGTTTTTCTGGAAGGAACAATAGTGTTGGTGAGCACCAGTTTGTGTGGTGGCCTTTATCACTAAAGCATTAGTCCTCAGGAACCAATCTAAGCAGAGGGCTGTTTTTTCATGTTCAAAATTAATGGCTGGACTTTGATCTCAAAGCACTTAGTTAAAATGGACTATCACAAATTGATTAAGTGGTAGCAGCCCATTATGACAGCAAGACAAAACATGTTAAACCATGTCTTTCACAAAGCTTTAACCAAAAGCATTTTATACCTTGCAATTCTGACAGCCTACATCCATGGACATGGTTGGGTTCCTTCCTCAGTTGACAAGCAGCAACTTGATCAAGTTTACTTGGCTTCAAGTGTGCCCAAAAACTATGTCTTTCTTGAAGTATACTGTCAGGTCCCAGGGGAGAAAAAAGACTACAATACTTCTGCCTCTGCTGTTCAGATTGAACATCTTGTCCCCAGATTTGGCCAATCGCATCCAAGCAGCGCATAGAGCCTTCTGCATTCAACTCGGCTTCACTCAATGGGAATATTAATAATGGAGAATAAAAGAAAACAATTTTTTTTAAGTGCTTGAGAAAGTGAGAGTCTCTTTAGCTGTCAGCTCAATTATTCCTATTAGGAATGAATTTGTTAGTGTTTCCACAACTACAGCATTCCAAAACCCACACAAGAACGCATTAAATGGGGTCGAGAAAAAATAAAGGAAAAAAGTTTTGCTTTTCAAATTAATTACAGTAGAGTTCAATAATTGGGAAATGTGGATTGCAGCAGAACTACTGCAGAATAACAACCATTAACATATTATTCTATAGAACATTTAAATACCGTGAATATCTTCCAGCTGAAATCTGTCCAGATTTTCTTCTATCCAGTGCTTCGTGTTTAGTCCAGGAACATTAATGATGAAAATCTAGACAGCGTTACATTGTGTGAACTATTAGATACACACTGATGATACTTGATTTTATATTGCCTTTGGCTCAGTCAGCTTATAGAATTTAAATGATCTGAATTCTGGCTAGCATCTGCTGTCGAATGAGTAAATAGTAAATCAAACTTAAAACTTCATTATAGATTTGCAAGTCTGTTTTCCTACAGGTCTGGTATACCACATGATGCAATCGAACACATTATTATCTGTCAAGCATCCAAAAATGGGCTAAGTGACTCATAAAACCAATAAATAAGATATGGTCTCTGCCCCTGAAATACCTTACATCGTAAAATTAAAACGAGACTCACAGAAAGGAGAATCCCTGGGGAAGCGAGTTAGCCCTGTAACAGAAGGAGAGACGATGGGTTACACAACACGATATAGGTGCACAGACACGTTACTACAAGGGAAGTAAGAGTGAAAACTCCCGATGTGGCAGCTACTCAGGGATAATAGTCCATGGACATGCTTTTCCCCCGACAGTAAATGTGAGTTAGCTTATTTAGTTATTCTTTTTAGAACTCTGCCCTATTTCCATAGGCAACAGGCTCCAATTTTTCCCCTAGATGAAGGGGTGTTTAGCTGTTCCCTGCTTTTACTGTAATAACTTACTACATCCATGATGTTGGGTTTGAGGCTGTGGGGGAGGAGGGCGGTTTTGCACACACATTCCTACAACACCCATGAGTTTAACTGAGTCTTTGTTACAGAGCAGGCACTAGGTGCTTACAGCAAATTTGTGCTAATATCTCTGCTGACTAACAGTTATTCACATATAAATAATGCCATACAGTTGAACTTTGAAAGCTTTAACTTTATATGCAAAAAAGCCTTAGTTTCGGGCAGCAATAACCAAAAAGTTATAACTGCAGAGCATACGCAGCAGGCATCCCTATGATTTACAATAGAGCCTAATAAAGTTATGCCTCATGGAGAAAGGGGAGGAATTTCACTCTATCCCACTATGCCTGGCTTGTGCGACAGACAGCAGCTGCTACTGAGCTATAATTTGCATGAGGCAGGGTGTATTTCAAGACGGCATTCAAACATCCAAACGCAGCTGTACATATGCTTGACCATACACACACAAAAAGAAATATATGAAATAGTTAAGAAGCCCCCATTACACTTTTCGCTGTAGCTGGCTTTTTGCTATTTGGTGCTAAGCCATTTCTATGTAGAATATATATGTACATGTTTTTTAATTAGAAAGATCTCATCATCATAATATAAACAATGCTTTTGCATGCTGTTAATTCAGATTTGCTAAATCTAGTTTCATCCAAAAGTACATGTATTTGGACAACAGCAACCACAGAGCTCCAAACTTCTACTTTGGTTATAATAGCCAAGGAACACTATAGTGACCCTGGGAATTCACACTGCTAGCAGTGTCTTTCATCTTAATAAATTAAATCTTCAACACCTGACAAGGATTTTTGAATGTTAACATGGCTAATGGTATCAATAAAGAGTATTGATAATTGTTTTCAAACATAATCGGACATACATTACATATATACATTACAACATACATTTTATCAAGCCTGAAAGTTTCCAAATTGCCAAAACATTTTTGCATTTATAGGCACTTTTAACATGCCTTTTAACTGTCTGAGAACCATTCTTTATTCAGGGATCAGATGAAGGATCTGATGAACAACTATTCAAATTCTTGTCTTATCCTCGTCAGTCATACGTTGCCACAGACTTCCTCTACTATAAGCTGTTTGAAGTCTTTTGTCATAACAAAATCAGCATCTCTATAAGCTTTTCACCATTAGAGAAGCTGTATGGTCTATATACACTAATTAATCATCACAATCACTCCTTTGCAAGGAGAGAGTGATATTTTCAAATAGGAAGCTGAAACACAGCAAGGTCAGAAGTGTTCAGCAACTTTAATGAATCCATTCAAGATGTTCAGGACCATATTTTCAGAGTACCTACATACCCCAAACATAGCTCCTGCTGATTGACTCCAGTCAGACCCATACACCTTTCTTAGCACTTGAACACAAGACATGACACTCAAATTGCGTATCTGGAAAACCACCACCACACAAATTCTGGCAGCCCGTCACGGGTTTGATTTTGTGCCTTGCCTAGCAACACAAAGCAACATGATGGCAGGTGCCAGAACAGAATCCCCTTCTCCAGGACAGCATTGACTGATGCTACCAAGAGATGATCCCTTCTCTGCAGCCCCTCTGTCAGCCCTATGCATTAACTACAGTCTTACAGCTGCAAGAAGTGAGGCAAGGGTCCTACAGAAAACAAAGCTCATCAGTATCTGACATGTCTTCCTCTCAAAGCTGGTCCATAGTAGGCACTGAAACAAGCACAGTCACATGGGAAAAACAAACAGTAGATTGAATGTATCTGTGTATCACGAAGCACACATATAAAGGGCTGAATTAAGGCAATGGAAGAACCTTTCGTTTAGCATTTTCTAAACTCTGAGTGCTCTCGCTTGCAACCTTAATGTTTTCAACATTGCACACAAGAAAAAAAAACCAGAAATTCTACCACACAGCATCATGCTGACACCTGTACGATTCATTGTCAGTTATAACCTTTAGATCTACCATGCAGACCTCTGCCATTTGAGCTAAGAGTAACTGACAGTAACAGTAAATAGTCATCCCCCAAGCACACCTCTACGAAAGGGGATAACATGCACTTTCCCAACGGCTTGGTAGATATTTGCTGGTAGCAGAGGAATGGTCAATCAGGGATCTCCAGTCTCATTCTGGGCTCTGAAGTGGAGCATAATCATTACCACGTCCCAGAAATTCTACGTATTTACCGCTTCCCTTGATGCAGATGAATCTTTTCTTTCCTACATCCTCAAAACTACTTCATTTTCTTCTCTCTCTTCTCTCTAGCTCCTTGTTCCAGGCTCACAAGCATGATAAATGATGACAGTCTGGATAATTCATTATCCACCCAGGTTTCTGGCCTAGCCAGTACCCACACACTCACTCTGACTCCCTCTGATCCATCCAACCCAGCCCTACCGACTTCCTCATCCTTCCCACCAGCTTTTCATCCAGTTGGTCCTCACTCCTTTCTTGCAACTTGACTACGCATGAGATCCATAGACCATGTCCACTCCATGTTAATACTCTCCAGATTTCAAATCCCAGTTTCCTTGTCCACTTAAAGCACTTTCCTCCATCCCTCACAATCTTCTTTCCGTGTTGCTCCTTCTCCTGCTAAATTGCTCTCAGCCGTTCCCCACAATGCCTTCAGTCCTAATTTCCTCTAGTCTCATCTTCCTCAACATCTCCATCTTTTAGTTTGAGCCTGCTTGTCCCAGACCACACCCATATTTCCCCCTCAGTTCCCTTCTTTCCATCCTGTTTCCATTCTCCACTAGGTTTCTTCTCTAAACCTGTTTCTGTCCTTCCCTCCAACTTCAGCTCTTCTCCCCTCCACATTCATGCATTTAAGTGGCCAAAAAGGGAATTAGGGACAAGGACAAGAGATTGAAGCTGCCTGTTCTCATTTCCTTTGTCTGCCCCACCTTGACCTGAAGCAGCTGGAAGCTGGAATTGCAGCAACATGTTGGCTTTGCTCTTTGAGTCTTGAGGTGGAGCATGTTCCTGTCATTCCACAGGGAACAGTCTTGTCTGAGTTATGAAGGCATGGAAAAGACAGAGTGTACAGTGATTTTAATTGCTAAAAATCGATGGAGCCTCTGCTGGTCATGTGTGAACCAAGAGGTTTTCTGGTGTCTAATAACTGGGCCAAGCATCAGTATATTTTCACTGAGTAGGAGAAGATAAAACCCCAAGAGCAAACGTCAGCTTTCTAAATTGAAACACAGAATTCCTAGAGTTTAGAAATAAACAAAAAAACCCAAAGAACAACCACAAAAAAAAAAAAAAAGAATTTTTTAACACTGCAAAATAACATTTTTCTTTAGCCTTTTTCCCAGAACTAGCTGAACTGTTTTGGCTTAAGCATTGAAACGAAAATCAGATTGGGATGAGCAAGTAGCATGGAAATTTTCAGCCCAAATAGTTAATGTTTGGAAAAGCTTTAAGCAACTGAAAAGGGTCTTCTAATGGGATGTGTGAGGCAAACTTAATAAAAGACAGTTCAGCCAGGTCCGCCTATAATAAAATTGCTATTCTTCTGTGGTTCCACAGCCAGAAAGTTAGCATAACTTGCCTGCAGACACAAACCTTCCAAAATATTGTTTTCGGTATTAAGATTAATTTATCTTAAAAACATATAATATTACATAATGTTATCTTTAAAGTTAGAAAGTGGCCATGGAGTTAGATCAAGTATATGCATTCTCTTAACAGACATAAGACTTCATAAAACTTAAGAGGCTATCATGGATTTCCTTTCTAGACATTATTCGGACAGATTTTGCTTAGTGCACTTAGAGTTTTCCCTGCAACATTAAGTTCTGAAGCAATACTCCCGTGCTAGTACACAAGAATAAGAAACTAACCTGGCTGGGAGACAAAAGACCTTGAAAACTTAAGCAATAAACCATTATTTTCATGTATCACTAGAAATAAAAATTTAACTCAGACTACTGCAGTGGTACTTTTCACATGAAGTAATATACAAAGAGAAAAGAATATAAGTGAAGAGTAATCAGTAATTTTTTCTTTCATAATACGACTCTTATGTTATGTTTCACTCTTATGAGTGAAATGTTACTCCATTAGCGGTCCACAATATTGCTCCAGCATAATGAAGAACAGAATCAGGCCCTAAGTATTCTCTGCTCATTGCTGTATTCTTTACAATTTTGTTTTAAAGTATCTATACTACTACATGACTAGGCTAAGTGGTCCAAATAGATGAGATAGAGCAGATGGTATCATAAAAATAGTCATATAAAATTTAACAGATACAAATATTCCCGTGTGCTAGCACACAAGTGAACTACGTTTATTGGCTCTTAACTGGACAATCCCTAAATCCTCCAAAGACCACCTAATTCATGCTCCCTCTTGGATAATTTCAACACAGCCTACCTAATCCTTTTACTACTTAATGCTTTAAATTCAATAAAGCTCTTTGCAGTTTACCAAAGGTTTGGACTCAGGTTAATGTAGTTCAGAGCTGAGACCTATTTTTACTCATGAAAAAGCAAACGCACACTGAATTGCAAGTGCTCTGATATCCGACTGACTAAGTATTAGCAAGCATCTGGGGAGAAACAGGAAAGAATTGTCACCTCGCGAGAAATTGGCAGTATGGAAAAAAATGACTCTCCCTGCCTTCTCAAATGCAATGCTACTTTCAGAGTTATCCTCTGCCAGAAACCACTACAGGAGGCAACAAACACTCAGCGCAAGCAACGAGCACATCTTCAGCCAAGAGATAAACCCACACAATAACCAGTGTGCAAAATACCTCTAAGATAGATATCTCTGTGTGTGCACACATGTGCACGCGTATATATGCATGTACGTGGGTGTATATATATATATATACACACACAAACACACATATGAAAAAGGCCTTTGGGTCCCATGTTTAAAAGTGTGCATGGTTTATTACCATCAAACGAGGTGTAAAAAAGCACAGATCTTGGCTGGCTAAAGTTGAGAGCAACACTAAGTGCCCATAGACTCTGCCTGCCTTGAGAAATCAGTTCCTGCTGTAAAATAACAGACTTTAGCACATTCTGTAGAATGACATCACCCAAAGTGGCCTGCCAAAAATGTTACTTTTACATTTCTTCAACAACAGAAGATTTCCTTTCACCACTTCGCTTTTTTTTTTTTTTGAGTTAGTCAATCGTTCAAAAATACGAAAGTTCTAAGTATTTCCAGACCTATATATTAGCAGTTTTTAATACAAGCAAGTGACTATGTCTTTTAAAAATGTTGCATGTGCATGTGTCTTTTTTGCCTGGTTCTTTTAAGGATATTTATATTTGCAACTGTGCTGAGCTAAAATAATACAAGTTGATGTAATTACCACACTGAAATGGATTTTTTCCCTTTTGATTTATCACTATTCCATAGAATAATACCCAATTTTATCTGCACAGTGAAAGTACATCTACCAGTTTAGGAAGCTGTGGGTTCCACTAGAGATTACTGAACATGAACAAGAAGAGGATAACTCAGTCAAATCAGAAAACTTTTGCATTTTCAAGGAAGTTGTTTAAAGCTTACTGGATGACCATTGCAAGTAACACACTCTTCTCTCTTGAATAGTATAAACCACAAAAGCAAGTATGTTGCAAAGTTAGTTCTAGGAATAAGGGTTCTTTCACTGAAACAGTCAAGAGAAGTTCTTTAGTTTTTCCACTTCTGAGGAAGTTTTTGCATCTTACCTTTGTACAAGCCACAGACAAAGTACATCAAAGTTTTTTCTTTCGCCCTCTTATTCATCTAAGATGTTAAAATTTATCGATGTAGAAAATGGTATAAAGTCAACATCCACTTCCTCACAGTAGAAATGGTTTCTTCCTTAATATATCTGAATCTAGATAAGGCAAAATTTAGTATTAGTTAATGCTTTAAAGGCTGGGATACTTTTCCTTTTGAAGACCTCTGAAGGGAGAAAAATAATGCAGGATGTTCAAGCCAGGAGCATATGTTAGAGTCATGTATGCAACTCAGTGCCATTCCATTGACTTACAAGATTGTTTTAAGTTCCCTATTTTATTATTTTTTAGCAAACAAATAAAAATATTACCCAATATCCAATTTTTTTGGACAGGAACTAAACTATTCATAGTCCTATATTGTACAGAAAATAAAAACATGTCAGGGAACAATCCTATGTTACCAAGGGGATAGACAAGATAGTCAGATGCAATTTCCTAATGTTTTAATGCAATGTCTTTAACATCACCAAAATTGTTACTTAGTAAATATTTACATAGTGCATATGTTCACACTATCTTTTAAAGATATAACTTTAGAGGAAGCAATATTCTTTGGTTGCTGTTTTTCTCAGTGCTTCCAGAATGATTTTTAGTATAGATTGATTAAATGAGAAAGAAATAGACCAGATAATGAAAGCAACTAGTATTTCATTTTTATTATGATTTATTTGCAAAGTATCTCTTATCAAATGTTCTCCAAGAACATATGTTGCAGCACATATGTAAGAAATGTGAAGAGGTTAACTTTTTTATTTTTATTTGTTGTTGAAAAGGGAAATAAGTCTAGGCAGTAGTAAATTAAGAAACCTTAACTTTTGTAGTGAATTAGTCAAAGCAAGTCCCAATTAATTTATTATATATGACAATTTTTGAATGTAAATCTTGAGCAATTTCCAAAGTTATTTCTGGTTAAAAGTAAACAAAGGAGAACCAGTTTACAAAGTCCTGGTACCATAACCCTCTATGAAAATGGCATTCAGGTGTGGGGTTCCCCCCCGCCTCCTTTTCCCCCTCCTCTCTGCTTGTCACAAAAGAGGGAATTCACATCATACTCAAAGGTACTGCTCCCAATGTGGCCCGCTGAAGTGAGTGGAGTCTTACGTGGGCATAAAATGAACTATGATCTATTATCTCAGTAATTCCAGAGGATCAATTTAGATAAAGTATGTTCACAGAATTGAAGAATTTGAAGAATACAGAAGAAGAAAACCCACATGGACCTACTGCAGAGAACAGGAGATCTGACTCAGTTCTGCACATGATGTAATATTCAACAGAACGACAGTTACTTTCTACATGAAAAAAACATTCTTGCATTTGCAGGGGCTTTGCTTGCACTGTAGTCCCTTTTCTTGGAAGGGCATTGCAGCAAGGTGAGATTAAAGACCGACTTTATAAAACATCATTTTGTGGCATTAACCACAAAAAAAAAAAAAAAAAAAAAAAAGGCACACAACACTTTTCCCTTCAATACTTGTCAAGGCTGCTGTAAGAACTTCAGTGCTAGATACTCAGGTTACACATAATCCTCCAGCTGCGAGGCGACAATTAGTGCCAAAATCTCTACAAAAGCTTTCAGCTCTCAACAGGTGCCTCACCATTGTGCTCAGGTTTAAATCAAAATCTGGGAGAGTGAGTGTCCCACCCCCTGCCACCCCTCCCCTATGAAACAACTCTTATTACAGCCCCTATCAGGGCAGCTCCACTCTCATTTTCTCCAAAAAGACCCAAACATGATTTTCATGCTTTTCTTTGAGTGTTCCTTTCCATTCTCTTTCTTCATCTATCTGTCTGAGAGATCTGACCTCACGCTGAAGGAAGTGGAATTTCTTTATTTGTTGTGTATTATGGGTCATCTGTGTCTCTCTTGACTAGTGAAAACAGGAGCAAATCCCTCGAGAGACATACTCATGTAAAACTGACAAAAATGAGAAGAAAGTTTTTCCCTTTCTCTAGGCGGTTTCAGAAATGACAGTTCAGAAAAACCACAGGAGTACATCAGACTGTAACATGAATCACACCTCACTACAGATACTGCATTAATAAGACTGAATTCCTCCTTAATGTCGTACATTGCAAGTTTCCCTCCCTATCCAAAAAAAAAAAAAAATCCATAAATATCCTTTGTATTGCTATCATTAAGAACATCTTCACAAAGCAGGAATTGTAAAGTGCTCCCAATAATTCTGAGTTCAAGAGCAACTCCAAACACTGTTAGCACAATTCTCAGAAATTTTCTCCTGCTTCCTATCCCAAATCAGAATGAAAATTCAAAGCCTCAAGTTTTCATAGATGAAAATCGACAGAAAAAAATGGCACAAACATTTAAATGTAAACATAATTTTGTTTTTAATTGCCATAACGCAACGAGTTTCACTTCAAGAGGAAAGAAGCCTGGAGTCTTTCATTCTTAAGACAGTAAGAATGATCACAGACTTGTTCAGTTTTTTTTCTACATTATTTTAAAGTTAGTAAATTCACAGAAACTGATTTTCTATAACATCCTCAGGTTTCCACAAAGCAGCAGACTTCTACTGAAAAGAAATGTTTCACCTAAATATTTCCAACCCACTTTCCCAGAGAGAGATTTACTGAAGAACTTTACATGGTTGCAAGATGACACAGAGATTGCCTCCACCTACTTGCTTCATTAGGCAGATAATCAGCAGGACAACACATGCGAAGCCAAAAAGGATTTGGACTCCCAGTCATCCTAGATTTCATGCCAGTTATATAGATCAGTGGCCAACCTGAAATTCAGTCAGTATGCTATATGTTTGATTGGAAAATATTAATCTTCTTTAAGGATTCACTGAAAGCTTTGACCAAAACAGATTGTAGCAAATACCCTACATAGGAAGATGAATTGCACTGTGCTGAATTATTTCATTATCAGTAATTTAGAATTCATCAAGGGCTTTAAACACAAACCAAGATCTTTTTGTCCTAGTTTTTATATGATTGTAATGAAAAGACTGCGTCTGATCCACAGCTTATAATCAAAACAAGATTGAGAACAGCAAGAAAACAGTAAGAAGTATTGATCAGTACTAAAAAGCAGTAATCTCAGGAAACCAGAAGCCTATTGTTGTTAAGTTTTTGTATACATCAGAGGAATTGAGACAGATGAATGAATAAAATTAGATTAATTTTTTTGGTATTTCTAACAAGCCTCTCCCAGGTGGGAAGGAAGTAAGGGAGAGAACGGGAGGGGGTTTATTCGAAAATGCACTGAACAAGTCACAGGAGTCACTTCTCAGCAGTGAAAGATGCGATATACAGGGCAAGATAATAAGGAAGAGACATTAAAGACATCAGAAGGAAAAAGGAAGAAGTGAGGAAGAATCTCTATATGGAAAAAAACAGACAAGAGAAAAAGAGAATTTGAGGAATGAGTTGAAAGTGGTGCAATGATTGCTGGACGTGTGATTCTGCTGCTTTCGAGAACGTGAGCTGTTTTGCTAAGAAGAGAGCAGAACTGATGGATGCAGCACAGTGTGGGATAATCCTGAAGTCAGAGAACATATGCTTTGAGTTTAATCCAATTGCAGAGTTCTGGCAAACAAGCTGCATTTATAAAGGCAAAGGCATCAGCTTTAATTTTTTTAGCAGCTCTGCTGCCCTGTAGTTTCTTATACCCTGAAGTGTAGACTGGTCCCCCTTTTTGCTTACCTCTAAAAAGCAGATTACTTAGAGCAGCCGAGCCTTTCTATCTGGAGCCAGCTAACAGCTCTTGCCCACTGGAATTTTCTTTGAGATGTACTGTTATTTTCCGCTCGTCCTGCCTGTTTTCTTCTTAATCAAATGCACATGGAAGTGTCTTCCTAGGAAGGTTAAACCTTACCAAGACTCTCTAGCTTGGCTGGCAAGCTTCTCCCTAGGAAACCCCAATGAGCCCCGATCCAGAAAACCTCCCCTCTTTCCCGACACCAGCTTCTCCTGCCCGACCCACCAGCAACACGGTCCCCACGCGTTTCAGTGCTGCCCTGCCGGTCGGAGGTGACTGCCCCCAGCGAGGGCAGGAGGCGACGCTCATGGCGCTTCTCCTCCCAGCCGTCGCGAGAGGCACCGCTCTCGCACCTCAGCCACTTGCTGCAGCAAGGCCGCGCTGCCAGGCCTCTTCACAGGGGCCAGCAAGAGGCAATGCCTCCACCTCTCCCCAACTCCAATCAGCCCTCCACACCAATTAAGCTTATTGACACCAGATTTTATACATTCCTTAACGATGACAGCAAACGCTCTCTTAAAGCGAACAAACCTCTTAACATGGCAGTGCAGCACAAGGGCCTGCGAGGTAAAATGGCGACGGCAGCCAGCTCTCGCGCAGCAGCCCAGGCCCTGGCACCCCAGTGGGAAAAAGGTGGTTTCAACAACGCTGTAAAAAAGGGAGAAAGCATTAATTTACACCAACTGCCGTTTCCTTCCCCGGCACCCAAGGGACAGGAGGAGCTGCAGGGGGCCGGGAGCCCACCACAGGCTGGTGCGGGGGGACAGTGCTGCCAGGCCATGGCGGCTGGGGGGCCGCCGGGCTGCGGCACCTGGGGCGGCAAACGCGGAGGCCTAGCGCAGCCTCCCCCGTCCCGCCCTTCGCCCCCGGGGCCGCGGCCTGGCTCCCCGCGGCCTGGCCGGCAGGAGGAGGCCTGGGCCCTGCCCCACTGCCACGGCGACGCAGAGGCGACATGGCCGCCGGGCCCTGCCGCCGGCCCCAGCAGCACGAAGGGGCTGAGCGGCAGCAGAGCCTGCGGGACGGAGTGGGAGGTGAAAGGCGCGTGCGCAGCCTCCGCGGCCCCGTTCACAGTGCCGCTGGCCGCACGCCACTGCGGCGGAGGGCTTCTGCGAGCAGCAGCTGGCTCGCGCTCCTGGTGTCTGCGGGATCTCCCGAGGGCAGCCGCTCGAAAGGCGCTCTCGGCACGCCGCGTCCAGCCGCCGTCCCGCCTCGCTTCCCCGGGACAGCGCTTTCAATCTTGTTTGTTCAGAAACGCCTGCCGCCCGGCCGCTGCCAAAACGGCCCGGCTCGCCGAAACGTTCAAGCTCTAATTATTTATTAAGACATTTTTTGGCCTCTCTGAAACTCAGCATGTTTTCATTTATCAGGCCAAGCACGGGGCGGCGGGATGGTGAACTAGACGGTGACCCCTGATTCACTCTTCCACCAATTCTCTCCATATCTCTTAATTGTCTTGAACCAGCCAGGCTTCGGCACGGTAATTAAGGTTACTGTGAACTTAGAAATCCTGAAACGATTAGATTTCTGCAGGGCTAAACGGATCAGTACCTGCAAACGTGGTGAGATTCAGTGGTCTAAGCACCGAACTGAAAACCGTAACCCGCCGACTTCGAAACGGGGCTCTGCCTCGCGCCGCCCTGTCCATCCGTCCCTCCGTCCCTCCGCAGTCGGAGGAGGATCCGTTTCTTTCTTTACCCACCTCCCACGTCAGGGGACTGTATCCTGAATGTGACACAACTGCTAAAACTGCAATTAGCAAAGACGACTTTCCCTGCTCATCTCAATATATTCGATAACAGATGCCTATCACTTTAAAAAGACCAAAGAAGATTTAAAAAAACATATATAAATATATTCTGGGCAGAGTATTTTTAAAACTGAAAGCATTCAAGATGTGATAGTCTTGTCAGTGCCTGCTTTAGAAAGGCTCAGGCCAGCTTATTTTAAAATTTGAAGTGGAAGCTTGTAAGACTTGTTCTTGCATTTTTCTTTTTTAAAATTTAAAAAACTGTTACAAATAAAGAGAGAAAAAATAGTTTTCTTAAGGCTGGTAAATTAAGATATCATTTCTAATGCCATGAGGGGGGAACTTGGGATTTAGTGCTTTTGGATACAAAATGTCACGGAAACACTAAGGACATTGTGTGGCAGCCCAGCCGCAGGCTTTGTGGAGCTCCCTGATCCCGCAGCAGAGCGGGGTTATGGTCCAGCTTCTGCCATGAACCGGTGGTACCGGTGTCTTGAAAACAGCAAAAAGCCCATCAAGTTCCCATAGCAAAAGGGAAATGGTCAGAGTTCTGCTTCAAACATTTGATGGAGGTAGGATTTAATTTCTCTATATTGTGAGACTGTAGATGCAGGCTTTAAGAGATTAAGTATTCCACAACAGGAAAAGTAAGTATGCCACGACATCCTATTCCAGGAGAGAGAGATTTCAAAATTTAGACTTATTTCAGTCTTACCTTAAAAATGAAATTTAAAGAGAAACTGGATATTTTATAAACACATATGCTGCAGCCAGGATAAAAATGTCAATTTTCTTGTTCTTCAGCCCTTCAGTTTCAAGCAAACAACTAAACAGCCCTTGCACAAGTCACAAAAGTCAGCCTTTCTTTCAAAACTTAACAAGAACAGAGTTGGCTCTCATCCATCATTTTCCCAAGGATTAGATCCCTAAATCCCAATATCACATCTTGTAGAGTTACTGATAAAACATAAAACCAAAATTTTCCATCTATAAAGACATCAACACCCAACCCCGCCAAAACATCGACCTTCTCAGTCAAGGAATGTGAAATGATGCATGAGCATAGTTTTACACTCAGACAGATACATGAAATAAAATTACAAAATGTTTTAAGGTCATCCTGGGAAAATGATAGCAAACAGGACTGGAAAGTACAGGCTGATTCACTGAGAAATGATTACCTAATTTTTAATCTTTTCACAAACACGATGGAAAGAGCTGTCCGCAGAGCTAGTCAGGATAATTTGTCACTATCAGAACCTGTGTTGCTATTTTATTTCACCACTGAACAATGTACGAGCAAATCACAAGAACTAAACTTTTAAGACATTTTTCTCTCAGCCACCCCTCTGATTATATGGCAGTGATTTGTGACAACTGAAAACCAGCAATTACCATGCCAGCTACCTGTGAAGGAAAAAAATGTAGTTGTGATTTCAGCAGATAATTAGTCATATGAAGAGTATTTTTCATTTTTTAACTTGACTACCTCACATCAGAGTACAGTAGAGACAGCAGTGCAAATGCTATGTGATTTTTAGAAAGCGTTCGACTGTTCCATGGTTCAATTTTTAAAGCAGGAGCAACATCTACCAATTTACGAAGTGCTGCTGGTATGTGATTCATGATACCCTTCAGATAGAAACCATTAAATAAGTGCCAGGTCTTGAGGAAACAAATGAGTTACAGAATTGATAACTTGCCAGTTCTTCAGGGTTCAAGCCCTAGGTGAAATGGGAACATAAATATCTTACAATATATAATTTCTGGTGGTTTATATGAAATCACTCTAGTGATCTCAGTTTCTGGTGAACAAGCGTCCGCTTTACAAAACTATCTACACTGCTGGCTCTAAATGTCCTTTTTGCTAACAGTCTTGGCAGAGAAAGCGAGGACTCGGTGATAAGAGGGGACTCTTATCTCCAGAGGTGGTCCTCAGGTCAGAGTGGAGGAATGTTGGCTGGAGAGCATGGTGAGCACGTGCTGCCACTGCTGCCTGGAGCATGTTTATCTACTTCTTCCAGGAGCACCTAATGTCCCATAACATAATTAGGACCAAGAGTATAGCAGCATACGGAAAGAACCAAATATTTTATCAAAAACAAAAACACCAAGGGCTACATTATTAAGAAATAAAATGTTTTTAAAAGACAGGAGAATGGTTAGAACGGGGGGGGGAAAAAACCTACCAGATATTAGGAAAGAATATTTCCTATGGGGAAGTTTTTCTGAAACTACCAGCTGTCCTATTTCTTGCACCATATTCCCAGCACTGGAGGCAGAATGCCAGCCAAAATGATCAAGGGCAATTCATATGCCACTTCTACAATCACAAGCACCTGGAAGAAGCTTATACCTAAAGAGAGATCATTCTTAAGTTTCTAAACACCAACATTATTTGAACAGCAGAAAGGAAATGCAGTCACTATGCAGTTACGAATCGTGTTTCATCCAGAAAGACAGAACAAGCAAACCCAAGTTCTTTTTGTTCAAAGGACAAATCTAACTTGGAGTTCACCACGTTATTAGCAACAATTGGACATGAGGAATGAGATGTGTAGCCCTCAGATCCTAGGGAAAAAAGTTTCCTGACAGCTAGAAAACTATCTTTTTCTTACTTTTCATATCTGATATGAGGTCACCGAGACAAAATATACGTAACTACAGAAATATTTATGTCTTTTATTTTAAGTCATTTCTAGAAGTTCCAAGCTGAAATCTTCATGATTTTCAAGTATTTGGCAGTATTTCTCCTTTCTTTTTCTCCTTCATTATGCAGAAACTAACATACCACTGAGTCGATTAAGGTCAGACCTATCTGAACAGCCTCTGAACAACTAATTCACATCTCTCCCAAATGTGAAATTAAAACCTGTTGAAACTGGCCTAGCTTTCCATAAAACAGGATGTGAAATGAGGGCTGAAAGCCCTAAAAGTAATGAGAAAACTCAAAAACATTTTGCTTTTATAACGATGTTAATAATCTAAATGTCATGACAGATTTTAAATACATTCGGATAGTCAAGGAATATTACCAGAAAATATAAATCAGGAACATAAAAATTCAGAAATTCATATTTGTATGTCAAATGTTGTACTTACTTATATATATCAGGAGCTAATCATATCCATCCGCATATATGTGAGCTAAGTGTGTTCTTTGTTTAATACCCTTTGTGCACAAAAAAACCTAACGGTCAGGTCCTTAGGAAAAACTGCCACAAAAGGATATGTTTAACAAAGATATTCTTATCAGACAGGCCTCTGCCTTTATCAGGGTCCAACTATGCAAAGAAACAGTTTGTTATAATTCAAAAAAAAATCAACTCACTGTATTTACCATGTCATGAAAACGCAGAAAGATCAACAGATTATACACAGCTTATGTTTATATGAATTGAAAGGCTAACCTGCTGTATATTTATTACAAATGCAGTGTACTCTGTGGGTATAAATACCACACGCATACAAACTTGTGTATGTACTTAGCATAAGTCAATGTGAAAATATATACTCTCATGCTTACGTGACACATACACATCACTCTCAAGTCATTTCACTCATGCAGTTAAGAAGTTCAGAGCAATTATCTGAAGTATTTTAAGGCTTCTGCCGCCTGCTACCTGTATGGCCCAAACTTGGCACATTTTGCATGTTTCCTGTATTTTTTTTCAGGACACTCTTGTTAAACCTTTGAAAAACAAACAAACAGAAAAACTAACATGACCTTTAAAATGAGATGACCAATATTCTTAACTATTTAAGCATGTGCTATCCTGCTCTTCAGACAGTTTATGAGCTGACTTCTGTGTACCATCATGGTAGTTTCTGATCAAACTGTTTAATTCTTTAATAGTGGATTTCTGAGATATGTGGGGGTATCCAAATTGTTTACATCTGTCCAGTATTAGCTTCCATTCAAATGAACAGTTTGTATGCCTCTTAAAGGGAATGCCTGTTGTCTAATTCAAAATCAGATGTCACAGACAAGCAAGGACACAATCATTTTGGATGTAGAACATGAAGTGGTGATTAATCTTCTCCGTGTGCATTCTTGTCAAACGCTTACTTCACCTCTCACTTTATTCAGTTCTCAAAAACCATCTGGCCTACAGATTTTTTTTTTTTTTGGTACATGTTGCCTAATTTTTGTTAGTCATGAAGAAAAGCTAAAACCAATGATGATGTGACTGCACCAGGTGCCTGATATTACATCATGCTAGACATTATCTTGCAAAACAGTCAAATACTTACTTTGGCTGAAGGCTTTTTCCAGAGTAGGAGGATTGAATATTCTTTTTCCCCACACACATTATTTTTTTATTCTACTACTTAGAGGGCCATGAAACAAAAAAGCTCGATAAACACACAGACAATTGGGTTCTCCAGAAATTGTAAATGTCAGTCTTTCACCTGTACCTTCATGTATCAAAATGATACAAGTAATTCCCTATTCTGTACACAACATACATAGTCTTCAGTCTACATAACCTATTCCTTGACATAATCATATATGTTGCATAGTGACAGTCACAAGCATGGTTCAAAGTCAGGAAGAATAAATAGGTAATAGTATTTCAAAAAAACAGCTCTTACAATAAAGACTGACTTGAAGCTCTTACACACACTGAGCCCTCTGGCCAAAGATGAGAAGCGCTGTGTTTCAGGAAAAGCAACACTTCTTTGCTCTGATATATGGAGTTGTCCCACGAGAAGATTTTATTCCTTACACAGATGTTGAGTTGAACCAATGCAAATGAACAAGCCCATTTCCCCACGTGGGCATTCTTTCTGCCGACTCAAAATTGGTTTTCTTCGTTTCAGGTGAATCCTCTCTAATGCCCAGATAGGAGTGTTGACATGAATAGTTTTACCATACAATTATGCTGTTTTCTATTGGCAGCTTAGCGTAGCTAAGGCAAAGTGGGATCCAATATCCTTCTGTTGCCATTGCAGTATGACAGTGGAGACAGGCGCTTGCAAAGGACACTTCATCTAACCAGGACACTACGTCTCAGTTATCTCAGCCACCTCTCGCAAGGTGTGATGGATCACCTCTGCCTTTCCTTTTTGGCTAGACAGGGAACCTAGACAAGTAGATACCTAATTTTGGTCTAAAACTCAGGCGGTGTCTCAGGACATCTCAAACTGGCCGCTGGGATTAGGGAAATAAGTCCTCATACAAAAAAAAGGTTAAGAAAGATCATCATAGATTTAATTTAAAATGTCAGCGACCTTTTGTTTGGAACTAAAAGCTCTTGGTCCTTTCTTTTCCGAGACCCCCCTGACATGTATGTATGTTTGTGTTGCATATTTTGTTTATAATCTTAGTCAATGTATATTCTGCTTGTAGAGCTATACAGAAGTTATAGTTGGGACACCCTTCTCTTTTCCTTTGTTCTCCTTTGCAACAAAAAAACAACTAAGTGATTAAATTATGACCAAGCCCCGACATTTTTGTAAACCAATAGTTTTTGATATTAACTGTCACAATATCCAGTAAATACACTGCTTTTATAGCATCGGTTTTATGCACTCTCTTGAAATTAAATGTCTCTTTGGTTCTAAGTCATTAATCAGATTCTTAGCACTACTAAACACCTCTATTGATGGTGACTTTCAAAGACTACGCAGTGACAGTATAACGTTTCACTGTGAAATCTGGGACTGTGGAGCCATGACAGACGCTGTTACATAGTAAGTTTGACCCTAAATTGCAATTCAGGACAGATGAAAATAAATCCTTCCTCTGTCTTTTTTCACCTTCTTTCCCCTCCTTTCCTTATTTTTCGGATTTATAAGGACCTGCATTATATATAAAAACAGACTATTCCACTTTCTCATAAATGTTATTGGATTTGTACTATGCCACTATTAGAAGAGAAACACATTCATTTTATTATTTTCCAAACACCTCCAAAAAGTGAAAGAAGCCCAAGCTCTGTAAAACTAATTGCTCAACAAAGAACAAATAAAAGAAATTAGAACACATCACAAAAAACAGTATTATAAAGATACATCAAGTATTACAGATTCACAGGAACAGTTTGTGATCAAAGGTTTCTAGCTTGGTATTACACAAAAGCTCTGCTCTGCTGTTGAAGAACATTATAGCTCTTCTATTGTTCCGAAATACAGCACAGGTCAAAGAAGTAGCATAACAAATCAATTAGTGTCCTACCTGCCTCCTTCACTAATTAGAGACTCAGTCTCTCTCTCTCTTTCTCTGCTCTTGATATTTGAAACTTCTCAGAAGGTGAAGATTAAAGTAGCAGCTCTCAAAGTTTTCCAGAGGGTTTCCTTTTTAAGCCTTACCTTCCCTGACAAGTATGGATTCGGCTGAGGTGAAAGAGCATTAGAAGATTTTTCCATCTCTGCTGCTTTTATTTATTTTTATTCACCCCTATTAAGACAATCCCTGTCACTTCTACAAACGAATCTCCTTATTACCTTTTCTCTAAGTCTAGTTCTAAAAAAATTCAGATAGTCCAGAATATCAAACTGGATTATTCATGTTCCTCTGTACTGTTCCAGGAAATATGGCCCTAGCACACATATTATGAATGTCCCATCAGCATCTCTGGTTTTGTAATCATCTTTCAGATATGACCCAAAATTGCCTTCCTTTTTTTTTCCATAAGAGACATTCTTCAGTGCACGTGTCTGAATTCATACTTGCCCTTTAGATACTTGTTTTCTACTCTCCCTCCTCACCTTTCCACCCTGAGCAGCTAGGACTCTCTATGTCCTGTAGTTGTTATTTGGCATCTTGTCTTCAAGTCTCAACTTAGGAAACCAGGGCAAATTAAAACCTTTACCACCAGTACTGCACTGGGCTGGGTGTACTTGTGGCCACGTGGAGGGGAGCAGCCTTCTCGACCTGTGCTAGCGGTGGCCGGACCCAGCCCTGGTCGAAGCTACCCCTTTCAGTCCCAAGCACTGAACTGCTGCTTCTTTTTCCATGCTGCCTCGCCTATTATGGCACCTGAATCCAGCATCCTGAAATCTGAGGAAATTTTGTACCAAAACTGAGTATGAGCTTCAAATCTCACCCAACTGCCTGAATAAAGCATATACATAACAATTTCTAACCTATCCAATTTATTCTAAGAATATCAAGACTACAGCCTAGCAAAACTTCTAAACATTTATCTGTCCTCTCTCTCTCCCCCTTTGCTTCAGGTATATTGATCATTTGATCAATATTGATCATATTGATCCACCAACACAAGTCAAGCAATGAAACATTTCAGTGCAATCAGCAAATTTTAGGTATAGCATACCCTCAGAATCATCAGATTCTCCACCGCCATTACTCCTCCACAAATGCAGCTGAGGAAGAAAAGTAGCAAGCAGTAGTGGTCAGGTCTGAACATTAATTATTAAAAATTGCATTATCGACTTTGAGATATACCAGCAGAATTGCCCTCCTCCACCTTTACTTATATTCTTGCATTTATTTTACTGATTGGAACCCTGGATATTTGAGAAAAAAAATAAATAAACTGCATAAATAAGTATGCTGGTCCTGAGCAGACTTTACCACAAAGAGCCTTTTTATAGCTCATGCGTAATGCAGGCAGATCAACAGTTTGTAAAAGTAGTTCAGGCAAATTTAGAAATATAATATCAGGTTCTTGATTAATTGAAATTTAAGAAAGAAATAGAAAAAGAACAAAGGCACTGATCCTCAGCCAAGAATTAATAGTTTCTGAAAAGATTCTGCTTTGGCCCAGCAGGTAAGGAATCTATCCAGAACGGCTTCAAATGTCCTAAGAAAGGTAGGACCTTTGGACATTGATCCAAGGGTTGAATGAGGGGGAGGAAGCTCAGCTGCTCCATGGACACTACAACAGAGAAGGATTCAACAGTTACCTTTAAAAGTCTGCGAAACTTTGGGCAGTTCTGTCTCTGCCTCTGGTGGCACAGTGGAAGTGTTTAAGGCCCTGCTTTTTCAGTGGAGATGAGAGATGGTTTGATTCCCTAACCTACCTCTGTCCATACAGCTTGCAAAACGTAGCAAGAAGCCTGCTTTGTTAGGTCTGTATCACAGCGTCATTTATAAGGAGAAAAATGCGTGAGGCAAGGCAGGCTTGTGTGACCCTCTTTATCTTTCTTCCGTTATGTTTGCCCCTTAGATATTTTATGTCGACCACTCTGTTTCTCTTAACAAAATAACAACATAGTTCCTAGGAATGTTCTATAACAAAATGAGGTCTATGAAAATAAAAAGTATTTGCTAAAATCTAAAGTTGCCATGCCTACAAGATTTCTCCACGTGTCCAGGTTAGGATGTGTCTGTCTAGACACGTCTGTCCAAGCTAGGATCTGAAAGGATGGGCATGCCCATCTGCCTTGAACACAGCTTTCATGCCAAGAGGCTGATTTCAGGCCAAGGACCAGTTTCATGAGCTCCACGAAAAGGTCACTCGTCCTTTCTTAAAACCAAAGACCAGGCATTTTCTTTAGCATCTGCTGCCAGCATGAGAGCACAGGGGTCTGGTCCAATCTAATTATCTAAGGCGAAGCTTTTGTTTCCATATCAGAACTTTTCTGTCTGCAATAAAAGAATTTGCTGTTTGTTGATGCAGTCTCCTAGACAAGCACAGAACCTGCATATACACGTGCAGTCAAAGGCCATACAGCACCAAACCCTGCACGTGCGTGCGCGGCACGTGAGCAAGGGCTTCTCTGCACAGGAAAACTGCTCTGGAGCGATGCAGACAGTGATTACACCTAAGCAACCGCCTGTACATACACACCCTTGAAGATCCCGGAGAAGGACTTTTTCAGGTACTCTTTGGCTTTTCAAGGGTTAACCCAAAATTCACAATTCTTGGAGCCCAGCACTTGTAAGCCACATCCACAGAGGCTCCGTGCACTTGTAGCGTCCACTGACGCCAGTGGGAGCCATGGCTTCTTCCAGGAGCGAGCCATACGCACAGAAACTAAGTTAAAACACACTGTTTACATACTGCAAACCTAATAATTCACAGAACCTCTGGCATCACATCGCAGAATTTTCCCTCAGATGCAGCCACTTCTCCTCCAGCTCTAGTTTTCCACGTCTTGGTAGCAGTTGACCCTAGAACCGTTTTCAGACATAAGTCAGTGTTTTCTTAACCCGCCGGTGCCCTACTGCGAGCACGCTCGCCGCGCAGCTGCGCTCGGCCGCAGCCCCTGGGGAAGGCCCGGCCCTCGGCGAGGCGCTTCGCTAGCGGGACCTCCCCAGTGCCGGCGCAGGGCTCTCTGCTGGGCCGCGCCGAGACGCCGCGGGGGCCCAGCCCGGCCCGGCCCGGCCGCCGACGCTCGCCCCTGCAACGCGTCTGTCCTCCAGCTAAGCAGGTACACGCAAGGGTAGAAACAGAGAGCAGACCGCAGCAATGCTAAGAATGATTTTTGACGAGTCTCAAATGAGCCACTTTATTTTTATTTTTTCCCAGTTCAGCCGAATTTTTTTGCTATGGGTTTGTTCGTTCCTTTCTAATTTCAAACCATTATAGCAGCTAAAAACGGAAAAGGATGCGGTGTATAGTTAAAGCCCCTAAAATCTACCTCCACCCGAAATATCTTAATGCCTATCACTTTAGCTATTAGTTGATTATTTTATTTTAACCAGACCCTTACAAATCTATTTCTAGTTTTGAGAAACCAGTGGAGAGGTCATACCGCAAACCAGAGTTACGGGATAGCTAGCCAGGGCTCCTATTGCTGGGTATTTGAGATGTACAGTCCCACGTAAGCTAAGAGCACGTGGGTAGCTAGGCAGGAATTATAACGCGGTTCTTCCAAACCCAAGTCTGTTTAGTTATCTCTTTCAGTTAGCAACTTTTAGGCAGAAAGGTGACCTTTAATTATAACTTCTTTCTCCACCTTTCTCAGATGACGCCTCTAACAGTACCAAATGGATTACTAGACAGTGAGCGACTTCAGTAAGCTGACTATAACTATGAAGCATTCTGATTTTCCAAATGCAGATGGAAAAACTCGGGTTGCGAGGCACTTTTCAGGAAGCGTCTGAAACATCTTTGCTATGGATTTTACATTGGAGGAAACAGAAAATGACATAATGAGAAAGGACAGAATCCATTTATTCTAATACTTTATTTCTGTCAGAAGCCAAATTTAGGTATTTCAAGGAAAAGCAAAAAATCCACCTGACCAATTCTGAACCCTACAGAGACTCAGCAGAGGAATTTAAAAACCAGAGCAGGTGATGAAAATTTTATCTGTCCTTTTTTTTCTGTTTGTTATTCAGAAATGCAATTAGTTTTTTTTACCAGTAACCTTCCAGTTATGTTTCAGCTTGAGAAAACTTACTATTTATTCATGCTGGTGCTGAGAGAGGAAGCCGTAAATGTCAGACACACAGCAGTCCAAATTTTATAATCACATGTCTCTCATCATCCCTCCACATAACATGTAGGAGTAGGTAATCACAGCACAATTCAAAAAAAATCTTATAATTAAATAAAATTAGGATAGAGAAGAAATGCAAAAGCAGGAAACTTATGAACTGGGCTGCTAACTACTTGTAATTGGCCCTATTTTCTCAGGTAATTGCAGCACGCAAATACCACAACTGTAAGAAATGGACAATCTTACATTAATGTAGTTAAGTTTCTTTAAATTTAAAAGTATCACCTCTTTGTTAATGGCATAAATAGTCAGAGCTACTACACCCATAAGTTTAAACTGCAAAATACCTATTTTCACAGGCACGAGCAGGATCCTTCCCTTGTTATAGACACCCCGCTCCAGGCCTCATGTTTATAACAGCAAAATTTTCTCAATTCCTAGGTCTAGCCAGTGTTGTTAAAACTGTACTTTTCTCTTTGAAATCTGCTGTTACTTAAGGATGGGTCTATTTACTGTGAAGGGGAGCAAGCGAGCCACTTACACAAGGCTGGGTTTGACCTAAGGTTTCATGCAGCATCCGTCAAAGTCCAGCCCCACTGACTTCAGTGGCCCAGGACTGACTTCTTAGTGCCATGCATCCTTCTGGCAGATAGCTGCGCTCATGAGCCACGGTCCCGTGAGCCTGAAGCACATCCTCAAAGACCTCTAAAGACTTTAACTAATCTGGCAACTCCCAGCGATGGGCTGGGTAAGTAATGCTATGTAGTCCTGAGCACTCATACCCTTCCGCAAACACATTCCACTCCTGACCTCGAGTACCCGCATGCCGTTCGAAGCACGGGTGGTCTGCCAACACGGCACGGCCGGCCCGCAGCATCGGCTGAAGCTTCTGCCCGGGGCCTCATCTAAAAGGGGCACTCTTTTTAGCACTGATATGAGTAAGAACTGAAGAATGAGACTATTGAACTCACATCCATTAGGACCTTTCCAAAGATCCTTGTACCACCTGATTTCTTCACTATGTATTAACTGCCCTTTGCTGTCTTCTGCTTTAGTGCCTTTTAAATACCTAGCAGAGGTGTCTGAAGTATTCAGACAATCATCTGATGTGGCTTTGCATCAAAATAAATAAAGGAACAGAAACCAGGCCTATCAGAGGTGAAAGACTAGTATAAATCTCAATGGACCACCAACTTCCTCTCTCTCTTTCTTTAAATATGAAATAACTGGTATTTCTAGCATCCGCTTAAAGGTGTAGCATTGTCTGCTTAGACATATTTTAATATGGCAGCTGAAGATCATTTCAGAGGAATACAAAGTTTTCTGCCCTGAAGATTACCCATATATCTCAAAAGAAAGAAGCATATCCATTCTCTCACACATGATGCTGAGGCTTTTTCACCCTGTTTTGTCAAACATACGTTTTCCATTCTGGGTGCTTTATTTTACTTCCAGGGCTGGGCAGTCTTAGTTATCCACAATATCTTGCATCCGTTCGGGAATTGCCTGCGCAAGATTCCCTTGATGACAGTTCCCATTAGCACACATTCATTTACGCATACTTTTTTTGCATTTGTGAAATTCCTTTCTTCAAGTGGATATGAAAGATTATTCCTTTAATAGTCCCTTCCCCCCACGTAGATAAGTCTTATTCGGGGAAGCTGTCGCTCACCATGACCACTAGATCAAAGGGGCTCCAGCAGAAAGACTATCTCTGAATCTGTGAAGGATCACTTGTCCTCTAAGCCCTGGTTGGCATTCACATCAAATGGTGATACAATCCCATCCCACCTGTTTTAACTTCACAGGGTGCCTGGAAGAGGGGTATCTTCAGTAATACTGCTTCAGTCAGCCCACATACAACAAACTTCTGAACAGTTACTTCATACAATTATGCAAAATTTATTTGCTAAGCACCTCTTCCATCTTTTTCTGGGCAATAAAGCAATAAAGAAGACCTAGGCATAGCTGAGGTGACCGGCCAAGATGATCAGCTGCACATTCACCTAAAGTCAGCTCTACGGTCAAACAGCAGATCTCAAAACAGAATAGCGATTTTTAGTCCCTCTGAAGAGCGAGGGTTGACACTTAGCTGAAGGCAGACCGTGCCCTGAAAGGCCAGGCTGCAAGAGTTCGTTCTGGCAACTGAAAAATGGTGCTTGGCAGAGGGGAAGTTCCAGTCACCACCTTCTGTGAGGAGGAGTATCCTATCACGGGATTCACTTCGAAGGCTGGGAAGTGGGAATGAGATAGAGCTATCTTGAAATCTTCGTGTAACTCCAGAGGACATCTTTAGTGACCAGTGTCCTCACTTCATCCCCACGATAGATCTCCTTTTTCTCCCAAGCTGAAAGAAGTGTGGGCCCGGCAACACGTCACTTCAGCCAGGGTTAGATGGAAGGCATGTATATGGTTCTGAGCCGATCCATTATCAAAGTGGATTATTTCTTTCCAAGAGATATTTTCTCCCTATTAGGGACTGCCTTTGCTCACTGTGCGATCTATATTAACTTCAGTAGGGCCTGTCAGGCCCAATTATGAATCAGTTTTCTTGGTGCCTCTGAATGGCCTCGGCTTTCTGTAACACTGCAGCACTGTGATATCTGAGAACTGATGTGTCTGAACATCTGTTTTCAAACTTCAAATACGTTCATAACATGGATCCACATCCTGCTTTCTAACATCAGCCTGCTTTTTGAGGAGAAGTTTTTCAGCTACACAACGTATTAGGCTGAGTGGGATCCTACTAGCCCCTTACATGAGCATGAAGGCATGTTGAAGACACCACACACTTCACATTTGCTCACCTCCGTTCAAGACAGAGGCAAAACAAGTACAGCAACAACAGTAAATGATGATCCAGGATACTCTTTCCTGCCTGCCAGTTTCTCCACATTTAAGATGCTGTTCCCTCCAGTCTGCTATAGGGAGGAAAGGGAGGTTGCACTTTCTCAGGGGAATCGTAAGTCTCAGTCAAAACCAAAACAGTGCTCAGGAATATGCACAGGAATTATGAAATGATTAATCTGAAATTCTGAATTTTGGGGGGGAAAGGAAGAAAAAAAGAAGCCAGCAAGGAAAGCTGGTCAAGCTGGACCCTGCTGATGTAAGAAAATAATCCTGAAGAGGAAGCTCAGAAAGCAACGCTGACACCAGTGACTGAAAGGTGTTTCTGCCCCCATGCGACAAGCAGGCTGAAAAACCATGAGCATGTCAAAAATCCCCATTTCTGACCCACAGAGAAGTAAAAATGATTAGCAGGTCCCAAATGAAACCTCTGGGAGCTGGGAGAGGCAACATGTTCAATTTGGAATGTTTTTCTCAAGTTTTGGACGTTTTCCCTGTTGGCTTTGCAACAATTTTTAAAAATCAATAGAATTTTAAAACGTCCCTCACCCTCAAATACAGAAATAAGTCAAAATCAATTCCAAGTTAGTCCTCAAACTTCTGTAAAATATTTCTGCCATTAGAAAGTTTCCAAAGAGCAGAGGAAGACATAGGACATATTTTCAGTTTTAGCTCCTTGCACAGTCTTCGATACAGTCCAGCAAACAGCTGTCCAACCAACTTAAAGAAAACCACTGAGAAGAAAGTTGAGAGTAAGTTTAGAATAACATTGTTTGACTCAGATGATCTTGCGCAGCTACTCTTTCAGTTCTTCAGTTTGGAAAATTTTTGGAATTCAAAAGAGCCAAGAGGTATTTTTTAATCACAATGAAATTACTTTTTCCTCGCTCTTTATATTAAAACTATATATTACGCTTATATGACACTTTCATCCTGAAGGACTGCTAAGGTCTTTACAGATTTTCTAACTTTTGAATCTCCATCAGACATATGAAAAGCTTTCTCACATTTTTACTTGGAGCACAGCAGAACCCATTTCCATCTACATTTACAGTGCTAACAAGAGCCAACACCTGCTTATACTCCTCTAACAACCAACTAAAACTCAAGGCATATTTTTAAGAAGCATTTTTTTTGTACCATAGCTGCACTTTTGTGAATGAGAGCTGAGCCCACTGACATCTGTGGAGTTTTGCCTGAGTGAAAGACAACAGTTTTAGGCTCTTTCTGCATTATTTGTATTGACAGGTAGGGAAAACCAGTGATACCTGAAAGGCAGAACTGGCACTAAAAGATCAGGTGAGTGCTAGTTCAGAGATAAGGAAAAAGAATACCCTGAATTTGACTCATAAACCCCTCCATCCTTAATAAAGTCCAAACCTTACTGGAATTACAAAGGCACAACAGCTACGTAGCCAAAAAAGAACAAAAAGCTTTAACAGTAGCAATATCTACAACTCTCTTTTTGCTCCAGATTATCGGAGAGCACTTAAACTGTGCCTACTTACAAAATGCAAGATCCTCTCTCTGGAAAGGACAGTTTGTTAGCCTGATGCCAGGCTGACAGTGTCATCTTCTCAACCTGTTCCCAGACAGGTTGCCCCACTGACTTTAGCAGAAACAGAACGCTTGGATTATCTTAAAAATTCCTCAGCATCCTGCAGAATTAGGACCAGCTAGACACTGTTGCACTTGCTATTGACTGTTATCCTGGTATTAAAAAAAGTCTATCAAGTGCTAGGCACCCTGAATAGCCAATTCAATAGCCCAGTTTGCATGTAGCTTTCTTCTTTCCCTTTCTGCAGTCGAGCCTGAGCTTGGAATTCAGCTGCAAACACTTCAACGTTGATGATTCACTGTTTGAAGGACCTCCAGGGAAGTCCTACAGCACCTCCAGACAAAGTTCTCGCCTCTGGCTTTTCTTGGCTTGCAGGTTTATTACGCACCAGAGAGTTTAGACTTATTATACATCCAAATACAACTGAAATTCCAGGCCCATACATGTGCTGATGGACCCTGGAGCTCCTGATTATTATTACATATTCATATCAACTGAATGAGATGCTAAATTACAGTCTTGATCCCACACTGTGCCTCTGCACAGAGTCACAGCTGATGTTGATCCTCAACTGGAAGAATGGGAGGGGGTACAGGAAGATCCAGCTGTTGCTCATTTGACTCAAGAAAGAAACCATTTACTCTCTGATGTGAATGATGAGAACAAAATAGTGTGAGCAAAATAACATTCCCCACCCTTCATTTAAAAAAAAAAAGGGTAATATCTTCAAAACTGAGGCTGTAACTAAGAAGACAATGGCACATAATAATGGGAAATATCACTTCAAAGTAAATCTTTTTTTCCTCTCCAATTAATGCAGATTTTTATACTTTGTTTTCTCCTTAAAAGTTTGGCCAGAAAAATCTTCCTAAAGTTAATTTCTCTCAGGAGTAATAGGGCCAATGCAGCATTACACGTTAATGCTCTGGATTCCAATAAAAAAGTTGTTACCATAGCAAAAAGTATTGTTGCAAAGACAAAACACACAATGTAAGATTAAAGAAAAAAATCTGCAAAAAGTATTTCAGTGCTCAACAATAACGTAGGATATTTTAATTACGGAAAGATGAGCGTGTGCTACTGCTTCAATAGTCCTGCTGTGATGAAACAAACTGGCGCTTAAAAGACTCAGTTTTCAGAATGCAAATGTCTAAATTAGTGGATTTTTTCAAAGTTGGATCAATTATTTTTAACATTATTTGTATTATGCTGCTGCCTGAGGCCAGTCGAGGACTGGAGAAAGAGCTGTTGTGCAAGGTGCTGTACAAATGTAGTAAAAAATACAGGTCATACGTTAGAATTTGGGTTAATTTCAGGAAACAGATGGATAAAGCAAAAAAAAAGGTGAGTTGGGGTGGTACAGTCTGCAGTAATCTGAGCATAGCTGCTCATACAGTTTGTTGTGCCACTTCCCAATCACCCAGCATGTTCAGCAAGCATCCTGATACAAGCCAGTCTTAAAAGAAGTCTCAAATAAGGATACTGTTAGCTTCATAGGCTTCACGCACGAAGGACAAGAGAGAAAGCATGAAAGCGGATGCAGGAGTAGACGATCAGGTGGCAGAAGCTTGCATTGCTGGCACGCAGAGAGCGCTGTAAGCGATGATGCAATGCCATCTGAGCGGTAGGACAGGGCGAAACTGGAAGAGATAAGGACAAGCCAGTGGAACCTGTGACACAGCTAGGATGGAGGGCCAGGAAAATGATCTAAATAGCAGAGTGCTGAATGGACTCGGCCAGGGCGAGGTTGCAGCGAGAAAGGCCAGAGAGGAGAGTGCGCTAGTAAAACGCAAGCCGAAGGGAGCACAGAAAAGCCTTTGCATGTAGGAGTCCATGTGCATATGCAAAGGGGAGGTTCTCTACATGCCACGCTGGAAACAGCAGGAAGAGTCGCCCACAGACAGCCTGAGTGGGTCTAGAGAAGAGGAGGACGAGTCAAAAAGGAAAGGAGGTTGTAGCCTTTGGCAGGGGGATAACGTGTCTGTTCGCGGCAACAAAAGGAAAAGAGAATGCAAAAGAAGGTGCAAACATAGGACAGGGATTTGGGGGCAATGATCTAAAAAGAGAAAAGAAAAAGGACTCTGCAGAATAAAGGCAAGCGTATGAGGGAAGGAGAGCAACAGAAATACAAAGAAATTCGCTGAAGAGGGCAGTAACAAGAAGGGAAGGAAGAGGGCAGCATGTAATGCAGAAGGGGCCCATGGCAAAAGCTGTGTGAAAGGCAAATAGCCGTAAGTGAACAATTATACCCCACCAGCTATTAAAATAATGTTTAGGTTCCTAATTAACCCTCATAAGACCTTTGACTTCACAATGTTAACATTATTTTAATAGTTTGTGGGGGTGGAGTGGTATTTATTCACTTGTCTAAATCCTTTGAAATGCTAACGCTGAAGATGAAGCGTTAGCAGGCAGAATTGCCCCGCGCCAGGCGGTCGGCCTGCCGGAGATGCCCCGCTCGGCCGCAGCCGGCTGCTCTCGCCTGCGTTGTCTGTGGCCACCAGGAAGCGATGGAGAAAGAGACCGTGCCTTTGGTGTTTCTAGATACTTCCTAATGGAAAAGAAAAACAAACTCGGCACTAAAGGTTTCAAGCACAGAGGTCTAGCGGCTGTAAGCGCTTCTGTCCCTGTCTCTCTGGCCTCTCCCCAGAGCCCCATTTCCAGCCCTTCACGACTAGTTTTCTTTTGCTCTGTTTCTCTTTCCCTTCCTTCACAGGTTCCTTTCCTTCCCTCCCACCTGCTCCTATTGCCCTGCCACTCTTCCCCTCACCTGCTGCTCTTGGCCTTTCGCAGAGCAGGGAGACAGATTCCTCCTCCTCCTCCTCTCCGCTCCCGGAGCGCTAACCAGGGGAACGCGGAGAGCTCAGGCGAGCCAGTCATTCCCGGCTTCCCATCCTCCGTGCGGGCTGACGGCAGCCACGGTGCAGCCAGGGGAGGCAACTGCACGCAAGGTCCTCCGCAGCCCCTGCTCAGCCTCTCTGCCAACCGGACCGCACGTGGGCCGCTTCCACGCAGGTGGCATCTCCCAAAAACACAGTCGGCAAATTCGAAAGACTGCCCACTGAGTGTGTTGAAATTGTCATTTTCCAAATTTAAAAAATTTGGCCAAATTTCAAGTCCCCACTACAGAGTATGAAAGCACTGACCTTTCTTGCAAAGACAACAGCTGGAGTTCTTTTTTATACATACACATACATGCACGCACACACACACACACCCCCTTATACAGATACTCTGTATGCATGGACAAAACAATGTCTTTTTTCTTCCTAACCCCACTTGGAGAAATGGCTGAAGCATTTCAGATTAAACTGTCCAAAATATTTGCCCAAGGCAGACAGCATGGAAAATTTTGGCCCAAATGGTTTAAGTGTGGCAAAGTTATAAGCAATAGAAAATAGGGTCCTATAATAGAAAGTGTTGGGCAGCCTTGTGCCAGACATCACTATTTGTGCTGCTTGTAAGACTTCATTTTCTTTAATAGGAGCTGCATGGCGGGGCTGTAATACCCTGGGGCTTCCTGTCTTTAATTTCCTTTGAATATAATCTTGGTCTTAAGCCTTCCTTCCTAAATAACCTCTGTCTTTAATTATTTTTTTTAACCAAATTACAACTTAACAAGCACACATTCTCGTAAGACAGAGCCTCTAATTATCGAAATGACAGTGCCTCTTAGAATCTGAATTTCACAGTGTTTCAGTGACCAATTGAATAGGTCAGTAAATAATTATACACCATCATTGCCAAAAAATAATTAAATAGGATATTATAATAAGTCATTGTGGATACCTACACCTTGCATTACTCAGTCACCTGGATGATTCTTGTGGAGGAGTATTTTTTGAAGTGAGCAGTGCGGAGCTATATGTGCACAGTCCCAAGTGGTCTCACAATTAGTTAATATTTGGAAGTTTTATTAAACTATTTTGACTGGGATAAATTCTGAAGACATTTCTCAGTCCTTATTTAGGCAAAACTGTCACAAGAAAATGAAAGAGACATGAGGACATGGCTCACCACCTTGGATACAATGGATAAAATTATTCTTCTAGAGAGAATTGTTAGATTATTTTGCTGGGAATAACTTTCAGATCCTTAGAAAGGATGGTTTAATTTTGGATCGGGTTCACAGCTTCCCCAGACTCGCAGTATTGATGTGTTGCCTCATTCTCTGATGCGACATGAAATAGTCACGGTTTACGGAGTCAGGGTCTTTTAAACCTAAGCCAAATTTGCTGCAGTGTCCTTAACCCCCAAATCTTCCAGGACTGTAGCTTTTAAACTGGAATATCGCATTTTGAATGCGTGTCTGCTGCTTTGGGGCTCTGCTGTAGCACTAGGGGTCAGAAATTTCAGAATAATTTCTTTACACCACTTACAGAAATGTGCCCAGCTCTGGCCCTGAAACACCATTATTATAAATCCGTATGTCTCAAACACTTATCACATAATTCACACAGTCATACCTGGGGGGAATTAGACCCAAACAGTGATCCAAATAAAGATGGGTACTATCTAAACTGCTGAGTATTTAGGGAAATCTTTCACTCTGGCTAGCTCTGAGATCACTTACCCTACCCACGGGCTAGCCCCCCCACACACACACTTGTCTCTTCACTGCTGCACACAGGCAAAGACGCCTGGCACAGCAGATCTACTCTAAAAGCAGAAGACCACATCCATTCTAGTGGCTCACCCAGCTGCACCCCCTTTGCAGAGGCTGCGAAGAGGGTTTCCATGAGTTGTTACGGACGTGGACTGCCCAGAGCCTGTCCCATGAAACCCTCCTTCCCCGCTTCTCGGTGACTGGCAGCCTTCAGACCTTACCAACTTCGGATCAGTGCACCCAGCTGAACTAGAACCGAAAGCGTCTGCGTTCCTGTACCAAACTTCCTGAGTTACCCATGCATCTCCTCTACAATATATTTTTAAGTTATTCTTTGTGAGGTATTAGGGGTTCCTCCACGTTAAAAAATAACGTAGCTTCTTTTTAGGGACTAACAAAACCATAAAGCACTATCCTTAGAAAAAAAATTGCCAGTTGTTTCAAGTATGTATTCGGAGGGAAAATGAGTCTAATACTTAAATCTTTCCTTTAATTATCAGTAAAACTCTACAACAATGTTTTTGAACCTCAGTGTGAATATGAATGAAAATTTCTGAAATAGCTGAATTGCCTTATTCAAGGTAAAGGCCTGACTCGAGGAAAACTGATCCATCTTGAAAGCAAACTAGAAAATAAGGGCTACACACTTCTTCATGAGCATTATGCTAATCTAAATAAAAAGATGACTAACATCACCCTAGATTCAACTTTCCACAGCAATTAGCTGAAGTATCTCAATTTATCTTTCCCTGACAGTTTATGATTTTAAGGAAATTTGAGATTTTTTTTTTTAATGGACATTTTAGCACCATCTGCTGGTGTTAAAACTTGCTCTGGACACTGAACACCAGCTACCTGCTTCATTTTAACTTCCTCAAAGCTTGCTTCTGGCTCTTATTAGGAAAGGTTAATTGCTTGCTTTTCTACTACAGATCCCAAGATTGGTTTAGTAATTCATCTGAACGAATCATGCATCCAGATGGAATATACTTTCTGGAGGTCATGTATCAGGAGCAACACAATATTAAGGAAATAGCATATCTACAGTTACATCTAGGAGTAGATGTGATTGTTTATTCAGTTTAAGAAGGAAAGCTTCATTCCTTAAGGGATAAGCAAACTTTTCCCCTGATTTGTTCTGAGTAGATAGCAATATTTAGACTAAAGAACTGCGCTATGATGTTGGAGATCTGGTGTCTGTTCTGCATAGTCAAAAAGACACCTGCTAAAATTATCTCTAACTATATCCAGTTATATAACTGTGTGACTTACCCCACCTAATTCATCCAGTTGCTTTTTTATTTCCTCAGCATGCTTCCAGCTCAGCACCAGTTCCCTCCAATTCACAACCTCCTGGGGTTTAGATAGCCTGGAAGCACCTTAGCAAGTGCTCAGACTAGGTCTCTGATGCCTTTCTATAGTGCCTGTCCTGAAAGCAAGAAACATCTCCCACATCCAGCATGTTTCATCTGTGCCAGCATTATTCCAAGCTCACAAAATTCCTCTCTCTGAGACTTGCCAAACGCCTAAGTTTAACTCTGACAGCCTCAGAGATCACCAAGAAACCTGCCATGGACTTTGTGGACCCCTCAGAGGGAAGGGTTACACCCAACCCATTTGGGTTCAGGCATGTCTAGTGAGCAGATACACCAAGGCAATTTCAAGTTGTTCTGTTGCGGCTGTTCTTTGTATCAGTGACTCCTAAGACATGAAAAACCAGGAATGGACCTAGGGATCGCTTTTTCAGTCTTCCCTTTCAAAACTCAACATTCATCTTCATGGCTTATACTTCAAGCTGTGTCCCATCTTGATAATCTCCTGCACACTACCATCACAGCCCTATCTGTACATCTTTCATGTACCCATCACTCTAAGGATTACATTCCTTCCCTTAATTGTCCTTTCCTTCTTTCCTCCACTCACAATGTCCATGGTTTAAAGCTGGAATTCAGTTGTCTGGACCTTAATGGGATGCAGAGAAATAATCTCTTCAACGAGTGCATTCCAGATTGTTGTAAAAAGCTGGTGTAGAAGGAGTAGACAGTATGAATGCCAGTTTAACAGCATGATGTGTCCAGCTGTTAAGGGCTAGCAACAGGGCTGGGAAATGAGAGGAGTCCTTCGCATTGCAGCAAGACTACATGCATTGCTTCTAATAAAGATGTAAGCAGGCTCCAGCACAACAGTGTCCTGCCATGGTCAGCTTAGGCAGCAGTTGTCCCAAAGAAGCTAAATAACCATGAGACAATTAATTACCTTTTGCTTTCCTTCCAGCCATAGAGATAAGGTTAAGCAAAGCCCAAACCCTGCTTGCCCATAAATTCTCTATCCCAGAGAGTGGTGACTGAAGACTTTTCAGATAGATGTTCTTGGGTAAGTTTTCAAAGTCATGCTCAAGAGGGTCAAGTCAAAAAATAATTCCTGTTATTTGTTAAAAAGATTTGTGTGTACACCTCCCACATTCACTGCTTTGAAATGGACCCCTTAATGTCTGGAGGGGATACAAAGCCTATGGCTCTTCTAAGGTTTCAGAAGGAGGAAGAAAGGCCATGACCCTTAATAAAGATTATTCTGCAGAAATAGGACTACTTGCTTTTGCATAATCTTCTACAAAAGAAGCTTGACAAAAGGTGCAGTGTAGTAATCTAAACCAGTTCCTGAAGAGCTGTGCAGAATCAAGGAGGACCTTGGACACATTACATGGGTTGATGGACAAACCATCTTCAAGAAGTCTAGGCAGTTCCAGTCAAAGTTCCCAGTCTCTCTGGACTGCAAAATAAAAAGGCAAATTTAGTACCATTACCCTAATGATATCTTCTGACACTGGCGAATGTCAGTTCAAACTCATTTCTAAATTGCTTCTCCCTGTGTGAATATCATTCATGATTGTCTAACTTGCATCAATATCAATGAGCTTCAGAAAAAGGTTTATCAAGAAGAGCTGATGTGGGTGGGGAGGGGTTAGAAAATGTTTTGCTGTTTCAGCAGAACAGAAACCATGGGAGCAAATTAATTTGGGCAAATTTCCCATTAAAACAAAGCCAAAACCTTTTAAAAATGTCCATAAGTTGAACTGTCCTTCCCAAAATATTTTGAACAAATGAGTTCCTTTGAATTGCAATCTACTTCTCCTTTTCAAATTTAAATGAATGTATAGTCAAATAAGAAGTCAAAGGTGAAATGAAGACTTTCCAAATTTAATAAAATGAATTGCCCTGACCTCAAAGACAGCATTAGTGGCAGGAAGGCACCCCTCTGCTTTGGGAACCGATTGCGCACCGTCACCCATGCAGCTGGGTTCTCCTGAGCTCCACTGCGGCTTTTCCCAGTGGCTGCATATAGATGGGCAATGAGTACATATGGGAAGTAAGAGTGAGGTACTGAGCTAGAGATGTCCTGTAAAGTCATATGTGAAGCTAAGTGAGACTAATAACTGTGTGGATATGAGCTCATTTTTAAAAGATTGCCAAGTGCATTAAGAAAACGGAGTTGGCTTTCAGTAAGAGCAGCAAAGCATCCGAATTATGCACAGCAAATTTATCTAAAGAAAAATGTGTTCTTGTGACATTTGCCTACTAACAGATATTTACATTAGACATTTATATAATTTTCCACAAACTTTTAATATCTGAATGTAGCTTACATACATCCATTAAGAAAGTAAATAATGGAAATACTTATAGAATTCCTAGTTATTCATCTAGAGCTCTGATTCTGGGTTTCTGATGTCTCCAGAGAAAGCAGATGATGTGATATTGTTAATAATACGTGGTGCAACAGATACAAGAAGTTGTTATATTTGTTTCATTAAATGACCTGACTGGCAAATTATGGAGAAAATTTTACATTTAGAAATAGCAACATTTTAATTAAGTGAAAAGACCAGACATTAGTTGAAACTGAAAGACTTATTTTAATTGTGTTCCTCACACACTCATCCTATAGGAAGTAAGAAGTTTCAGAATAAAGAATAAATTTGAACTGGAAACCCCCAAGCATCCCTCAGCCTTGATCCCCCATATCAGAGAAAGGAACAAAACTTACTATGTGGTTGTCAGAGTTCTTGATGCAGTTCCATGTTAACCCACTTCCTTTCGGTGACTGGTTTCAGATCTGGGCATTTTGTGAAAAAGAAATGCCATACCTGCACATATCATGAGAACATTTTCTCAAGAGCAAGGTTCTTTCACATTTTGGAAAAGAAGAAAGAAAAGTTTTCCATGCATAAAATATTTAAGTTTAATGAAAGCTCCTGGATCAATTGCAATTTTTTTTTCCCACATGAAGCACAAACTTGCAAGCCTTTAGGATTTTCACAAGAGAAACAAAAGAACTTCGAAGTGCAGAAAAGGTCATTTCTAAGTCTGACAGGTGCTCCTCCATCCATAGCTCCTCCTGCCCTGTCTTCTCTGGCTTTGTGTGAGCTCAGTCCCCCATATAATTACATTAGGCTACTCAATGTACTCACAACAGAAAGAAATGGCTTCGGTGATGGGAGGATATTCCATCGGTCTTGCCAAGCACTGGTCTCACTAGATGAACAGGGATAGTGTTGGAGCAATTGCCAGCAGTACTGGTAATACAAGTGTTACCAGGCATAAGCAAGTAATTCCCCATCTTTACCTCTAACCTAGCTTGGGCATTCATTCTCCTTGGGTATTTTGGCTGCTGCTGGAGGAACACAAATAGCATCCTGTTCAACTCTGATATGATAAACTACATGTTTCCTCTTGGAACTAATCCAGCTTCCACTGGAAGCAACAAGAAATAGGACCTTTAATAAACTATGAGACACGTATTGCCCTGGAAGTTAGTATTTGTTCACTTCCTAACCAGCACTATTGTTCAGATAACCTCTGTTCCTCCAATCCAACACAACAAAACTGACAGTCCACTAAGCCTGTGGGTGGCTAGATAGATAGGGAGACGGATAGACAGATATTTTGACTGAGATAATATCCAAATATCTCATTCATGGCTGGAGGTCTGGATTCTTTACGTGGAAATCCTGAGTTTGGTCCACACTAGTTACCATGGTACTAGCATTCACAGGTTATTGTGCTTGGGTGGAAGATGCTATGAGAGTAATATATTGTCATTCTGGTTCAGAACTTGGGGGCAAAGTGAGCTGGCGTGTGCTGACATGTAGTATTAGCATTTCAGATCAGTAAATCTGTATACACTGTAAAAAGATGGAATAGTAACAAACCCCTACTTCGAAATGTACTTCTTAAGATACAAGTATTTCTTAACTTGTATTTAAAAAAAATGCAGTTGCAAAATTTCAAACTAGATTTCAAGCTCTTGAAGTTCATAGAGTATCTGGAGATGGCATTTCTGCTTCCAAAAGTACCCCTTGGCTTGAATCAGAAGAGGAAAAGCAAGGCCAAGCCCAAGTATTAGGTATACAAAGAAATCAAGAAAGGAACTACTAGTACACTGCAGTGAAGCTGTGCTTTAGGTGACAATGAATTCAGCAGCAACAAAATATTACTCTCACAAGGGTTTTTATTAGCACAATATAACCTGATAGCAAAAAAAAAAAAAAAAAAAAAAAAAAAAGAAAAAAGAAAAAAGAAAAAAGAAAAAGAAAAAAGAAAAAAAAGCTGCCCTTCCCCCTCCCCAGGTCATTATTCAGGTGGGAAAAAAAAGAAAATCTTGAGCAGAAATCCTTTCAGACCATCATGAAAAGGTCTAAGCACAGCCCTGGTATGGTGTAATGAAATTAAAAAAGATGTCATGTAACCATGTCAGCCACATCTGTGACCCATATGGTGCATGTAACAAGAGCATATGTCTATACCTAAAGAGAACATTATATGTTGCATAAGGCTAGGGCAAATGTAAAAGTGAAGTAGAACACCTTCACATTACAAACACAGTTTGTTATTTGTGTCACATCAAAGAAAGAGTCTCTAGGAATTATTGCTCTCTGAAGTCATTTAATTATGATTAAGTGATCTAAGAATTAGTGTAAATGGTATTTTATACCCCAGTGAATTAAAGTATGAGATCTAGTCAAGGTGAATAAGATTTACGGCCAAAACTCATGCAACCTTACAGTAATTTCATGACACTTTTACTACTAGCCTAGACATTTCAGTTCTTGAAATAATTAAAAGTACACAAGCAAATTCTATTCTTTGGACACCTATAATAAACCATGGGCAGAACAGAGAATAGGTTGCTTCACATGTGATTTATGCATTTCCCCTTTTATTATAACAGGGACAAAGATGATGCAGGGCAAATAAAACCTTTTGAGCTTGTTAAAAAAAGAAAGAGAAAAGGAAAAGTAAGCATAGTAGGATGTCCACAAATCTCTTTCAATTGGACTAAATCTGAGCCAGAATAAAGTCCCCCATCACAAGGCTCATCTCTGGTTAATCCCAAATACCTATCTGCTAAAGAACACATTTGTTTTGTTGTGACCTCATGCATAATATGAGCAGGTAAATCAGCCAACTTGTTTTAAAGATGCTGAGGGACTTCTCTCAGATTTTTAGCTCTAAGGAAAACTACTCCCAGGTATTTGCCTTCAAATAGAAATAAGAGCGTCCAAGAAGAATGTATAACATATCGGCGAATAGTTATATTTCACAGCTTTTCCAGTTGGAAATAAACTCGTTTTCCAGTGACAACTGTTAATCCACTCTCCTCTAGAGTCTCTGTCTGAAAGGCTCCAGGTAAAGAACAGAAACTTGGCTGACAGAAGAAAGTACCAGATGGCTGCTGGGATGGGAAAAAAACTGAAGAGAAGAAAATAGTGAAATGCGAGTTGTAGAAATAAGGATTGAATCACAATCAAAATGTAAGTAGAGAACCAGAGCCTTCAGACTTTAACGGGAGCCATGTTAGCAACATAGCAGCTACCCAAGTGGTAAATTGGAGGGCCTCAAGAGGCCCTCAGAGTGCACCACAGTGTTAATTGCATGAATTACATGTGTAAAGAATGCTCTCCGAATCGTCGCTTTTGGCTGATGTAGCCATACATCTGCACAAACCTATCCTCCTGTACATAGGATGTGTAAGCCTGAATACCCAGGCATGTCTCTTTCAAGTGTATACAACTGCCAATGCAAGTGTGCATGTCACACACAAACTGTGCACTTTTTCAGTCCTTTAAAGGACTTCCAAATTCCCGATGATCTATTTGGAATGGAGAGCTAAGCAACGGAGTAGGCAATGCATTTACCTTCAAGTAGTATTATTAGTTTGGCAACGTTGTAAGGATGAGGATCATAAAAGTCATCAAAATTAATCTGCTAAAAAGTAATCACTAATTTTAATGGTCATGCCATGATATCTTTAGCAGACAGTGGTGTGGCGGAAAAGAAAATCTGGGACCAAAATTTAGTTCTAAAGATAAAACACATTAACTGACTTATGGTCACAAATGAGAGAGTCTCATAGGTCAAGAACACACATGTTCTAGACCTATTGCTGACCTCCTTCTAGCTCTAGACACTAAAATGTAATTCAGTAACACCTTTATTACCTGTCTCGTTTGATATCCTTAGCTTGCCTTCAGAAATACTGCCCTAAAAGGACTGTATTAATATTTGTGAATACCCAGATATGCATCCAGTTTTGCATATTTGTGTGGTATTGTCTCCACAGCTGGGGACAAGCATGGTCATTATGTATGAATAGGGCCACCGTGGTCAACTGTGCTCAGTGACAGCAGCTCAGGCATTCATTTTGTATCTGTCCTGAAAAAGTATGTCTTTGGGGGATGTTTTCAAATGGTTAGGCACACAGCTAATGCTGTTTATGAAATAACAAGTGCTATATAGCAAGCTCGGTAACACAATGGTTGTTCTCAGCTAGCCCAGACACCCAGACTCATCACACCCGTTCTGAGGCGCACCCCTTCGCCACCTGTCCCTAGCCACAGCACTGCGAAACAGCCTTCCAGAATATCCCTGTTTTCCCTTGCCTTTCTTCTTCATTTGCCTCTCCTTCCCTTAGATGATCTTCAGCCCACTTGGTATTAGAGACTTCATTAAAAAATTCCAGTTGAACTGAACTAGCCGACTCTTATTGCCAGTGAAATTGCTTTTTCTAAGAAGTCTGCGTGGAAGACTAGCACCTGGAGACACTAGATAGCTCAAGGGATTGGTAACGGGCTATGGAATATTTAACCTCTAGGGTATTGGCTTAAATCCAGAGTCAGGACCAAACTTGAAGCATCAGTCTCTTAGGCAGGCTGCCACATGACACCTTTAAAAATTATACCCCTTCACTCAGGGGAGCCCTTGCCAGCCTTCTGCTGAGAAACTTTCTCCTCCCTCCAGCCTGAACCTTACAGCTGACACCACGGCAAACTGGAAGGCTATAATTTAGAAACGTGCAAAGTGTTATGCCAGCACAAAATAAAAGCTTTAGTGCAACTGTATGAACAACCCTATGAACTAGATTTAGTGGTCTTCCAAGGACTGAAAAGTAGAGCTATGATTTTGCTGTCGACATATGCTGTAACATAACAGATAAATGATAGAGCTTGGCTGTGCCCAAAGCCTAAAAATCAACAGTCAAAAAGAGGCTATATGCAATTATGCCAGCAATCTTTTTTTCCCCCTCTATATTGCATTTTTATGGATCAAAAATCCAACGACCTAAATCATAACCATAATTAATAAACAAATAAAAAGGAGAAATGTAATAGTTTTTAAGGGAAAATAAATGGTAGTAAGGGTAGAAACCATCAAAATCAAAAAGCACTTAAAACCAAGCAACACAATGGAAGTTTAGTCTGTTCTAAACGGAAGACATTCCCATGCACCTTTTCCATACACAGCAGCAGCAGCCGCCTGCTCCTTCTCTGTGATAGTCTTGGAAAGAAAATTCCTGCACCATTCCCTCCCCTCCCTCTGCATTATTGTTGTCCACAGCAGATTTCTTCACACCCTTCATTGAGCCTGATCCTCTTGCTCTTTGAGCAAATGCAAAATGATTCCCATTTGATGTTTTGTATCACTGCTCATCTCACTGAAAATTCAGTAACTCCCTCCATTAGTGACTCCCAACTTAGCAGGTCTGTGACTGTACAGTATCAGTGAAAGCACAGCTGGAGAAATAAAACCCGTGTAAATAGCTGAAAAGATAGGTAAAAGTCTGGGCACTGATCCAAAAACACTAAACTACAGACTCCCAACATCTGGTTCAGGGTGGATTCCAAGAAAGACAGAAAGACAGAAAAAGAAAGACAGAAAGAAAGGATTGATTTCGCTGTATATTTTTTTTTACATAAGGTTTTCATTTATTTTTTAATTCATCAAAAATTGCACCCAATTATTATGGTTTCATTTCTTCACCTTGCTGCATCCTGTTGCTTCACTATTTTAGCCATATTAATGAGAAGGAAGCAGTGCCTTGGGCAGGATTTATAAGGAGCCCCCACTTTCATACTTGCATATTTTATAAAAGCAAGTGACAGACAAGGAACTCTAAACCTTATTATCCAGCCTCTCTTTTTAGCTAAATCTGGGCTTCTAACATACGTATGATAATTTTATATGGATTTCATGATCTTTCAGGCACGTGGTCTCAACAGAACTAACCCCGAGCTCATGCAGGCGCTGTGGACACCAGAACGAAGCCCACACAGCTGAGTACTTACATGAGGACCCAGGACCTCACCACTTAGACCGGAGCTGCATGAAGTATAATCTTCTGCTTTAACAGTTTTATTAGCTGAGAGATTCAGCTGAGGAGTTCAGAGACAACAGCATCATTTTCAAAGCTCACATATGATTTAAAATCACAAAGCTCCCTGCTTCTCAGGGATGTTTGTACATGTTTCTTCTTTCTAAAGTACTTGGGCTCTTTTCAAGCTCCCACCTCACTGCGTTGAATGAGCGTGTCACCTCTTACACAAACCACTGGCAGTTCTGGCCAGGCAGATTGCCCCAGGCTATCTGCACCTGACGTCCACCACCGATACCTTCAGATTAGCCTTCACCCGCCTTGCTCAGCAAAGAGCTAAAGATGCTGTTCCCGAAGACGGCTTGTCTTTCTCGGACAACATTACTGCCAAAGGGACTCTCCCCCGAGCAGGGAGCTCTCTGCCTCGTCTGGGTGTCTTTATTCAACAGTAGCTTTTGCTTTGCCTAAAGCATCCGGTAGCAGACACGTGCAGCCAGGCCCCCCCGCTCGCGCACCGGCTTTGCCCCCGCTGTTTCCCAGGGCTCCTGCACCGGAGCCGCCTCGGGGCTCAGCGCCCGCGTCGCTCCTTCCCACCGCTGCCAGCAGCAGCCAAACCTCAAAAACCCTTGATGCACGCACTCGCAAGAACCGTTAAATGCAGAAACGAGATACAAACGGCTATGAAAAGCCTCCAGACGATTTCAAATTTACCTACTTTGTGGTCCAGTGCTGCCTCACTCAGAGATGAGGCACGAGCGCTCGTGCACTTTCCAAGTGTTTTCATAAGCGTACAAACAGAGAGCGAGAAAAAAAATATACAGGTGTAACTGTGTGATTCTCCCACCCAACTGTTAATTCCTCTCTACACCTCGGCAAGATATGCACCTTCTCACCTTCTCCTCTCTCAAGCCAGAAAGAAGAAACACAGAGTTTAGGACTCGTGGCCAAGCAAGTGAGCAGCCACGCTGGACACAGACCATCTCTCCTCCTCCACAGCACTGTGCCCTAGCTGCGGGTACCAGAAAATTGATTTCCATCAGAAGACCCTTTATGCAACGAGTCAGTGGCTTCCAGTTAATGCACACTGCCAGTGAGATTGCAGTAGGCCAGTAACTGTATCTCAGTCCGTGATGATGTTTCCACTTCAGAAACAAGGCAATGACATTATTGAAACAGGAATCCTGTTAGGCCATTGATTGCTGATACAAGGAGACGAATTCTGTCCCTCAGAAACAAAGTCCCCGAGAAATAAGGAAGCTCCCATTCTCCAAGATCTGTGCAATTTATTCTTTGAGACTGGAGCCTACGGGCAGTAATTGCATATGCATATTACTCAGACTGAATTATTTTCTTGAAAGTATCTATTTAAATGATGCCAGTTTGTAAGACTGTCTTTGCTACCTGCTCCTAGGCTGCTGCCTCGGAAGGACCAGCTGGGTCCCCCAGCTTGCCCATGCCCTGTCGCGCCAGCCCGGCCCTGAGCTGGCCCTTCGGTGAGCACACGCCGCTCTCCAGACCGCCTGCAAACAACTGACTCACTCTGGAAACACTTGACTGATGTTCCACTGCCGCGGGCAGAAGAAAGAAGAAAGCAGCTTGCTGCATAGTTCACAAAAAACGAGAGCTTTGAAAACTGGCTGATAGGCCCTCCACCCATACCTCTGTGCTACCCACATCAGTCTAAACGCATGTGCTCACACCCGGGCACCTAGATCACACGCTGAACTAAAGGAACAGTGGCAAACGAGAGAGGTAATTTCAAATCAAGCAAAATTTCCTTCTGAGTTACACTAACAACACCTCACAACAAAAGCAATGCTGAAGCTGCATGACGACCCTGATGCAATCCAGTGCCCTTCACTCCATCTCCTCTTGCAGTTATTAGATTCCTCTGCAGTCACTCACCTGGCAGAAAGCTAACCCAGAAGGACAGGACGAGATGGGACCGTTTTCTGCTGAGTTTCTTTCCAGCGAGTTTGGAACTGCTGGGTTGGTTTGGGGATCTCAGGTACTTGCCAATATTCAGCTTGTGGGTTAAAAAATGGGGGAAGAAAGAGAGGTGAAAATATCTAAATATAGCCTCCATGACTCCTCTTGTAGGGACAGAATTAATTAAAGCATTTCACAAACATTTACACCAGACTAGGTAAAATCATAGCATAATACAGAGAGTATATTTGCAACCCATGAGCCACTTGACAAGATGAGTCATGACAGTCAAAAGCACATCTATATCCTTCCTTTACAAGGTTCTTGCTTTATAATCAGATTTATACACAAACAGGCCATAAAGCTAGCCGAGACAGTACAGCTTCATCCTGTACAACGAAGGCAACGCACCAAGTCAGTGAAGCTTACAGGAAGTCACTTTTTTCTAAATCTCAGCCCTCTGGCTTTTCACCACCTGGACACCAGCTCTAAAACGATGACCTCATCATTTATCATTTTACCTTTCAGTGCTTTACTTAATACATGACCTGCTCAGTAAAATATTTGCAGACTTGGTACTCTGGTACTCTATCCCATTACAAAGGCACGCATAACATTTCACATCTCTTTCATGCAGGTGGTCCTCTGTTCTAACTCAAGGCCAAACAGAATATAAAGTTAGGCCAGTTCAGCAGTATAGGTGAAGGCATCTGAACTGAGGGGAGGGTGTACGGTAACTGCAAATGCCAAGTGCGGCTATACATTTCAAAGATAGTGCTAATTTATTTATTTGGCTTACAGTGACCGAATCCATCTGTCCTGTACAGATGATCAACCACAAGACGTCTAAGAATCACTGCGAATCAACATTTTTTTTTTGTTAAAATTGTTCACATATGTACCAAGGAGCCACAGAAAGGTATATTAAAAATGGTCCGCTTCTTTCAGGCAATTCCACTCCATTAAATTTTATGAGTACACATGTCTGAGGAGAAGGAGAAGAGAGGAAAAGAAAAAAAAGTATGTATCTGATACTTTTATGTTTCCAGTTTATTTTTAGAACATTTAACAGTGCAAAATGTAATGCCTTTTCAGTCCATTTCTCCAGTTTTTTTCTTCATTCCAAGAAAGTATTTCCTGTGCTAGATGATCTCTCTCTCTCTCTCTTTCTAAATAGTTGTATACTGGATGATCTAGTTGTAAACATCTTCAGACACAGCAATTCAGATTTATAACCAGCAAACAGAACGTATCAATGCAAGCACCTAGACACAGGAGTTACAGTACATACAGGCAGGAGGCATTTCTTTTCAGCTTACTTACAGAACACGTTCACGCAACTGGTTTTGATTCCTGTTTATAATTCTCGCTAAGGAGATAGATGCGAAATTTGGCGCTTACGGCACTCAGCGCTGATAGGTACTGGGAACGTTGCCACCTGCAAAGAAGACACCATAAACTGTGGGGACTCTGTCACATGCAGGTCTCTCCCAAAGGAAGAGCTGCCTTTCCGAAAGGGAAAGGCATCAAAGAGGAGTCAAGAAGATCACCTATGCAGATCGCTAGCTTTTTATAACAGTCCCCTGTGATTCCAGTACAGAGCTTGCTTAAGCAAAGACTGTCACAAGAGCAAAAGGGCACATCCAACAACACGCAGGTGACAGACTCGGAGAGTGAGAAGTATTTTACAGAGCCCCTTATTATGAAAGGCTGCTAAGGAAACTGTTGAGTCCAAAATGACTTACTATTCTTTCTCTTTTTTCGAAGACTCAACTATTGTGCTCTCAAATTAAGATTTGGCTTTGGCTTTTAGAAAGACATGAATAATCATAAAACCATATTGCTGCACATATGACTTATGATTAAGAAGCTCTCTGGATTATATACAGAGGAAATGTCTGAAAAGGCATTGGCTGACACTTATCAAAAATTTGAAAATGGAAATTACAGCAAAAGAACGTAAATTAGCCAAAGATTTTGAAGGAAACAGGATATAACGATCAAATAGTTGACATCAAATTAAAACGCCAGGTCAGGAACCAATGCAAAAACCTCAGGAAGACATGCTTTTAAGCTGGTGACATCATATTTATGCATGTCCTATGTCACCCAGACATATTCTGGAGGTTTTGTCACAAAGTAGATGATTTTGAACTTTTGTGGTTTAGTCTCTGTTGCATACTACCAATTGTTCACATCTTTGCAAATTAGTGAAATAAGTCCCCATTTACAATACTATTGCTCAAATTCTACAACATTGGAAGGCCACACTTTCCAGTACTAAGCTTGTTGTCAAGAAAGAGCACAGCATTTTTCAAGACATGAGTTAATAGTGAGTCATACTGTTTGTGTTTCCCAAATAAATTAATAACAACAACTAACAATTCATTCCTAAAGTTCCTGCATGCCCACAATTCCAACCGGCTTCAGCAGGAGCCAGAAATGCTCTGCAGCTTCGAAAATGAAAACCATCCTATGTGTACCAGCAAAAATTTCTACAGATGAATCTGATAATAGTTAAAGGTGACATTTAAAATATTTGGAAACCAAATTTGCAAATTAAAAATCCTAAACCAGTAAAACAGAATAACCTTATTTTAGAACACGGACTTATAAAACCTGCGCTCCCTTTATCTGTGCAACCAGCCTTTGAGGAGCAGATTTTGTACTTACTGATGTCATTGACACTGACAGCATCACTATTAGTATGATAGTTTATTACTAGTTATTATTGATTAATTATTGACACCACTGATGGAGCAATTCAAATACAAAAAAGCTCACTATTATGAAGTCACCAGGACCTGGCAAGAAAAACTGAAACCTGACCTCAGGTCCTGGACAAATCTATTATAATTGTAGTATTTTAAATGTGTGTAGGTACACTTTGCACCTGAAGCACCTCTTCTTCTTGTGAGGATCTCCGTTATTTGCAAGACAGGCGATAGCATTTCTGCCACGCAGAGGGAGAGGAGGTGGCTCGGGACGGTGCGCAGGTTGGCCCAGCACAAGGAATTTCAATGCAAGCAGCAGCAGCACACTCCAGTGCTGAGCTCCAGCCTGCAACCTCCTACCTCCCATCACCGATACTGCCGAATGAGATTGCTACGCAGTTCTTCAGAGTGAACAGCCTTCAGGATTCAGATTCAGGAAAGCACAGGAACATACAAAATCACTTCAGCTTCTGCAGCAGTTAGACAACTGTCTTAGCTCTGCCCTGTAGAGAAATTCTCCCAAACTGAGACCTCAGTGTTTAACTATTGGAACAAGAGAAATGGAAGCAGAAATTAAGATTGACTCATGTAAAGCGAGCCCGGCCGGTGGCTGAGGACGGTGGTGCTGTTTAAGCAAGGGCAGCCTGCAGTTCACCTATGCGGGGAGAGGAAGGCAGCGCAGCGCGGGTTATATAAGCAAAGTCGCTTGTGGTATGCGCAGAATGTGCACGGAGGGTGCGCCCGGAGCGAGGGCCGCGCCGGCAGCCAGGGCTTGGCGGGGCGCCGAACCCCGGGGAACAGGTTGCCTGACAAAAGATGTTTGCAAAATGCAGCCAGCGCTCTTTGCCCTTGCTGAGGTTTCTGCCCTTGGACTCAACGCCACAAAAGTCATCGGATACCAGAATGGACAGTACAGTGTGCTATTTAATGCTACCAAGATAATCATAAATAAAACAGTCAACATCTCTCCAGTGCCCTCATCCCCCTTCCTGACACAGGCAAGACTTTTGCAATTGTTGGCAACAAAGCACAGGCAAGATATACAGTCGAAGGTAAAGAAAAAACGTCATACCATTTCCGAAGCAGTCGGGGGGGGGGGGGGGGTGTTGTTTTTTTTTTGTTTTTTTGCTCTTGCTGCTTTGTATTTTTTTCCATGACTAATTAAATCAAAAAAATTCCAAAACGGTTCAAGCAAATAATGCACAAAAAAAAAAAATCTGAATATTTGGATATTCAGTGACTCCGCTCCAACCACTGTAATGCTCCTTTTTTTCCCCCCTCTTCGGTTGCCACTTGAAACAATCAAATCCAACTGGCAAAGGTGTTGAAAGTAAGACCATTTTAAACTCGCAGATGCTTGCAAAGAAAGCGCATGTCCACTCAAGGAATAAAACCTATGCAACTACAAACTATGGAAGAATATGGTTGTTCAGAAGTACCTTGCCTAGAGAAGGACAAACGGGTCTGCAGAAATGATCAGAGAAGAGCAGTAACTATCAGATCCTGTTTAACAGTTGGCCATGACTTACCTTCTGTTCTGGAAACACCGACCCGCTTCTCTTCATGAGCAGGATTTTGGGGGGACTCACTAAGCTCTTCCTTCCTGAGAAATTATAAGACAACTGTTAGCCGGCACTAAGAACAATATATACATATGACCTCATTGTAAACATAGACCCCCATCAGCAAATGGGCACTCAGACCCACAGGCATCTCCGAAGCCCTCTCACACCAGCCCTGGGCAGTCATGGATGGCCAGGCACACAGACCTCGGTACAGGATTTGAGCCCTAAGGTAAATCTAATTTAGATCAAGATTAGAACTAGAACCTAGTTCACAGCATTTAGTTCATTTTGCAGGCCCAAAGCTTTACACGGGACCACCACTTGCAGACATAATACCAGTTTTTCCCAGAAAGGACTGTTCACCATGCACTCAACTTCTGTTAGAAAAGGGGTCCCCATTTCTTCTGGATTTTTCATATTCTCAAGTGCCATTTTTCACAGAAATGGCCTCATTTTTGAGTTCATAGAAAGCGGAAAAAGCAATAAAACCCTTAGATGGGAGGTCATTTTTCATCTTGCTAGAAACACTTTAGCACAATTCTAATTCACCATCATCCCAGGAAAGGCTGCCTATAATATGCTGAAAGCCAGGTTGGGCGTTAAGCCAGCAAAGCACTTCAGCATGATTTCAACTGTAAGCTCTTGTGTTGTACCATAGACTTCAGTGAGATGACTTAAAAATCATTACAATTAAACATATGCTTAAATGGCTTGGTAGTTTAGGGCCTTGGTGTGAACTTCTTATGAGCAGTCTCTCAGCATACAGCAATTGCATTTTGAGTTTATCATGCCCTAGCACATCACCCAACCTGCCTATGGCCCTAGAGATGAGCTCCAGCGGAAATTTGATAGGAATGGACAATATTTGCAAAAGGTCTTCAGCAGAGGCCTTTGTATTCACAACTCTCTGATCCCAGCATAGGTGAGAGTATACTTTATACATCCCAGGAGGAAAATAACTTAGTCAGAGAGCTCTCAAGGAAAGATAAAGAATATAGACAGGAAAGCTATTGTGCGTAAATCCATGTGGAATCGTAAGTCTTTCTCAAAACCCTGAAAGAATAAATCCCCCTCCCAGAAACTGCATATGATGATGTGGTTCCCATTCGCAAATGAGTGGCAAAGCAACTTCCCACGTAATCACATCTGCCTCCTTTTCCCTCAATTCCTTGCTGCAATTCTGTCAGGAGAGGAAAGGCAGGAGGGGGCAGGGGCTGCATACGCATGTTGCTGGGGGGAAAGAGAAAAGGAGGAAAGGGGATTTGTACCTTTGTTGTTTGTACACGAATTTGGCTCCAGCCCTCATCACATTTATATGCCTTTGAACACTTTCTCTTTCTTTCTGCATTCTTTGCTGCTCCATTTTATTTATTTTCATCTTCTGCTTCTCAGATCTTCTGCCAGACTGCTTTTTTTAATTCTACTTGTTGCACTAAAAACACCATTGTTGTCATCCAAATTAATTCCTGAACATAATAAAAATCCAAAAATAACTCAGATAGCCAGATTTCCACCCTTTGGTCTCACTTGAAGCACAGTGTAAATGCCAGTACTCGGGAGCTCTGATCATTTGCACAGGACCAGTCCTCGGGACCCAGCCCTTTAGCAGGTGGGGGAGCCTTCTCCTTCCCTGTCTTCTCCTTCCAGCTGTTAACGCTCCTCAGAGCCCACCTGCCCTCCAGCCCAGTTGCCCTTCTTCCAATGTAATCCTTTGCAAGACTTCATGCTTTTAAAATAAGCTCAGTACTTCTCAAATGTTGAGGTGGCCTTTCGTGACAGGTTAGCTAAGAAGCGAGATAAAAGATCACCACCTTTATTTTTAGGGATGAGAGAAGCAAACAATCTTCTAAGAGTCTGTGGTGAAGGAGCAGAGCACTCTGGTGCATACTTCCTACTAAGTCTCCTATGTTCCTCTCCATTAAGCTCTACAGGAAAAAAAATAAAATAAAACAAGAAACATATGTTAGGGCCAATTTTTGCCCCAAACCCACATTATCTTCTGCCCTCACCCACAACTTTTTTCCCATGAAGGTCTCCCAGAGATGAGAAGGGCTCTGACAAGACTAAACTCCCTTTTGCCGCAGATCCCATACTATCCTTTTAACACAGTCAGCCAGGAAGGAAGGGAGCTAAACTGTCTGAAGTACAGCAATCCTCACCACCAAAATGCTTATTTCACACATCGTGGGGAACCCTGGGGCAAAGTCATTCTGCTCGAGGAGCTGCAAATTTCCTCTCAATCTAAAGCTTCTGATGCCGACTGCATACAGGGGTGTGTCGCACCATAACGAAGACTGAGGGCCAGCGGATGAAGACACCTAGCAGATCACACCAACGTGACTGTGGGCTATGACACAGTCAGACTGTCAAATTTCCACTTTTTAAATGTTATTTTTGGTTTATTGTTTTTAGGGAGGGGAAGAAGGAGAAAGAGGTACATGCTGGAAGGAGAAATGGTCAGAGGAGGGAATTACAGTATCTAAAGCGCTTAGAAGGCATTACAGTCTCCGCTTTGGTTTCTCGTAAGGTTCAATTTCAAAACCTCTCAACAACAACAAAAATCCTGCACAAAAATCTGGAACTGCAACTAAAGAATTAATCCTTTTTGCTGGCTTTATCCAGCCGCTGGTACAAAGTATAACAGTGTTTATCTTCTCAAGGGTAGCTCATTGATTATACCTCAGTCTTCTTCATTTCCTTGACTGGAACTAGATGGCAAGTAAATATCATGAGGCGAGTTTAAACAGTGCATCAGCGAGAAAAACATTCACTGAAATAGGAGCAAAATGCTCAAACTGGGACTATAATAATGGCGAAAGCTGTTTTTCCTTTTTAAGGACTACTTTAGGCCTGTCCTTACAGTCTCAAGGATTCTCTTCAATTTTCTTTTTTTTTCACCCAAAATTTACAATTATTCTTACCGTTTCTGTCATCCAGCTCTTCTAAACTAGAAAACCAGACTGCAACTTCAGCAGCCTGAGTATTAACCCATCTCAGCTCCGCCACTCTGACAAAAGCCTGGCTGAGACGTAAAAGAAAAATACATACCCGCTATTCATGCCAACTCTTTTCCTTCCTCTTACTACGATGCACTAATCATAGATTAGAAAATATTTTAATATTGCCAACACAGAGAGCTTATGCAGAACCAGGTGAGAGAAATAAATTAGAAAAGTAACAAAATCTATGAGCTTGCGTTTCTCTAGTGAGGTATTCATCGAATATAATCTACTCAGGTGTCTTCCTAGTATGTAGACAGACGAGATGCTATTGTAGCAAACTGTATAGTTTTAGACCTATGTCCTTAACATAAAAATTCAGATTAAGCCCAAAACTTTTTAAGCATTCACCTTTTCCATTGAGAGTCTTGGTTGGTTTCACCCATTGCCGAGTTGGAGAAGTCAAACTGTAGTTTTCTGCTTCACTTTCTGTTCATACCAGGGTCACTTTTCAGCCCTGACACTAAACACAGCAGGGTCATGTTTAAATCCAAATATGCAGCTTCCAGAGGTCTTCTGAATATTTTTCCAACTCACAGACATTCCCACTCATACAAGAGTCTGTAAAAAGCAAAATAACAAGTGACATCTACCGCACATTTTAGTCCTAACATATCTCTGAGTAGCCCTTTAATCTTGAAACATAACATTAAGATCACTATATTTATGAAGAATAAAAAATCCTCCTAAAATAGAGCCCCCAAACTGTAGGGTTTTTTCCTAAGCATTTTATCATGCACTGAAATAGCCTTTTACATCAGAAGGTCAGAGACATGAGCAAAAACTTTTTCTACATTGATACTCCCACTCTCAGAAGAAAAATCTTCCAGTCATTTGAAGAAGCATCTGTCACCTTGCAGCTGTGCCCTCCCTTGCTGGTGTTTCGGCCCTCTCTGAACTGCTTAGGAGGGATGCTCTTCCTTATTTTTAACTTGTCTGCCATCAACAGGAGGTGACAGTGAAATCTCCGACTGACAGGGAAGAGGTAAACCACATAGCTGCCTGTCTACATCTCTGAAATCCTTTGAGCTAGCAGCCCCTCAGGGCTTTCACCGAAAGGCAGTTTTTTGCACTTGGACTGGGGCCGATATCCCTGAACCATAATATTTACATTCTTTGTCTTTTCTATTACTTTCCCTTAGCACTTCCATGAAGCACTTAAAAATAGAAGGCAAGACGCTATAACTAGACAGAAGGCAATTTAGCAGCGCAGCGCTCCCCATGACTTGCCCATGCCTATGCCTTTTTGATGAGCAGGGGAAATACCTACGAGGTCAATCGGTGCATCTCTTCCTACTCCTGCCAGTGCAGGATTCCTACACAGCCCCTCTCCACCCTGACACAAGCCTGGGAGACTACAGTATCACTGCACAAGTTATGCAGTGACTGCTCCCGTGAGCTTTACATCGCTTGCTGACGCTCAAAACTAGACTGGCTCTTCTCGTGAGGGATCCATTTGAGATGCTTCCTTAATTTATCCGACTTTCACGTCCCTTTGGCTGCTGTCCATGACTGTTCCAGGAGGTTATCTGGCATTGCAGCACTTCAACATAATTTCAGGAATGTGCCCTTTCCTAACTCATGTCTTGGCTATTTTTCAAGTGAATATGCTTGTCTGTCCAATGTCACTGCTTGAAGTTTCCTTATAGCGACTAATTCCTTGAATAGCTAATACAGAAGTAATAAGGAGTACCTTCTATCTAACATCCTTCATCTCAGAGTTTCCCGCAGATGCGATCTGCTTCATTTGGGGAATCTCCAAACTCTAACTAACGTGCAAAGAACAAGACCATCAGCGCTGGTCTCGGCTCCTCTGCATGTCGCAGCAGGTCCTCCTGAAGGACTCAGCGGGGTGATTCAGATTTTTGCTGGCTCTTTTCTCCTTTATTCACAGGTGGTTAATAGCAGGGCACAAATAATCTCCATGCAGTGTCAGTGTGGTCATATTTAATATTATTCTGAAGAAATATTCTTGTTTTGGTCCACAATTTATATGCATATATGTGTTTACTGTGCCAATGCTGCACCACATACATGGAATTCAGTTAATGCATGGTAATTCCTACTCTGCACAGTTAAAGCACAAAGCCATGTTATAACTAGAAAAAGAATGAATAATAATACCATCTTCAGCTAAGAATAATACATAGAAGAAAGGCTACTTGAAATTACTAATATCAGTCATATTTTTCTTCATAAACTTGCATTTCCGTTGCTTAGAAAGCAGCAATGTTAAAATGCATCTGATGGTTTTACACTGCAAATGCATTTCTTTTCTTTAAAAAAAAATTAAATCTGTTTAACTAGATTTCAGCTGGGAAAAGATAAGAGTGACTAAATGACTTAACTAATTTAACTAACTTGATTTTAAAAATCTAAATATTGGCCTATTTTTCACATTTTCAAAAAGGCATAGCTAAGATAATTCTTCTAGTAATTTTTCCATTCATTTACCAATGCAGAGTTTTGGGCTGTTGTTTTTTTTTCCAGAAATCAACAGGGTCTTCTCTGCTCCACTCTCTGCAAGACCATGCGTGTGTTTTTTGTTAACATACAAAACAAATGAAACATCTTGAAAGAGAAAAAAAGAATAATAAAAGTTTCCTATGAAGAAAACAAAACTCCTGGCTATTATTATTTACACTTTACAGTCTAGAGTATTTAAAAGACCTGAAAGGAAAAGTTAACTACTATGAGAAAAATCCATTCTACATAATGGGTTATACATATATAATGAGATATATATATATAAAAATACATGTGTGCATGTGTGCATACATACACACAATGGAGACATACATAAATTATAGTTTCTTAACCAGATGACGACTCTATAGCAAGCTAGAGCCATTATTTATGACTTTTATGCTGTTTCCATTAGGGTTCTCTGTAACTATATAAACGTGTGTGTGATGTGTGCATGCACACACACGCACATACGCGAGCGCAGCAGGGATGTCACGGTCCTGGTCACATAAACAAACATTATTGCAGTTCACGTTTAAAATGACAGTGACTTTTATTCTCCACTACTCCCCACATGCAAGCTTACTCCACGAGAATAGGACGTCCCTATACCCAGAAGCTTTTCCAAGTAATATTCCATGTATAGTACAAGCAACATTAAAATCAAACCAGTTCCACTGCAAAGTGTCTCAGGTACTCAGCAGACTCAAGAAGTTGAGAGCTGAAACGCTGCGGGCACCGTAGCTGACCCTGCCCAGAGGGCCACCGCAATTTCTGCAGAACCGTGCGAACCAGAAGGGTCGGGGGCATAGCTTAAAACACTGAAGACCCAACTCCATGTAAGTATCTCCCGGTACTAACAAAATTAGCCGGTGCTGCACTGGGGCAACCCGCAGCCCACACCTTGAAAAGCACATGCTCAGTGACTCTGCAGCAGTGTCTTTCGTCTGCAGGAAATTGTTCGTGACTCCACAGTATCAGCTACCAACCTTTCCGAGATCCCTTCCAGGTTCCTTGTTGCCTTTTCCACTTTTATTTCCTTCTCTGGTCTTCCCAGTTCTTCCTCCTTTAGTTTGCTTCTTCCTTGATTTATTTTGTCACTGGGTTTTTGCTGCTCTCTCTATTTCAACAGTCTTTCACTTTGTCTGCCAGATGCCCTCTCATTATAGATTCCTCCTCAAAATCATTAATTTCTCCACATCTACCCTTTCTTCAAAACCTAAACAGTGGCTTGTCTGTTTTAGGATGTAAATCCTTTCACTAGGGCCTACACTTCTAGTGTTTATTTGTACAATATCAGATTAATCTGCAAGCCTTTGAAAAGTCACACTAATATTTTAGTAGATTTTTCTCCCCACACTTCGGAAGTGATAGTGTTTGCCTTTTCTAAAGCCAGAGAGATAAAATGGTCATCCATAACTTGGTGTGCAAATCACGATGGAAAAAAGTTAGGTTGTTTCAGCCAGAAACACTAGCAATCTTGATTTTGGCAGGTCTGAATTTTAACTTAAAGCTGCAAAATGCACCATTTGAGACAGTTTCAAGTCTTGACCAAATCTTTACTGGAAACTACAGTAGCAAAACAAAGCAGAGTCTCCTGAGACACCCTCCGCTGTCCACATCGCAGCAAACATTGTCAGTCACCTGGCACCTTGCAAGCATTTATTTCACGTAAAAGGGAATGTTCCAGATGATTCTGGAAGTTGATGGAAAAGTTTGCTTAACTCAATAATAGCTAAAACTCTGGCAGCACTAGTCAATGTCAAACTTGCTAGGCCCAAAATATGATTTCCCTTAAAATATTTTTTCCTTCTCCTAGGGTTGAAATGCTTAGTGCTCCGACACGTGCTTGTTCTTTGCAAGACCACCCGGCTAGAAATTTCACAGACAAAACCCAAACAGTTCACTGTAGGGTCCCATCACAAAGTCATATACAAATGCTATTTTTATTGCAAAAGCAGTGCTCCTGGAAGCTCACCTGTGAAGCTGCTGGATGCTACGTACCTAACCAAGGTTTCCACCATACTGCCTCCAACTCCGCAGAGTTTCCAGGGACAGACAGGAAGATGTCGAGTGTCCTGCTCCTCTTCCAGTGGAAGCGCCCAGGTTAAAGGAGAGTATCATTAGTCTTATAATTTTATGATTCTGACTAAGCATCTGTTTTTTCTTCAGGAGACGGCAGTAGCATCCAAGCTCAGAAGGTCACTTAAATGCCCTTCTGACTTTTCATCTCCGAGTTTTCATTTGAGATCCTGCAGAAAACACTATTGCCTTTATAAGCAGAAGAAGTGACAAAGAGGAGGATTTTTACACTAGGCCACAATCTAGCTTCATTCACTCTCCTCCCCGTCTTATATCCTCAGCATGAAACATTTCTTCATTTCTTCTCCAGTTTATTTGGCAGCCACCATCAGTCAGGCTTTCATGTGTAGGTCACCAGTCCTGAAAAAACAGCGGGGGCATAAAATATTTCTTATATAGCCAGGTCCTTTTAAATAAGTTGATTTTATTTTCCAGACCGCGCTTGTATCAACAGTATCCCATCAAATAAATGTAATTGAGGAAATAAAGACTATACAGGCAAGCTGCAGCAATGCTGCTAATCTGCTCACCTGCCTGTCCTGCCTCCTCCCACTCCTGCCCCACATCAGTTCAAAATCTTTCAGATGTCTTCAGTGCTTAGTTAAACAAAGAAGTTTTTTTCCTCTGTTCCAAGTCTTATCATTTAATTACTTGCCTATATAGTTATAAGTGACAGTTTTTAAGAGTACAGCCTTTTGTTCTCTTTTCTAGCATTGTGTGGACCACCCAACACTTCAGCTCCTTCGTCCTCCCTTCCCCTCCTACTGCTTATTGCATTCCTTCGGTACCTCTTGGGTCAAAATTTTTCAGAGAATCAACACCACAACGTGTTCAACTTGTAATAGGTTCAACATGCAATAGATGAAGCCCTGATTTGGACTGGTCTTTGGATGTTGTCATAACAAAAATAACACCGTACATTTTCAGTGTTAAAATAAGCTTCTGATTCATGCTGCCCTGTTATTGACCAGCCCGCGTGAGCGCGACAGAAATAAACTGTGTGACCTCCATATCAGCAGGGGATCTGTTTTAGGTTGTGCTCACAGAGCAGCAATGGGAGAAGGGGGAGCCACACAAGCAGCACTTGAGTTCAATTTTTTTCCTCCTTAATGTAGAGTTCAATTTTTTTCCTCCTTAATGTATACCTTAGCCTGTTGCAGTGCTGCGCTCCCATCCTCTAGGGCTTCCTTCTGGCTTAAATTTATGTTTGTAGCATAGTATCATCTCTCAACACATTTCCAAGTTTTGCAAAGCAAACAGCATTAGTTTATTATTGCTTACAGTCTAAAGATAAGTGTCAGAGGGCAAGCTACTGTCCAAGCAGGCGAGCTCTAAATGTCTTTCTAAACAGAAATCACTCTGCTGAATAAAAATGTTTTGGAGCCAAGGAATGATAATGTTTATTTTCTTATCTCCTTGATGAAGAAGAACTAATTTCTCTGAAGCTCTCAGATTTTGGCCTGAGAGCTCGGTTTGTGGAACTGCAGCTCTCTGCCCTCCCGTGAGGCTCCCCTTGCAGTTTAAACCTGCGTCAGCACGCGACAGACAAACCTGCTGGCTGCGGTCTGACGCACATCCAGGAGGTCTCTCAAACCATATGTTTCCAATAGTTCTGATCTATAATCAAATCAATCTAAAAGAACAAAAAGCTCTGTGAAAGGAGAAAAAAATACATCTAGAAATGAGAAAAAATTCAATGAAGCGTCAGTTCCCAAGACACGTAAAAGGTGATGTACCTGCCAGCAGGTGCTGAGCACAGGAACGCCGTACCCAGAGGTCAGCGCCTTCCTTCCAGCGGACAGCTCGGTGCCTTCTGCTCCGCATCCACCAGCCACAAGAGCAGTGAGCAGATTTTCTAGCAGATAACAAAAGGATTTGAAAAAAATTAATAAAAAAAACCCAAAAAGCCTCACTCTTGTCCAAAAACTCATCTTAATCAGAACAACTCTTCAGAGTCCTTTAGAAATCCACTTGTTAATCTTTTCTTTATGCTTCCTATGGCAGAAATGTTGAGAATCACGAGGCAGTAAGCGCGTTTGAACTGTGTGTTTGGATGATGTGACACACACATTTGTGCAGACATGAATGTTAACTTACCCAGAGAGGTACAGAACTTGCTGATACTTATAATGGTGCCATCGCAACATTTTAGGGGAATACAGTAATATGCAACTACTTCCAGTCCTGTACCTCAAGCACCTGAGATGAAACCTGGTCAAACCAGTAAATACACTTTTCAGAATTACCATATTTACAACAGAAATCACTTACTGGTTTGCTCCACAGTGCCCCCAAATTATAGCGTCTCGGTGCTGGACTCCCACATAAAATATCCTACGCCAAGCCTCCGTAACAAGAGGGGAGGGTCACGGCTGAGCCTCCTCTCCGCAGTACTTGCCTGGACGTGGTCCCTCTGCACTAGCGAGCGCTTCGGCGGTGTCGCATCTCCCTGCCACCGCAGCCTCCCCAGCCCAGACAGCTCCTTCCCAGCACGCGACGCGGGCCGTGCCTAGCTCTGCGCTGGGCCTACACCGCACAACCCTCCACAGCCAGGTACAGCAGCGTTTTGCATCCCTGCCTCCAGGCCGCCGTGGACTGAGGACGCTGCCGTTGCGTGCGCCAGAGGCACACGGATAAGGACGGTGCCTGGTCACTGCAGAGAGGCACCACTGAAAAACCAGAGGGAAAGGCAGGTCTCGGAGCTTCCCTGGGCGAGAGCCTCTCCCTGCTGCGCCCCCAGAGAAGCCGGGCTCTGTCGAGCCAGCGAGGGGGATGAAAACGATCCCCGGCTTATTTTGCTGCAGCACAGCACACTCCTAGGACCGCAGCCCCGCGGGGCACTACCGACCTGGCTGTGCATTGCGCTCATTCGGCGCTCTCATTAAAAACTACATTTGGCAAATTCTTAGGCCATGTCTACGCTGTAAAGCTTTGCCAAAGTTTTGCACAGCCAAGGTCAGCTCAGGGCATGGAAAACGCTCATCCGGGAGCTGACACCGGTACACTCCTGGGACTGCTATGTCTGTGCTGGCAACAGAGGCCGTGTCAGTATATCTTCTGCTGTTCAGGGAGGTCAAGTACCCAAACAGGCGTAAAACCTTCTGGCAGTATCCATGGTGCCTCCACCAGGGAGCCTGCCTTGTAGCCACAGTGGAAGAGTTTTTGCTGGGTGCACAAGACCTACTAACTGCAAGTTCAGTTACTAGTGCATTCCCATCTGGGCTTCTCTTTGTTCACCTTCTTCTTCCTTATACACTACCTAACTCCCTAGCTTTCACTTTGGAGAAGATTCACAGTTGCCTCAGGACGTAACAGAAATTCTCTGTGAATTTTTCATGTTGTGTTTACAAAATACACAGGTTAAAACATGCTTTCGGAGCTCTGCTTCTTACAGATATCAATTATAAGAGGTCTAGTTTTGTTAAAAATATTATCAACATTTCACTGGGGGAGACACGTTCAATACAAAGAATGCAAACGGATGGGAGCCAAGGGAGTCAAGCAGTGATATGCAAAGAGGGCAACACCAGGGCTTTCAGATTGTCACTGACACATCATGACAAACACTCCCAAACATGTTCTGCGCAAAATAAACTGCGCCCTTTCTCCTTAAAATAAACATCCATGATATACTCGCTGAAACCAGGAATGTGCCATTACTAATGATAATGTAGTGCAGGAGACAGCTTCTCTTAAGGTTACCCAAAATATTTTTGCTGCTTCATCAGATGTATTGTTAGAGCTCACCAAACCCAGAGCTGTGGTGCACCTGTTTTCTCTCAGACATAACTTATTTTTCTTCCTTGGAAGTCCCAGCTGGCGTCCAGGTTTTCTTAAATTGCTACCAGAGCTAATTGCTGAATTGCTACCAGAGCTGTGCCCCAGAAGATGGGGAATTGCTTTCTGCAGTGAGAGGTGAACAAATCCGCAGGCTCGGTTGAGCAGAACAGCCCGTGAGATGGCAAGAGCTGGTGCTAACATCAGCCTGGGAGTGAAGAGGGATCCAGCAGCTGTATCCAAGCAGGGAACAACAGTGGATTCAGGGGCTTGACCTGGGGGTACTTGAAGCAGAAAAATTGTAGGGGAGAAAGGAGTATCTTGGGGCAGGTAAAAAGCTGGCAAAGTGGCTCTGATGGGACTCACTCAGCTGCGAAATCATGAACACAGGAAAAATACGTACTGAAGCCCAGATTTGCTCCACCTGAAGGCACAAAAGGCAGTCTGTTCTCTTCATTTGCTTTTTAATTTTTGGGTTGTTTGGATGCTCTGCAATATTATTGCAATGCAATTTTTATAGAGCTTTCTCCTTGAGGTAGATACTGGATTGTGCTTAATGGAATGGAGTCTCGGTCTGTGACTGGGCCCTTAAGCACTGCTTTGCTAAGGCATATATTAATCTAACAACAGTAGCAGTAGCAAACCCAACAGTAGTAAAAGCAAGCGGCAAGAGCTAAGAACGGGCAATGATTGTGAGCTGGCACCCAGTCAGGGAAGAGGAACAGTATTCAACTCAGCAAACTCACAACCCAGTAACAATTTCCTTGAAACGCTTGCAGAGAAATTATTTATCCCAACACTATAGACATTTAAAAATAAATAAATAAATATAAATAAAAACCACTAAAATCCTGGTTAAGGGGGCAGGAAGGAAGGAAGAAAGGAAGGAAGGAGAATATCTGGGGATAATGCAGTGACACACAATAGGCAGACTATTTCTCAGTGATGATCATCTCAAGAGATATCAACATTTTCTCACTCTGGCTCAGGAACCATGTCAGGAAAACAAACAAATACCATGCGCCCCATGAACTTCTTGCAACAAGCAGAAGAAAATTATTTTCTTAAGAAACATAAACAGTCAAAAGTGCCACTGAGAAAGATCGTAAGACTAAGGGAAAAAAAATAGTGATACAGATGAAAACAAAACTCTGGGGCAAGGTAAATCATTGCTTTCTCCCTTCCAATCTCACACACAGTTAGAGTTTACATATGCCACTTACTTATGGCTGGTGTCGTGCAGAGGCAGTTTGCAAGGTCCTGTGTCATACAGGTGTGAGCCAGACTCATCATACCACCCCACAGGGAACTGAAATGAGCTCTTCATGCTGCAGGGGGAACCTTGCAAGATACCCAGCAGTAATAAAGAGCAACAAATAAATGATGCAGCTAGACATCTATAAGCTCAAAAGCACTGCAGTGCCCCATGAAGAGTGGATAGGACTTGGGGATTTGATCTTGAGAAGAAAGCAACTCTGCATGTGAAAATACCCAGACTGATAACTACAAAGACCTGGTATTTTTCAGCAAGCGCACTCCCTGAGGGATTTCAAGGAGCATCATTACAAAGCCCATAGCGCAAGGCACACTGCCTGCATGCAAACTGGCAAAGCACGTTAAAGCATAATTTGTCTTATAAAGGCCCAAACTTGATGAAAGCTCTGTCCCACCAAACTGAATGAAGATTGGTATCAGTTAAGAACATGAACATGGTCAAGTCAGGTTGAACTCTGTCAGCCTTGTGTTCCCATTGATTTTACATACGAAAGGGAGACTGGACACTGCTGCAGCAGGTAAGGGAAACAACAGTCGAGTTGGTTTTTAAAAGTTATTTTAGGGGTTTTTTTTGGGGGGGGGGGGAGGGGGGGTTGGAAAAGTCTTAGGACTATTAGTGCTACCAAACTAAATGACATTGAAAACAGCATACGGCATTTGTTGCATTTCTCTAACCAGCCTAGCATCTCTAGATTTACACCCTCCCTTATTACCTCCCTTATGTCAGGGAATAGATTCTTTGACAAGTAGCGTTCGAGTCCTATGAGGGCAGTTACATTACTAACAGTAATAAACAAGCAGGAACTATTTTAAACTTAGGAAGATTTAAAATGAGATTCAGGGAAATGTTGGTGCCCTGCTTTCATTTTCAGGAAGAAGGAAAAAGAAAAAAAAACAACACACAATCTTCAGGGGGGATTAAGGGGAGGCACTTCTTCCCTAGAGGTTCAAATATCTCCCAGGCAGCACAAAAAAAATGTTGGTATTCTGTACCACCCAGTGCCTGCCCACTTCTATGCTTGATTACCCCGATAAATCAGAAAACCTGTTTGTTACAGGCTCTCCTTCCATTACAGCTGTTGCTCTGGTTAACATCTTCTGAATCATCCAATTCATCAGGATCACATACATAGGGTTTTAATCCTTTGATTTTTTTAAGTTACTTTGTTCTGAATTTTTTGCTTCACCCCTTACTGACAGAGGAACTGGATAAAGATAAATAAGTCAGAGTAGCATTGTTTTTCTCCTCTGCTTTTTATTTTGCAGGGGGAATAAGGAGGGGGAACAGGCTAGCTCTCCATTTCACAGTCCTTTAGCGGTGTCACTCAATGCTGACGCTGCAGCCTAAAATTCAAACAGCCTGAAAAACAGCGCTAAACTTCTGAAGTACAGCTAGCCCTATTGTGTCCTCCCAGCCACTCAAATGATATCTTTGAAAAATGTTTATTAAATAGACAAATAGCTTGGTGGTTACTCCAAGCCCTCCATCACTACGATGCCTTTCAGTGCTAATTTCTGTAAAAAGAACAAAACCAGGAATTGAGTTACAACTGAAGTGTAATTGCCACATAAATTATAGGGAGTGTCAGAGCTGGAAAGGGAAATAGGGAACATTGTAGGTCAAGCACTCACTAATGGTCTATCGAGTCATTCACCTGCTCAAATCAAAATCAGACACAAGCACAATCACGGGAAGGACACAAGGGAACATACTGTACAACACTGTTCCTCTCAGCATGGTTTTAGGACTAATGCACCCCAAACAAGTGCCTCCCATGTTCACTCATGCGCCCTCGGCTTCACTCCCCACGTGTTTGGGGGCTAACCCTCTCACTTAGGTCAACTCTAAGTGAGGAACTTAAGGAAACCATATGGCTTTAAAAACAGCGACAACACAAACCTGCATCCCTCATGGGGACATCAGGAGCAAGGCCACCTCCTCCTCAGACAGAGCTGAAGCAAACAAAGAACAAGTCCTCACTGAAGGAATTGATTTCAACTGCTGTCTGCACAGTGTCCAGCATGGGAACGTGGCCTCTGAGCACCACCATAATACAAAAAATAAATCATAAAAACAGCCCGTGAATAAAGGGATGACACCAGTCTCTAATGGTGTTAGTTCAGCCTTTTACGAAATAACACGTATGCATATGAAAAATGATATGAGAAATGATGACTAAACCTCAGATTGCTCCAGGATTTGAATGCTGATCTGATGCTCTTTGTTCTGAAAATCAGACTGCATATTGCTCTGTAGAAGTTAGCTCTACGCAGAGCACTGAAACTATTTCAATTGCTCCAAGTCATAGCTACCTTTCGGATAAAGGATTTCCAAACTAAAATTAGACCATCTATAAAAGCAATAAAGAAGGAACATCTAATATTTTAAGTAACTCATGTTGGATAAGTCTTACACCAGTATTTATGAATTAAGAAAACTAAAAATATCACACTTTTTCTGTCCTCCTCACCTGCTTCCCTCCTCCTCTTTTTTTTTTTTTTTCTTTCAGTAATGGCAAGACCTTATGGCATTACAAGAAAGCAGTTTATTGACCAGTATAATGGCTTCAGGATCTGAATCTAAGGTTACCAAATGAAAAAGTACCTGTCTAGCTGTATTATGTCAGAAGGAGTAAGTCTAATTACTAACTCTTATACATAGGAGCAAGGATTTTGCTTCTGATTAATTTCCCCAAAGCTATTAGGAATATATGGATAAAAAAAGAAAACTCTATGGTGTGAACAAAATTTCTGGCTTTTCATATTTAAGGGAGAGAAAGACAAAGAAAACATGAATAAAAAATAAAGCATATACACAAGCCTTCCTTGAAAAAATCTGCCTGGTATTTGCTACAGAAAGATTTAAATAGCTGGTTTTGAACAAATTTAGCTGGTGTTTAAGCCCTCATAGAAAATATTCGGTACTAAAGGCTGTGAGTCCTTGCCCTGATTTGGCACAGTTGCACAGTATAAATCTCACTCATAGTGGAAAACCCTAAAATAATAAACTTGAACAGAAAGAATTTTGTGAAGATCCTCAGAATCAAAGAAAGCAGTTTTTCACAGAGTATCTCCTACAAGAAGGGGTTCAATGGGCAACGTATCTGGATTATCAGCAATAAACTGTAGGCCCAGGCCTGCAAGACGCCGAAGATAGCGGAGCTGCTCAGCACAGGCATTTATCACTTCTCAGGACTGCACCTGTATGCCACAAAGCACAGATTGAGTGAGAGTAATCTCCTTGAACAAATTAAGTGAGTCAGCTCTGGAGCAAAAAGCAGTCATTAGAAAAATATGTGAAAGAGTAATGAATAAAAGCAGCAATGCACACCATTTCCCCCACAGTAGTCACATTTAATCTTGCGGTCTTTCAACAAAGGACTGACAAATACTAAGGACAGGCTGTAACCACAGGTTCTTCTGCCTGATGACACGGTTAGATAGTATTATACCCAGCTGAATAATGGTTAAACTTAGGCAAAGAATAGTTGATGCATGTTTTCAAACACTGCTTTGGGTTAGTAACCTAGACCTCAGCAGTGCTAAGGGCCCAGAGCTTTCACTGAGTTAAAGGGATTGACACCACAGAGAGCTGCATTAAGACTATCAGAAATACATAAAGAGCAACATTTCCAGTCTCAAACACCAAACACCCAACTGTCAAGACAATGTTAGTATCAAGAGAAGACAGAGGGAGTTCCCTCGCTTTATCAGAAAATGCTACCTGCTTACGTAGCAAACGCTACCTGCGGCAAAATTCCCTCAAACCGAAAAGAAAGCTCCAGAAGAGGTAGTGTCATGCGACATCCACCTCCAGCCGGGGAAGACAGATGTAGGCCAGGGCCAAATAGCATCCTGTAAGAATGAAAAGACAAAATCCATACCAAGGGAGACAGAAACGCAGCGCACAAGACAGGTAACATAAATAGTGCAGCAGAAACATCTATCAGGCTGCGATGAAGCTCGGGCTGACAAACAGAAGTGGCATTGCTCAGAAAACGGGTTGGAAAAGATGACGTTCCCTTCTCGAATCACTTGTTGAAAAGAAAAGAAAAAAAAAAGCCAAAAAGCAACACATCCCTGAATATCAGACTTTAAAAATAGGGACTGGACTCAGTAAAGGTCAGTATTATTCTTCTTAAAACAGGAAAGACTTTTTACTTTTAAGTCTATAATTAGACTTAAATGGAAAGTTACATTGTAAGCTCAAGAAAATTGCCAAACTTTCAATAAAATTTGGAGAGTAGTACAATCTTTATTCAAGTCTGGTCTAGTCTGGTCTGGACACGTGTTATATTTTAACAAGTACTTTGCGTTGGAAAAGTTCTCAGTCACAGCAAATTTTTAGTACCATTGGAACCAGATATTTCAAAATATGTAAAGAAACAGATCATTGTAAAAGAGACATCAAAAGCTTCACCTTGAAGCTCTCCAAGGCATTGAAGTATAGCAAGGATAGCAATAATAAGGGCCTACTGCCCACCTCCGTGCCCCCCCCACCCTGGGGGGCTGCTTATTTTGCAGTCCTCCGTGAACGTCATTGGCTCACGGAGGCCTCGGTGGACGATGGGTCCTCATCACATAATCAGCCTAACTTTGTACACTTGGCAGTCCTTCTTCCAAGGAAGTCAGAACACACTTAGCTCAGATATTGAATTTCCTTTCACCTCTCCAGAGAACGGTCTTTCCAGCTCAGGGTTAAGCTTGTTTGCAATTCACAGGGAAACGGATTGCTGCTATTGCTGTTTGCTGCACTGCGTATGGCTTGCGAACAAAGGACTCCAGTTTCTAGGGCTCCTGCAACTTTTTAAACAGTCACTCCCTAAACGAAAATTTCCTGAAATCTGACCCTTAGATCTGAACCTCTTCAAAATTGGGGGACGAACAGTCGAGATTTAAATCCCCCAAACCAGGTATCATGCTTCTCTGCTTTTTAATTTATCCAGACCTAGATCCAGAAGAAGCCCAGATCTGGTTCTAGCCTAGCCAAACCAGAGCGCTCAGTCTTAACAAATGTCATCCCAAGATGACAGGCTGTTTGCAAAAGAGAAATTTACTCCTGTAAGTTTTCTGATACCTTTCACTCAAATTGTGCAGGATCTGAAGGTGAGATTTCAGTATCTAATAATCTCAGTCTCAGCCAGGTCAGCCTGAACACACAGGCCTAAGCTAAACACCAGCTCTTCAGGCTCTCTGCATTCCTAAAGCAGCCCACAGCACAGGGAGCTGGACACTCCTGCAGTAACCAAAGCCATAACCTCTTCACTAAAAATAAGAGCATCTTCTCCCTTGCTTGATAGTAGTAGGAATAACATTAACCTCTGCTTTAATACTATGTATCATTACAGACATCCCAGAAACACCTAATACTGTTCAAAAGACCTTTATTAAAGTCTAAATACAGCTGCCATTCTTCACTACCTTCCAACAGGCAGCAAGACTCCCTCCAGAGAGAGTTCTGGTTTTCCAGACAGTCTGGGTCTACAGCGGTCCTGGTACTGTCCGAGAAGAAACTGACCTTTGGGAGCTCTGCAGCAGCCCCTCCAGCCATCATAAACCAGCGTGGACAGGATCAAAGGGAAGTTGTATCAGATGGGACTCACGGGAAGTTACATCACACCTTTACTTGCCCAAAGGAGGTCAGCAAGTCAGAGGGTTCAGAAACAGCACGCAAAACATGGCACACGCTGCGGGGCGTGGACGAAGAGGAAGGATCTTTCATGAGAAAGAAACTTAATTGACATGACATTTCATCTGACTACAATTTTTCCCCATTTCCTGGAGTAACTAAAGCACGGAGAGATAACAGTTTGCACATATTCAAGTGTACTGGAACATGCATCTCCAGGTTTGCAGGACACAGCCTCTCTTTCTCCTCACATGCCTCTGTTTGCATTGCCTGGAAATTAACACACTGGAGACTCTATACCCTTAAATTTCCTGCATTAAGTGTTACTGTGTTTATGTTTGTTACCCTATCACTTGAAAACTGAAGCGCTTCTAACTGCTGGTCTTTTTATTGTTCTGCTCAGTTCCAACGAGCTGTGAATGTATTCAAACCCTTGAGGTTATTTGTTGGTGAGAGACACACAGGAGATTGTAGTGTGAAAGCAACAGGACTCCTGGCTGACTTCCCCAGAAAGAGGTGGGCCCTCTCTTCTGGCACCACCCAACACCTGCGGAGAGACACTGATCTCATAGGGTAGGAGGTGCACGCCTGGCTCTTCCGACACTCTGCGAGGAGACTGCCTTGTTACGGATTCAAAAGCGATAGGAAGCCCAACAGCTTCTTTGCAGAAACTCAGTAATAAAGAATCGGTAAATCACAGCAAGAGACGACAGTCCACAGGTAACAGAATTAACCATTTGACACTGGAAGCTAGAATATATTACTTATGATTTATTATTTGTATTGAGATACCATCTTTCCAAGGTTTTCTGTTTGCAAAATGAGATTTCTGTATATTAAGTCAACATGCGCCACGGTTCTACTCTATGTCTAGATGCTTAATCAAGACTAATTGCCAATAACGAAAGAGAGAAACATGTTTTGAGAGGACAGCAGAAGCCACCCAATAGTCCTTTCTGATAGCAGCACTGTCCCCTAACAGCACGCAATTGCCAGGCATGAGTTCTAGGAGCGGATGCTCCCCAGAGCCCTGCGAGAGCTGCAGGACCCACAGATCGACCCGGTCCTGCCAGCCTCACCTCTGGCCTCACCACAACACCGTGGGGCTGCCCCGGAGGAACGGTGCTCAGCACCCTCAGCCTTTCCACTCCTCCGCCTCCCTGCTGAAGCGGCCAACGAACGGGCTTGGCGTGGTGGTGCCTGTAAATAACAAAACAAAAATCACCCAAGAAACCCCTTCTATTTGTCTCCCAGTAAACATCTGCTCACCAGTTCTTTCTCTCCAAGGTTACTATAACACAGCAAGAATTTGGGGTTTTTTTTTTGTTTTTTTCCCAACCAAGAGAATGGATGGAGGCTCACCAGGGCAAAGAACCCCACTATCACTTTATCACCTCTCTAGTGTCTGAAGTAAGGTCTTCTTCCTTTCCTATCTCAATATTTTTTAAACTTCTCTACAGTATATGAGCTTGAACTCTCATACCATTAAGAAAGTGGAACTCAGGCTGAGAGCGCCCTGTTTAAGAGGAGAGCTGAATGCATGAGAAATTCTATTCTGCTGTTGAAAGGCACACTGACCTTGGGGCTCGCAATAATGTCCAGAATTAGCTTGTCAGCAGCCCAGAGATCCAATCTCAGTTTTCATGGAACTGTTCCCAGACCAGGTAGATAATGCCCAATCTTCAAAGTAACTAGGTCTCAAGTTTATCAAACAAGCAGAAAAAAACATGACACACCAAAGGGCCTATTCACTAAACGGTGGCTTACACAGATCAGCCAAGCATGTGAAGGTCTATTTTTCTTGCTTGGGTGACAGAAATGTTGCACTACAAAGGGCATGAATACAACCTGCAGGTAGATTAGATGGTTTCAGCATGGACAGGATGAATTATTTCAGTCCAATCACAAATCCACTTTGAACATCAGAGTTTAGAATTTGATGCAAGTATTAAATTCTAATTTGATTAGCAGAGACCAAAAAAAGGAAAACTAGAAAAAGAAAAAGCTAATGAAAAATTAAGACAGTCTCAATAGCTCAAGAAAAGCACATTCGCTTAGGCCAGTATAACATTTGCTGGACAATTCTATCCCTAAAGTGAAGAACAAGATGCTTCAGGATTTAATTACACAAAACTCAGCCCACCCACGCCCCCCACTTTAAGAAACAAAAAATTACAATGTAAGCTTGAACTACAAGAAACAGGCAAAGACCTTGCAGGAGTTTGGTCCTAAAAAACTAACAGTTCTCCAATGTGAAGATGACTTTGTCTACACTTCTGCTAAAGTCCAGGTGTATTTAGAGCACAAAATGAGTAACAGTCACCATCTCAAGTAGGGGTGCTAAGCCATCCTTAGAATAAAAGTAGTACCTGTACTCCTGAAAGAAGCAATGAGGACAAACCCTTACATCCACCAAAGCCTTTTCTATCTGCAAAGGACCAGACCTTCCAAATCTGTGTGCAGTTTTATGCAGTTATTGATACTTTGTCCACATACAAGACTCTTCTACTGCTAACTCTCTAGCAAGACGTTCTGTACTTAGTTCCCGCAAAGGTGAGGCCTCCATCCTTATAGTTTTTGCTACATACAATTAATTCTCTGATGCCATTGCAGATCATCGCACAGGCTTGACGCACTAAGGGACGGAGGTAGACACAGTTTTCAAGGAGCTTCACTATTCAGACTATTTCTGAAATCTTCACGACCAATGCTGTATTCCTCGCATCATTTTGTTCGTCCCAAAACAACATTTGAGGTCCTCTTCGGTCCCTGATCCCACTCCCACAATAATCCTTACCAATCTATAAATGCCGGAGGCTTCTGCCTCTTCTCTTCCTCTTCTTAGCAGTTCAGCACAGACAGGGTCTGAGATCGGCTCCTTATCCCAGGGCTTAGATAGCAGTAGCAACTCTTCGCAAACAGACAGAGATGCTGCAAAGCAATTCCAGTTCAGTCCACCTAGGATGCATGGTAGAATTGGCAACACAAGCACACAGTGGGAGGGGGGGGGGGGGGGGAAAACACCCTTCCCCACCTCTTACAGGATCATTAAAAAAAAAATTAGATGAATATTTCTGGCCTCAGCAACTCACTTTTTTTTTTTTTTTTTTTTTTTTTTTGGAGACGGGTCTCATATTTGACAGTGTCTGATCAAAATCCTTTTACACTGTTAGGTTTAGGGAGCAGGAGAGATTACGAGGAAGTTGCACTTTCTCTCTGCCAGGGATGAGGGAGGGTGTCTGTACTGAGAGGTAATGCTTTGATGTTAAGCAATATGCAAGTACTTACTATACCTCTGAGCCTGACACCACGTTGACCAGAGTAATCCATTGAAATCAATTAAATGACATCAGCATAACACCAGGATAGGTGAAAAATCAGGTCTTGTGGCTCATTAGCCTTATTGCAGACATTTGCTATCAGTGTAGAGACATTTCTGATTTAATGTCTCCTTTGTAGGTCTAACTTCATTTTGGTGGCAAGTTAGCTAGAAGGAAACAGTCGAAGAAAGCAGGCAAACTGTGGAGATATGATGGGAAAATGTCGTATCATTTTACTTAAAGGTGAGGGAGAAGGTAAAAAGCACCTGAAGTATCTGGAGCTCAGAGCCAGAAACTGAAGCCTCTAAATCATTCTAGGGCAATACAGACAGAAGTTTCAGAGCTGGGAGAGATGTATTGTAGGAAGTATATTCTTCCTTTTCATGTTCTCCCCAAATTTCCCAAAAACTAATTGTTTCCAAACTAGAATTAAAAAGCCTCTTCCTCCTATATTTGACACTGTAAAAGGACTAAAAGTCCAGTAAAGCTGATAACAACCTGGAATAACTCCATTAATCCCAAGTGGTGGGGCGACTGGCCAAACATTGACCTTCTATTTCAGGGCCAAAATCTTGTTGGTGAGCATAATTCTGTCAAATCTCAAGCACACCTCCATTTCAGTCCTGAGCCTTAAAACATTATCCTAGATCCAATTCAGACCTAAACACTGCATCCCTCAACACATCTTGCTTGATAAATACAAAGTACTGATCACTAAGAACATGCCAATACTTAGAGGTTACTACATGTAAAGCAGTGAGGTTCTGTGCAGCAAACAACACGTAGATAATGCCAGACCCAAAACGTTGGCAGTGTAAAAACCAAGACAGAGAATAAGACAGATGAGAAAGACCAGAGGGAGAAATGGATGTGTTATTTTAGCTTACTGGAGCTTATTGCTTCTGAATGTGGCTGAAGATGTGAGCTTTAAGAAGGTTTCTGAACAAGAGAAGGGATAGCTTAGGAAAGTAGAGTGAAAAAAGGGATTGGCATTGAGATAGGAGTGGGAGAACAACAGCCTACGAGACAGGCTGGCAGGAAAGAGAACACAGAAGAGATCTGACAGGAGATAACATGGGAGGAAAATGAAGTTTAATGCATGTTAACCACATATTCAAATACAATTTGGCCCCCAAGCTCTTGAGGACTAACTTGTATTTCTAAAGCTTAAGAAAATTCAAATTCTAAAAGAAATAACCTGGGGCAGTATATGTGTTTTCATCTAGACTGAACTCTCAGAGATCACAATTCCACGATGAAGGTAGAGTAGAGGGAACAAATGGCCTTCTTTGTGTAGAAGGCCTGTTCTATCTGCAGTGTGGGATAGCATTCATATTTTAAGTTGTTGAAGTTACATTAACACCAGATTATTTAGAAAAAAACACTTTCCTTTATAATTCAAAAATTCAGAAAACTGGCTTGCTTGTACAGTTGGGTCATGCTGTTTCCTGTTGTTCCCACTTGGCATAATTATAAATACTGTTACTGAGAGAAAAAGAAAAAAAAAACATGAAATACAATTCACACTAGCAAATACCAATGCAGAAAATCAGAAAAACAGATTGGGTCAAAACTGCAGCCTGAATATATTTGTTTCTATCCATAATAATGATTAATATTATGGCAACACCCTGCATTGAGGATATAAAAACAAAATCCTCTCCCAAGAAATGACTCAATGTCTTCACTCTCAACTATCTGTGAGATTCCTTGGAAAGAATTTGAGGTCCTTAATGCACAACTCTATTTCATCCCAAAAAGCTGTCAGACTTTGCAGAGCTGCAGGGGAGTTAAGTGCTTCATCACAATCTCACACCTGTCATTGTGCCTCACGATAGCCACCGCAGTTTGCAGCAGAGAGAACTTCTCTTAGCTTCAGGCTCCCAATACTCATAGGCATCTTTACTGAGAACAGCATAGACGGAAATTTCAGAACATTAAAAGACAAGTCAAAGGAACCATGGTTCTGAGCCAACGCCCGCTGCACGCTATTGGAAAGCTCGGCATTAATTTTTTTCTTTTCTTCGTGGTTTGTCTTTTTTCCCACTCCTTTCCAGGATTATCTGGAAAAACAGAGATTCAGGACTGCATCCTACCTTGTTTCATTACACACTTTTTTCTTTATAACTTTAATTCTATTAACTAGAGCCTGCCTGTTGTGCACCTTATACAAGGGTGAGTTAGAAAAGAGTACAGCTCCATCTTTCAGGTCAGTTCATTGCCTATAAAACAGAAAGCCCATGACTCATTCCTTCTAAGCCTAAGTTTTGCTCTTTACAGCAGAGAAAGTCCACTGTCTTCCCTATTCAGTCTTCAGATAACATCTAAATTCAGATCCTCTGCTGAGTTTTCTGGTAAAGAATCAGAGAGAAATACAAAAATGCAATGGAACCTGACCTCTGCTATAGTAAGGCTGAGAACCCATTTCTGCTTAAAGATCAGTTCTTCCAGGCTTTTGAAAAATCCGTATGTTTACACAAACTGCCCTAAGATCTGCTACAATACGCTGCCATTCAGAGCAGTGCCTCTGTTCCAAATGCGGGGTCATCTGAACAGTAAGTTCCTGCGATATATCCCTAGAAATAAAACGTTTTTTCCTTAGGCTTGGCAGAGTCTACTGAAGTTTTATTTGCACAGACCTAGGGATCAAACCATGGCTCCAATCATGCCCAAATGGCCTCCATCACTCGACATTTACTTCATTTAGCGCATGGCACCTACTACCACGCTGCAGAAGCCAAACTGAAAACAGCATTAAAAAAAAAAAAGAGTTTGGCTCTGAGTTTGGGCATAAAGTCTAATGTTCAGGAGCCAAATGGATTACGCTGTATATGCACAGAGTGAATAGCTGAGAGGCTTTCTAGCCTGAAAGTGTTCACATGAGGTGGGTAGTTCAAAGGGATGTGCAGTAGCTATTGAACCTGCCCTATGCCCAGTCAGGATGCGAGTCCAAGCTTTGGCAGAAATCTGAAAGGAGACGGGTCGAAGGGAACAACAGCACTTGTTAGAATTTTCCTCTGTCAAAGGGCTTTTTTTTTCCTGAGCACAGCAGAAAATGCAGTGGGAGCATAAACTATTTTTGAGAGCAGGCTCATGCATGCAAACACCACAGGCGGAAGGAGAGAACATTAAGCCACCGAGTAGGAAAGTGGATCAAGAGGAATGAAACCAGGTTTAGAGCAAGGGGGAGATAAACGGTTAGGGTAATAAGTACGTAGTGGAGTCTGAGGGAAGAAGAAGTGACAGGGGAATAGGCAAATATTGCACGATGGGTATTAGGGACAGCGACCCTTATGCCCTCCTCCAGTACACGTGTGACAGCACGTGGAGAGGTCCTTCTTCAAATTAACTGGGATGCAGAGGAACCCACACCTTTCTGGATGCGTCTGGACTTCCTCTACCCTCGCCCCATGTGAGCTGAGGGAATCTAAATGTCCTTCTCCACACAAGACAGGTTCTGAGGAGGTCACACTTAGAGTCAGTGCCTGAGAAAACTCTGTCCACTGTTGCCCAAGTATCTTTTATCATTCCCCCCTGTGGGCCAGGATTGGTGTGATCTCTGAATTTAAGCTTGAGAAAACAAATACATAATGCACATGCCAGGCCTCCATGTGAGTTAGCAGAGAAATACTTTTTCTATTCTTCCTTATTTTAGGAAGTGTTTTAGATGATGATGATGTAAAACATTAATAACTACTTTCCAGGTAAGTTTTTGTCTGCCAGACTGACAATTCCAGCACCAATAGGACCTCTTTCTGTCTTGTGTAGTTAGTCTATGACTTAATTTCACAGTAGAAAATTGAGGTAGTTCTTTTCGAAACACCATTTTCAGTGCTGAAGTGTACTTGGAAGGATATAAATTCAAAGCAAACCAGATTCTCCCAAAATATCCAAGAACAAATTACAGCTAATGTTCATTCGCTCAAGAAAGATACCATCTGGCTTCTAGGCTTCAGGAGCAAACATACAGCTGAAGGCACAAGCACAGCTTATCATGTGCTCCCAAAACAAATGTTTCCACATCCCCATGATTACAGCACCCAGAACATCTGCTGCTCAAAACTGTCTCATGCACTCGGTCTCTTTAAACATACCATTCCTTACAGGTAGAAAATAAATCACGTTATAGCCTACACTGGCCTCAGTGAGTTTTCATCAGACAGGTTATCTCCTTCCCCAGGTTTTGATATAAATTGTAAGTACTCTGAATTTAAGGCTGTTCAAGTTTGGCCTGGAGAGTTAGTTTTGCTTGCTCTTGAAATTCTTAAAATAAAAAAAAGTCAAAGAGAAAACATCAGAGCAAGTCATGCTTTTAATCTATCCCTGAATTTGTTTACTTGAACTCATACATAGGCCAAATTTTGCAAAACATCTTTATGGCCATCTCTCCTAATTACAGAACCCCATGTCAGCTGCGGCAATTGAAAATGCAACTGAGAATAGAGCTGTTTTAAGGCCAGCCAAGTTGATATTTCATGTAATCTTCCACAGTGATGAGATCATCATCTACTACCAAGCTAATACTATAATCAAGATAAGTCCATGTTTTAGAGGGCCCTGACTGACACATTCCTTCCTTCTGCCTTAAAGGCACAATCCTGCTTCTATAGCAATCAAGTGTCCAGTGCTTTTTCTGCCATTCCTTAAGTTTTCAGAAAAAGAAATTTCCTTTGTCATTATTATAAGGAAAGAAGAACGAGTCAAAAGAAGAGAAGCTGACTTAATGAATAAAATATCCTCAAAATCCAAGATCAGATTTTTGTGTGTGTAAATTTAGCTGATTTCCACAGTGGCCCACACTTCACTTAACTCTGCACACACAAGTGCCCCAATATGCCCCAATACACAGAAAAGGATTTTTATGTGGAGGTTACCTGATTGCCTTCCAGATGAGGATCTTCTCAGACAAGCTCTGAAGAACTTGTGCTGCAGATCTTTGCGCCTTATTTGCGAGTGCTCCAGCCAGGTTCACCCAAGCGTACGCAGTTGTCAATCTGCAAAAAGGCAAACATGTTTGCAATTAACAGCATCCTTATTTTACTGTATATAAATAAGGAAAAGGGAAAGATATTGTTAAACGAAGACAGCCACCAAAGGAATTATTTTGCTTTCAATTAGGTTCATAAGGAAAAAGCCTTTTCAATGACTGGTTTCCGTTCGGTCTAACTAGATGCTCTCATTTGTTTTGCAGGAGCCCAAAGATTAGCCCTTCATTAAGGCAGAGTTTAGTGAAATAGCCAATTTAAAACCCATTCCCCTACTCCATAGATTTTTGTCTTCCTTTTAACTAAGATGATTTGCTGGTGGGTCATTTATCTTCTCTGACAGATGTTGCTGTTTAGCTTCTGATCACTTTGTAAAGTACACACACACACACACAAAAGGATTTCAAGTACATTTTATGACATAGAAAGCAGAAAAAAAAATAGCTTTGTAACAGTGTCAACTTTTCTAAGGGATTATCCTGCCACGGTAGTTAGCTAGCTGTATTGTATTTAACACAAACTTTTCCTTCATTTCATCTTTTTTCCTGTCTGTTTTATATTCAAACATAACACTTACAACTAAGAAATCATTCAGCTCAAACAGGCATAGTCAGTATTTGACAAGGTAGATGGACCTCCAAAAAGCTCTGAAGAAACACTGAGGAAACTCATACAGATAGACTTGACATCTGATAAATTTCCCTTTCAAAAAGTACTGAATAAAAGTATTGCTAAAAGCATCTGTTTTAAGGGCAACTATAAAATTATAGCTCTCACCATTTGCGGTCCTTCCTATAATTATGTCACACTTGAGAGTTGCATCTTTTGCGCCAACTATGCCTCAGAAGGCTTCAATAAGGAAGAAAGCAACCGTTTCCACAATCACCCATGAAGGAAGAGAAACGCTTCCCTGCCCTAATTAAATTCTACTTGAAAATTGCTTCCACCCTCTCAGACCTGTCCCACACCATTGCAGCTTCTAATTCACTTCCTGGCTTGAATGGCTAAAATCTAGGTGCTTTGGTAAAGCATTCCTTTATTAACCCTGCAGAGGCAGTAGCACTGCATAGGCAGTTAAAAAAAAAAAAAGAAAACTCTTTTTTTCAGGATGTAAAGTTCTCAGGCATCATTCTAGGTAAACGATACTGTTATTCATTGCATTAATGAACCCAGTCAGGGCTATTTACTTCCTCCAACTAAACAATGTGGCCCTAAATAGCATATGATCGCACATTACCTCTCCCTTCTCTAAACCACCTTACTAAAGGGTCTGTCTTACCCAAGGGAAAGCTGAGTAAAAACATGCTGATGTTATTTTGCAGCTCTGTGCTATTTGATTAAATCCCCATTTGCTGTGTTCTTTTGCCACCCCCTTTCTCAAGGCTGTATCTATCACACAGCTGTTCCGCATTGGGTTGGGGAATTCATTTGGAGACTCAGGAAAGCAATAGCTCGGCAATTCCAGCACTGCAAAGGCAAAGCTGCATTGCCTTTATGCAGCACCTGCTGAGGGGACCTTTTACTGCTTTCATAATGTGGAACAGGAGTTTGGCCCCAAGGGGAGGATCTCACTATACACATGCAAAACCCCAGGTTCTGCCTCATTATAGTTATTGGCCTACCAATTAACTTGCTTCCTGTGAGAGCTGGGAGCAAGGCATTTTGTTCATTGAGATATTCAGGCTCCAGTTTGTTAAGCTTTTTTACTTTAAGGACTGTCTATGTCCTTAATTAGCATCTGCCATTAGCCATCTCAAAACACTAGGCCAGATGCTATGCAAGCATCGCTCCCCACCCTTTTGCAGATGGGTAAACTGAGGCACAGGACAGGATGTCTCACCACGATGATGGAGCATGTCCACAACACGGTCCAGCTCTCGGGACTCACGGTACTGAGTGCAGTCAGTCCTCACACAGCTTCTCTGCTTGCCCAGCTATCAGATAACTATTTGTACATGGTTCTAATAACGGGTGTCAGAAACACTCATTCCTGGAAATGTTCTGCGTTGGAGAATATGTCTGGGATGCCCAGTCCTTCGCGAGTTTACTGTAGGTCATTTAAAATGTCTTTCTGGTACATCATTCAGAGTCATCCACTGGCAGTACTGTCTGCAACAATAAGATATTCCATTTGTAATGACTGTAACGAGTGGAAAAAAACATTAACAAATGTAAAAATGCCTGAAATAAAAATTCTCCTCTAAATAAGCTGTGTAATGCTCCAAGACTATTTAATATAAGCAGCACCTATGACGTAGCACATACCTACAAAGTGTTAAACTGTGCTACTGTAGTAAAACTGTCAGCCTTGATTATTTAGAAGGTGACTACCTGCAGGCTTCGCTTTCGTTCGCGGCTGTTATTAGTGCATCCCACATGTCTGATCAAACTGGCCAGTGCTCCACTGCGTTCGGTGCATATTGCACTTGGCCCTTGCTCCTGATTCATCAGCCACAGAGACAAAAGTTTGGCTTCCCCTTTCTGAACAGCAGAGATTTATTCCTGATGGCATCCCTCTGCAGTCAAATAAAATCAACGTACGCATTTCTCACCAAACCCATGCTAATGCCATAAACATACACCAGTGTTGCAGCCAAGACAAAGGACTGTTTGTTGTGATAAAAGATGCATACCACACCAGCGGTGCTGTCGATTTTGACACGCAACACAGAGCTGACACTGCACGAGCCATGGTTTCCAATCGCACTTGTTCCTTCCTGCCCGTCGCTTTTCTTCAAGCATTTTCAGCTCTGTCTGTGGGCCCCATCTCATTCTCCACATCTGCAACTCCCATCTGAATTTAAGTGTAGCCCATATTCATTCTATGCATCACTTGAAACAGGAATACTATCTAGTTCATCTCCACACTAGAGTTAAACAATTTATACTGCCTTCACACCATGACAGAAAGAAGGTTTATGCGATCTTTGTGCTTATATTAAACCCCACTATGCATCGAGTAATGTGGACTGGATTCTGAGCTCATTGTCTCCGGTGGAAATGGGGAGTAAAATACTTCCCTCCAATGGAATTACTCCAGAATCTGGCCTTTCACACACAGAACAATAATTTTAAAGTTTAAGGGGAGCTTTGCCTGATTCAGACACCTTTACCAAGAGCTCTTTTAAACTAAGATACGTTTTAAAATAAAAACGGGCTAGATTGTCTTTGATGTCAACCTATAACTGTGATTTGGATTGCTTACCAGATTAATTAGTCTAGCCAAAATTCTTACTACCATTTTACATGCCTCAGAGAGACAGAAAGATAAAGATTTAATTTCCTATGAATGGGCCATTACTAACTGTGAAGTTGCTTGCTCTTATCTACAGCAAAGCTCTTTGTGGTCTAGCTGTATTTGTTCTGCATAATGAGCAGATGCCAGTGGTTTCCATCAGCACACAGCTCCTCGCGCAGCGCATGCTGCAGACGCGGCGGACGACCTCTCCTCATTCTCACCGTTAAAAATGGAGTAACCAGAGGCAAAGAAAGATTCAGCGGTCAAAACCCAAGCCTGTGGCAGCGTCGAGAACAGAACTCGCAGCTTCGCAGCGATTCCCGAAGGCCTGTTTTAACCACCGCACCGCACTGCGCTAACAGGCGCGACCGCGGGTCCGGGCGGAGAGGCTGGCTGCGGAGCTGGCTGCTCTGCTGCGGCTCGGGGTGCGGGTGCGTGCACCTTGTCGAGCGTGCACACATCCCCCCGCAAACCTTTACGGAGCTTTTTTTTTTAATGTGTCACAAGAGAATAAATGCCTCAGACATTATCTGCCCATTGCAAGAGTTCAGAGAATATGTATGACATCATGGGCATGACTCCCCCACTAATCACATTATATGCTGTTTAACTTAACACTGCTAAGCTTTGTCTGATAACATGGTAAATACCATTTTATTGTAAATTAGATTATACAAACCTCCTCGGCGTTTAGGTCAGTTCTTGTGTGAGGTCCTTGTTCCCCCTTCTCTCTACTACCCCAAATTGAATCTTTTTGGTGTCTAAGCCAGGGCATTTCTACAGAAGGAAGCACAAGAAGAAAAGAAGGCTGAGCCATTATCTGTGTCTGAGTCGTGACTGCAGACTGCAATAAGTGGACAGAAGACTCCGTGCATCTGTTCTGTTTCTCTTTCTTCCCTTGGAATAAAATCAATAGGCTTTGTTTTTCCCTTGAAGCTGGCTGGATTTCATTACAATCTTCCTGTGAGGTAGCATATACTTGAGACCTATCATTTCCTTCTATCAAGCCTAAGCTGAGTTACTCCAGTTGGTAGCCACTGTGTTCTTATCCAGCCTGGACTTAAGGGTTCTGTTTATTTGCAAAGAAAGCTGTAGAAATGTTATTTTTTACTTTCATTTTTGCTTTTGATTATCTTTTCTCTAATGGAAGAACCAGACTGAGGCTAAAATAAAGAATAGCCCCACTATCAGCAAGAGCGTCATAGCATTTAACACACTGATGCCTCCCAGTTTCTGAGAAGGGTATTTTAATTTTCACATTCTGACACATTTATCGCTGAGGAAGATATATAATAAGTTTCTAAACTTTTAGAAAACCTCAGCAAAAGGATTTCCCAACACTTCTAGGCTACTGTGTGAGAAGATGCTCCTCTCCTTTCTTCCCTAATTCTATCAAGGTCATAAATACCCTGTGCTATTAAGCAGAGTCTGAGAATCTGGACTTGCAAGGTCTAGTCTCGGCTGTGCTCAGCTCTGTGTTTCTGTCCTCACTGCAGTCAGCGCTGGCTCTTGGTGTTTTCCTGAATTCTGCTTCCCATCCACAGGCAAAGCTCGGAGGCTGGTGATGCTGCAAACCAAGCTATAGCACCCAGGGCCAGAACCACCAGGTCTCAACGCCAAAGCAAGGCTTTCACGTGGGCTGCTGCTGGACCCACTGGTCAGAAAGGACGCAGACTAAGCCTTTGTGCCTCTCCCCGCTCCTGCACTTAGGACAGATGAATGCTATCACAATTAACTGAGACAGAAGCACCAGGGAGGCACACCACAAAAAGGCACATGATGGAGTTGTCTCTGACTTACAGGACCCCCAGTCCGAGAAAGGCTTTGCAGCCAGCTGGCTGCTCTGGCTGGACATGCGCTGCAGTGGTCACAGCATTCTGGCCGGCCGCGCATCCACAGATTGCTCACGCTTGTTGCTCAGGGCCCTACACATCCTTAGGACAACTTTCTTGCGGGACACGGCCTCGAGGATTGCTAGCAGTTCATAAGCAGCACAATCCGGATAACTACTCAGACCAAGGCAAAGCTAACAAACACAAGTGCTAGTAAGATGTCAGTTAACTGAAGACATATTCTCACGTCCTTGAACAAATCACCTACTTTTTGCATTCCTACATGTTCCCATCTGCAGAAAGGCTACAGCAATGCAATACCAAACATAGCAAAGGATGCTGTAAAATAAACATTTTGAGATCTCACATAACACTCAATCTACGTGAACTGTAATTACTATATACTGCATTCATTTGAGATCAATGCTACAGAAACTGGATCCTATTAACTCCTAATTTCTCATGACAAATCTTAACTAAACTCATGTTATGAAAAAGCTCAAGTAACCATCCTGAAAATAAACATATCTCATCCTGAAGGAGGTTAATGCACACTTCAGTGGGAGTCAATGAGATACAAACAAGACTGGGCTCTCTACTGAATATCTCCATCCTGTCCTTTGGCTGCTTGTAGAACTCATCAAAAAAATGCCTTCAGATGGGTTTATATAACCAGTTAATTCCTTTCTTCACAGAGATAAAATCATGAGTCAATATGATTTGTGGGGTAGTTGATTGCTTGATCCTGGGAGTCTCATATAATTTATCATTTACCTACTCAAGCTTGCAAAGCACCTGGCTGCTTTTTTGACAACATGAGCATAATATTTTATTTTAAATAACCAATTCATTACAGGAAACAACAAACACAGTAAGGTATAGAGAATTTATATACAGAAAAGAATAATTACTGAACAATTAGCAAATCAGGATATTTATATTTTTAAACATCTTTTTAGTGTGTGTCCCCTCATAAACATATAGCCCAGTACTATACAAATGAACTTGAGTAATGTTACTTGCATGAACCATTAGCAGAGTTAAGCTGAAAAGCTTCAGGGTCATCACAAACACCACAACTGTGATCTTTAAGCATAATTAGGAATAGTCTTTTCTTTTTTCCCCCCCTTTTCCATTCCTCTGTTCTTTATTTTAGGTTGTCCAGTAATAATACTATCCATCCATCCATTTCCAGAATAACTTCCAGCTCAAACTTTCTAACTCCACCTCACACACTAACACATTTCAGTTTTAGTTCTCCAGTGAGAGAAAAAGTATCATTATCCTCGAAGAGAAAGAGAGACACAGAGAAGTTCAACTACTGGGCCAAAATTCCCAGAGCAACCTGACCACACAAAAACGCAGAACTCTGTTCCAATGTGTAAATCTGTGCCTCAGCCTCAGCAGTTCACAGCACCAAGAGTTGACTGAGGTATTTAAAAAAATGCTCTCAGGTGATCAGATGATAGCAGGAAACCTCAATGAATCGTTGTATCTATGTTTAATACAGAAAACTAGAGCCCTTTTGCAGGGAGAATGAATCGGAGGCAGCAGCACAGGTGAAAATAACAAACTGGTATGAGGATTAACTGACAATCCCCACAGGTACCACGTGGGAAACTGCCAGGCTATTAACTATCGTAGGAAACCCAGCTCATAAATGAGCTTTGCTCTAGGAAGAATGAAAGACAGAAAAAGTGACATAATAATCCCTGAAAAGTTAATAACCAAGAGAAATAGCTGTCCAACACAAGTGACGTAGGGGGCATCCCAATGGAGTCTAAATGGGGTTTGTGATGTGACCACTGCTGTTCTATATCCCACAGATGACCTGGAAATGCTGTAGATAGGTTGCTGGTGTTACAGTGTCATTCCCAGAAACTAATCTAAAATTTATTCTGAGAGCGTGTGTTAAAAGGGTAAATTTAATTCAAAGTTGATGAAAAATAATGTATGAGGGAAAAGCCATCCTCACTGTACTTTAAATCAGCTATTACCACTCAGGAAGGAAATCTTAGAGATGTGGATAGTTCTCTGAGAAGATCAACACAGGTTCAGCAGCCGGGAGAAAATATCCCACCAGGAATTTTTAGGAGAGGAATGAGAATAAGGCAGAAAATGTCATTATCCCTCTGTGCAAATCCACAGTATGCCCATCTCTTCAATACTGAGCACGGTTCCAGTAACTGTGGAAAGATAAAGCTACAGAAAGGGCAAGAACAACATTGTACCAAGCTGCGTGAGAGATGCTGGACAGCCTTAGCACAGGGAAAACATAAGCAAACCAGGGCCTTTCGTCCTGGAAAACAAGAATAACAATGAAGACCTAGACAAGTCGTTACAGCACGGAGAAGGTAAACAGTAATGATTATTCAGTGGTAAGTGGTAGTCTTAACACAAAAAACAGGGCACCAACTCAAACTGGCAGGCAGCAAGCAGGTTTAAAAGCAAACAAGAGGAAGTTCATTTTCATACAATACCTCATGATGTTGTGGAACTCACTGCCACGGGATGTTGTGGCAGCCAAAAATACAAGTGGGTTTCAAAAAACGATTAGATGATTTTATGGAAAAAGGTCCGTCAAGAAGTACCAAAAACAATGATACAGCTGCAGCCTCCAGCTCAGGAAGGCCCCTAAACCAGAAACCACTGGAAGCTGGGAGGGTTTATCAAAGGAAGTATCACTCTATACTCGTCCTGTTTTCTATACCCTTTCCATACACAAGTTATCAGCCATTATCAGAAGCAGGACACGGAGCTAGACGGACCTTTGCTCTGATTCATTTTTATATAATGACCAATGCTAACTGACACAGATATAAACACATACGGGATAATTCTATAAAAGACTGAAATAATTAAAAGGCGCACACTTATAAGAATAACGTAATAAAGAACAGCATTTTTTATTGAGTAGGACTAGAACTGACTTCTGCGTTTCCTCGGGGTATGGTCTGAGTCTTTCCTTTCTACAGATGAGTTACGATGTTAGCATCCTTTTTATTACCTAACTACATTACAGCACTAGAGACAAATCCAGCTGGAAAGAACTAGCTCCAAATTTCAGCTGTAACCTACACACGGACTTACATCCAGGTGAGCGAGAGCTTCTTAGCTGAAGAAACTCTGCAGCAGTACTAAAGTAACTGTAGGTCAAGTTTGTTGAATATGGCCACATGGCACAGGTGCTTTAAAGCACAGATTAAAGCTTCCAGTCTCGGTTTAGGTCTAGGATGTAACTTGGAGTCATGGTTAGCCTTGAACACAAGAGAGTGAAACCGTCCTTCAAGATTTTGTTCCTTACAGACTCCAGCATCCTGAGTGCACATTGCAACTCTAATGGACTCCTTATCTTCTCCTTCTTCAGCAGTGAAAGCAGAGGAAGAAGTGACTTGCTGCTAACTCGGCATCCCCAACTCTTTAGCAGCTATGAGCCTACGAATCAGATGAGAAGCCTGCTGTAACAGATTACTTACCACCGTTTTCTTAATTGTTTCCCAAAGCATGGTTTAAAAAGAAAGAAAAAAAACACAGAAGAGGAAGAGATTTTAACCAGGATTTTAACCTTTTTCTAACTTCTATCACTCCCCCGGGTTTAACAGCTAGAATGAAATGCTGCTGTCTTGACACGAAATTGCAGCATAAACTACAATGCAAAAGGTACACACAAAATATAAGCACTGTGGTGAGAAAACTGTACAGCAATCAGTGGCCACATGGGAAGGTGCTCTGGTGTACAACTACACGGGTAGGTTCCCCCGGAACAGACAACAACCTGTCCTAACACAGAAGGCCTAACGCTTCAGTAGTCCTGTAATTCTAACATTAATACTGAGAAAAAAGTTATAAACGGAGACTACTGTAATATGCACCACTCTCCTGCAGTAAAGAATCCTTCTCCCTTTCTGATTCAGCAATTGGTACTTGGAGATATATTAGTCTGAATAATGTGAGTCAGGCCTCAAACCTGCGCTAAGCCATGACAAGAACCTACTTTTTCAGGGGAATAAGCACCTGTAATTTTCAAAGGGGGCAGAATCAAGGCAGAACTGAGTACATGATGGTCAACAAAACTCTATTTGTACAAGCTCGTACATAGCTTGTTCCCTTAATAACTATGAGATGTCTTAATTAGGGGAATTCTCTCCTGCTAGGGATGTCGTGACTCAGAAGGATTCTTCTTCCTACCTGTTAATCCATATCGGGACTAAAGCCAGTAGATCCATGTCCGACACTGAAATAAATGGTAACTGGAGAGGGTGGGTTTCCCTTCCGAAAATCATGCCATTTATCTATGCACCTGATCCAAAGATCCAGGCAGGCAAGTGTGGAGGTTTATCCTCAGAGCCTAACCTTCATTCTGCCACCACTTCTAAACTTAATACAAAATACATACATACTTCTATATACTGACTCAAATCCTGTTGCCTTCATTCATGCCACCTTCCATGAGAAATCCTTCCACTAGAGAGATGAGCACGGTTCCTTGGGTCAGGGTTGACGCGGCACCGGGCATGAACAGGGCTGGGCCTAGGGCCTGGAAAGCAGTGCTACAAAAGATATTTAATAATAGTAGCTTAAAGTAAAAACAATCAAAACCAAAATCAATAACCTGTCCTCTGCCCCCCCTCCCAAGAAAACTTGCTCCTTTACCCCCTCGCAAGGGGGCTGCCCTATTTATCCTCCGGGAAACCTCAGGCCCTGCACGCATGTGCGGCACCGACGGCCGCACACAACAAAAGGCAGAAGGGCTCCCCGCACACGCACGGCGGACCTGTCTGCTTTCTGGCTATACGAAGCCTGGTCAGAGCTACTGCTCCAGCAGGGCTGCTCTGCAGCCAAAAACCCACACGAACACAGACATCAACAGCCTTTGAACACCACCTCTGAGGGAAAAAAAGACACTGTCTGGGAAAATGTAGGTGCCTGGTGACCTTGGTCATGAGTCTTAATTCATTAGTGTAGAGAAATTGTTTTGAGATCTTGGGATGGGACGTGTTAGCGAAGCAAAAGTATTATTTATTAAAATTCAAAGCTCTGTTGTTTCTTTATCCTCAGATACTTTTCACATGTCTAATTTTTAATTTATGGCTATTGCTCCTTCAGATTTGTTTTTTAACTGTGTCTTGATCTTTTTTTTATCAAATGGAATTGCCCTAGGCAGAGGATATGCAGCATCTAGATGTGCTCATTGCATTTGTCCATCCTACTCTTTTCTAATTAATTTATTGCTTTGACCCCAGTCCTGCTCTTCCTTTGATTTTATAGCCAGTAGGCAAGATATCAAATGTGGCTGCTCTCCATGAATAGTAATTACATTGCAAATAAATGCCATTAGTACTTTCACTACCTTGCTAAACGTATACTCCTACAGTGTATGGGAATGACACAAATTGTGTACAATTTTCTCCCCTCTTTTAAGAAATTAATGAGTACAGAGTTATATTATAGGTAGTGCTCAGGAAAGCAGCTGAATGTGTTTCTTCTTTCGAAGGAGTTATTCTAGCTTTAATAGTATTTAAAATGCATACTTTTTTTTCTTCAAACAATATAGGAAGCAACTCTCTCTGCTTTTTCCTCAGCTTAGTAAAAACATAAATAAGCCAGGAAATTAAGGGAAAAAAAAAGAGAGAAAGCTACCTTTTCTGCACCCCGTCGTGCCTTAACAGGACACGCTGTACTCGCCTGAACCGCTTCCCGAGACGATGCATCGCGGCCACTTCAATAGCTGACCATAACCGTGAGCGCGGAGCGAGGAGCGTCAGCTGGGACGGGGGGTTTCTCTGCCTTTGTCATACATCAGTTAAGCACGGAGGTTTGTGTCTTTTACTTTATCTCGGATTTTGACGTAATGCAATTGAACCCTGTTACCTCCTTCAGTTTCCTAAGAGCTCCTCTAAGTGCTCGTATGGATGTGGGTTAAGGACACCGTGATCCCGAGCCCGTTAAGGCCGCCGGCAGAAGCCTTCGGCAGAGTTTGGCCGGTCCTGTGGTGAAGAAGCTGCTTTTGCCTCTCACTTTTAGCACCGCAGGGATCTACCGCCAGACGCCTGCAGAGGCAAGGCGAAACGCTGGCCTCTGTGGACGCAGGGCCCGAAGTCGCGGTTACCTGAGGAGGAGCTGCCCTCCCAGCGAGCGACCTCGCGGCTGCGACGGGACCGGGGGCCGCTCCCGTTACGCGGCCTGCTCCCCACAGCACGTACAGGACTGCGCCCTTTGCAGCAGCTCCGCTCTTTGGTCGCCTGTCAGCATCATCAGGCGCGCTTTATTCTCTTTGGTCATCCCAGCAGACCTTCACACTGACGCCATGGAAATAAAGGCGCAGCCGTTGCTGCAGGGGGCTGAACCCTCCGGACGGTGGTACAGCCGCACACAAGGAGATCAACAGCCGCCCCCCCCGCGCTCCTGGAGACCTCACCACCTCGGGAGCGGCGTGCGTGTTCAACCCAGGGCTGCGCTTCACCTGTGAAGCCCTGCACCACACACTCCCCCTTCACAGCCGCCGCGCTGGCAAGAAAACCCACGAACACCACCACCGCCACCATCACCATCACCACCACCACCACCATCACCATCACCATCACCACCACCACCACCACCACCACCACCACCACCACCACCATCACCACCACCCCCCTGCCCTTGAGCACCAGGCCCGGCTGCACACTTGTGGGGGACTGTGCTCGGAGGGGGAGACTGCTGGGGGGGGGACCCGCTGAGGGGGAGACCACGAGGGGATATCCAGCGGGGAGAGAGACCACCGCGGGGGGAGACTGCGGGGGGGGGGAGACCTGCGGAGGTGACATCTACCGGGGAGGGAGACCCGCTGAGGGGGATACCCGCGGGGGAGGGAGACCCGCTGAGGGGGAGACCCACGGTGGTGGGGGGGGGGCACCGCGCTGCGGGGCGGCCGCCGGTGGCCGCGCGGGGAGAGCGGGGGGGGGGGGGGGGGGGCAGCGCCACGGGCCGCCACGGCGCGAGCAACAGCGGCGCCTGCCGGGCAGCGCCGGCGCCGCCCGCTGCGCGCCGGCCCTGCGCTCTCCGGGTTTTCGCTCTCCGTCCTTCGCGGCGCGGTGCCCCCGCCTGCCGCCGCCCGCCTGCAGCGCGCCCGCAGCTGCCGCCGCGGTACGGTGTCGCCGGGCAGGGGGCGCGGAAACACCTGCTCCCAGCGCGCAGAAGGTGGGAGCGGGGCCCGCAGCGCGCTTGGAAACTCCTTCCGCGCCGTCCCCTCCCCGGCGGCTCGTAAAGCCGCGCAGTAAAACCTGCGGGATCGCTTTTCAAGCAGAGCGCTGGCAGCTGGGGCTGTGCGTGTGTTTGTTAACGTATTCAGCCGGAAAAAAAGGAAAAACCGCGCTTCTCAAGGCGGCTCGGTGCGTGTTATTTTTGCGCGGCGGCTGTTGGCGGGGCGGGGGGCCGCGCGGAGCAGCGCGGAGCGGAGCGGGCTGCGTGCGCGGGGCTGCTCCGTGATTTCATCAGCAGCTTCGCAGCGACCTGCCAAAAGCTGTTCTGCCTCACTGCAATGTGTAGCTTTTTCCTGCCTTTTTTTTCATAATAAAAGAGGGAGTGCAGCCTTTTTTTTTCCCTTCAAAAAAAAAAAAAAAAGAAGCCAAACGGATCAGAGAAGAAGGGGCGGGCGGGGGGGGGGAGAGAGAAAAAAAAAGACAGGCAGCAGCCGAGGGGGATGCCAGCGAGGTGTGGCCTGCATTTAAATACCCGCTCTGTCAGGGCGAGGGGAGTGCGCGCGTATATAAGGCGCGGCGCCCCGGCGGGCCGCATCCAGCCATGCGGGGCGCGGCGCGGCGCGGGGGCGGCGCCGGGGCCGGGGCCGGGGCCGGGACCGGGGCCGGGCGGCCGGGGCCGGGGCCGGGGCCGGCGCTGTGAGGGGCCGCGGCGGGCGCGGCGGCCCCATGGCCGAGGTGGGCGGCTTCCTGGGGGCGCTGGAGCCCGAGCTGCACGGCGTGGCGCCGGCCCTGGGCGCGCTGCCGCTCGCCGACTCGCCCGGCTTCCTCACGGAGCGGCTGGGGCAGATCGAGGGCCGCCTGCAGCGCGGCTCCCCCACCGACTTCGCTCACCTCAAGGGCATCCTGCGGCGGCGGCAGCTCTACTGCCGCACCGGCTTCCACCTGGAGATCTTCCCCAACGGCACGGTGCACGGCACCCGCCAGGACCACAGCCGCTTCGGTAAGGCCCCGCCGGTGCCCCCGGGGCCCCCGGGCCGCCGCCGCCGCCGCAGGTGCCCCCGGGCCGCCCCGCGCGGCTCCCGGGCGGCCGCGCTCGCTGCCGGCGCCGCGGCGCTTTGCCCGGCGGCTCCCGCCGTGCCCGGCTGCAGGTGCACGGAGAGGCGCCGCAGCCCCGGGGCGGGCCGGGGGGCCGGGACGGGGCCGGCGAGGCGGCAGCGAGGAGGCACAGGAGAGCCAGTCGGAAGAGGAAATTCCTGCCTTTTTCCTCCTGCTGCTGCTGCTTCTTCTTCGGCCCCTGCAGATTTCGCGAGCTAACGCGCCCTCCCCTCCTCGCACGCGTTTCGCCGGAGGAGCGTCGCCCGCGCAGGCAGCGCTCGGGGGCTGCGGCGGTGTCGGGGCCGCGGCCTGGGGCTCGGGGGCTGCCGCAGAGCCGGGGGGAGCCGGGGGGGCCGCGGGGGCCACCGCAGCAAGGAAGGAGAGGCTGCGACGCCGGGCGGGACGCTGCGGATTTGCCTGGCCGTCCGGGATGAGGCTGGAAGACCCCAGAGCCTGTACGGGTGTCACCCCAGAGCGGGCATCTCTAGTGAGGCTCCGTGTAAGCTTCACAAAACGCATCCCAAGCCGCAGGCGAAGACGTGCAGCGAGTGCGAGCGCGGCTCGGCCGCGTTGCCGCTGCTCCGGCGCCTGGCGCAGGTGCCACGGGGGCTCAGGTCCCTGCCGGGGACCCCGGCTCTGCTGTCAGCCGGCTGCGAGAAGTGCGCTCAGGACTTTGTGTAGTTCTCAAGCGGTTTAACCCCTCGCTGGAAGGAATTCTCTCCTGCCTTTAGTCGTCTGCACGCGGTCCTTCCTGATAGCAGCAGCGCAGAAGTTCCTGAACTGTTATTTTAAGGCAGGGGTTTGGGAAAATGGGGGAAAAACCCCTCTGTGTCCTGTGCTTTCTGTACGCACCAGGTGTGCGTGCAGCGTGTCCCTGCCTCAATCGGCCAGAGAGCCGTAACCCTCCGGTGGGAGCGAGGCACTCGTAGGCTCCTGGGGCAAGCGTTCCTCGGTTACCTCCCGAAAGACCCTCGTCGTCTCCCTTTCGTGCTGCGATACGCCGTGGGGTCCCGTGTCGGAGGAAACCGAAAGCAAACCCATTGCACCCGTACGGTTCGCAGTTTAACATCTGCCACGTAGTGCTTCTAACAGTCCTTTTTATGTACCTCTATGCCAGTAAAGAGTTTCAACGGGCAGCACTTATCTCAGTTCTGGTTTTCCTTTTTTTAAAGATTAAGTAAAATAAACGTATTTCCAAGCAAACTTTGGAAATACACATTAAACAGACTAAATTGTTGGAAATAGGCGTTAAACAGACTAAGGCTTTTCATGAGTTTTGCCCGGCTAAGACTTAGTCACACGGTGCGTTCAATAAAGCGAAACATTAGCATTCCCTAAGTGTTTTAGCAGTCAGCATCCAGCTACGTAAACTAGACCAGACTGCAGATATAAAATGTTATAGTTTTCTGCTTCGGGGTTTTCCCAGAGGTAGCGTAAAATAAATAGTTATTTGTTGTAATTGCGGGACAAAGCTCCAGAGGCTTAGGCTGGAGTCCTCGCGCCCAGATGAAGTTGGGCTAAACCGAGCTTCGGCGGAGACTCGGAGTAATAACGTGTTGGCACAAAGCGTCCACCATCTGCATTCGGTAGCCATGAGCGTTTCAGTTCCAGGGTTGCTGGTGTGGTTTGTGTTAGGATGTCGTGTATCGATGCATTCTGAAATTTTGCATGCAGCAGGCAGGGAGGGGTGACGCGTTACAGGACCAGGCAGGCTGCGCCGCTCTGGGGAGGCGCGAAGCTGCGGTGAGGGATACGGCGATGGACGAGGTCCTCCAGGGCACCGGTTCCAAGCTAGGGGCACCCGGGGCAATGTTTAGAAATCCGATCTGGTGGTTCGGGTGAGCAAGCCCACACGCTGCAAAGTGCTTCCTGGTAAGCAGGTAACTAACGCGCTCCATGGACGGGTCTCGCGACACGGCGGCAGAGGCACACGTCAAGCCCCACGTGGGACGTGGGCTGGGACGGGACCTTCCATCCCTGCCTCCGAAAGCTGGAAGGGCTCAGGAGAAGATGGACAGCACCTGCACCATCCCGTGCACGGCCATCCCAAAAGTCGCACGATGCGCGAGACACCCAAGTCCTCCGGAGAGGAAAATAGCGACGGAAGCCGCGGCGACGCAGAAGAGAGCGGCGAGGTCCTGGCGGCGAGGGCGGCGGGAGGGGGCCTCCCAGCAAGGCGCCTCCCCAGGGATGCGCCCCTGGGGAACGAGGAGGGGAGCGGAGCCTTTCTCCAGAAGGCCTGCGCGGTCACAGTAGCCATTCCCTGTCGTCGGTCGAGGACCGGAGCTTCCCTAAATCGCACCTGCTGTCTGGAATGTGATACTTTATGCTTACAAAAACACAGATTTCTACAAGAATGACAGCATGCGGCTTGTTTTTCCTAGAGAAGACTCAACTCGAGATTTGGCGAAGCCCTCCAGGCCTTTGGGAAGGCGGCTCGTGCTCACCCCAGGGAAGCGCCCACACGCGCTCGCCGAACCAGCAGCTCCGGCGGAGCAGCCGCGGGGGGAAAGGACGCGCTTTCAAAGGCGTAGCTGTTCTCGGTGCGTCTGCCGTGTCGAAGAAATGCAGGGGACCCAAAATCGAGAGGGGGCTGGACTGGCGCTAGCACCCCAACAAGAAGGATCCTGCTGAGGTGATGCTGAGATAAAGTCACCGAGAAAATCACTGCCAGGAGGAATCGCTCCTTTCCTGCCTCGTGCCCATCTCACACCAGCATGAAACAAGTGACCCCGACGATGCTACTCTTACATGTCAGCGAAGGGGGAAAAGGCCTCACGTTTGTCCTGGAGACTAATAAAGGGAGCAAATGCAGCTCTTCTCGGGTGCAGGTCTGCTACACATCTGTAACGGAGGCTCTTAGAGGAGCTAACGAAACCTCCAGAGAGAGTTTTCCTGTGGACTTTGACGTTCAGGCTCTAGGCACCTGTTACCAAGCAGCTGTTGAGGTTTTTAGCCGAAGCTTTGGGTTCGCTGACGTTCAGGCGACGCATGGCGCTGGTCCCGCGCCCCGGCTCGTGCCGGTAGCTGCGAGGGGGAGGCAGGCGCAGGCGGGGGGATCGCGGCGAGGCGGGCGCCGCTCCGGGGGCTGCTCCCTCTTCTGGTGTTAGATGATCCAGCCGGGGTCTTTGTCAAATCTCGCCAAACATCGTCCAGAAAGACTCGGAGAACAGACAGAGTGGGTAACCAAAGCACGAAAAAAGAGGCAAGTCCTGGGGAAATAAATCAAATAAAGGTGTTTTACCACAAAAACACCCCGCTGCAATTGGGAAGAGCACCCCTCAGCCGGCCGCAGTGGCTCTGGGGAGAGCGGCTGTCCGAGGTGCGGGCCTGCCCGGCCGCTGCAGCCCGCTAAGGCCAGCATGGACGTCCACCAGCGGCTTCTCGGCCTTCGCCCCGTCTCCTGGTCTCGGTGGGTTCAGGTTGCCGCCGTACCGCTGTTTCAGCGCAGTTGTCCGCGGCGCGCGGCCCCCGAGTGCCGCCGGAGGTCGGGCGAGGAGGACGCCACGGTACAAAGCCGTGCTGCCGGAGCCCGCGGCGGCCGCGCGGGGCGCTGGGGAAGGAGCGTTTCCTCGCACGCGCGGGGCCGCGCGGGCGCATTTCTACCTGCCTTTGTTTGAAGCTGGATTTTCCCCCCGGTGCTTGGGTGCATTTAGGGGCGGCTGGTGCCCCGCCGGTGTGCCGGGGGCGAGGCGGCCCCCACGAACGCTGTGCCGGCGCGTTTTGCTTACCTTTATGGAGCTCATCGCCCCAAAATGTGTGGGACTGTCTCATCGTATTGAGGCCAAGTGGGGACAAAACATCACTTGTCTTTGGGTGAAGAATACAACCTGGCGTCCTAACGGGACCTCCTAAAATGTTTAGGGGGGGGCCAGGCACAAATTTCTGTTCTCTTTGGTGGTGGTAATAAAACCGCAGAACAACAAAGCCTATCAGTCCCCTTCCCCTTAGGAAAGCCAGTTCCTCCGGGACAAGGGGAAGCCCCCACCCGGCTGGGGGACTGCAGGGGGGCGGCCAGCCAGCGCCGTGACCCCCTGCGACCGCATCCCTTTCTCCTTGCAGGGATTCTGGAGTTCATCAGCCTGGCCGTGGGGCTGGTGAGCATCCGCGGGGTGGACTCCGGCCTCTACCTCGGCATGAACGAGCGAGGCGAGCTCTACGGGTCGGTAAGTTCCAGCGTTTGTGGTGACCGCGATGTTGTAGGAGATGCGTGCTGCACGTGCACGTGCTGCCCGCTCGCACCGCCCCGACAGGCGTTTGGGGAGGGGACGACACGCTGGGTGGTGGGAGAGTCCCCTCGAGCCCGGCTCTGCAGCTCCGCGATGCCCCGCTCCGAAGTCCAAGAGGGAACCAAACACCCACCCGCGCCTGGTAACGTTTCTTCTCCGCCACCCTGACTCCAGCTGAACACGAGGGAAGGCTGGGGGTGCCGATATGGTGGATGACAAATAGCACCACCAGCGTTCCCTAAAACAACAAAAAGAATACATACATATATATATTAAATGGCACTTTGGAAAGTAGGGCTTGAGCCTTAGAAGCCTGTGGCACCACCGTTCCCGTTAACCTGGGAGGCGGCTCAGCAGCTCCGGGAGTCACAGCTTCAACCTGGACCTGCCGAAAACCAGGGCGCAAGCCGGCAGCCTCGCACGTGGGCTAATGTAACTCTGGGGCCCGTCCCGACGTTGCACCACGGGAACGGCCGCAGGATAAAACACGGTGACAGGCGGTTGTGGTCGGCCAGCCGTTCCCACGGGGGCGCGGGACACCTTTCCCGACCGTCCCCGTTGACGCCACACGCGCGTTTGTTTGGCTTCCCGCCGGCTCCAGAAACGCGCGCAGCCCTCGGCACAGCGTGTGCGGTGCTCGGCGCCCTGCACGGTGCCCGGCGCGCGGCTGAATCAGGCCGCAGAGCCGTGTCGGGCTCCCGAGACGTTCCGCACAACGCCTGCACTTCCCCGCGGCCCGGGGAGAGGCAGCTAAGCTGGAGCAGGGCAGCCAGGTGCCAGCTCAGTAGTTTCCAATGTATTTTGAATAGATAATGTCCTAAAAAAAAGAAAAAAAAGAAAAGGGGGGGGTTGAAAAGGAAAAAAGAGCCCGCGTCCACGGGCAGGCGCGGGAGGGAAACCTGCAGGTCCCGGCCGGTGGGCGCTGCGGCATGGGCTCTGCAGCCTGCCGTGGGACCGGGCGCAGGAAGGGGGGACTCTGCGGGGGGAGGCCGCGTTTGCCTTCCTCGCTTTGACGCGTGCGTTTTCCCTCCGCAGAAGAAGCTCACGCGGGAGTGCGTCTTCCGGGAGCAGTTTGAGGAGAACTGGTACAACACCTACGCCTCGACCCTCTACAAGCACGCCGACTCGGAGCGGCAGTACTACGTGGCCCTCAACAAGGACGGCTCGCCCCGCGAGGGCTACAGGACTAAGAGGCACCAGAAGTTCACCCACTTCCTACCCCGGCCTGTGGACCCTGCCAAAATCCCCGCCGCCTACAGAGACCTCTTCCACTACAGGTGATGCCCGGGCGCTGCCGTGTCCTGGGCGAGCACCGTGGCTGGACGCGCGCTGCCGTCGCCGTGCGGCGGGGCCCGGGGGAGCCCTCCCCGCGGCCGCTGCCTCTCCTCCGCTCCCTGGAGCCCAGGCACGAGGAGGAGGAAAAAAACAAAGCAAAAAAACCCAAGAGAAAGAAGACCAGAGGACGGTGCAGATGCTGCCGACAGCTCGGGCCGGTTTCCCAGTAAGAACGTGCCGTTCTGGCCGCTGCGGAGGCGCCTTTGGGCTGGTCCCTGCTGCAGCGGCCCCGGCATCTGCCGCGCAGACTGGGCGCGCGGGGCTCCTCCCTCCCGCTCCTGGGGCGGGAACGGGGCGAGGAACGTGACTCGGATGTGAGCGTGGATACTGTGCATAGGGACAGAACTATTTATAAAATGTATATGATATTTATTTTATATATTTATTTATTTCAAAATAATTTTATTTTTAATGAGAGATGCTATGACCGGATTTTCATCGGGAAGAATAAGGTCCTACTGAAATGGGAGGAAAAAAAAAAGAAAAAAAAAGTTTTAAGAGCTTATCGGCAATAAAATTGTCTTTATATTGTAGATCTCTTGCTAGCCCCTTTTTTTTGGTGTTCTGTAGCAATTAACCCAGTTTCCCGGCTCACGTGACAATTAAGCGCACCTAACAAAAGGTTTTGAATGGCAAATCCCGCCATCCCTGTTTGAGAGCATTTGCGTTGACCCATCATTCATGCAACAAAAACACCCCTTCTCGTGCAACCGCCCCGAAGCCTCACGGAGAATCAGTGAAGCAGCAAAGCGATGAAAGCAGTTAAAAAGCCCCTAGTTATTAGCGGACGATGTCGGGTAGCGACACTCCCTGCCCACAGCACTTGGACGTCGATCACCACGAGGCCTTTTCCTCTCAAGAAGCTGCCTGCTCGTTTGGCACGGGGTAAATCCGCGGGGGACGCCTCGTGCAAGCGTGATTCTCCCCCCCGTTATTTTGGTGGCTAAAACCAGCAGACCCACATTTTGGCCATGGCGGGGGCAGGAACGTGGCACCGCTGCGGCCCCTTTGCACGGCAGACAAGACCTAAGCGTGCACCAAATATGTACAAATACAGATTTTATGGGCCTGGCTTGGGTTTTCCATCGCTTTTCCCCAGTGTTGTTTCTCAGAGCAGCCTGGTTAAGACGTAACATCCTCGGGGCCGAAGGCGCGCTGGAGCCGGGGGCCCTGTGCTGGTGCCGTCTCCCACTGCCTCTCTGCCACCAGACGTAAAACCCCCCCAGGTCCTGTACCCAGAGAAAGGGTACTCGCACCCTGGTTTACTGAAAGCCCCTTGGCGAAGGCCGAGCGCAGGACGCTCTTTCCGGTGGAAGCGTGCTGGGCTTAATCCCTGGGGAGCGGTTACTCGCTGCAGGAATTCGCTGGGTCAGGTGCTGCTTCAAGAAAACATTTAAACGTGTGAGTGATCTGGCCAAACCGGGACCTTAACGGCAGCAGGACTGATGGCCGTGGCCTTCGGCTGTGTTTTAGGTTGTGCTAGCGAGCGTGATGCAGCGCAGGCAGCGTTTTGTTTTTGCGTGCGCATCTAAGGCGCGAGGGAGGGCTGCCCGCAGTGCTGCCGCTCCGAGCGCTCTTTGAAGACGTGGGGTTGGGATCTCGGCTCCCGTTGCTTCCTCGTGTTTCCAGTCCAACTTCCCAGCTGGGAAGCACCTCTGCCAGGCGAGGCAAAGCCACAGGCCAGCACGGCGCCGGCGGCGGTCGTGAGGGACCCCGAGGCGGAGCAGCCCCGCGGGGAAGCGGCCGAGCCTCTCCCGGACGCTGAGGCAAAGACGCCCGCGGCTCCTGGGGCGGTGCTAGGCGCAGGAGGTGGCTCCAGCGGCGGCACTGGAAGGCGAAGACGTCCGTTCCCCAGTCCAGCGGTTTGAGCTGGCACCATGAGCCCCCGGCCCCACCGCCGCTCAGCCTGAGCCACAGGGCGCCCCGACGCCGAGCTCGCGGCCGGGCTGCTGGGTGTCCGGGCATCGCTCGGCATCGCGTGTCAACCAGCCGCCCGGGCGCAGGGAAACCACTTCTCCTTTCCTTGACAAAGGAACCGCCACCTTGCTCGAAAACCGCCTGGAAGACGCCGCAGCGGGACCTGGACGCAAAGCAGCTGTGGCTCGCGGGGCACGCGCAGCACCCAGGTGCCACGTGCTGCTTCCTAACCGCACAGGCGCCCGGGGCAGCCGCCAGGGCTGGAGACGCGCCGCGGAGTCAGCACAGAGTGGCGAAACCACCGAGGGGAGCCGGGCAGAGGCGCTTTCTGCCGCCGGAGCTGAACCAGCGCAGCCCTCGGCTGCTCCCGGACGAAGGCGAGCGAGGGCCCGCAGCCGCTGCGGAGAGCGAGCAGCAAAAACCAGCACGGCCGACCGCGGCCCAAGCGCCGTCGGCAGCCAAAGCAGGACCAGGTTTGGTAACGCAGCATGGCGAAGCGAAGTTTTAAAGAGGAACTTAAGTCAGGAGGAAACATGGTGTAAGATGCACCTGCCCCCTCAAAGCAAGCAACTGCTTTGGAGGCGTTAACTTCTCTGAGGCGCCTCACGGGAAGCCACGACGGACGTAGTCTTGTGGCTGCGCTGGTTAGCTCTAGGTGCGAGACCTGCAAAGGTAACCCAGCGCGGCCGCCCAGCCTCCTCCCGGCGGTACCAGGGAGCGCTCGCTGCCCGAACGCGCGTTCCCCAACCTGCCAGGCGCACGTGGGAGCCGCGGCGAGCCCACGCTGCTGCCTGCTTCGCTGTCACCACGCGTCGACGAGAATCCCCAGAAGCGATGGATGCGTTTTTTGTGCAGTTACGGAAGCAGCTGTTGTCACTGGATTATGCTTCGATTAAGGCCCCCAGTATCACTTGCCATTTCGCATTCAGTGCATCAAACAACAGTTTCCACGTGCACCCATCATTTAAAAAACAAACCAAAGCCATCCTAAGCACACGGCTGGAAACTGGAGCTCCCATCTCGACCGCGGCAGAGAGCTGGTCCCTGCCACCCCAAACCCCAACGCTCTCCTCCCAGCGCCTCCGGGGCTCCCCAGCCCACACTGCCCCTTATCGCACGGTTTAATGGGTTCAGCCGTACAAGAACGCTGATTTTTTCACATCCTCGCCTGGCAGGACGAGGGTGGGGAGCTGCGAACTGCTGAGAAAACACCGTGGGCACCGTGTGCGGGAGCAGCCGGGCTTGCGGCAGCGGCACTCGGGGGGCGAGCAGCTTCTCTCACCCAGGCGCTGCAGACCGAGCTCCCCCAGCCCACGAGCGCCCAGTCGCCAGCAGTCCGGTGAGCCCTGCTAGAGCTTTGTGCGAGGCCGAATCCTCAAGGTAGGTTTCTAGAGCACAGAGGGCACAAACTGGCTTCCTGCAGCAGCCCAGCAGGTTTGGGCTGAGTTCAGCACTCATCTACCTACGTGGCAAGCTCGCCCCGCGGCTGCTGCCAAGCCAGCACTATTCCAACCACCTCCAGCTGGGACCATTTAGGACATTTGTCTTTCACAAGCATGGAAAATTTATCCAATTCCAAAACACACTCTTGCTTGAACTGATAAATTTTATTTACTCCGTTCAAAACAGTTCTGGTTTTAAGGACCAAATTATCAGTTTTCTGAAGGAATAAAGAAAATCAACCCTGTCTTCATCCATCACCTAACTGCCCCTAACCAAGACACATCAAAATGTCACCATTCAGCCCTACAGCACCCTGCGGGGTCGTTTCTGTACCGGGCACTCGACAAGGGACCCTGCCCCAGCTTCACGTGCAATGCCGAGACCTAGCCTACAACACCCTCGCATGGGTCTCCCCCGACCTCCATGAAGGATTAGTATCAGTCCCAGCAGCGAACAATTTACAAAGATATCTAAAAAGCCTTTGCTCACGCTGTCCCTTACAAAACAATTCAATCGATTCAGGCGTTTAAGAACTCTGATTATTTTCACGCTATACAAGATTGCTATGGCACATGCACTTGGTCAGCTAGTTTTAAGTCCAGCTGCACCACCCGGCCCAGAGACCCATCTCATGCAGTAGCCCGGCTGCAGCGCCGGCCAGCATCCACCAGAAAGGGTAAATCCCAGGCACAAGCATAGGGGTAACATAAACTCAACTGTCACATGATTTTTTGGTGATTTTTTTTTTGTCCAACGGGTTTACTAACCAAGAAAGGAAAAAGTACAAGAAAATGAGATTAAAATACATAGTGGATTATTCGAGTTTGACCAAGTAGACCAGCTTCACCTCACGTGATGGTTTATCATTGTTGGGCAACACCTCCTTGTTCATCACTTTCAACAGACAGGTTGGCTGCAGAAGCTATTATTAATTTATGCAGTTTGAAAGTCTGGCCCACAACTATTTTCCCTAAACTAAATTAAGGACTAAATCCAGAAAGACATACTTCACTGTGGACAAAACAAGAGCTTAACCGACAGCCCTGTGTAAGTTAGCAATTCTCAAAAGAAAAGCTCCTCAGACTACATCCCTGAAGAGTCAATACTGTACTGCAAATGTAGCACAAGGCACATTGATGTATTTTGGTCACTTTATTAAATGAGATATTAAATAGTTTAAGTTTCAACTACTAAACAGCACTTTGAATGGTGAAAACACAGATAGTATATCGTCATACTTGAATGCTTCTTCTCTTTAAAAACACATTTCCAGTCCTTATATATATTACAAAACAGCCTTATAGGAAGAGGTGACACCTTTTCTATAGTACTTAAGATATTTAATACAGAACTGAAAAGCCATCTAATAGAAACAAAGGCAAGTCTTCACAGCTGTATGATTTCAGCAGCCAAAGCTGGTTGATGGACTGAAACATTACTATACAACTGGGACAAAACATATACAATATCACAATACTAAGCAAAAACGCTTTACATCCAAAGGAATAAACAGGTTACAAAATGTGGAGAATTTAGCAGGCAAAATTGTATTACAAGCAACATTTTTATTCGTCATCTTAAGCCATTTCAACTAGTTAAAACATCTAAAACAAATATAAAAATGAGCCTTTTATTATCTTATTGATGTATGTTCTGTCTTTAAATATTTGTTAAAGCTTGATGTTATACTCAAAGCACATCGTTATGCAGCTAAAATGTCAAGTGAGAAACATGTATGCAAAGTGGTCCAAGTTTTATTTCAATGCTTATCTCCAATTTCTTCTTATGCATTAGTCTTCTGTTATCCATAGTTTTGTCCAGAATGAAAAAAATGTGCCTTTAAATGTTGCCTAAAACTTCCACATTTAAGTCTTTGAGTTATTGTAAAACTCCATTGAACATTCCCAGGTTTGGTAGAAGATATTTCTCTTATTCATGACACGTAGGAATATCAGTGAGAGTTGCCCAGAGTACATTTGCCTTCACATGTTTGTCTCAAAGTCTCTTATGTTCATTTCTTCTAGTGTGAACATATCTCTTTTTTTGCTCCCCTCCCCCCAAATTAAACAAATTTAATTGCAGAGTTGGCAAAGCACTAGAACATACTGAGGGTCTTTTGTGGTACCTTGTAACAAAGACTCCAAGACAGCAACTTTGTTAGCTGGTTTTACAACAGATCAAACAAACTCTGTTCAGATCACAAACCAAGTTTCAATCACAAAATGAAATATCGCATAAGATCTGCATATTTAGATGCAAAAAACACTTGTCCATTCAGGGCAAGAACTCAAACTCCTGCAAGAAAGGTTCCGGAAACCCAAACAATTTTTGTTCATGTCAGCAAGCCAGAAGAGTCCAGCAAAATCCCTCTATCCACTTACTTCTGAAGAACTCTCTAGCTGTTCTCCATACTCAATACACCATTGCATCAAATGTTCCTGTCATTTATTTTACCCCCAGATTCTCAACACTTTTTTTTTTTGAAGAATCAACGAAACTATATTCAAAGAAAAGCCCTATTTGTGTTTAATTAGATCTTCACAAGCACAGAAAATGTGGGTAAAGAGAGTGCTAATGATATATAATAAACCAGAATTTTATCTCTGGTCTACATAAAGAAACCAAAAATCAAACTCTTTTTGTACTAAATTATGTTCTCACACAAACGAAAGGGAATGGGGAGGAGTGCATGGTAACCAAAACTCTTATCTAATAGAGGAAAAGTTATTTCACAATTCTGGCAGCTCTGGAAGTTGCTACACAGCACTTCCTTTGTATCAATTTTAAATCAGCAATGGTTCTGCCATTTTGAAGTTGTTTATAAAACAGGGTTTGACCCTAGCCACCATCACTATTTTAACCCCCAAAATACCAGGAATTTAAATTTCTTGGCCCATCTCCCATTGCCGGCAATGGGAAAAGACACTAGCACCAGCATTAAGGAGTTAACAGAAATGTGCTTTGTATTGGACTCCGCATAGAGTAAATTAGCGTGTGAAGGAAAAACATCTCCAATTCTAAGTTTACCAGTTGTTATTCCATCACATAAAACTGAAAATAAAAAATGGCAGAAGACTAGAGAAGAACAATCATCTTCCCCAAGTCATGATTTAAGGCTGTATACACAGTTTCTATATAACTGCATGACTCAGAAGTTTCAGAGCAGTAGTATTTAAGAATATTGCACTCAATTCTGCTTCAAAAAGAATTTTCAGTTCCTATGTTTTATTCCGCATAGATGATATAGTATGAGTCCAGACCTCAGTCAAAAGGAAACTAGACTATTTCCGTTACAATATTCCCACTAATTTCAAGAAATGGGTAAGCAGAAAATTATTCCATAATTTGAGGAATCAACTCTAATCAAGAACTCAGCTGTGTACAATTCACATATGGTATACTGAAACATACAGATCTGTAGTCCTTCCTAAGCTTCTCAAATCAGATGATAGCTTCATGGCTACTAAAAGCAAGCATAGGAGTTTAGACAGGAAACCTGTGGAGCTGCTACTGTTACGGGAGGACTTGTTTTCACTGAAAACAACTTGTTATCTCCTGTACTCAACATATGTAAGAAGATTCTAGGCAACATCACTGACAACAGGGAAAACATTATGTCCTATTTAAACAAAGCTGAAACACTAATATGGAACATGGCATTTAAGGGGACCAACCAAACTATTTATTATTACTTTTTTTTTTTTTTTTTTTTTTTTTTTTTACAGTTGAGTTCTGTTAAGCCATTGATTCCTAAAAAAATAAAAGTTCTTTCTCTGATTTTAACAATCCTTTAACTTTTAGTGCAAAATCACATTGATTTCCCTTGGGAAGGCCCTGGATTTTTGCCTCTCATTGGGGGTGGTGCTCGTTGTAACGGTGGTGGCTGCATACCACCAGAAACTGACTGATACATTCCTCTCATATCTATCTGTTGGTAGTTGGAAGGATTCATGATTAAATTGGGAGGCTTTGGCATCATGAGATGACTCATTGCTGCTTGCTGGTAAGACATTTGCTGCTGTTGCTGCTGATTGTACTGCTGCTGTAGTCTTCTGTTCATAAGTATCCTCTGAACACAACTGATTAACTGTGAAGGGAACGTAGAGCTGTTATAAGCGCATGACCGAATATCAAGTTCAGAGTTAAAATCAATTTGTTAGGGATACCATGGCTGAAGGAGAAAGCACTATTGTTATCACCATCACTAATGTGATGGCATTCACAAGCTGATTACTGTAGAAACTATTTAGTAACACCATTTAGGGCTAAGTCCTCTTAGGGACTTGCCTGTTGTATTGCATACAGCATATAGGTAAGTTGCTATGGCAACACGCACTATACTGCGAAACTACACCCAGGTATAAGTTACAGCATTTTTTGTTAGGTACCCTTCATCACCGCTTTGGAAGTCTTGCCTGCTGATTGTCACTAAATGTATGTTTTCCTAGCATCAAAGCAGAAAACTCTTCCAATTGGCATAATCTGGGCAACTTTTGCAAAATTATTCTGAGTTAAAAAACCCTTAATTAATTACTTGATTAATACCCCCTAAGAGGCATGTTTCATGAGTTGCTCGTTTAGTTCTGGGAATTAGATTTCTCTTCAAGCCACATGAATTTCAAGCAAAAATACGTGAACAGAAAATTCAGACGACTATTTTTTGCAATGAACTTCCCATGAAGTCTCCCTCAACAAGGCTGAGCAATGGACTCCAACACACTGCAGAAATCAGCACCTCCTGACATTACATGCAGTGCTGGCAACTACCTGACCCAATGAAACGTGCATTCTGTAAGTACATATTTATACATCTAAACATACACCTAATTTTATAAACAATTCAACATCTCAGTTCAAGCACAGACAGTTGGTCAAATAAATTTTAGATATTTTACCATCTGTTGCTTAGTAAGGACATCGTTATAGATGGCTTCTCGGCGCTTAACGTCAAGCTCTTGGCTTGCCTGTCTGCTTAGGGCCAGGGCCTGCACTTGGCTCTCTGTAAGTGTTACATTTTCTTTCCACTGAAAAGGAAAAAGAGTAATGATAATTGAGGTCTCACATTTTGTTTAGAGTCGCATCAAGAGTAAAACTACAACCAAATTTCCAGTAAATGTAAAATTATACTTCCCTGTAATTAGAAGTAAGAGTTATCAGCTCTTTCAACTACTAATTAAAATAATATATCTCTAAGTTATTAGAAAAAAGGGAGAAATGCAACTGTACAAAAAAAGCTAGATACAGACAAAAAAATAGGAATTATTTCCTAGCTGAGTATAATTATCATCCTTACTTTTAGGAAGTCAGTATTTGCAGTGCATGGCAAATAATAATGGATCTAAGCTGCTAATCCTACCAGGCTCTACAACATCTAGATGCCATTAATTGTCACAGCAATCCACAGTGATAAAGGTGAACACAAACTGGAAATTATTTGTTAATAACACAATTAACTAGCTGAATGAACATACAAAAATAGTCATTACTTTGCCTGATAACGCTTAACAGTTTCCCATATCCTGGTCCAAACCTACAAATATCTATTTCACTCACTATAGTTGAAATGATGTCTTCAAGGGGCTGAATTCTTGCTGCAGTTACATTGTTGGTTGCTTCCACAACTTTCTCTCTTCCTTGATTAATGAGGTCCTGAGAAAACACCAGGAAATTAATTATAAAGCATTGATGCAAAGCACACATCTGTTTGCCAGCCTTTTACAAGCTTTCTTCAGCTTATGCACCTATACTTTAATTACTTTTTTCTCCCAATTTGCACAAATCAATGAATCTGGATAACAAGATGGAATCGAACTTCTATACATTTGAATTTGAGAATAAAGTGACTGAACGGAATACATAAATCTCCCAAATTTTACAGTAGATGGTATTTATAAAGATTTTACCCAGGGGTTTTCAGATCATCACAAGAGTGCTACTTTTACAGCCAGGCAAATTTTCTGTGGTGCTGATTTTGATGGTATTACATCCTCAACTCATTCTATGTGCTCAAACTACTACAATCTATTTTAACATAATGCTGGCATACATGTACTATACAGGTATGTTATTCAAAATGTATGTTCAATACAGAAGGACCCCTGAATTTGCCTGCTTTGTTAGAAGGTTTCATTTTGGTAACACAGACTTCTCTCCAGACACTACTAGGTGGCATAAGACAACTGTGCTTCAGCCATTGCTGTTTACAGCCTTGCAATTTATTAGAAAGGAGCATCACCAGCTACTTCAGCCAAGACAGCAAACCATGACCTGAGATAACTGGGTAACCAAGCACACTTTCCTCTCTCCCTTTCCTTCCTGGGGAGAAGACAGAGGTAGAAAGCTAGATGTGGCAATGTCTGCAAAGGATGCAGTTAATCTTGAATCCTGAGAGACACAGGTATAGCTTTTTCAACATGTATACATACTGGCTAAATTTCAGTTGAAGAGACCTATAGCTATAGCAGAAAAAATTAACCATTAAAAATAGGAGACAATTTCATAAATATCAGGATATTTAAGAATGACAGTAACTATTGATTTGTGTCAGAATAATAAGCACGTGCTTACAGCAACATAGACATGTTATGCTATTTGGACTTCACTACTCACCTCGAGCTGCTGATTACTCATCGCTGACAGAGCTCCCAAGTTGAAAGGAATATATGGTGTTTGAGAGTTGAAATTTGTGGGAAGCATAGTGGTCCCAGTTGGCATGTTGAAACGCATAGTCAGGCCCTTAAAAAACACAAAATGCACTTATGTTTGAACATCCATTACAATTCCTGTTCTTCTATAACCACCCATGAACTAGCACACAGAAACAAATCGGACCTTAGAGAAGAATACAAGGACTGTACATTACACATGAAGGCTAACCTGTCTCAGCATAATGAACTGTGTTTCCAAACCTGAATTCAAAAGGACATTTTGATCACAGGGGAACCTAAGCTCTGGTCTTAAATTAATACTGGAGTTTAGTTTAATTATAATTGTTTGGTACACTATGACAATAAACTACCAAGGCTTCTTAATATACCTTAAACTGTTTAAGATGCATCTTTTAATTGCAAACCCACTGTTTAATGTTGATTTTGATATATCTGATTTTAATCAAATTCTGAAGAATTGAAATGGATAATTACTCTGTGTTTTGGCTAGATTGAAAACATTACTGACGTACCAAAACCAGAAAAAGGTCTTCCAAAAATTAGTCAAATATTCAAAAACTGGCAGAATAGGATCAGTCAACCCTTAGTAGAAATACCATAAACAGAATTTTGTTGATGAAGGCTCCTTAAAATTCTTCTCTGTACGATAAACTACACTGTTTTCTGGAGAAAAAAATTTGATTAAAAAAAATAGAATCAAAACCAGTAAATAGATCACAGCTGGGTCCTTTAAAAATTTATGTTTATTTAAAACAACAACAAACCTCCCCAAAACAGGCGATCAGCACAAATTAATTCAGATGAGCATAATGGGAAAGGAAATGCTTAAAAAAGATGGCTGGCTAGCAAAGCCTTGCATTAACTTCTAAACAACAAAAAAAAGGATGTGATTTTTGCTGGCACTGTATGCTTTCAGAACAGGAAACAATAATGTTCCAATGTATACACGCAATATAGAAATACTGTGTGCTATTTTCCCCTGTACCTGAAATTTAAAAATTGTGCATATACATATGCACAGAAGTTTTCCTTTTAAATATACATTAAGGCATCTACTAGGTTCGTTAGCAGGAATATAAAGCTTATATCCTGTATGGATTTCTCATGAGGCAATTTCAGTGCCTTATTCCTTATTATTCCAGTACTAATTTCCAATAAATTCCATATTATTTCAATACCTTCCTATCCCTCCTCCCTCACAAAACCTTCTCCCAGTATCAGCCCCCAGCATTTTATCTAACCCACTTTTTGTCCTTTCAGATTACTGATCAGATCTGAATACCAAACTTGGCCTTTTCAAGAATCTTCTACTATTAAATTCTCCACAGAAGTGCTTGATCGTAGCAGTTACGACAAGTTACCATTCTCCTTTGACAGTAAGATAACTGCAGCCAATTTATGACTTTCCTGGTTCTTTTGCCTGCTTACGTATGATAACGATTTTCATTTTTAAAATCTGAGTTGCCAGTCATTAAAACCAAAAAGAAAACAAAAGGTTTTATTCTCCGAAGGAACAGAATTCATTTTACTTCCTGTAGTGACTGCTCCCTCTGACTTTTTGCCTCCCTTGCTGTAATTCAAATCAAAGTAATTGCATTACCATCAGCTGCTATCTTCTTGGAGAGGTTATAAAAATCTTTGTTAAACATCCAATTTCCGTTCCCACTACTTTTTAAAAAGCAGTAATTTTGGACTTTTGGTAGCAGTCATCATAAATCTCTCCTAAGAAAATAGGACACAGGGAATGATGAAAAAAGGCACATTTTTTGGCCTTTTCTGGCAGATGCTTACGTTTGCTGGACTGTGGCAAAAAGTTCTGAAATCAAGCATACGTCTTCAACAGAGCTAGAAACTTCCCTCAACTTGTAAAAGTGAGGTACTACACAGGACACCAGTCTGGTTTTATTATGAAACAGAAAAACTGTGTGTAAACAGAAAATGCAACTTTTAAATCAAATGAAAGTAACAAAGAAAACACACACAAAAGACCACCATCAAAATGGCAAACAAGACATGATGTCCCAGTTTTTCACATCGCAAAGTTTGCTTTATACATCCGTTTCTTAAGCCTATAGGAAAACTAATTTTCACAAAACTTACTGAAAAGGTAAATTGTACTTGAAACTGAAAAGCATAGCTTCCTATACTTAAAATTGGTATAGACAGCTTTACCTTCTTCTCAGCTTCATACTCTGCCCATGCCGCCTTCCTTTCTTCTTCAGTCAGTTCCTCCTCCTCCTTATGGTCCAGGAGTGAATCATGCTCATGATATCCCACTATATATTCTTTATTGATTTGAAGCAATTCTGCCAGAATAGTATCCTGTTCAAATGAAAAAAAAAAGAAACTGTAAAAGGAGAAGTCACTCAGCAGCTTTGTTACTATATTTATTCTTTGTCCATGCCTAAGTTTCTGCCATGACCCAATTTTCACAAGTAGCAGCTCAGGGGACTTCACAGAGAAACAAAATTTAAAAATAATTAAACAGTATAATTTTCCTCAGAGGGTGAGTAATGGATTAACAATCTGTTACAGAGATGACAGTCAAATCACTTAATGAACCCCAGGAATGCACTCAGATTCCTCAACAATAAACGCAGTTTAAGAACCTAAATAGAATGGAATGTGCTAAATATTTTGTTCTTTGCTTAAGCTGGATACCTGAGAAGACATATCAATAATCCTCATCCATAATCTATAAAGAGCACCTTTTCCAGATATAAAACCCTAAGTAGTACTTGGTCCATCAACTGTCCATCAGCATTCAACAGAAAAGGCTGCTTTCTTAAAACTGTCAAGGGATATGTTGAAATAAATCCTCATCTACCTGGACTAAAAAAAGTCAAATCACTGCCATGAACTGGATATGACCAACAGGCCACAATTTAGATCTCTATATTCCACAATACCCTGAATGTTTAATTGTTTTTTTTTGTTGTTTTTTTAAACAGAAGTATTTTATAAGCAGACTACAAAATCACAACTAATCTCTTAGTAAAAAGTAAGACTTTGGTATTTACACTGTCTTTTATTATTGCAAACTACTGTGAATTATTTTGTTCACAGACATACTACAATTTATATATATAAAAGAAAAAAACCCCATGATCCTAGTACTGTTTTCCAAAAGCCTGTTGAATATTTCCTAGATAAAGTAAAAACAAATAAACTAGCTGCTAACCAAAATATTTAGTTACTACTGCCCTTGTTTGGACTACAGATGCCACATAATGATAGATCATTATCTCAATTACAAAGTGAAATATAAAAACAGATAGAGAAAACGAACAGGAAAGCTGGTGATAGCTCAGGTTAGGAAGTGAATGGTTCATTTTCCCTGAGTCAACATTCCTTGTCTCCGCAGTCTTGCAAAGATGATTCCTCTTCGTGTTAAAATGAAAGTAATACTGCAGAGCATCAAGAAAAACACAGCCCATCAGACTACTGCAAACAGCTCCTGCTGCACCACAGGAGTCAGCACTGCCGAACTAGTGACTTTTTTTTTTTTTTTAAATGCACCTGTATGACTGACGAGCTTGCCTAATTAAGAAAGCAACAGAAAGCATCCTACCCTGACCTTTTCCAGTCGAGGCAGAGCAGCGACTGGCAGGAACAACTTGCACCCACGGGGAAACAAGATGCTTGCAACAGCACCAGGATCTCCAAAGTCCTGACCAGCAGCTTCGTCACAACCGCTGCAGGAAGCTGGTTGTTTCTGCGCAGTCTATACACAGCTATTTTAACCAGCTCTGTAGAAGCCAGCCTTGGTTTCACCCTTCTGTTATCAGCTGGTCTTCTTGAATTTGAACCAAAGTTTTCTTCCCCAGCTCCTCAAGAAAATATTCTCCGTAATACTTGCATGACTAACGGGCCCAAGAAACATATAACAGGATTTTGGGGGTTCAGGGAGAGGGACAGGGATGTGATAATGGGATACACAGGAAAACATCTAAGGAAAGTGGACAAAAAAGTTTAGAAGAGATTAAAAAATTAATTTAACATAATAAAAACTCTCTCAGCATACTGTAGCTGTACATCAATGCGTGGAGGGTTCTTGGATATGCATATGCATTAATTTCCATGGTAACACTATTATTGAAAACAATACTGGAATATAATCCATACTCACTTAGCCAACACAGTCTTCAAAATGTGGTTTAAATTACATCCAACTGTGCACTTGCTTTTCTTTGTCTAAACTTTATTTTGCATTAACTAAAATGAGGGAGCTTTAAAACTGAGATACGGAAGGTACTGCCATTTAATTTAACTAATTTTACAATGCAAAAAAGTAATAAATTCACCTTGCATACAGAACCCAGCAGAATAAGCACTCCTCTTCATTTGTTTAGCTTGTTGTTAGGAAAATGTTTATCGATTTGATTTATAAGCTTTATAGTGAAATCCTGGTGATGGATGGAAAAATGAAGAGATACTGAAAAAGGTTTTGAATTAAAAAAAAGTTTCAGTTGTCTTTTTTTAAACCCTGATGTAAATTAAATGCTACATAGAGATAAACAGGTAACAGAAAGGAAGTCATTCCATAAGAGAATGCAAGTTACATTGTAGTTCATAAAGAAATGGTTTTTTTCAACCTATTCAAAATCCAATACCAAGGTTGAAAAAAGAGGAAAAAACAAATAAAAAAGGAGCAAATCCTCCCGGTTCCGAGATTAACAGCTTTCCCGAAGCGCACAAAACCGTCTCACAGTACAAAACTACACTAAAAACCCATGCCCTGGCCACGTCCTGAAGTAGTACAAACTAATGATATACTACATCCAACTGAATCTGAACTATCGTTTTAATCTGCTTTTGCAATCTGCATTACATGACTTCAGCGGAGCCAAGTTTTCATTTAACATAAAAATGCGACTGCGACTCCAACCCACTGAACGCTGCGATCTGGGGACGACTGAGCAAGGCAAGGGACGCACGGTGCCCCCTCGCTCCCACCTGGTCTTTGCCCAGCTCCTCCCTCGCATTTGCTGCTCCAAAACACGTATCACGCTGGCCAAGGTAAGCCACCTACTAACAAGTACTCATCACCGAGTGCAACAATCAGTATTTGCGGTGGAAAATCTTTTTACCGTTCACCTATGTATCAGCCAAGTCTCTACCCCTGCATACAACCCTTTGGGAAATGAGTGTTAAGAGTCTGTGGGAAACTACTTAAAAACATGATAGTCCGGGCATAAATCACCTTTATTTAAAATAAAAGACTCCAGATCCATCGTTAAATTCAGGGCAAGTAAAACAACATCTGAAACAGGATCATAATACATTAAACAGAATCTTCTCCCTTTACACCATTTTTTCCTGTTTAAACTGCTGCTCTACAGAAATGATTTAAAAAATTGCTTACTACCCTAGTCTGTACTAGATAATGAGTCACTAAGTTTGCATAAAGCTCATGGGGTGCATATAGTAATTATTTCTATACTTACATCAGTAAATTCAAGTCAGTGATTACTCAGTTTTAAGAGACCTGTTATGCCTCTCTTGGACCGAGAGAATTGTAGTGTATTTTCAAATCTGCAGAGATATTAGATGAATGAAATCTGCTTTCAATCAGGGGAATTAAAGGCAAATTTAACAATTCAGGTGAACTTTTACATGGAAACAACATTCATGATAAAAATATTCTGTTAAAATCAAGTATTTACTCTACATTCTTCAAAATGCAGAGGTTGTTTCTGACAGATAAGAGCAGAGAAATGGCACTGTTAAGTTACTGTTGGAACGTAATACACGTTTTCCCCTTGAGACCTGCATACTTTGGCTCTTCAGTACTCCTAGGCAACCTGATGGCCTTGTTCAGACTGCAAAGTGCAGAAAACTGCTGCTAAAATTAAAACTTGACATGAAACTTTGATAAGCTTCCAGGAAAACTTGCATACTCTCCATTTGCCGTGTGACGTTTTATATAAAACAGCAACGTTCTACATCTTCCCCCATTAACACTTCCTAAGAAAGCTGTTCTTTGATTGAAACTGGGATTACTGAGAAGACGTAATTCTCAAGGAAATATTTTTAAAACGAGTAGTATTTGTTTCTTTACTTACACAAAGGCTTTATTTCTGACTTTTAAAGCAATCTACAATGCACTCTCCCAACACACTAAAAACAACTGAATTAAAGAACATTTTCTCATATCAAAAAAGCTGAAAACTGTGTCAAAACTAGGAGTTGTAACGACAAACCCAATCTTCATCCCTGAATGACAACATACACAATTCCTGGCTGCACAGGTAAAAATCCCTACTACTACAGGGTTCTACTGAGTAAAGAAGTACGCTGGCTTTGCAGGCATCCAGCAGAAAACCTACAGCCCCGCTAGCATTTTCCACCTTCATGCTCAGGCAGTTGGAGAAAAGATGGAAGAGAAGATATTTCACCTAATTTCTATCCATAATTCCCACCAAAAAACACACTTTGAAAGTATGCTTTTAGAATCAAACCCTTCAAACATTTTCGGACACATCCCGAAGAAGCTCTTCTTTCTGGTTCTAGCTGTAGCTCTGCTTAATACTTCCAATATACTTATGTGTATTTATTGGACAGTTCGCACCAATGCTACGGATTACACAGGTAAGCCCCTCACCTTACTGCCTGCACAGGAGTAAAACTACACAGTGACGTCCCTGTTCAACAAACTGCGCTGAAAAAGATGAAAAGGCCTGAAGACAAAGAGAGAAAATTACACACAAATCCTGTCAGAAGAAAACGAAAGCCTCCTTTTAGCATACCTGCCTGTGCTGTTTTGCTGATAATTATAAAGGAACAGTTCAGTTTTTGTAAGCAAGGGGTAGATGGCTAAATGTTGGATGCAGGTAAGTGTCGGCACCCAGTTTTAGTGGCCTTTGTTTCCAAGAACAGGCTGCAGAGGGGTCAGGCTGGGGGTGCTGAATTTATCATGACCTAAGTGCCCCAGGATCATGCTGCATGATCTTAAACAGTATTTTAACCTCCAAGAGGTGTACAATTAATGGATGTTACAATAAAGTGTTTTTATAAGCATATCAATAGTCTTTTTAATCAATTTCCCTTTCCAAACATGCTACAATAGCATGAGGTTAACTGATTTATTGTTTTACAATTATAAAGCTAAATCATGCATCTCTTAAAATTACACTGAAATAAGAACAGTGAACTTTCTAAAGGAATAAGCGTACACAACAGCGAATTACAACATCCACTGCCATACTTCCTAGAGCTTGGTTTTGATACTCGCTTTTGATTGTCTACGTAAGATTTCTAGAGAACAGGTCAGAATAAAAGAGATAGAATGAGAAATAAAACATAAAAGTTGAACTAATAATACTATAAATAAGGCAGGTGCCACAATTCGATGAAGCAGCTCACAGGAATCGGGAAGGAGTCACTGCAGCTATTGGACTAACTCCGTTTTGGGGGTAAAGCAAGAACTCAGTTGTGGACAGAATGAAAAAAAATATCAGAATCAGCTCAGCTTCGAAGGGAAGAAATGCAACAACAAAAAAGTGGAATAATCAAACAGTTAAGGGGAAAGGGCTATGTCTTTACATTCTTCATAGTAAATATAAGGACCAGATGAAACAAAATGCTCTGACAAATGAGCGACAGCACACTGCCACCGACTCCAAGCCCTATTCATGGAGGGGAGCCAGCCTGGGGCAAGAGCAGCCCAAGGTGGCCCCCCCCGCAGCTGCCCCCTCCGCGTTTCCCCCGGCACGCGGCGCCCAGGATTCACCAGCGACGGCTGCCGGCACGGCACGCGCCTGCGACGTCCCCCCAGGACAGGCTTCGCCCCCCGCCCAGACAGCTGCCCAAACCCCAAACCGCAATTAATACTTGCCACAATGACAGCTACTGATTCTTATTAAAGCTCCCAAAACACTTTTCCCCCTGAACATTTTGAAGTATTTCAAGACCAAGACAAATCAAGACCATTTAGACACGAAACTACCACACTGCAGGCCACAGGCTACTCCGTCTACCAGCTGAAAGCGGCCATAAAAAATTAAACACGTTGCGTGACGCTCTGGCTGCCCAGGCCTCTCCGTTGCTAACGTCAGTAGGGGCCGAGGGAGCTCAGCAGCCAGCACAGCTTGTCCTTCCCCGTCACGGACCCAAAACCAGTCTGGGGGCCAAAGCCAGGGCGAGAGCGCTGGGGGGGTCCTGGCCAGCACGGCAGGTTCTGTGGGGCTATCGGGAACGCAAAACCTTGCTACACACACGGACACACAGCTAAAAGCAAGACGGACTGATCTGATAGTTTTCAGCCCTTTCAAACACCAAATCCAAGAACTGATGAGAAATTTGCACGCAGTGTATGCTAAGATGTACATCTTAGCAAGAACCAAATTCCGTTCAAGACCATCTGCTAAATCCAGGAAAAAACAAAGAGAATTCCAGTACACGGATTTGCTTGCTTTATAGCCAGGGATTTGGTTAAAAGCTCGTACTCAGCTTCCCTTACACGAACCTCATGTGTCTGGTTGGAAGGGAATTAATATGGAACTTAATATTTACAGCTGGATACTAAAGTAAGTTTGGAGTTTGTAAACCTTCTCTCTTACACTGCACTTTATTCATGAACTGATATATTATCATAAAAGAAAATAAGTAACTTTCAAGATACAATTAGTGTAACGGATTATTTACTCAAAGCATTAATCATATTCAGTTGCTCCACAGGCTTTCCCACATTCAACCTTTCTTAAAAATACACAGTGACAGCACATAGTGACGCGTTAGCTGTTAGTTTGTGGAAGTATAAATGTACTGGCATGAAATAATTGAGAACATAAAAAGAAAATAATTAAGAAACATATTACTTAAAAACTTAAAAGAAGAATTAACCAATATAAAAAGTTACAGTAAAACAGAAGAATAAAAAATTCAGTTATCTACAATTTACTGCTTAAACTCAGACTCATCATAGTAACAAGAGCTTATATTTAGCCATTAAAGTTTGTTTTCAAGGGTTTTAAAATGAATGTGTTACAGCGGCTCTTTATAGGGTTAACGCTTCCTGAAGGCCCCGGCAGCTGCAGGGACGCGGTAGGTGGTCTAACAGGCTATTTCAGAAAACACCGGTGTGATGCTTAAGCACAACTCGATATATTATACTGGTCTACAGACAGTCCAGAATCGAAACCATACCATTTTCATCGAAAATAAATGTATTTACAAACCAGAAAATCTCCACCCTTCCCACACCCAGACAGTTTATAATATCCACAACACAGTAGTGATGCAGAAATGTAATCAGTTAACTAACTAGAGGCCACATGTTTAAGTGTTACTTTTTACCAGCTATTCACCTGACAACCACCTGACAAGCAGAAACCATCTCACAACAGCTCATTGATGAATTTGTCTTTGGCAGACCACACTACATAAGTGCGTGTGGACAACACCTAACATAAAGAATATAATGAGACAAAGGACTAACACCTTAGTCTAACCTTAAATGCAAACTGATGTGCAAAACAATGGATAAATGGTCTAGTCATTCTTTCTCCAGAAGTTTATTTTTGCCTGACTGTAAAAATTATAGCTTATGTTTAAATTTGATTAGTAGTTTTTGGGGGCTCCCTAAGAGTACCTCATAGGATACCAAACCATTACTCAATGGAAGAGTGATGACGAACCACTAGTCACGGTGCCACATACATTACGTGCCACTTAAACAGTAAGTAAGTTTATCTGTTTTACTACCCTATCTCTATTAATGGTCTCTACAAGAAGAGTTAGAGTTAAACAAGGAATTAAAAAAAGAGAAACACTTGGTAAACAAGAGCATGGATTAATTTGTCTACTATAAAGTCCTACTTAGGTATATAAAAGCCAGACCCTGAAGTACAGTATATCTTCACAGATTTGTTATCATTATCGAGATAATGCTAGCTATCACCAGCACTCATTTAGGTGTTCACTCTTTTGAATCTTGGTTTCCACAGTTTCCTGCAGCGAAGCTTCTATTCACTCAAATTGGGTGAAAAAGTATCTCTCTTTGTTTTGTTTCCAATTTTTTTGTCTTTTAACTGAACATCTATTTTTCATGTACTTTTTTTTCAGTTAGACTGAATGAAAAAACATTATCCAGTTTCATTATATGATCCATTATACATTTCACTATGTTCCCTGCTATTCACCTGCTTTCAAAGTGAAGACTACTACCCTTTCCACAGCACACTTTTCCTTCCAAGGTCAAGAACCCCATGCTCTTAAACAGACATGATTTTTTTCTACTGTATAATTCCTTGCGATGTGCATCAACTTACTTTTGGCAACATCGGCGTATCTCTCTTCTTTTTCTTTTCTGAATTAGGATCATCCAGCAAATCTGGCTCAAAAGTGTACAGCTCTGTAAGCTCATTCATAGTAAAGTGACGCTCAACCTGCTGTTGGTCAACAACCCGGAAAGACAATGACTGCTTTGTTACCTGCCGATCATAGATCTTATCTTCCATTGTTCCCTGGAAAACACAGATATTCACTTTCATACAAACACTGGACTTTCTGTCACAGAGGAAAAAAATCAATAAATGTAAAAGAGCAAGAGTAACAACAGTGCAACAGCGCTCTCTTCTCACTGTTTCTTTGACCAAGGATCTACAAAGTTATCTGAAAAAAACCCAAGCTTTCTTTCATTTGCTAACAAGAAAATATACACTCCTGGAAACGAACACATAGTAATGTGGATTGTTTATGTGACAGGCATCATACACTATTGACTAGGGTAAGAAATATTTTCTTTCGGTAGTGTTTTGAAGGGACCAGCTTTTGCCTCAATTCCCCCAAGTATGATTACAACAAAGAATGGCAATTTCCACAGCATGTGCCTTATTTTGCTATCTTGATCAGCCTGTAAAAAGGAAAACAGATACCACACAGTGCTGGCGTGGCGGGTGGGGGGGAAGACTGGCAGTCGAGGCTAATTCATCACAGCTGTGTAACAACAAACTAGATCTTTGGGAAAAAAAGCAGGAAAATTACTTTTTTTTCTTTTTTTTTTTCTTTTATAAAGATGATGGCTATGTGAAGTATGAGAACAGCACAGCCTGTTCTGAACACTGCAATTTAAAAAGGATACCAACGGTTCAAAAGTGCACATGAAGACCTGCAAAAATAGACTGAAGACTGAAAAAAACCCTGTGTCTGACAGTAATGTGTTTCAAAAAGCAATCTATTTAGGTTGGCAATGGAAAAGTGACTTGATCAAGAGTTAAGCATTATTACTGGGAAAAGGTTTTCAGTCTACCACGTAACAACTGAAGACTAGAAGATACTTTGTATCAGAAATATGGCAATATACTTAAAGAGCATAGATCAGTGACCATCAGAATTATGACCCTGCAAGGTCCACAGGTCGAGATACAAGTTTTCAAATCATAACTGGATGCCTTTTAATTAAAAAAACAACTTTAGCTCGCTGTGCTTTAATTCCAGCTGGATCTTCAGCGGCCCACAGACCACTTTTAAGGTGTCTGCAGAAGACAGCTACATTAAGCAAGTCTATTGCCTAATGAGAAGCATCCTCTAGGCAGTCTATTCCATTACAAATTTTTAGTGGTGTGCAAATTAGAAAAGGTTGAAAACACTATTCTAAGTCTAGATGTGCAAATCTCTGGTGAAGTGCTGAGATTTGTATTACACAAAGTGTCAGATGAGGTGGGCTTAACAGGAAATAACTTCAGCTATTATTTTACCAATACCTTTCCTCTAATATTTTGTTCAATGTTTTTTGGGGCCAACTACTGATATCAGATAGGGCTGGAAGATGCTTGGATCACTGATGAGCACTAGTGACTTCAAGTTCAAACTGTTGCTGGTTACAGATTTGATTGCAGGACCAGAATACCACAAAAATATCACTCAGACACATACCTGAGCCAAAAACCTGTATACAAACACAGGTTTGTTCTGCCCAAAGCGGTAAACTCTGAAAATACTCTGGATATCATACGATGGGTTCCAAGAAGCATCAAAGATGATTACTCTATTAGCAGCCACAAGATTAATTCCAAGGGAACCTGCTTTAGTGGAGATGATAAACAAGCGGCCTCTGGAATGAAGAAAAATTACAAAATTTTAATATTTTAGAAAACAAATTACTGTTTCTGTTTTGCTATGCTACTGTGGAATTGTTCATTGAAATAACTCAAAAACTTCATTAAATATAGAATAGATAGAGATTTTACACAGACAAAACTTATAGCAAACCAAATATGCACAATCAGAAATACAGATCAGAGACTTTTGCAAGTCAGTTGTTACCAAGAACTGGTGGGTAAGAAAACGTATTTTTTTTCAGCTTTTTCAAAATGTAATAAAATCAGTTATATTGAATTAAACCATAATTTTAAACAGGCATACCCTGCATTATTGAAACTGTTCTCTGGCTAACAAACTCAAAGGATAACTCCAGCATGATATTGTCTCTATGATGTGCCTGTTTTTTCTCATTATCATCAGCGTTCAGGTTTAATTTAAAGTGAGCTCTTTACAAATACCTGCCAAAATAAACTATATAATATTAAGAGTATTAACACTGAATCAGTTTGCTTTGTTCCATTTAACTTCTTTTTTTTATTCCTTTGTACATTTAAAATGATTGCATTTATGTAATTTCATTTTTCTTATAGGAATTTAGGAAGATGTAGCTCCTTTAGGTTCATTAAACTAACATGCGCAATTTTCTGTCGACCTGCCTATCTAAATCAATCAGACTGGGAAGTCCCAACTCATATGAACAGTGGATGGCCAGGAGACAAGCCCAGTCTGGTTACAGCTACAAGAGCTACGTGCTTCACACTGGCCAAGCGACTGCTGTCTCCGGGCCAGACCCCATGGGGTTTTGACCTTTCCAGGTCCTTGTATCTAGGCTACATATAAGCCTTGAAGAGTCCTTTTGTGTAGTACCTCTCAAGATTCGGTCTTTTTTATTTTAATCCATCTACTTTGTTAAAATCCGTATCCTGTATATTCACTGTTAATCCTTTCACTGAAGAGGCTGCATGCACATCTATTATTTTTCCTGTGGATATTGAGCTTCTCCTTCCTTTATGTGTGAAGTATTTTCTCAGAAACAAACACCTTTCTTTTCTAGAAAAGTGATCACCTTTCCCAAGAATGCCTGTATACTTTACCAGTGCTGAACAGAAAGAAAAGTAAATGTATTGCCTTAAAAGCCTTGTAGCATTTTAAACAGAACCATGCCATAGTTGCATTACAGGCCATTACACAGACAAACTTAAGTGCATCACAGAAAAAAAATGGGAACTGCCTCTCATATCCATAGGAAGCATACGCTAGAGCTCACCGGCTCAGGGAATGGCAGCATTTAGAAATATGTTATTGCATCTGCTGTGCAATTTTCAAACTTTCAGACTGAATTTTAACAAGTATGATTCTTCGAATAAAATTGAAGATTGCTAAAAACAGTAAAAGAACCTCAAGTGTCCTCCTCTGTTTTACATATCTGAAAACAAATGTATTTTGTTAAAGCTGATTTTCCAAAAATGAAGGCGTTTGTCTCCGGAAGAACCTTTAAATACAAAAGAAGAACTGAGTGCTTCAGTTTATGATGTGGGAAGAATCCCATATTGCTTGTTCCATACCATCTCTTTTTTCTTTCTGTTTGTGGCATAGCTCTGTCAGGTGGCGATGGAAAGGCTTTATTTTTTTTTAACAGGGAATTGACAAAAAATGTCAGCAGAACAAGAGACAAACAATAAGTCAGAGTGTAGTTTAAAGATGATTTATATTATGGAATAGTTTGAAATCTTTCAAAAACTGTGATCATGAATTTTTGTAAAGAATCTTTCTAATGGTATCAACAAAATGGGAAAGATCAACCTAAAGGCTAAATATGGTCAGTCATATTGTGAAAGCTGCTGAAAGTCTTGTTCATACAGAACTGCCTTTTCCCACCATTGTGCAATTACCTATTACAGTTGCAGCACAGAAATACTATTAAAAAAATAAAGATGGTACAAAAACATGGGTATTGTATTTTTATAAAATGTTCCTATCAAACTAAAATCGTAACTTATCATTTTTCATCGTCATTTTTGAAGTGATTTGGAAAGACTAGCGAGGTACACCTAAGTCACGTTAACGGCCAGCTCTGCTACCAAACTGCCTCTGCTTGTTCTATTCTGCAACGGGCCATACGCCCACAACACGTGTGAGGGATGGCAAGAGTGCCACATCAGGGGGCAAGACAGGCAGCAAAGAACATACCCTGTAATCGTTCCGCTCAGTAAGAAAACTTTAACAAAATGACAAAATTCCTATCTTAGCAAATTAAAAAACTCTCAACTTCAAGCATGTTTCTCTTCAGTAATAGCAGAACCACATTATTATACCCCAAACTACATACTACAGCTCTCTTCCTAAATATTTCTTCAACTTATTTAGCTCAGTTTAAGAACAGTTCTTACACTGAGCTAAATAACTTCTTATTAAAGAGCATATTTTGCAGCCTCTCAGTCATCTTTCGCACCTTGGTATTCTCCATGATTAATGTAAATAATTTATTTAAAAACAATTAACTTAAGCCAACACATAAGCAAGTTAAAATATCAACTTTGTTACCACTTTAGATTAGTAGCACATAGCTACAGAGAATTTGTACCCAAGAAATGTTATTTATTCACTTAACAAAATTCATTTGTTGAAAAAATTATATATAATATTCCAAGGAGAAAAATCTGCCCCATTTTAAAGACCATGTAAAGGGTACCAAGGTATAGACTGGATCAATCGGAACAAAATGCAGAGATAACATCTTTTGACAGAGTAAATGAAACTGCTTCCTGGAAGGGTTAGTCTTAGAACTCCCAAGAAAGCATTCGACTTCAGCTCTGGTCTTAAGTGGTGCACAGCACATTGCTCGAGAGGTATTACAGCCAGAACCCCTATGATAGAATAATCACAGTATATTTTGGTTTAACATTGTAGTGGAAGAAGCAAGCCAAATAAGATCAGCACAGGGATATTCAATTTCAACAAAGAGGACTATACAAAAATGAAGCGATTAGTAAAAAACAACCTCTGCCCCTCCAAGCCCTTAAAAGGAGGAGTCCAAAAAAACCCTAAGCCTATAAGCAGCCTGAAGGCTGTTCCAAAACACTGCAGTAAAAGCCCAGGTAAACTGTGTATAACAGGTTAAAAAAAAAAAAAAGTGTATGGCTTAATATACCATTTAAGGGCTATTCTGTAGAGAAAAGGCTGGCATTTATAAAATGGAAAGCTTGTCCAAAGGAGAATAGGAAAGCCCATAAAACACAAGAGGTCAAATATAAACAGGAAATTAAGACAGTTAAAAAGGAATTTGAAGATTGACTTGAGAAGGATACTTTAAATATATCAAAAGCAGTAAAAAGCTAGTTATGGAATCGGAGGAACCACCTGATGACAAAGGTGTAAAAGGAGCACTTTGGGATGACAAGGCCACAGCGAAGAAGCTTAATAATTTCTCTGCATTGGTCTTTACTGATAAAAATGTTGGGGAGATTCCCATACCTCATGCATTCTTTGTAGCAGGTAGGTCATAGGAAGTAGATCAATTTGAAGTTAATACATCAGAAGTATTAGACCAAACAGATCAGTTAGGTGTTAACAAGGCACCGGAACTCCGGAGAACCCAAGAGGCCAAGGAACTCAAGCCAGAGATTGCCGAGCTGCTAGAGAAACTGTGCAACCCCTCTGATTCAAAACATGGAAACAGCAGACTGGCTCAAAGAAATAGCTGGAAGATTTCAAACGCAAAGACAGATAAAAATCTATATATTTTCTTAGTTCTTTCTTTAATATGGCTGAACCATTTCAGTTGAAATTAAAAGGAAGTGAACTGTGGGTACAGAAAACACCTGCAGCTGATTTCAGCAAATAAAGATGATGAAAACAAAGTCCCCCCCAAAAGTAATATACAATTTGGCCACAAGTACTGAAGTAAACAAATACGCACACTAAGGAGTGGGGAAAGAACAGTTACATGTTTAAAACAAAAATACTAAGCAAGCTCTGCACCTGGCACCCCTGTGATACATTTTGCACCTGCATATCCCTAAGAGGTACAAGTAACAAAGAAATACAGAACAAAAGAAAGAAAAGGGTAAAAATTTAGCATATACATCAGTACAGATCTCACCTCACATTAGTTTCATCATTAAATTCTTCTGCCCATTTCTTTCTTGACTGAGCTGTAGTTGAACCATCTAAGCGATAGTAATCAATGTTTCTGAACCATTTTCCTTCACCTATAAATGTAAGAGCCATGATTAAAATGATGATGTAAATACCAGACTCACAATACTGGATATACAGGGCTCTCAGACCAATAAAAGAATAAACATTTAACACAAAATATGCTATTCTCTGACATTTTAAAACAATGGGAAGAGAATATAAGTTTATCAAGAAAGAGTCACCCAAAATAGAGAACATTTTGGGAGAACACAGGCGCTTGCTTCAAGCAAGCACTAAAAATTATATACTGAAGCTTGCACAATAAAATATAATATGCAAGTAACGTGACAGAAAATAACGGCAATTGCATTTGTGAGGACAGTGATCACCCACAAGCCTCTACTGCAATAACTCCCACCATCCATAAACTCATTTCGTCTAAAATAATTCAAGAGTAGAGTAATATAAATATTGTCAATAGCATTTTACCTTACAAAAAGCATCCAATTATCCTTTTCTTCTTAAGATTTTGATATTTAAAAAAGAAAAAGATGTTAAATGAAACGTCTCAAATGGTAATCTGTATAAAACTGCTTTAAAGATGTGAAGTTATAATCAAATTGTGTACTAAGGTTAAATTTTAATTGAAATATTTAAAAGAACCTTAGCTTTTCTTGGGTAGTTCCTCTGATTCCTCGCCATTTCTAGTCATTTGGACACAATTGTAGAGCAGTTTCTTTTTTAACTTGCAGCCAAAATCAATTTTAAAAAGTAACCGCATTTAATCTTTAGGCGTTATAGTACTAACCCTACTTTTCTAATTGATCTTTGTAGATTCATGTTTTCAATTAGTCTGAGCTACAGCCTCTCCCATACATAGCATCCGTAAGTAAATGCTTAAAAGGAGATTTCAGAAGTCCAGGTCTAATCATTTTGGAACTGAAATTCAGATCAGCTGTTTGAGTTTAATTATCTTGTGAATTATGGCTAGTTCTTGCCAGATGAAAAGATATAAAAATTACAGCTGATAGAAGCAGATTTTCTTCCCCCTGCAATTCAGAACTAACGTTTCATTTTCTTTGGCAGTATATATGCACACAAAACGAACCCCACTGTGTCATCAATTAAATTTTTTTTTCCTTCTTTTTTTTATAGGAAGCAGCACTGCTCAGTACAATGAATTGTAAGAAACTGCTTGTTGAGTCATGTCCAGAAGGTCTATATATGGTGACTCATATTATAACACATAGTCTAATTGTTTAGCAAAAGAACTGCCCAAACAAGAAAAAAAAGCCTTAAAAATTAGCTCAGACTACAGCGACAGACTCTAAAAACACAGAAAACTCCAAATCTGAAGATGACAAATATTCAGAAGTTACAGAACCAGCAGCAGCCAGGAACAATAAATCTGTGTGAGAAAGATACTGGAGGATCTTCCTCAAACTACGATGTTGATATTGCTAAGCCAGATTTCTCTTATGCAACCGTGCAACATGTTTATACTTAGAAATCAGATATCTGAAAGGAATGACAGATTCAAAGAAACTCTTCAATCCACACGTACTGGGATCTGAAACTTCCACATAAAAATGAACTGAAATCATCAAGAGCAGTGGGAGGATTGCACAGAGGAAACAAAAGAAATTTCCTACACACAGGATACGTCTGGTTAGTGAGAAATTCCTCACCATTCAAGCACCACCAGGAAAATGATTAATTAAATACATTGCTCCCTCATGGAATCCATAAGACAATCTACTGCAGTACATATAAAGCCTAAGCCGACATTTTGCATCCAGTCTCAAAACACACACTGCTTTAAAGTAGTATAGTTTTCCTTCATTATCTCTCTTTCAGCAGGAAGTTTCAGAATTCACCACATATCAGCATACAGTATCACTTTTGTGTAAAATTTAACAAAATACCTTCTCTCTTTTTACATGATCGACATTTAATGTGTTTAGGCTGTATTAAACACAGATGACACAGAATGAATTCAGAAGCAAGAGTCCGTAATGGGGTAGCACAGACAGCTTACAGAGCAGACCAGCGGCCCTGTCAACTTTGGGCATGGCAGAGAGCATACAATATTTCTAACAAAAACAATTTATTTCAACTCTATTCCCTTCAGACTGAACAGAGTTGTAAAAGAGTCATCAGCTTTGTAACAGGCCTTGCTGACACTCACCTTTATAAATAGGAGGCTTTTCTTTGTCAGTCTTCTCCCTGTTGGCCAGCTCCAGAAAATCTTCTATCAAATCCAGTGATATTAGGGACTGGCTAAATACTAGGCTGAAAACAGAAACAAGGAAACGCACAAAATTCACTTCTGAAGTTATTTTGATCATTGTATTGGTTTCCTTTTCTTCCCTCCTCACCCTGACATTACCTTTGAAACAAACAGCCTTTCTAGACAGAGTCAATGACTCCAGAGGAGTACGGGTATGTATGGGAAAACTATATGATGAAAATGAATGTAACATGCGTATTTGTTTCAGAAAACTGAGCTACAGAATTATAAAGACTGAATGAAGAACACTGACAGACTAATATATTTAGATGGTCTTTAAAAATATTAGTTTCTAGAATTGACTTACACTTTGTCCCCAAGCTCCTCTGCCATCCGAAGAATTTCAAAGAGAAGCACCATTTTCCCAGAATGCTCCAACACTTCAGCATCTGCATCTGTAACAAAATCCTTGTACCAATCTGGAGCTGGGCTACCGGGATTGGAAGAAGATGCAGCTTTACCTGTTAAAAATAATAATAATAAAAAAAATTATTAAAATGAAAACTGAAAGCATGAGACTGTGTACATACTTTAAAAATTCTGAACTGCCAAATTGCTTCCTCATTATTAGCTTGTATGAAATAAGTAAAATACACAGTCACACACACAAAAAAAGAAAGAGTACTAGATTAGCAGTTTAATTCCAAGAGTTATCAACAGCAGTCACAAATCTCATTTTTGTGTTACAGAATATTTGGATGAATAGCTCTGCCATCTGCATCTTTTCCCCAGGAATATTTACGAACAGCTTTGTTTCCAACAAGTATGCATCTTTGAAAAACCATCCGTAAATGTTACAACAAGTGAAATAGAACTTTTTATGAGTTACCTAGTTCATCTATCAAGAGAACTTTCTGGAAAAAAACTTCCAAATCTTACAGCAATACAGATTTTTAATACTCACCAGATGTAAACTCTCTCTTATTATTTGTCAGGCTCAGGTTTAGAATCTTTTTTCCCTAAGCTAATTTAAAAGACATGATTAGCAATAGGGTAGAAGAAGAAAAAGTACAGCTTCCTCCTTGTGTATTAATTCACAACAGAGGAAAAAAAAATTGATTCCACTATCATATTCTGCCTTTTTGCAAAGTTCTTTAATAAAATCTTACTGCCTGCTAAACTGCTAAAACACTGCTACACTAATAAAACCTATCAAACACATAATTGGGAACAATTTCATTTTTAACAACTTAGTAGGTGATGTAAGTTAGTTTTGTTAATTTGACTGAATTCCTAAAAATATAATAGTATGAGAAAGAATTATAAAATTCAGTTTCTCACTGTGTAACTACTCCAAAATAACTATGCACCTAGCAAAACAAGTCAAGTCTATCTGGGTCTAAATCACCCACTCCAAAGCGTCAAAGGCAAAGCATGCCCATCTTTAAAGATACTCACGCTATCTTTATTCTGAAACACTGCTGGATTCAAACAGGAGAAAGCTTATATTCAGCTTTATAATCTGAACCAGAAAGGCAGAGAGGAACCAGGAATTATCTTTATTTATATTACTTAATTTCTTCTTCTGATATAGCATGACTTTTAGTTTAACCTCCTTTGCATTAGAGTGATACAAATTGATTAATTAGAAATATAACCTGAACTTTTTTCACTTACAAACTTTGATCTGACTGAAGTATTTACTTACATAGTAGGAGAAAAGTGTTCCATCTCCTGAGCAATTCAAAACACTTAAATTTAAAGACTACACACAGCGAATCAATCATGACATAGCAGTAACATTTTGGGTGCAAGAAAGAACTGATCTTGACAGAACTCCTATTTGAGCCTTCCTTCACACAGTCTTTTAAAGAATACATTTTTCAATTTCAGAGTGAATAATGAACATGTTAACCAAAGAAGCAACCTAGATGTGCAGTGGGAAAATCCTACATACACCACCTATTCCCATTTTCACCCCTAAACTTTGCAGAAGGGCCTTCACCATTTGAAATGGGATAGCAAGTCTGCCCCCAGACCTCGTCTGGTACAGCACCAATTGTTTGTTTAGAAATTCTATGCCCATATTGAACTGGGGAAAGCTGCAAGAGACAGACTTAAACATTTAAATGATCTGTATTCAGAAACTCATCCTTCCTATACTGCAAGTAATTAACACATTTAATTAGAATTTGTATGTGTACATATTTCTCATGCACACACGCTCCCCATTGCACACTTATAATACATGCTTGTCATAAAGTCAGGAACAAAGAAAGAAAATAAGTTTTCATCTTCACTGTCACAAAAAAATCATTTATTTATGGAAGGCACTAGACATTAATGCACCTATTAGACACATAATAAATGATACAGGGAATCACAACGGTGATGGATTATTAAAGAAAAATCTGAAAATTAAACATACAGACACACATAGCTTGAAAAACAAATCTTAAAAAAGTTTTTTTCTATTCCTGCTGCATTATAACCACCTGCTTGCTCAATATCCATTTGAAATTCCAGGTGCAACAATGAATGACATACATTTTTCTTAATCTTTCCATCTATATTTCATCAATACATTTCAGCAGAGATGAAAAGCAGCACAGTTCTGTGTTAACCTGGTAACATTTTGTACTTCTGAATTCAAAAATTAACTGTTCAGCTTCCCTGCCACAAGACCCCTCAGTTTTAAACTGATGCCCTTTATTTTACCAATAGGCATGTATCATTACAAACAGCAGTGAATCAATTCTATGTTTACAGCTCCTGCGTTACGGAATTTGCCATTTTTTGCAACAAAGCAGAATTTGTGACAGCCCTCTCAGATCACCTTTCGCAAAATGACGCTGCATCATATTTGGTTTACTTTACATTGCACTCACCTTCATCCGATTTTGTAACAGACGGAGGGATGTTTACAAGTTCCTCTGCGTTTCCTTCTCCACCTCCACGAGATCTTGAATTCCAGACTTTAATGACTTCGACATCATTATCACTGCCACTTCCACTTGAGCTACACTCTTTCCTCACTTTTTTCCCCTTGGATTTTTTTTTCCTAGAAACATAAAATTATACACCCCTTTATTTCAAAAATATTCTACTTCAAGAGAAGGTATTATAAATAAAATGAACATTTACTTTTATACAAATCACTTAAGTTCTATTAGGGAAATAAATCCAACAACGAACAACAAATAAAAGCTCAATTACTTTGCATAATCATCAGAGCTTAAACTCATTGAAGTTTCATCGGAATCTGAAGCTATGAACTCATCCAGACTGTCTTCATCAAAATAGCCCTCAAAAGAGAAAAAACAGAAATTTTATTAAGTACTCTCATCCAGAAGCTTTTATTAAACCTTTAGCCACCTGCTTATTCCTCATTTAAACAATGGTAAGTTCCACAAAGGATCAGCCTTGCAAAATGTTTTAAGAATGACAACATACCCAGAAATAAAAATATGACAAAAACAGCAGCAAAATCACTCTACCCCACAGCAACAAAGATTTCCATTAATTTGATGAAACTTTACCTAGCATTTGGCATAGCTTATTTGGAAAGTTCTCAATACAGAGTATTTTGATATATCTAATTTACCTTATTTTCTTTGCTAATATAATCCAGCTGCAAACACCAAGGGTGAGTCCAGATTCTGCTCAACATCTGGAAATCCTGGAATAGCTTAGCTCCAGCTTTGCCTCTTCCACCTTCACTGCCACTACCTACACCTGACAATAAAGTTCAGATTTTAGAGCGAAACCTTGAAGTAAGTTTGCCACATACTGTTCCCCTTTGAACAATCCATTAGTTCAGTACTGAGCGTTCTTTCCAGATGCACATCATATTGTAACGTCTCTTGTAAAAGAGGTCAAATTACTCAGTCACAGGCATTTTTTTCCTAGTTAAAGTTGTCAAAATTAGATTTCCCCCTTTTCTTGATAATGAGAAACATGATTACATTTTTACATGGAAGCGCATTTCTCCCCAATATAGGAATGAATCCAAATCCTGTTAAAAGGACAGTCATGTCTATTTAGGTTTTGTAGAAGTAGGTCTTAAAAAGCAGCCCAAGCTAGAAAAAACAAGGTAAAATCTGCACTTAGGCTTCGATGAATTTGGCTTATTGTTTTCAGCTAGCTTTTTTGTATGACTGCATTGATCTCTTACAATAAAGTATCTAAAGATTCACAGCCTATTTTCATTGTTCAAGTCCAAATTAGTGCAAAAAAGTAAAGTGTTCAGAGAGCTGTATTTAATTTTTTTTTGTAGCTTCAATTACTCATTAAGCAACACGTTAACTTGAGGTTCTTGAAACTGATCATATTTCATAGTTACTACAGATATTTATTTCATATTTATTACAGTTACATAGTTTAAGGCACATCTAACTACAAGAAAAAAGAATTTACTGCATCACAATGATCAAATATCTGTGACAAAACAGGCACAAAGCTTATCCAGTGCATTTGTTAAACAGACAAGACAATCCTAGTAAAACACAGAATATAAGTATTTTAATAAAGCAAATTCTTGATAGGTTTTATTTTTAGAACAGGTTTAGGTATCTTCCCATTGGCGTTCCCCTGTCTCTAGGAAATGTGACTGTAAGAAAAGCAGAGTATCTTAGGTTTACCTTCCCTAAACCTGAGTTAACGTCAGAGAAACTTACTGCCCTGAACTCAAAGTTAGTATCCCCGGCAGAGTTTACACTATATTTTCTATGTAACAGAAGAACTGAAGCAAAAATTGCATCATTTTTGTTATATGAAGGAAAACTGAAAGACTTGGTAAAATTGTATCTAAAGTATGTATGTTTTAGTTATATGCCTCTGTTACAGCCCATGGGAAAAAATTAAAAAATACAGATGAGAAGAAAAATTTCCCCTGCTATACTTGTCTTCAATAGGAAGACTCACTTTTTTATTTAATAAAAATTGAAGAGGCCACAGTTAGATTAGGCAGCTTCCTTTCTCTAAAAGAGGCAGTCCCTCCTTCCTTCCTTCTCTCTCATTTCCCTCTTCCTCCTCATATTGTCTCTGGCACTGATCACGGGATGATCTGATTCAACACTCCAAACTGGCAGGAAACTAACCCAAAATTAACAGAGAGAAAGCAAAAAGGGCTTTCTACCAGTTCAGGGAGTTGAATCAGCCCGCTAAGGAATAAGTCATGAAACAGGACCAGCCCTTTAGACAGCTGCAAACTTAAGAGGAGCTCAACTAATTTTGCCGAATCCTCAATGTCTAGACAGATTAATTAAACTACCTGTCCTTGACTGAGTTAGGGAGTGCATTTTCTTAAAGTTATACATATACAACCTAACTGTTAAGAAATTAATGGTTCCAACAATGCAGCAAATTTGAAACCATAACAGGCTTACAGCCAGAGCAAATATTTCCCTTAACTTTAGCAGACACTGGATTAGGGGCTACTTCCTCTTATCTGCTGCCTGGTTTATTAAAAAAGGAAGCACTGAAAGCTATTGTACGTACAATAAAGACTTCTGTACAGAGTGGAAAAAAAACCATTTGTAACCGTACAGCGCTAGCTCTTATGTTCATCAATGACCTGTAAAAGATCTACTTTGCCATCTCAAAACACGGTAGACCAACAAAGCCTGTGTTGTACAGCCTACAATTACAAAACCAGCCCTGCTTTCTATCAGAAACAGGCCAAAGATTCTGTAGAACTATTGTGGCTGTCGTGATTAAAGAAAAATTGCTATGAAGAACAACAGGAATTTAACCTGAATCATTCAGATACATGCCTGTAAAGGAAATGGCTAATGCTTTTTATGTTTAAGCTACGAGCTGTTGGAAGACATTTGGAACAATGCAGAAATGAAGAGAATGCAAATAAGCTTCTTCTCAGAACATTCATATAAAGAGGAGCCAACACAGAACAGACTGCAGTAAAGAACTAATTAGGAATGAGCACTGCATAAAAGTTTAGGTTTGTTTATATACTGTTTTGAAGCACTATTAATGTAAACTTAAAAAAAATAAAATAAAATGCTTTTACTTCCATAAAATAGAAGGGCAAGGAACAGTCTGCACTTAGACATCCCATTATTACTGGAGATATCAGTGGAAGTGAAATTACTTTCACTGGTCCTTCGAAACTCTCTGCTTCTGTAACTTACACCAAATGCAGACAAGAGTTGACAGAATTCCAGAAAGGAAATCTAGCTTGCAGTGTGTCCAGGAGATCACAAACTACATTATCCAGAATCTAAGTCATTGAGAAAACGCAGTGAATTTCATATTGTTATAAATCACAGCTTGATTTGATATACAATTAATCTTTCTTGTAATTAAACTCAGAAGGGTAACCAGAACAGAAAAATACTGCATAGTTAAACAAAACAAAACAAAAGCCTGCAGCAGCTACGGACAGGCATTTTAAGACATGCAGCTTATCAAGTGAAAAAAAAAAGTAGTAAATTGGCATAACAGACTCTGTAATACATTTTGTAGCCACTGCAAATAGCAAATATGTGCTTTAAAGCTTTAGACAAAAGCCTGCCCATCATCAATGCCTTACGTATTCTTGACTATGGAATTCAACTCCTGATCATTAAGTCAATTATTATAAACAGTATTTAAACAAACAGAATTGCTCCAGAAGCCAAAAGCTGCTGCTGTGGAATTCAGTTGCTCGAGGCCTGACCATAAACACCACCTCAGTGAGAGCTCCTCGAGATTACCATCCTCGTGGTCTATTCCTCCGAAGTGCTGCTGACGTTTAGATGCCTTGACATACTAAATGACAAGCCTCAGCGGTTTATCTCTAATATGAAGTGAAGAGCACAGCAGCTCACAGTACATGCACTTTTTTTTCCTTATATATCCTTTCAATTAAACAAGTGTATTCTTAATCTGGAAGAAGCAAGTCCCCAAAGACAGACAGACCAGTCAAGACTGAAATGAAAGCTGATGAAAAGCATGGTCACCGTGACAGAAAGACTTGTGGGTTTCAAGAACAAGAGGAGACAGTTCCCCAAAAGAGCCAATATTTGACAAATAACAGCTTCAGCTAGCAGGATGACAAAAGCAAACTGCAAGGCTCTGCAGTGCACTTACACCACTACATCTCTATTTTGAGTTCTTGCTTTCCAATCTTACTGTCAATAATTTGTTTCTTTGAAGAGAAAGACACTAAATGAATTATGTTTTATGTTTAGAAGAGGAATAAAAAGGAGAGATGAACCCCAACCTGAAGGCAGGCTACTATTAAGAGATGTAAATATCAGTATTCCTCAAAAAATATTTTTATGTGTAACCAAATGTTTTGCTATAATTCAAGTTTCAGAGTTAAGGCAGATTTTACAACAAGCAGGAAAAATACATCTGTAAGGCTGATTTTTTATATATATATATATATATATATATATATACACACACACACACACATATATATACATACACATATATATATACACACACACACACAAACAAGCAACCAATGCAAAAAGCCCCTGATAAAAAGACCATTAATTGTGTTACCTGAGAGAGTTGTAGTTACATACCTGTCAAATGATCCAAGTAGTATTGGTACAGTTTGCACTGAATAGGCGTCATTCTAACTTCTAGAACGTACTCATATTTTGGTGGGAGGAACTTTGTTAATGCTGTGTAATCTTTCCTCTGTAATTTTACAAATAGAATTTTAGTCGTATAAGCACAAGGATTACTATGCTGAGCTTGAAAACTTCTGGCATCTTAAATGACAAATTACATTACATAAATTACAGTAACTCAGATGTTTTCCAACCACAAAGTGGAACCTCCCCCCCCCCCAAATAAAGGCACTGTCCGCACAGGCCTTTCTTACCTACGTATTTGTGGCTGTGTAGTCAAAAGTACATGAGTATATAGCATGTGAGTCTCTAGTCAAGAGTATATGGGGTTAATGAACCCCATGTCCCAGTTCCACATCCTTGCAAAGGTGACTGCAGCTTCAATAGCTGCTCTGATAACTGGGGGTTTTTTTTTTGTTTTTTAATACTCAAACCTTTTTTTGTGAACGAATGGGTAGGTCAAGCAGCTAATACCAATGTTTGTTTCACAAAGTAACTGACTATCCCACTCAAGTTAACTGTTTTCTGTTTTAGGGTACGTTCTGTATGCTTAGTGCCTACAGCATCACATCTTCTACATAAGGTGCAATATCACACTAAGGTAACTGAAGAGCAAGGGAGCCAGCCTTCATTTAGGAAATCCAGAAGTGATTTTTCTTGTTTTTTTTTTTAAATCTAAGGTTTTTGAGGCAGTAAGTTCTTCACCCATCTTGACACAATTAATCCTCCTTCTCTCCTCTTCCCAATTGTCCCGATTCTCACAAATTAAAAAGACCAAATTAAAAAGTCCAGAGCCAAGTGATTAACTATGCATCATCAACCTTCTAGGCAGTTTTTAGACAGCTAAACTTTTAAATGTGTATTCTTTAAATATATATTTAAAATGAAATGAGGATATTTCAAAATAACTTTTGTCCTTCTCTACCACATAATTTTCTAGTCTCCTAACAGGAAAACAGTTGTACTCTCTAATATATACATATGTCCTGCTCAGGATACATTGACCTTTCATAAAAACGATGCATTTTTGGTAAGATTTTCTAGCTATAACAATTAATCTAGAAATCTAGTAATCAGTGAAAATACTTAAGTCAAAAGTGATAGCTGGATTCAAGAGACCACTTTAATAGCAAATTTACAGGATAATAGGCCTTTAAATGTTTTATTAGAACAATATTAAATAACTCCCCCCCCCAACTAATTCAGGTAATTAACTGAACAGTTCTTACCTGAACACATCCAGCTAACATCTCATAAAGAATATGTGCACGCTTCTTCATTACTCTGACATCTACCAGAGTAGAATCTGCACACTGACCATTCTGAATTGGATTTATAAATCGATTCCGGAATTCTTTAATTGAGCCAAGCAAATTCTCCTTAATAAAGTTAACCATGCAGTGATCTAGGACAGAAAGATCAGGCTCTAGTTGTTCAAAATGAGAAGTACAGTACTCACAGAAGGGTTAATTCTAACAGAAAATGAATGTGTCTTATCTAATCAAAGTACCACCTTCTGCTGAGCAAAAACAATTTTTAAAAACAATATTTTCAGGAAAGGGTATCTTAAGCTGATACACACTTTAAGCACAGAAGTAATTTCTAAATTTAATGTCAGATTTAAAACAATCTCATCTTAGATGCTACACAAAATTTGAGAGCTGATGCACACCAACACAATCATATGACAAAATCATATTCATAAAGATTTTGCAATAGATTCAAAAGCATATTAATCAACAGTAGCAAATATTACAGCATATTAATGAATAGAAGGAAATATTGTATGTTAATTTAGAATGAAATGATCAAAACAGTAATATAACTCACTGTTTTAGTAAGTTTACTAAGAACACTGCTTGACAATAGCTTAAACCAATCTAAGCCACTGCTGCAAGACCTGGTCTGCCCTTTTCCACTCTGAATATTTCCTCCCCTCCCCTTGCAACATGCTGACACTCATCTGATTCTTTGGTGGGCCACATCAAGGAACTAAACTGTCATAAAGCTATTTGCTTCAGCAGTGTTAATTTTCTGACACTTCTTGGCTGGCTCCCTGAGAGATCAGATGCATGCAAGGCCAGTGCGAGGAAAGGGATGAGGAAAGGCCATAATCCCAACAGCTTCAGTTTAACTTGGCTTGAACTGTCACGGAAACACATCTTAAGGCAATGAGTTAATATGCAAAATGCAAAAAAAAGAACAAAATGATATTTTGTTAGATAAAGAATCACGAACAGCTTTTCTAATCAAACTAAATCCATCTGTAATTACATATTGCTGCAGGCCAAAGGTATATTCAAAGAAATAAGCACTTCCTCAACCAGAGAAGAAAACTACTCACATTCTATAAGATTATTTTGTAGTGGTGTTCCTGTAAGAATTATTCTTCTCCTAGATCGAATAGAATTCATCGCCTTAGAAACAGCAGATGCTTCATTTTTTAGTATGTGCCCTTCGTCACAAACAACAAAGTCAGGGCCTAGAAAGAAATAACAACGTTAGATCTCTCCTGTCTTTTATGACCACAGAGAAGCTGGCAGCCTGAAGACGCCCAATTCTGTCTTAGCAAAGTTTATTTTGTTTTCACAATAGTCTTGTTTTAGCGATATTAAAGTTCTTATTTAACCTTTGCATAGGTATTCACAGTAGCTAGTCTGGTAAACAACAGTGTCGCTTATAAAATTTTTTGTGAGCAATTAAATACAGTATGGCAATATATTCCTATAAAAACTATCTATCCACGCACCAAGTGTGCGCACATCTATATTTTCTTTCGCCCTGTCAAAACTTCACAAAACTGTTTCTTAAATTCAGCTTATGCTGCCATCTACTGGTCACCAGTAAACCGCAACACAACTGAAAAATCAGGCTGTCATTCTTTTTTTTCCCCTTTTTGCTTTTTTTAAAGAGAGACAGCAGATCAGTACTGGTATGGGTAAACAGTGCAGTTTAAAATCTTATCTAAGCTACATGCACACAGTTGAATCTGATTTGGATTACAGAGAAATGAATTGCCACCGTGTAGCTGAACGTCACAGCAGAAACGTCCGCAACCAAAGATAGAGACACAAAGCCAAGGATGCTAGACTGAAATCCTAGACAAGTAGCCCAAGGAGCATCAAACAGGCACCACGATACGCTCGCCCGGTACGCAAAGCAACTACAGCAGAATTACTATGTGTCAGAAACCAGGGTTTAAGATAGAGAATACAAAACTCGGCAGAACACATTTACACACTGATGGTTTTAAGACTTGGAGCAATCTGTGGAAGCTCCTTCCTTGGAAAGGGGAATAAAAGACATTCTAGGATACTATCGGTCACCTGAATCAAATGCTTTGCCAAATCTAAACCGGACCAACTCCAATACTGTCACAGCCATGAAGTTAGCAGACGCCAGCTTAGGGGTCTTGGAAAGTCACCACCCAAAGCCGTCAGCTGCGGTTAGCTGTCCAGCGCTAAAAACACTGATATTTTAGGTGACAAAGGAGAATTTATCAGCACAATCAATTTAATCTTTCGTTGTTCGCTGAGAAGAGGTTTAGTCGGGCTATAAGGGCAACTTTTAACCAGCTTCTAGAGACGAACATTAACTCCAGGAGAGCGAGCAACAACAGAGAAAACCAACCAGTACACCTTTGATCACTTGCAGGATTTAACGCTCATGCCGGACATCATCGTGCCATTTTAAGTCTCAAAAAGTGGTTTAAATCCTATGGGCCAACAACAGAAAAACAATCGAGGAGACATTTTGTCCTCAGCAGAAAAAAATCCTCTTTTTAACCAAGTCTAGAAGGAAACTATGAAAATCCACTATCTATATGAATTCCAAACACATTTAGACTTGTCTCAATTTACTTGTTTCTGAATTTTCGTACCTGTCACAGAAACATTTCCCCATACCGTTTCAGGACTTTTGTACTCTCCCCAGTTTGGAGAGCATGCACACCACTCCAAAGCCTTCCTCTCCTTTAATTTCAGGCAAACATCTATTAGTGACAGATTCTTTCTATGGTCCCGATTTTGAACCACCTCAGGGCTAGTGTTTCCTGAAGCATAAGGATCTCACACAGGCGACCCAGCTACTCAGTGTACGGTAGTACTGAGATGGTTTGGGGCTGATTTCTAGAACTCAAAATATATGTAAGGATTTGCCAGATCTCCCCAGCAGATCTGGCAGTCTGCACTTTGACATCCCCACTCACAGAAACGGATTTGGTCTAGTACATCATGCTAAGATCAGAATCAAAGTACATTAGAGAAGAAGGATAATGAAATCTTAATGATGATTAGTGATCAGAATTGTGCCGATGCCCCAGAAATCACTGTTTTGGTACAGACTGTGATTCATGAACATGAACTAAGTGGTTAAGTAAAAAAAATTGTTTAGATTAAGTGTCAGTAAAAATATGAAAAAGTATAATTTGCTTTGTTTGAGAAACATATAGCATTTGTGTCTTGAACAAATATCTTGGCTACAATTCAGTGGCAAGGATGTTTCATAATTTTGGATTCCTTTCTTATTCTTAAAAAAACGAATTATGGACAGATTATTTCTCAAAAATTATATAAATGAATGTAAAACTTAAAGGCACCTCAAGGGATCGTTTAGTCATTTAGAGAAAGCGATGTACCCTCCCCGACAGTGGGAGGAAACTCCACGTCCTCTCTTTTGCTAAAACACATCACGTAATACCTGAACTAAATGACTTCTGCTGCAAGTCAAGACAAATTCTGCCTTTTCCTTTCTCCAGCTGATGTAAAGATCAACCTGATAGCGGTCCTCTCTGCAATCACATCTCTCACATGGTGCAGAATGTGTCCGCTTAGTCTTCTTTTTTCTAAGCTACCAAGCCTTATTCCTTCAATCTTTCTTTAAAGATCAGTCCCCATCTTCTCATCCTTCTTGCAGAACTGGCACACATTAATATACAAACCATATTCACTGAGATACATGTACGCAGTTCTCCTGTTACTCTGAAGTCTACAAGAACTTAAGTCAGTTTTATACCAGTGTCAGTTAAAGAGCTCTTTCCGAGTTACACAGTAACGGAATTTTTACTGGTATTAATACACACAAAAAAATGCAATCACTGAAATGCTGCAAGCATAGCACAACAGCTATCAATAAACCAAACAGCATTTTATCAGTTGCACAAAGCATTATGGGAAGTCATTTGTTGCTTTGCATGAGTATATAATCCTGTCATTATTTCACATAGCAGAGCTAGTTAATTAATGAAATCACTTCTCCCCCTCACTATTTCCCCCCCATAAACTTTGGCTAAACCTTCCCTTTCTGGTCCCCTCTTCTGTAGTACACAGGGCTACGTAAGCTTCTACTACAGAATATGTCTTTCCTAGCAGTGTTTGGCTTAACCAGCCATATGTCATTAAATTATCGCTCAAATACCAAATTTGCCACTTTTTAAATTAAAATTGCTCCCAGATGCAAAGGCTTTCTCTTTTACAGTCACAGCAGTAAGCCAGCGCATAGCTTCATAACTCTCCTCTTTTTTACTGGCAGCCAGCTCTATTGCCAGCACCGCGATTCACGGGGATAGCAAGAAATGAGTAGTGGTTGTTGCAAGATACTTCCCACCAATTTAGCCAAACAAAATGCATCCAAAAAATACTGGATAACAGAAGAACATTTCTGCCTTTTTGTCATTAGTTTCAACAGAGAAAGACTTGAAGCAGTATAAAAATAATTACTGAGTTATTTCAATATTAGTTTTCCTAGCAGTCTGATTCCAGTCTACCAACCAACCAATCTAACAGAAAGATCCAAACAAGGTTTCCATGTTCATGTGAAATTATTCAAAGCCTACAAGGCTCAGGGTGCTGCAGTTTCTGAACTGGAGTTAATCTACACAAGTTATTAACCTATTCACAAAAACTGTGCTGTCAAGTTGTCCCAGAATGGATTTGAAAGCAGAACAGAACAACCCTCATCAGCGTGATGCAAAACGAAAAACAAATTCACAAGGGGGCAGGACTGGGAAGGTCACACGAGACACTGTCTCGCCCATACGATTACATGCCCAGCACGCCACCTCACTCCACCGTTTGCTCTTTTCCCAGTTACATAACCATCAGAGGGGATTTTTCTCTCTGCAGACACATAAAGGCTCAGTACAAAAAGGAAGGCCAACTATCAGGACACCAAAACACATTAAGATTAGATTGGATTAGATTTGGTATTATAATCCTTCCACACAGAGCCAGTTATAACCTCCAGAAACTTTCCCAGAGAAGGCTGTTTCCCATGCTATTTTGGAAAAGATGATCCGGTGGAAATAACAATAAAGGAAATAAACTATGAGGAAATGAAAAAAAAGGAAAAAAACTAAAAGGAGCCACTGGAAATCTGAAAATTGCTCCTAACAATTTGAAGCATAAAGTCCAAAACAACAAGAACTTATGTCTTGCTGAAATGTAAATTTCCGATTTTTAAAACAGCAGCATTATTCACAGTCAGAGGTTTCATGACCTCCAGAGACTAAACATTTTCCAGCATTTCACCCTGCTTGTCTTTCCATCTGTTTATAGGGGAAAATCCCCACTTAGTTACTACCAGTCTGGCTGCAGCACCCTGACCTAGGTGGCTGCAGCCTATGGAGCTTCCGATTCTCTCGAAACACTTCTCTATACTGCTCGCTTCTTATCTTTTGCAAGTGGTGATTATTCTTCACATCTGAGGTTTCCCAACTCAAAGGAAGATCGGTTAAAGGAGTACGTAAGTTTCACTGTTGATATGCTCAATTTTTACCAATATTTTAAATGGTATTTTCAGCTTGATTAGGGCTTCTTAACTTGATTCATCTCCCTTATTCTTCATTTATTTTGTAAGCCAAATTCAAATTTATTAGCAGCTTTGAAAAATTTTAAGAAGTCAAAGCACTGACCTTGTAGTTCTGCCTGAAAATGGAAGATTACAATTAAGCAATGATATGTCCATAAAAGGAACATGCATGGCTTTATCACACCTAGTAAGCTCTGACTCTCATCAGACATCAGTAGGCTAGTATGAAATAATTTTCCATGCTTTCTTGGAAAAAGTCCCAAATTTTCTCTTTGGAACTACTTCTTTAACTTCTCTTCTCAATCTTGATCTTGAGCTATACAGGACTTCCAGAAATACTATTCTAGGAGTCCATAGCACTCATAAGGAAAACAGGTTTTCGCCACTGTGTTTTAAACAATCTGTCAGTGTGAGGGCTGCAAAAAAAACACTGGAAGTGTCTTCTGCCCATTCAACTCATCAGTTGCTTGAGCTCTGCTAAAACTTATTCCCAATTTTAAATACGCTCAACTTTTTGCTAGTAGACTAGACAGTTCTTGATGTGAATGAAAACCAGTATGATACTTTGCACTTGCAGTGTAAAACAGTAGAGATTGTCAATCTATAGCAAAAAGAAGTATTATCATCACTTACAAATATGCTAAACACTAGAGATAACAGATAATCCTTACAGCTTTTGAAGCTTAAAAAGCATCAATATACCTTTTTTTTTTTAATTGGCTAAAAGCTCAGTGAGCATGTCACCAGGGCTCTAAACCACAGCTGTGTTACTCAGGAAGCGGTTTTGTGATAGATTAAGTGGATCTACATTGCAGCTGCTCTGATCCTGTCCTGTCCCCAAGCTCCAGCAGCACCTTCCCTCTTCACTACACCTTCTCCCGAAAAGCTGTGTGTCTATCCTCAATCTGAGCCAGCCCAGAGAACTAAAACAGAAACACACTAAGCATTTCTGAAGGTTTAGTTTTGGGCTATTTTACATTCCTGAACCAATTCATAACAGAATCAGACAAATGCCCCTTCCAGTGCAAGGGAACAGGCAGGAGGAGCATAAGGAAATGGCAAAAAGGCAGAACGATTAGCAGCTTTGATTTAAACCAGTTTCAACTGTCAAGAAACCACATTTTTGTGTGTTAAAATTAGCATGGTGACTCAAAAGCTTAATACAAATGCACTGATACAATGGAACAACAATACGAATATATGGGGATAAATAAAAATTTGACAGGCATTTTAAAATCAATTATATCAGATTACATAAGAGAAAGATTTTTCTTAATAACAGGATTCAAACTAACTCTGAACTTTGTTTTGACTCTCGCTGTTACACATTAATGCTAAAATCTCAAACACTAAATTTCAAGATTCCCATTCAAAACTAAATACCTCGTGATCAGTAAGTCTGTATTATTAACAAATGGACTTGTGCTATATGACATTAAAATGGAGATAACATCTTCAATACACTAGTATTTTTATTAAATAGGTTCCTGTGCAAATTAAGAAGTTTAGGAAAAGATGGAGAGCCACAGAATTAAAAAAAATGCTTTAGAAGAAATATTTATAAGAAAGTCCAGGCATGCCGATATTAATCAGATAATAAAAGCAAACAAAACATACTCATAGTGAGCTGACAAACTTCAAAACTAAGAAGGAAGAATAGCCACCATCAGCTAAACATAGTTTAGAAATACAGAAATGAATAGTTGTTTTGTTTAAGGAATACTGAGACTGAAATCGCACAACTGCACCACTGTAGTATGTATAGAAAGCTGTCAAAAACAAACTGTCCATGGTCAGGTTACACACATAGCTGTTTGATTTTTGAAGGGTATTTATCACTGTAGCATGTAATTGCTTATATGCTTGCCAATTAGAGCACTTTTCTATAGTATCAACTTATATCTTACCTCACCATTATGAAAATACCATGCTTAAAGTTGCATAGCAATAATTACAAAATGATTTTTCCCATTAGAGGAGTCCCCTAACCTATTACCACAAAAATCATAGCACTGTTATCATTTGAAACTTTACAAGATCAAGCTTGCCAAGCAGAATTACAAACCGCACCAATGCTATATTTTATCAGAAATCAGAATTAATGTAAAAAAAGGACAAATCAACTGTATTCGTAACAGTCAACAAACCTAAAGACCAGTCAGATAAAAAAAAAAAACCAGGAAAATCTACCTCCAGGATATTTCCCTTGCCGTATCAGTATTCCCAATTCTGATCTATTTTAACAGAAATATCAAAGTTATAGCAAAGGTACCCTTCAAAAACAGGATTTAAAATACCCTGTTTGTTGAATACTTGCCACTTGCCATTTTGGTGAAATTTGCTATTCCTAGGATTTTTAGTTCTGTTTGGCAATCACCTAATAGATTAGTTATATCAAATTAAAATCTTGTCAAGTGCTTATATTTTACATAAATTTACTCCAACGTAGTTCAGCTGAGCTTAAAACCAGATGTCTATTTTTTTTAGACTAAAAAAAAAAAGTGCTTTATCTGCAATCAGTTCATTAGCACTTAATTAACACTTGTTTCTTCACACTTCTAAAGTATATTCTCAACTGGTTTTAATATGTAGTTGCTCCCATAAAGACAGAATGCTAGTGAGGATAAAGCAGTTTGTGGTTATAACAAATCAGCAGGTTAAAATAACCTTAGGCTCCCAATAGAGACACTTCATATTACCCGGCAAAGCAAGGAATGCTGGCAAAAAAAAGATACCTACTAGACAAAGTTGCTAATGGTCATTCCTGTCAAATGCCTGTGGTCATTTTTGTATTTGACCTAATACACAAAATCACTGACAGTCTACTTACAAAAATGCAAGGGGTGGTTTCTGAATGACCATTTCTGTACCTCAGCAAAGGAAACAAACCCAAAAAAGACCCCTCACTGACATTTTAAAAATGATTTTCCAAACAAATTTCCATATGCCAGATTACTTAGCTCATATATTCAAACCAGAAAATATAACATACATAATGCATACTTGTATTAATTTTCACTTACCTGGATCAACTAAAGCCTTATTAAATATTTCTTTAAGTTTTCTACTCTTCACATTTCTGCCTTGTGCAAGATTGCGATACATCTCGTAGCCTATAATCATCACGCCTCCTTCATCTTGCCAACGTTGGAGCATATAGCTTCTCTCTTGAGGGCGTTTCACAGTTGCTAGTTCACAGACCTTTCAAAGGGGGAAGAATACGCTTGAATCTGCTCTTGAAAATATCAAAGTAGTGGTATAACATTTAAATTCCTAAAGGATATTAATGTAAGTATGTTTTTCAAATAAAGTGCATTCCTTAATCTGTATTTTGAGTGGTAGACCTTGCCAATTACGTAAACCAATTATGTAAAAGTTATTTCATTTTTAAGAACTCTTTTTAAGCCTTATACCTCTAGTTTCTCATCATCATCTAAACCTTCTTGCCATTTTTCGAACTCATTCAACCAGTTCAAAGCAGTGTTCAGTGGACACACCACCAGAGCTGTGCGGAAATCCAGCTTGTCACAGAGCAAGACGGTGTGAAGAAAACTTACTACCTGCAAGAAGAAAAAACAAACAAACAAACCCAAAATAAAACACTATTAAAATCCAGAACAGAAACATACAAGCATATATTCATTCACATAGGAAACTTACCAACAGTCTTGTTCAAACTTTTTTATTCTGCTTGTTAAACAACTCACTTTCTGCTTAAAATTCAATACACATGTATTTCATTTAAAGACAGACTCACTTCTCTGTCTGTTATAATGGCTGCTCACATCCTTCACATAGTGAGAGACACATAATTTTGCATTGCTCCAGGTAGCTGAACAATTCCACAAATAATAAATTCTCCCTCTAAATTTCACCAATTATTTTCATAATTTAAAACATTTCTACTAGGTCATTTTTGAGTCTTCTCCCAATCCTCCCCATGACCCTGACCCTTAAATAAGTCCACATATTTAAACTTCATAATATATTAAGTTTCTTCAAAGCAAACTTCTTCCTCTTAAATTACATATTTTCCACATTTTTTCAACTTACTGGCCAACTCTGGCCTGGATTTATCAGATTTTCCAGGATTCAAATTTAGGTAGTACTTTCTCAAAAGACCTCTGAACCAGGATATTGAAATCCTTTCCAAATATTCACCTGCAGCCAGTCTGGGTGTATGTTGCAGATGATGTTGCCTCCTTAAGGCTTGGAACTAACTCTTCTGATGCCAGCCAGAGTATTTCTGCTGGAGTGCCTGTTTTTGAGCAGTGGTGAATGAAGAAAGGACTACAGGTAGCATGCAACATGCTATGAGCACAGAGTCAGTGACTCTGGCAGCTCCAGCTCTCTCATACCAAACTTTAATGGTGGAGACTTCGCTCTAACCCACTTAATTAAGATCAAAACCTGGTATTTGACAACTCCAATTTAATATACTAGAGTATCAGAGACATGTCAAACTGCATGACTACTCTGTGAACACTAGACACCAAACTGTTTTGAGATGCTGCAATACTGAAAGAAACATTAGTGGTTTTACTATTAACATGAAAACATCTTACGTTCAGATGCAGGAAGAAACTACCCAGATAACTGATGACACAAGTCCCATGTCTTTGAGAGCCAGCAAGTCCCTAACTGCTTTATTTCCCTGATCCTTTACTGACATTCTTCTCCGTGATTTACAAAGTCTTCTAAAAACTTTGATCTAGCTCTTGTAAGAGCTAAACAACAAATGCCATTACAGAGTACAGCAGAAGCACTGGCCAAGGACCACATAAGAAAGAAAACAGCCCAGTTACCTAAGCTACAAACAATGGTCAAAGCAATTAATATGTATTTTAAACTGTGGCTTTTTTTTTTTTGATTATTAAGAAGTTACAGCCAAAAAGACTATCAAATCTTATGAACACATGTAGATCACACAGGAAAAAAGTATCTTCTGCTGTAAAGTATTTCCTCAAATTATTTACTGAAGTACATAGAATATAAAGTAATGTAGACTACACTTAACTTCTACTATTCTTCAATACCTTGCAAGTTTCCAGCAAAAGGCATAATCTTAACTCCTGAAGAACCATAATGCCTAAATCAGAATTAGGTATGTAAAACACACTTTTCAAAGGTGAATTTCAAAGTATGTGCAAAAATCCATCTCTGTAGGATTGTGGACTGACAAAATTTTGTGTCTGTGGTCTTAACTTCCATAAATAAAACAAAGTTACATACCAGCAGCTGGATTTACTAGAAACATACTGTCCATACATTGTGCAACACAAGCATTCAAAATTGAAGCTTGTTTTACCTAAACAGTACATACACAGAATGACTGCAGTCCCCCTGCTCCTCTGTAGCTCCATGTTACTCAAAAAAACAAAACAAAACCAAAAAACAAAAAAAAATACAATTCCCATGATTCCCTTCAGCCTGTTTTTTACAGAGGTATCTAAAGAATCTAAAGGTGTTATTCCAACCTAAAGTGCTCCACGACAGCTCCTGCATCTTGCAGTTCCCAGGTCAAGAAAGAAGATTCTCAAAGTCCTCTCTAGCAGGATCACCAAGTCTTAAACAAAATTTGTCTCAACTAGGCCAGAGGAGAGCAGGATCATATATTTGCTATGTAACTACTTTTTGAAGAATCTTGGATAGCAATAGGATTAGAGGGAAAACATAAGTACCAGGAAGGCATCTGACCCAGTAAGGCTTAGTTAATTCTAGCTAAGAATAACTGACTCCTGCTAGATTCTCTCTGAAGATTTTGCCTTGGAGTATACTTCAAATGTCTAAAAATAATACTCAAGGACATCAAGCCAAGCCAAGCCTGATGTCTAGTAGCTTCCAGGTGTGATGAATATGTCCAATGCCAAGCAGCAAGGCAGACACGAGCACTACAGAAAGTAAACATTTCTGATAATTCTCATACCAAGCATAGAAGTGTCAAAGACTAACTGATTGTCAACAGGATCGTAAAGCATTTTGTTTGCTAAGTTACTAACAACACTGCAACACTGGCTGTTGTCACTTTCAGGCTATGAATCTCGCTACGGCACAAAAAGGCTGAGACATCTTTTATACAGCTTGGAATTCCAGTACGCTGATATACTGACCTCTCTATGAATGAACAGATCTGGAGCCTTCAGGTATTGTGATAGGGCTTCCCAATCCAGTGGGGAAGCATTCACCACAACTGACCAAGATGGAAGAGGATGGTGAAATGGCATTTCCTCACAGACGCTTTGAGGATCCCATCCTCACTGTAGGAAGAAAATAATCTCTTTGAGAACCATCATCACCGTGCTAAAGAGACTGCGCTCCAGGGAATGACTAAAGTGCGTCCATTTGAAGAAGAAACCTAGAATGAAGTGTTGTTCGCTGTTGTGCGATTTAGAATTGCCAGCCACAACCTCACTTGAAGTGTTAGGCAGATGTCCTAGAGAGCGATTTCATAGCTAAGAATTGCTCCTGGAGGAAGAAGGCCCTGACGGAAATGATACTGAGTTGAAATCAATTCTAACAGATTCCAATGTCTGCAGAAGCTGCAGATTAGACTTCTAGTGTTCACCTTGAGCTAGAGAATCAGAAAGGTTCACAATAACTTGAAAATTCATTCCTTTAAGAGTCATTTCACCAGCCAGTTGGCCTGATAAAGATATGGGAGCATCTCCCGTCTCCAGAAATGAGCAAACAGCATCGGAACTTCAACGAAGGCTGATGACAGGGAAACCAAAATGGCCCTGCTTTTATCAGCAGTAATCTCATCTAACAATAGCTAGCAGATTTTTGTGGAAAGATAAAGTGACAGTCAGCTTCCTGCAGGTCAAGAGGCATGAAGCAGTTTCCTTTCTGAAGGCTCAGGATGACACCAGCTAAGGGCACTATCTTTTTCCCCGATGAATGTAAACATTCAGTCCTTTTCAGCCTAGATGAGACTGTTACTCTCCTTTCTTCAGTGATTGCAAAAAAATCCCTTCCTTTTTCCCAGAACCAAAGGGAAAGGTTCTTCTGTCAAAGGAATTCCTGGGAACAAATGAGGCAAGCAAGGGAGGCAACTCACCCCACTACTTTGTTCACAGCATTTGTAGTGATGCTAAATCTGGCTCAATGCAAACCCCAAACTTATGAAGACAGACAGACAGATACTTGGAAAAAAGCAAATGGAAAAGGAACTCGCCTCTCCTGACTGCCTTCAAAAGGTACTAGCCTGAATATTGAGATGCAGGGAATCCAAGAAATCTCTGGATTTTGATCTTTCTTTTCTTTTGAAGTTCAAGGTGACCTGACAGGGCAACAACTGTAAGAGGCCCAAGAAAAAGAGCTAGGAGCAGTGACCAGTTTCGGAAGAAACATTAAGATGAGGATTGAGCTTCAGGTTTTAAAGACTTACAGATGTGGGGAGTTGTTCACTGTGCCATTTTTAACATGGCAGAACAGGGGCTTGTATCAGACAAAGGTATATGGAAATCTTTTTGATTAATGCTGTAATATTCTGTTTTAAAGTTGTTTTAAGAAACAGTCCTCAGCAGTGTGAAAGAGAAGGAAGAGCTTACATGCACTGAAGTGACAAAGGAGGCTTGAACCTGAAGATCTTGGGAAGCAAAGAATTGTAAAGCCAAAAGAAACAAACGAGTAAGTGAAAAAATAGTTGAAAGTGGTTGAAACTCGTATGGTTACTGTCAAGGCAACAAAAATTTCTGGTCTTAACTGTCTGCAATGCACAATGACCCAAAAATATGAATGTACAGATGGACAATCGCTGAAAAATAAAACAGACCACCTCCGGCCACAACCCAGAACAATCTGTCTAAATTGTAACAAAACATTGTTTATCTTAAAATACAACCCATTTGACTTTAGACACTAAAAGACACAAAAAATGTGCGACAACCCTCTACTTCAGCAGTGTAGCAAATAAATCCAAAAACCACTGAGAAAAAGGAACAGTTTAAAGGTTAGAAACAGAGGTTCTTGAAGCTTATCTACTACTCGCTATACGCTGTTATTCTGGGTTGCAAAGGAGGTACACATTACTTACAATTAAATATTAACTTTTCAGTGAATATCAATTATTTCCTGATTTAATTTTAGATAGTTCTGAAGCAGAGGATGCACAAGTGTATAGCAGAACTTGCAAAACTACAGAGACAAAACCTCTTTCAGAAAACCTTTTACAAAGCTTTTTTCAGCAACCCCCATCAAGTCACTGCCTAGGAAATAGCAAGTTTTTACCATGTTCTGAAAGTCATTAAAATTGCCTTTTGCTGGATCAGCTTGTGAGAGCAAGCTACAGACCAGAAAACAAGGAGACTTTTGTTCCTTACCTGTAATGTTTTCCCCAGACCCATACAGTGAGCAAGAATGCATCCAGAACCAGGAGATGTCCTTGTTTTTTTTACAGATTCGCAGCAGCAATCCCACATGAACTGAACACCTGAAGAACATTTTTGAAAAAATTCTTATTAAACATTCATTTTATTAAAGTTCAGCTGATAAGAGATAGGTTAAATCACTGTAAGATAATGGTAACTCTTAAAAGCAGTGCTCAAAGTAATTATTGATACATTTCTGTCAAATGAGTAGTATGTGGGATGATCTTTGTCTTGAGCTTAGGCATATTCAAAGTTTTCATTGCAGATGTGGAAACTGGAATAGAAAATGTAACTGTGCAGGCAGTAGATGACTGCAAACTTGGGGACAAGGAGAAAAGAGGAGATGGCAGGGAAGTGGCAAGAACTTCATGAAAAGACTAAAATGATCTTGGTAAATTAGTGAAATGACACAAAATCAACAAGAAGAAATTCTGTAAAAGTAGATGTAGAGTAACAGGCTTAAGGAGGTAAAATCAAATAAAGGAGAGGAAATATATAATATATAATAAAATGCATTAACAACATGAGGGGCTGCAGAGTGATTTTTTATTCTTCGCAATATATTTATAGGAGAGTTGCATTCTACTCTGCTATATTCAGCACAGATGAGGCTTCAACTTGACTGCTGTGTTTGGTTCAGGGCACCTCCCTTTAAGAACTGGAGCAAGTTCAGAAGATTATTATTAAAACGGAAAAGCTGTAGATTATGATCTTTGAGGAAAATTTAGAAGAATAAGTTACGGAGAAACTTATAATTAGCTATCATCCTTTTCTTCTTCTTCACCAGAAATAAAAAATGATAAGAAGTTGGCTTGACTTGCAGTGAAGTCATGTCAGGTATTAGAAAAAGTATTCATGACCAAAAAGTCAAGAACTTTCAGAAGATCATGAAATCTTCACTGAAAACTGTAAAAAACAATTAGGCAAATCTTTCTCCAGAATGATAAACCTGCATTTGATTCTGCCTGTGTGCAGAAAATCTGATGATTCTGAGGCCCCTTCCAACTTTACATTCCTAAGGTTGCCTGTAAAACAGAATAATGTATTGCTGATTTCATTTATTTTTGTTTAGACCTTCCAAAAACGAAACATTAAATCCTGTGTTTTGGCCAAGGAGCTTTACTTACAATTCTAATTTGGGTTGTATAACCCACACTGCCAGAGTAAAAAAAGGATAAAAACCTCTTTTTTTTTTTCTTACCATCTACTTGGTGTGGTTTCAGTTTGGTAACTATGCTCCTGTGAACCTGCACTAATGGTTCTTTAGTTTCTTCATCTTCATCTAAAACCAGCTTAGTTGTAATTGGACATTTCAGAGGTGAAGCATCTTCTATCTCTATCACCTGGAAGCAGAAACAGTGCACGACAGTACTTCACATGTGAATAAGCATTTTGCAAATACAAGGTTTAGCAAAATTGGAAGTCATCTAGTTATTAAGTGAAACTTTCAAGCCTTTGCATTGTCAGCCTACTTCAGGAGACTTCCCCCCCGCCGCTCCCATGAAAGGTAAAACAGTAGATAACTAATACAAGAAACACCTTTAAGTTCTCAGTACTCTTAAATAAAATTTAGAAATCTTAACCTACAGCAAATTACAACTCAAACTTGTGGCTTACATAGTTGCATGTAAGCAGCTTTAAAGGTTACTTACCAAGTTAAACTGAGATAGAAATATGATGTCTTAAACATCTTTAGCAATTTAACTCCTAGCAATGTTTTGCGAAGAAAACAGAACATACCTCTCTCAATTTCTCTCTCTCTCGTTCTCTTTCTGCAATACGTTTTCTTCTTTCTTCTTCTTCTTTAAGTGCATTTTGTGTTTCTGTTCTAAGCTTATCATCTTTAATAATTTTCCTTATTTTCTTTCTGCCTTTTCCAGGAGATTTTGAATCATCATTGTCCTCATCCTCAGAATTACTCTATTAGAAATTAAATAAATCAGCCATTAACAAGAAAATTATGACACTGACCACCAAACCCTTGATTTTTAGAGAAAATTTTTATACACAGCTATACAATATTCATACACAAAATTTTTTATATTTAGTCAGTTTAGCTCACAGAAAAAAAGATGCTTTTTTTTTTTTAAACAAGTTAGTTGGCATGATAACAGAGGTACCACCTTTATTAGACTGTATTCTGAGATATTAAGGATAACTTTACCTGTGTAAAGCAGTACTAAAGCTACTGTTATCATATGATACTAATGAGTTATATAAAATATTAATATATCAACTATAATATATTAATATATATTAAATAAAAACTATTTTTCTGATCTGGTGGTGCATTTAGTCAGCTATAACTTGCTTGTTACTTTGCACACAGCTGCTCCAGATGTCCAAGTCCCTAACCAGCTGGCATAAGAAACACGAACTCCTTTTCCCATTTAATTAACTTAAAGCACAGTATTGTACCTTGTTGTTATTTTCACTCGAAGAATCCTCTGGAACCCTTATACGCCTTCGTTTCTTTTTCTGTTTGTAACTGCGCTGGTTTTCTTCTGCCTCAGCTTTCTTGGCAGATCTATTAAAAAAAAAAAACCCACAGGCAGTCCCATGGTAAACAAAGACAATTCACTGCTTCACTGATGGACAATGCTAAAAAATTACACAAAATACATGGCTGACCAACAGAATACATACTCCTTTCATGCAAGCAACAATGTATTTCCAAATTCTCTCCTCGCCCTCCCCTCACAGGAAACACGCAACAATCTATTTCAGACAACCTCACAGAATCTCAACATTTTTAAGTATTCTCTTTTTACTGGAATCCACCATTCCTTGATTGACGTATTTGGCAAAAAATGGTCATGTTTCATTAATCTGTTTTCCCCATTAGCTCATCAAATAGCCATGTACCACAAACCGCAATATAAATACAAAATTCTTGCATTTGCTGCAAAGTTAGTTAGCAGGTATCAAAATTAATTATAAGAAGTATCAAAGGATTTAAGGATTGATTCTAGGTCTCTTAAGTCAGTAAGAGTACATAAATTCTGCCTTTTCACTGCTTAGATTATACTATTAAAACAAAAACCAAACACCAATCACAAGATAAGCATAGTTATGTTTTATTTATACCTTGTTCTTGGACGTTGGTCATCTTCAGACTCACTAACTTCTTCACTAACTGCAGATTCATGAAACTCTGAGTCATTTGAATCATCACTGCTCACTTTGAAAATAAAATATGATTTCATATTGAATATTATGGTAAAGCAAGCAACATCATGTATTTTCTGATTATACAACATATTGCTTAAAATCAACAATCCCTGTAGCAGTTCATTTCAAGCAGTATGGGAGCCATTAAATATATCAAGAGGGAGCAACAGTAATAGAAGGTGTCCAGAGCAGAAAAGATAACATGCGAGCACTAGCTGAGTCCTTATAAATGGCATATTAAGCCCACAAGACTTAAAGTCTTTATATATGTATACATCTAACTGTAATTTAAAAGCAAGTGACGGAAAGCATTATATTAGAAAGCTCCACATTTCAAAGACAGTGTGTGACGGAGAACACAAGGAGGAACAGTACAGAACTCTACAGTAAACATAAGATGATTTTTACTTAAACAAGCTTTTGTTGCAAATGTTATTTTTATAATCGTGATCCACTCTTCAGGATTCAAGAAAACAACACTAATTTACTAACAACATAGGCAAATAAATGTATTCATGGCTTGAAATTGCTTCAGGTAATGCAAATTTAAAACGGACTGAAAGAACAATTAAAAATAAACTTAAACAGCACCATTAAGTAATATTTTTGTAACTATTTTTAGAAGTCATCACTGGCATTTATAGGTAATTAAAACCATCATGCTATTTAGCACTTTGACTTTGAACGCACTGGAAAGCTGAATTGTTTTATGAGTAGCAGACTTCAGTCACAGATTGTTTTACATACTTGGGGAAATATAACGTTAATAATGGAGGGTTAAAACACGTGAGCTGAAAAAAAACTGTATTGCTCTACTTGGGAACAATGTAATTTCCAAGACTTATTGCTAAAGTATCCTGAGAATTATTCTGGCCACCCCTTATTTGCACATTGCCACTGTACTGAGAATTAATTTTTTGAAAGAAATACCACTGGTAGAGTAAAAACTCCATAAGGGAAGAATGGTATGAATGTGTGCTCAGATAAAAATGAGAATTTTCATGGGGGAATACATTAAACAAATTACATTGCATCTTTTGGCCTGTGAACACTGCTAAGGAGTGTGACATAGCTTGCATTACTGCAACGCTAAAAAGAGAAAAGTACATCTTCATTGTACAATATACATCCTTACTTCCACTGCCACTGAAACAGTCAGACATCTACTCTGACCAAGGTGGCAGTCAGCGTTCACCTTTACCACCACTCCCCCGCTCTGCCCCAAATGGGAAAAGGTTAGGGCAAGGCCTCCTTTGCTCTTGCAGGTGTCAATGAAACTGAGAAAAGTCAAGCACCGTTTCACAGTGCCATCTGGTGTCCAACTAAAGCCTGCAGCGTTTAAACTCTACGATGGAGAAATTTTCTGGTGACACAATGGCCTATTAACAGTCCAAGGAAAAGATAAATTGCATTAGGGGAGGAGGGAAATTGATATTCATGAATTAGTCATACTGGGTTTAGCTCTGTTATTCAAGATTAATATTCAAGATTTAACAAGATTAACCCAATTCAAAAGCCAAGAGAGCTGTTACGAGCTGCAGTCATCTTTCACATTTTAAATAAAAGCAGTTATCAAGCACAGATAAGGGAATTGTAGATTTAATACATGAGGAAGTTTATATAGATATTCTAAAATTACAGAGTTTACTCTAGATCTCCAGTGTGGCATGCTTTGGACCTGTTTTATAGAAACAAAGCACTTTCTGTGACACAAGTGTTTAGATTATGTACCTTTCCTTCTATTTCTGCGTTTCCCTTCTTTTGTATCTTTAGGTTTCCCCTTTTTCTCTTCGCCAGATTCTCCGTCACTCACAGTTAGCTTGTGCCTCAGCAGTCTGTGTCTGTATCTAGGCTTCTTGGACTCTTCTTCATCTGAATCTGACTCAGAATTATCTTCCTTTTCATTCTCTTCTGTCAGAGATAAGAGTCAGTGCAACATGCACACTGGTAATTATTTTCTTATTTAAATTTAGTAAAAATTAAAATCAGAATTAATTTTGGCTACTCTTTGTGCTTTTTAAGGAAATTACGGACAATAACACACAGTTTTACCTTCCAGGTGTAAGTATTTTACACTGTCTGATCATCTGAATCATCTGTAGCAACAATTGTGTCTGTTAGTCATATCGTTCCCGGGCTTTTGCATGTCCTACTGTTCTTTATACATTATTCTTCACACATCCCTAGGACTTCTAAATTGGTTACAAAATCTGACCATTAACCAAAAAAGAAAAAAAACAAAACAAAAACAAAACACTTGCACTGTAGTTTGCGATAATAATCCATATGGTCATACACATTAACATCTATTTGGCAACTAGCTATCGACATCAGTTAATTTATTTTTTGTTGAAACTGAAGACACTTTACTAATTACGATTTTCCCTACGAGATCTTTGAAATTATGACAGACACTACAGCACTGCTTTTTTCCGGCTGCTTTTTGGTGCTCACCATCATCTCCTGCGTTTTCATTTTGCTTTCCAGTTTTCTTTTTTCCTTCATCCGACTCTTCATCTGAAGATGCATCCTCATCAGAGGAAAGATTGGCTTTGATTTCTTCTAAAAGCATTTTCTTGGCAATTCTTTGAAGTAAAACAGAAAAAACTATGTATTCCACTGTTCAAGCAAATCTATGAACAATAAATGTAATCCTATACCATTCAGAACTTCAAAAATAGGGTTGAAAGCTGAACGAAAAAAACGTGATGAAAAAAATCATAGTGATAAGACAGGATATATCAACAAAATCTCATGTTAAATGACATGTCAACTTGCTTTTAGAAAGCTTATCTTTATAATGCTTCTTAAAAAAGTAGTTTCATACTTTACAAGACTGGAGATAGCTATAAACTGTACAGATTTAAGCATTTCAAAGTAAAACCATTTTTTTTCCTCTGCTACTTGCTCAATTCTTCCCTGCTCATCTCTCCTTGTTAATTTTGGCATAGGCGTCTATATGAATTCTAATGGTAACAAGAACATGAAGATGCTGCAGACCAAATCCTAACAGTCAAACGACCCAAGAAAAAAAAAATTATCACGTTTCATTCATTTTAATCAATGGGATCCAGGTGCCCTAATTTCCTGAGGCACTGAATCTACATGATTGTAAACAATAATAGTTTTAAAAACAGTGCATGACTGGTTGCATTTGTTCTAAGCATAAAGATTACTATAATATGCATTAATTCACACAATTCAGACTCTGCGAGCTAAAATGAAAAACAAAAAAAGTATGACCCTACATCTACATAGTTTGCCTTCAACTGTGTTACCATTCTAATCGCCTTGGCCCACTCTACTGCAAAGAGATGCTGCAGTAATTGATGCAACTCATGATGTCTCAAGATGAATTGCTATTAAGTGCCCAGGGGAAAAAAAAATCACGCTGAATCCCTCAAATATCTGCAAGCACTTGCCTTATGGCAACTACAGCAAAATACACACATACATGTATGTATACGCGCGTGCACGTGCACACACACACACACACACACATATTTTAAAAATAATAATCTATCGAACATTATGGGACCTGAACTTTACAGAAAAATTACCATCTTATTTCCTGTCCCGCAAACTCTTTGCTCAGCTTTCCAGTTTCATCTCAGCACAAAAATGTTTTCAGCTAAGATACAAAAAGTTACTATGGAAAAATGATTTCTTTACATGCTCTTGCAACACAAAACATAAGAAGAAATCCTATATGAAAATACATCCAAGGGAAAGTATGAAATGATGTGTCAAATGCACAGGAAAACAGTGGACTTATCTGAGAACTCTTTTCCCCTTCTTCTAGGGGAAAAAAATCCTGAAAGAATGAAACCAGGCCTTCCTCATATAAATATTAGAAATATTTTACTTTTCATTCCATAGTCTTCAATATTAAATGAAAAACTTCTTTCTTTCCTAGGTCAGATCTGGTCTGCCCAGCTTTTCAGGAGAATTAGTGCATACTGTAGGTATATAGTTCAGAATGGGAAGGTATTTATACCAGTCAAAACAATAGTTCGAAACCCATGAAACTGAACCACAATCTAGGCTTCACTTGGAAGAGGCATAGGAACAATGAGTTTTTATGTATGGCTTCTTACGCACTAGAAAATTACAGTTGGTAACTTTTATGTTGAACTACAAAATATGTTTTAACGAACTTGTATTTCATTTTCCACCATACAACGTGACCCAAAAACAAAGGAACTTTTCAAAAGGAATTTTCCCAAAACATCTTTCAATACACTTCATATTGTATTTTCTATCTTTTAATACATTACTGTATCTTCTACAAAGACTTTAAGGCTAATGTGTGTTGTTATTATTCAAAGATGGAAGTAAAATGGGTTTGTCAACAGCATGAAGCCATTTTAGATAGCTCAGTCAATCACAAACTGTCAGCATCCAAAACAAAAAAACCTTTTGTTTGAAAAATGGCTTTCTAAAGAAACACAGTCCCAATTAAAATGCAATACTCTTGGTGAGCTTTTAATTCCATATACACCAATAGATCACACTCTAAACCCACTGAAAACTTTAGTAAAGTCCATAGATCAAGTATTAGATCTATAGATCCTCTTCAGTCAGTTTTTGTATTAGCCCTTTCAGAGGATTTAGGAAAGGGACTTAAATAAGGTATTAAAAAAAAAAAAAAAAAAAAAAAAAAGGATAATGGCAACAGGAATAAATGGCTCCTTTTATTAGGAGTTCAGGCTGCATTTCTTCCATCCATCTGTTAATGCTTTGAAGAACATTTTATTCAAAATAAAACTGCTTGGAACGTCACAAGTTGCTTTCTTTTTAAAAGCTTTTAATGTAAATTATTAACCTTGAATCCTACTCCATGAAATGCAGACAGAAGCAGTTTGGCCACTTTTCATATTTAAAAAGATAACATCATCATCATCATACTGTTGCTTTGGACGGTAAAGAAGCAATGCTAAAAAGAATTGCAAAATTTTAAAATTTAATCCTCAAAGAACTGTCTAGTAATATTTCATCTGACTTATTTCATATCACCCCCAATAACGTCAGCAAAGTCAACAAAACTTTAATCAGATAATGATACTCACCTTTCACACACATCTTCTAAAAAAATGATTTTTAAACAAAAGTGGACTGTGGTTTAATGGGAGAAGGCAGGGATTTTTATTTGTTCTTTACTTTCTTAAAATATATTTTTTAATGAAAAAATCTAATAATGAATATATCATTCATTTAAAAAAACCACCCATGCACAAAATCTATTATTCATAAACAAAACATGCTGCTATTTCCCTATTAATAATCATTGTCCTTCATATCAACAATCAGCTCAACCTCCACACTGGGTAAACTCATTAGTTTCTAATTAATTATTTATAATGACGTTGATTGGTAAGTGATTGCTTCTATACTCTGTGAAATAGAAAAAACCCTTTTCAGCCAGGATGAAGATTCAACCACTTTAAAACGAAAGGAGATGGAACTATTTATTTAGTGGAAACAGCTATATTCTCTTCAATGTGTTCTACTGCAATAATGTTAGACTAAAAATGCAACACCTTGTTCAGACATGTCCAGAATTTAAAAGATTTCTGCTTTTAATGTAACCACATAAATTAACAGAATTAAAAGTGTAAACAATATATCAGAACTAAACATATTAAACCTTGTAAATGCATCTCAAAAATGACTGATGTAACAAACAGCTTATATAGATTATAATAAATTGAGCACTGTGCTCTTGGAATTGGTTTACGATAAAATTATATGTGGCTCAAAATAGCATAGCGTATTCTTATTTTAGGATGTAAACCCATTAAAAGTGAAAAGGTTCCTAAGCTAAGAAACTTCATACTTTTGCTTTACCATTTTAAAATTTGTTTTAACATCAAACTGCAAGTACCAGGAAAAACAACTCATGGCAGTGTGAAAACTCCCCGCTCCCATTTTCCCAAGCAAACCCATGACAATTAAAGATACTGTAATATTTACTGGGGTCATGGAAATAAAGTGTATTCTTGGCCACCCAGATTTAACAATTGAATACTATAAAAACCTTTAAATACAAAACACAGAAAGCTGTATTATCTTCTGCACAGGACTTCAGGCAGTAAAGAAACCCGCACTGCATTCTCATTTCTGCCACGGACTTACTGTGACCTTGAGCAATTCATGTTGCCTATTCCCACTCCATCTTATCTGAACAGATAGCAAGCTTTATAAAAAGGACATTTTTCCAATATGTATTGATACAGAGCCTTGCAAAATGGGGCCATAATCTCAACCAGGGGATATAAAAGTAACTCTAGAATAAAATAATAGTATATAAGTATAATTTTATATAAATTAGGATTTAAATATACTTCAGTTTTGTAGGAATGACACTGAAAATATACATTTTTAAATGAATTGGTTACAATATATTTTCTAATTTATGCTAAAGGAAAACATAAAAAAAAAAGAGGTAGGCAAACTGGAAGTTACCTAGGGGCTGCTTAGTCACAGAATAGGACTATCTTATATTATCCTTCAGACATTTAAGTAAAAATGGAATAGTAGGTGCAGCCTTTCATGATGTGGAGTTAAGTCCACACAATAATTTGCACCATTCTTGTTGATGAATTTTAGGGAGCCAATGTGATGGACTTATTTATAGCTTGTCAAAAATCTTGATGAGACAATGCTGACACTATAAAACAATTTTCCTCTTAAAAAGTCATAATTTAAGCTATTAATTACCACAATATATTATTATTACCAATTAGATATCAACTCACACGTAGTGTTCATAAATACCTACTAATTACATGTAGAAATTAAGTTGCCCAAAACAAGCCTTTAAGGAAGGGGGGAGGAAGGGGGAAGACACCTGTGTGTGGCTAATAAAAGGCACCATTTTTTCAGCTAAAGCATTACTGAATTAAATGGGCCTTTGATATAGTTTTAAAAATTTAGATCCATTTAAAATAAATTTTAAGAGATGAATGTTTGAATGAAATGTCATACATATTACAAAAATAATTAGTCAAAACTGCCAAACACCTTGTTCTAAATACTGTACTGTCTTTGTGGAAACAGTCTGAATTTCAAGCTGTCAGAGTTGTATTAAATTAAATGCTTGGACAAGAAAAATGTTTTACAAAAATTTATTGCATCCATCAAATACTTAAAGGCATTCTGCATTAAATACACTATGTACTTCTTAATGAACAAAACTGCTGCAAACATTAAACAGTACCATTTAAAAGATCAGAAGGACCAATAATAGATAATTACATAACATAAGATGAAAGCATACAGCACTGTCTGTCATATTATGACCCACTTGGATATTGCATTTTGGCAAAGATGATTTCAAGACTATTAATATTCATGTCATGCACATCCAAAGGTATGCAAATAAAAGAACATCTAAACTAGAGACTTGCAAACATGAGAGTTCCCACACTACAAATACCCAGTAGGTACTATGTACCCTCTTTGGCCTGGAAGAAAATAGGCAACTTATCTGAATAGTAGGTAAACTATTTAAACACTTTGTGTTGAGTAAACAGAAAACAAGCTTTTAACTTCTCAAAATTTGTTCCATCTTTTTACACTTTGTATCTCTGATTTTGGTGCCAAGTACAATGCATGCTGAATGTAAAATTAGACTGCAGTTACCAGTTAACATGTCTGAAGGTTGACAAATCTATTCATTGACAAACACCTCCCCAACTCAGAAATATATATTCAAAATATTCTCTAAATAAAAATGTCAACAAAGATTCAGCTTAAACACAAATTACAGAAACTGATTTTTAAAACCTAAATTGATATTACTGGTTTGTTCGTTACCAATTGGGTTAACTCATTTCCCGATATAGCTCTTAGACTGATAATGAAGATCTGCCAGTTAGCATTTGTACTGTAAACATTGAACTTTGACAAAACTGTATTGGCTAAATTATCAACCATAAACACTTAAGAAACAAACAAAAAAGGGAAAAAAAGAAAAAAATTCAAAACAGGACTAAAATTAAAGCATCATTTTAAAAAATCTTGTATTACCAATGTTTACATGTTCTGCTTATGACCCTGTGCTGTAAGTCCCTAAAGAGCATCTTTCTTTAAAAGCTGAATTACTTCATTAAATTTTATGACCGAAAACAGGCAAAAACTATATCATCAGCAACATTTTGATGCCAAACTGAGGTCCGTAAAGGATATAAAATAGTGTTTTTAAAATTTACTTCAGTCACATATCAAAACGTACAACTCTGTGAAACAAAGATACCATATTCTAAACTAGTAAGGCTCAGAAGCAGAAGAAGACTCCATCAGCAATTGTGCAAAGCTATGAAGCTGGTCCCATATATACTATATGGCAAAAAAAATCAGTTTCTGAAATACTGTATAAAATTTTGATGAACAACTGTTTAGTCTAACTACAATAACTTCCAAAAAGAAACTCCAGCTCGTAACTGAGCAATACTTTATTTATGTTGTGCATTCACTAGTTAGGAAATGAAGCTTTTACATTTTCTAGCCAGGCTAATTTCAATGACTACAATGGTACTGGTTAAATTATGACATGTCTTAATGAACTAACTATATCTTACATAGAATCATTTTTATTGAACTTGAAACCCAAGCAATACATTTAGGCCACAATTCTGAAAATATCTATGCAAAGACTTAAAATTTAATGTATAATTAGTCTCCTTGATACCAGTTGAGCCTATGCACAGTGCTTGTAGAATCACGGCCTTAGCTATCACATAAGTGACTTCAGGTATTCCATTAATGGATTAAAACTCAGTTTAATTAACAGTTGGAAATGTCTCTAATACTGTTTTCTCCACATTGCGCTTTCTCTTTTATTGAGAAAAAGGTGTTTCAAGTAGAAAAAAAAAAAGCAAATTATGTAACAGTAATAACCAAGTTCAATCCATAGAGATTTTAGCACTGCATATTGCACAGATGCAAATTTTTATCATCTATTCATATAACTATTCAAAATTCACATTTATCAAAAGTAGGCTTTTACCTGACTGAGTAAAAAAACTTGTCACAAAACCCACATGTTCAATGGGAACATAAAATGGACAGTGCTGCAGTGCATTTATAACACACCCTATGCAAGGTGTGTTAGTTAACACTTCTAAATACTTTCTTTGCATTTCTGGATTTTGGCCTCTGTTTTCTGGCCCCATGTTCAAACTTGCGGGAAGCCTGTGAGCGAGTCTTTACAAGGCAGGCAGTCCTGGTTTTTACAACCTGCTTGCTCTTCCGTTGCGCCGGTTTGCGCCCACGCCTAGGGTGTGTTATAATCTTTTTTAAGTCCTTACGGATGGAATCATACCTATTCTCAGGATCGTCATCATCATCATCTTCCTCCTCCTCCATTGGAACAGCCCTTGACTTAGTCTCTCCCTCATCTCCTGGGGGAGGAAGGAGAAAAGAAAACAAAAACAAAAAAGGAACACTTGATACGTGTAAAACCAGCAACAAACATACAAGGCATATGAACTATTGTCTCCATCAGAAATCCCCATGTAAAAATACTTTGGCAACACCACTATTTTTTCCACTAACAAACAAAAAAGGCAGCTACTGTCTTAATGGATAGAAATGTTTCTTATTAATAAAATACATAATTTTTCAAGCAGCAGTTTTGCCCACATTATTCTTGTTACTATACACAACTTGCAATTTTTCCTTCCCATTTAATACAATAAAATTCATTTTCTACATTGAAACAGATAAAGACTGCATACTCCATTCAGGGAACTTCATTTCTGAACTCCTCCTGAACTTCATTTCTGAACTCCTTTCAGAAGTTCTGCCACTGAATTTGTGTAAGTTGAAAAGGAGGCCCAAACAAATACAATGCAATATCACTTACCACACTTCTGAGTTGCCCTGCTTCCATTAAGAAGTACTTCAGAACAACAAATTTCTTCTCTTTGCTTATTTTTGTTTTCAGAGTATCAAGGACAATGTGCGTATATTTGCTGCATGTGTATGAAGACTTACATTTTGAAAACTACACTTGCTATCCTTAGAGCAAATATTAAAATTCAGCTGTACAACATGGACACTGTCCTGTATAGAAAACACACCAAACCCAAAAGCATGGGGCATGGAACGCAGCACCTAACAGAGCAAGAACAGCACAATGTGATGCCTGCCTTTAAATCCTCTGCACTCCCCCAGCTGAACTGAGGGGAATTCAGACAGCACCTTACATCTAGCACACTCTGAGGCCTTCCCCCTTCCTTTCCTCTTTTCTCCGACTCAAATGTAAACAAGTCAAATCTGCTAGTGAGTATATTAAGTTCAGGGAAAGACACCTCAAAATCCTGATGAACTGAGGTCCTCTCATTCCTGATTTCTGTTGCTTATTTTGTACCTGTGCAGAGTGGACCAAGATTAGGCTGGAACAGGCTTGCTCCAAGTTGTTCTAACATATACTTGTCCTGGAATAAACACACACTTGTCCTGGAATTAACACTAACTAGAGGTCTGGCAGTATTGTGTAAGAGGTGATCACAGAAAGTTCCTCACTCTTAGGCTCAGATAAACAAAGTATCCTGTTGGTTAAAACAGATTCCAAGTCAATCGTCTACCTACAGAGCTTGTTCAAACATAGAAAATACTCCTTTATTTACCTATTAAAACACAGGTAAACTGAAGACAAAGGGAAAGTTTACCTCCTCTTAAAATAACGCAATAGTTTATTTTCATAAAAATCATACAATAATTCAGATAGAAAGGTACCCCCGGACATCACCTAGTCCGACTCTCTGCTCCAAGCAGAGCTAACTTTGTAATCAGATTTCTCAGGGCCTTCTCCAGCCCAGTTTTGATTATCTCCAAGGATGGAGATTCCAAAACTTGACTGGCAACCTGTTTCAGCCATTGACCATCCTCAATGTAAAAATCTTCTCCTAGTATCCAACCTGAGTTTTCCCGGCCACACTGGTGTCCACAGCCTCTCAATCCTTTGCAGTGCACCTTCAAGCATCCGCCTCTGCCTTCTCTATAACCACTCACTAGGCAGCTGGAAGGCAGCAATTAGAGTCCCCATCTTTAGCCTTCTCTCCCCAGGCTGACCGAAGGCAGTTGTCTCTCAGCCTAACTCTACTGTCCGTGATCCCAACTCCATCATCTCATTTTCACCCTTTGTACACTGCTCCCCACCCTCCCATGCAGTAATTATCAAACCTTTCAACTTGTGACTTGCAAATAAAACTTAATTGCCAGCAATGCCTCAGACAACTTCTGTAACATTACTACCAACTTGTGCCCCGGGGACATTTCAATACCTAGTTATGGACACACACTGTACATGAGAATTTTCTATTTTTAGAATATTTTTCTTTGAAGATCCAGTGAGGCTCAAAACTGTTGCAAATGGGTTACTGCCCCGAGTGTGATAACTATCTATCTGTGGGGCATGTTTTAACAGATGCAGCATTTACCACATGAAAGATGTCAGTTCATTACTACGCAGAGTTGATTATCTTCCATCTCCCTCAGCAGTGGCATCTTTGGGGAAATATGCTTCTGGTGGCTTAATAGTTAAGCAAAAATCCTAAAAATCCTAACATTACATGCACAGACACTCAACTAAACTTACTTCATCAGAGGGCCTCAATAAGCAAACGAAGGCATTATGGGGCAGAATAAGGAACTTATCTTCCAACTGTTACTCTACAATGATGCAAAATACCATTAATAAAACTTTGCTTTCTTACAGGGTGCTAAATCCAAAGCCAAGGGTAGCACCTGTGAAAAGGAATCCTTGCAGATGCAAAGTTTAAGAACTCCCCAGAAACTGAACTGCAGCAGAATTGGGGGATGAATCTGGTTGGCCTCAAGCTGGTAGTAAAAAGGAGAAACATGATATTGGTAAATTAAAGTTGAAATCTGATTTTTAAAAATTACTGTTCTCTTAAATGATGTAATTTTGCACTTAAAAGTGATACTGCAAGTGTATGCTTACAAGTGTTTTTTGGGAAAGCCGAAATGCACCTACGTCCCTTCTGCTATCTCCATAAACATACTGCTGTTTTATTTGTTTTTTGCTTAGTTGCAGCATCACAAGCTAGGTGGAAGTATTGGAGTGAACAATTACAGTAAAATCAAGTACAGAAAGTACTGTGAAACATCAACAGAAATAAACAAATAGGAAGTCATTTCCTTCTCACAGTAACCAAAACAGCAAAGAGATCTCATGTTTTCTAGTTGAAAATTATTTTCTTAAAAACATCTATAACACCCACGTAATGTGAAAACTACCCTTCCTTTTCAAGTCCTCTAAAACCAGGCTTTCTAATCAAGCAGTTCTGGGGGGTAGGGGGGGTAGTATTATTATTATTTCCTAGAGATATAACACATCAAGCACTGATGAAGTAATACTTCTATGTTAGCAAGAATAATTATTACTACGATGCCTCCTAAGAAAATCTTAAGTGATGACAGACTGCTGTTAACTGATACCAGCTGCTCTATTGGGGTCTCTAGAGGCACAAAGATGATCTACTTGTTTTTTTAAAATGTATACACACAGCACAGTAGCTAAGCGTCAGCAAACCGTACAGTAATGCCACAAGTCTTCAAAGTTGTCCCTGCTGCCTGAATGTGACCTGAGAAACATGATTTGAGTTCATGAGACCCCCCTACTAAAAACCAGCTTCTGCTAAATATTAACTGGACAGTCAAAAAGAATAACAAGCACTGGAAAGTCATGGTGCAAAGTTATACTGGCCGGAATTGCAGACTATGACAACAATTCTCTCCATTTACAGTAACATCCCTTCTTCTAGAAATCATAATTTGCAAATTAAGTTGAAATGCATGCTTCCAAATCATTATCAGACAAACTACCTGGCTGTAGATTTTTTTAATGTATATTTACCACCTTATGGATATTTTTACTTCTAGACTATTAAATGCTATCAAAATCTTATAAGTTTCCCTCTACTAATACGTTAATCAAAATGTAGATGAAAATCTTTTGCACACCTGACGACTGACAAAATCCTGCACCAGCAGACAGCACTAAGTTCTCAGTCACTGGCATAATTTTCTGCTCATCACTGCTTCCATCACCTGTTGAATTCTGATCATCATTTTCTTCCTTATCAGATGAGGAAGAGGAAGTAACAACCACCTTCTGCTTTTTTGACACTTTCTTTTTCTCTTTTAAGTTACCCTTTTTATTTTCTTTTACTGCCCCTCTTTTAATCTTTTTTTTATTGTCTTCATAAGACTCCTCATCAGAAGAGGACAATGAGTCATTCTGTTCTTTCTTGGAAATTTTCTTTTTGTGACTTATTCTTTTCTTTTCTTTAGCTTCAGTTCGTTTTTTATTCTGCACAGCATCTTCAGAAGAACTTTCCTCTTTCAGAGGAGATTTCTCAGCATCAGAAGATAAATCAATATGTACTCTTTTAGATATTCTCTCTCTCAAATTCCTCCTTTTCTCTTCTTTAATCATAGTTTCATTTTTAGTTTTATCATTTTCAGAAGAATTGCAACTACCTTTCTCTGGGGATGACTTTTCAACATCAGAAGAGGAATCATCTTGTTCTTTCTTGTAACTTTTCAAGTTTTCAGACTTCTTCTCTTTGCTTTCAGCTTTTTTATTCTTCAATTTTTCTTTTGAAGAATCAAAACTGTGTTCTTTCTTTGCAGATTTCTCAGTACTCTCTGAAGAATCATCTTCTTGTGCCTTTTTCTTTTTCAAATCCTTGTTTTTCTTAACTTCAGTTAGCTTTACACCTTCAGAAGGACAACTCTCCTCTTTCTCCAGTAAAGACTTCTCAACATCAGAAGACTCATCCTGCTTTCCCTTTACATTTTTTTCTTTTAAGTCTCTGTTTATCCTTTCCTTAACAGCTGACCCCTTACTAATCTTTTTATCTTCAGAAGAATGATTAATCTCCTCCTTCTCCAGGGATGACTTTTCAGCATCATCATCTTCAGAATATTTACCTCTCTGTTTCTTCAAGTTTATCTTTCTCTTACTAACTACTTTTTTTCTCTGTTCTTCTTCAGAGGAATCATAACTATCTTCTTTTCTTGAGTATTTTTTCTTGGCTTTTTTCGCAGACTCAATTTTACTCAAATTTTTTATTTCTTTTTCTAACTCAGAATCATAATTTGAAGAATCTGAATAATTTTGTCGTTTCTTTTTTGCAGAAGCAGGGCTTTTAGCTGATTTGCCTCTTTTAGCATCTAAATCCGAACCAGAACTGGAACTCTTTCTTTTTCGTTTTCCATTTTCATCCTTTACTGGCTGTTTCTTTAAAACATTTAAAGTCTTGTGAACATTTGTTGGAGCTTCACTATTGCTATCAATATCTGAAGAACTGTGACTCATCATAGCTACCTCTTTAAGAACAGCTGGCATCTCATCAGAATCTGAGCTGTGATCCAATACATCTGGCTTTTTCGATTTAGAGAGTTTATTAGGACTAGGACTATCAATAGGACTGTCAGAAGAATTTCTTTTATCTTTTTTCCCCCTTGGTTGTTTTGATGATTTCCTCTTATGTTTTTCATTACATGTGTCATTGCTGTCTTCTTCTGAATTTGATGTTAAAGGATTAATGTCTGTTTGGCGCCTCAGAGGTGTGGTCTTCACACGCGGGGATCTCCTGAGATCAGATTCCTCTACAGGTGAGACAGTTTCTTTTTCTGTGGAACGTTCACTGACAGCATTATGATTTTGTTTTACGGAATCACAGTTTTCGGCTCTAGGTGTTACATGAATGTCCTTATCTGCCTTTTCTGGATTGCTGTCTTGATCTTCAGCTTTAATTGTAGACTCAGAAAGGGAAACAGGAGTCAATTTTACAATTAATTCCTTTGTTCCTTTAGCTGATGCTTTTAACTTAGTTCCACCTTTGGTATCTTTCAAAGGAGTGTTCAATTTTATGTTTGAATTTAGAGTCTCCTGATCTGTTGCTGTATTTCCACTGCCTTGCTCATCTGATGTATTCTGAATTTCCATAGCAGATTCTAGAGTCTCAAAAATATCTTCAGGAACTGATGAGGGAACAGATACTATATCCATGTCTAAAGCCTCTGTACTATTAGGTTCATACTGAGGTTCTTCCTTTGTGCCAGATCTTTTATCCTCACCAGTAGTACGCTTGTTATCTGTTCGTTCCCTTGTTGGAACACTTTGATCCATGGGCTCATTGTCAGGCTGTTCTGACACAACTTTTTTCTCTGCCTTTACAACCTCCTCCTCTTTTAACTCCACGTGTTCCTTCCCTTCATCTTTTTTCACCTCATTTTTTTCAGATTTAAGATCATTTTTTTTCTCTTTGGTACTTTTCTCTTTGATTTTAACATCCAATGTTTGAATCTCCAGGTTCAGACCTTCTTCTAGTGCCAGATGAGCTTTTTTGATGTCACCCAACACAGATTTAAAAGCTTTCAGCTGACGAAGCTGCACCGTTGGGCTTATGTCTAAATTTTCTGCAGCCTTTTTCAAAAAGCTTACAAAGCTAGCATTCATATTTGCTGTAGTCTCAACCAGTTTTTTTGTTTTTTTAAGCATGTCTTTTGGCACCATTAGTGCTTTATAAGAGTATGTTAATGAACCAGAATATGATTCATCTAATTTTTTTTCTTCACCATTACAATTTGAATTATTTCTCTTCGGAGAAAATTTGAGTGTATGGTCGTATATTTTACTTTTTTCACTTTCAACTCTGATCTTTTTTTTGTTTTGTTGCAGTAACTGTTCTAAATTTTCAAAGACGCTGTCACATGCAGTGACCAAGTCCAACAAAGGTTCTGGATGGCAAATATAGCAGTGCCACTGGCTATTTTCATCCAGTATGGTTGACAGCTCTTTTCGACCCAGATTGCGCAAAATGCACTTTTTACAGAAGGCGTTATGGCAGAAGTCACAGCAAATTAAATTTCCACCTTCAGCACACCATCTGAAATGAGACGTAAGAAATATAAAATTATCTCCGTATAAATGAGGTGAAAAAATATCAGAAGTATATACATTTTTCACTGTTCAGCATGAAGAATTTGCATTTTAAAAATTAAGATGGTAAGCAGATAGCCATTAACTGAAAACATTATTAAAAAACATGACTGAAAGGCACCCACTGAATCGGAAAGTCAGAAAATTAACGTGTCAAATTAACAGTTCAGAAAGTTGAAAAGGCTAGCGATATCCAAATACAAGTTCAGCACCAATTTTATCTCCATTCTAACTATTGTTGCCCAGTCTTCATATATCACCGTAAATAAGAGAAAAAATAGTTAGTTTTCCCTGTTCCTTCTGAGAATTAAAAAGAGAGCAAGTCTTTTGCTTTAGAGCCACACAATCAGCTCCAGTCTTTGCACCTTAATGAGTATTTTGCTACTGCAGGCAATTAGAAATCTTTAGGTTCTGATGTATGTCTAGAACACAAAATCTTTGATCAAGACCTAAAGAGTGGAAGGAGCAATCTCATAGGCAGCATAAACTGCACAACTTTGGCTGGACTGCATATTTATTTATTTGACATAAGGACAGAAAAGTACCTTAATCTTTCAAAACTGGGAGCTGCATCCAGAAAAGAAAGATTCCGTGGCCCACCAGGAATTTAAAGTATTTGTAAGGTGGCAGGCTATTTAGGTAAAAACATGTTTATTACTGGATTTCTTTAATATGTTTCCCTGCTAAAGAATGAAATATTTACATAACCCTGAGGATGAACTTCTCTTGGTAAGAAATGATTGCTGATTAGGCTCCTTAGTACTGGTCTTTATTCATTAATAATTTTATTATTGTTAGGAAAAAGAAAAGCAGAACCACCCTGAGTGTTAATACAGACTTTTTATACTTACCTACACTGTTCATCCATTCCATCTGAATCGCGACTAATGTCATCGCTCATGTAATATTTGTAGCAAGTCTGTAAATAAAGTAAAAGAACAAAGATTTTTTCATTAAAATCTCACCTCAAATTTAGTAATTCATATAATTTCTACATGTATTAGAAGTGGACTATCACAAAGAACAGCTGAGAGGTTTTCAGCATTCTAACCATTTTAGGTTCATGATGAATCTAAAAACCATTTTCCATAGATACAACAGACCCTAAACCATGACTGACTTAGATTACTCAAGACTGGATTGAAAATTAAATAATAGGCTTTCGTTTGATGGCGACGTATTTTTACATTTTAGAACATCCAAACTGAATGCTTCTTTTCATGTCTAGAAAACTTATTTCCATCTATTTTCTAGGAAAATCAATACCACAGAAAAAAACCCAAACTACATATCTTTCACTGACACGATTAATACTACATAAATTACAATTTTCAACTGCATGCCTTTTATGTTAGCAATTGGTCCCGTAAGATTTTAAATAAAAATTTCTTCGATATCTATCCTGATTTTAACCTCCGAGGCTTCAATTTCCAGGTGCAGATCCAGCGGTTTCATTGAAAAATGGGTAACATGGTAAGAAAAACAACACATGCAACTCAGCTAGTAGCAGTGGCTTCAGTTACTGAATTCTTTAAATCAAATTTTGAACGTTTTTTTCCACTTGTTAGTAAAGAAAGTTCTCCCTGACTTGAAGTTCTACTTTGAGTAAGGATTAAATATAAGGCATTAACTAAATTCTGCCATTATACCCAGTGAATTCAGAATCCAGAAGAGACTTCAGCACCTGAATTTAAAATGATGATGCCCCTTCAACTGGAATACAGAGTTCAATACCTGTTCAACCAATCTCAAAAACAAAAAAAAAGGGGAAGCAAAAAAAGAAAGATAGAGTAAAAACAGATGTTCAGACTTGTCAACAGAACATTCAGAGTCAAGGAAAAGCAGCTTCTGAAGAGAGATGGAAAAGTCTGGGGCTGTTTACCTAAGTAGGAGAAAAATAAGGGAAACTGGCAGAAAAAATAATGGAAGGAATAGAGTAGGCAGGTCAGAAACTTCCATTCCCCTTTCACACATTAACAGAAGGCCATGTTCAATTAAATAAAAATACAGAAAAATTTATGAGAAACAACATGTGCTATAATTACCTAGCAGAGCTCATAGTCAAAATGTGTTACTGAACCCAAGAGCCTAACTAGTTTCAAAAATGAATCGGGTACTTGCATGTACCACAAGAATATGGTGTTACATGTTAGGGACTTTAAAGTTTTGGAACAAGAGTTAGGACTCTAACAGAGACTGGGAACAATTTTCTTGTGAGCTAATTTTTCTAAAGCTTACACACCATGTTTTATAAAAGAAACAAGCCAAAATAAATAAAAGAAATAAGCCAGAACATTACATTAGATGGACATGTCTGATTCAGTAAGTCACCTAAAAATTCAACGTTAATTGGATTTCGGAGGCAAGGGGAGGGAGCGAAGAAAAGTGGAATGCTAAATGTTTATTGTAACACAGATTTATATATCTCTCTGAAAATTTTAAGAGGTCTCCACGGCAGGAGGTAGGAATATTTCCTTCCTCACCTGTTCCCCACCTCCTCCACCACAGACAATATAGGGCCAACTGAAGCCACCATGAACTGCATGGTTCCAAGACCCAGATGTTCATTTTGGGACACGGACAAGGTCATCATTACAGAGGCTGCCATAAATTAAAACAGTCCAGCAGCTGTACACAGGTGAAACTCAGATGGCTTTGAAGCTAACTTTCTGCTTCTTATTCTGATATTTTACACGCAGTGCTTCACCGGGACATCCAAAATTGAATCTGTTCTTATAATATGAGCAGGCAGAACTGTTTCAGACAAATTCATTTAACATAAAAGATTCACTAAGATTAGTCTTCATGCTCTAAAAATAATTTCAAAGAAACCACAATGAACTGGACAACTGGGGTGTATAAAAGTGGGCATATAAACTTTTTAAATTATTTGCCTTTTCTTTTTTCTGCTATTAATTTCCTTAACTGTAACAAATAATGACTGAAAAGTTTATTGTCTAAAAAACAAGAACTAGTCCCACAAAAAACCACCCAAATCCACTAACATGACATTTCAAACAAGAACAAAAAACAAACAGTACAAACTATAGAACTGTTTACCACATACCTTACAAATAAGAACTTTCAGTGTAGGATGTCTATAGATTGAATCCTTTTGAAAATGGTTCACCTGTTGCCCACAAGCTGTACAGCTTACAATTCCATGTAGTCCTTCCTCTATAGAGAGGATTATAAACCACACATTAATGTTTTCTTTTTTTTCTTTCTTTTTTGTTTTTTTAAGAAATCTATTTATATCTACTTCATTTTCTTACAGTACTTTTTGGCTTGTCAGGCTTTTCCATATGCCTTCACTTTTTCACCACCCAGCATTAGAGACAATTTTCTTTAACCACTCACCATTTAAAGACTGGAAGATTTTTTTCTCTAATTTCTATTCTCCACTTGGGGCCAAGCTAAAATTTTATTCCTTTGAGAAATCTATAATCTTGGACTAACTGGTCATTACCTGAGGGCACATCTGGACATATGAGTGACGACGAAAAATGTTTCAAAGCAGCCCTGATAATTCTGTACAACCTTCCTCATTTAATCTTGTTTTAAATAATGTTTTTATTATGCCATTTGTTTCACAGTTTTCGTTTCACAAAGAAAAATATGGGAAACCATGACTGAAGATACATAAAATCCTTATAAAACACACAACTGAAATAGTTACAACTTCTGTCACAGTACAGGATCACCAGGCTATTCTACCAAACATTGTCTGCAAAATCCTTATTCACTTTCTGTTTCCTTCTCTACGTTGTTCTGTTTGAAACTGTACTTCTCCTATAGCACATGCATTATTACTATCTGGCCGATTGCTCCACTCAGTTTTGCGTAACATTCGGAGGCTGTATCTACATTAGTACTTTGGTCAAGAACGCATTGCTTTGATGTCAATCCCCCAATTCACTCCAGAAGGTGGTGAGCTTGGGGTTGGAAGGCTTGCTATCTGCCACGTTGTTTAATTCATTAATTAATACTACACGATGGTTTTCCTTTCATCAGCAGCAATGCTTCCAAGAAAAAAGAAAATTGTTCGAGAAGCTCATCCAAAGTCTTACAAAATTTTAATTTGGGATCAAGCAGATAGAGGCTTGATATGAGAGCACTGGGCTGCTACTTGTCCTTTGCTTTCATGTGCATACTATACAAAAATTAACTCAGCAGGGTAAGGTTTGAGTACAGGCTATATAAAAAACAAAACAAAACAAGAAACATCAAACCACCACACACACACACAATTAGAACCAAGCACAAACACCACAACATTAAGAAACCAAGTGAACTTTCTCAAAACACAACACGATGACTTTGCTACTAGCAAAGACCAACAGTTTTGCTACCGAAGCATAAATTTCAGAGAGATTACAGGCCAGTGAGGACAACTAATACACAGCTAATAACAGATTTCACTGGAATCGGAAATTTTGAGGGCAAAGTTTTCTGTGTTCTACTCCCTTGCATGCATATTTCCATGTAACAGAGTTCAGTCTCGCAAAGCACCCCTTAAGACCTCAAAAACCCACTCAAACACTTCTGCTCCCAATGCTGCTGAATAAACGCATCCATCACATTTTAATAAAGGGAAGAGTACCTCCTTTTCTTATACCAAGCACCACAGAAGTCTAGACAGACTTTGTCAAACCTCACAGTCTTTTAACAGATATAAGAATCACAAAAGGTAACAGCAAACTGAGGAAGAATATGCTATTTACTGTTAAGTCCCAAGCCACTTCCACTTTCTCTGCAACTTTGAAGGGAAGCACTACTGCCTACTTCCTAAAACCTGCAAGCTGAGGAAAAGATAATCTATGATGCAAACTAACTAGGAAGAGAGGAGCATTTATGATGTGAACTTTCGTAAACCATTTTATTATTACTACAAACAAAAATGGTCAAAAAAACTAAATAATTGCTAATTCATTACTATTGAGAAAATATTTATTTGAAAAATATTTCTAACTATAAGATCATTAGCAAAAATAAGTCCATAACCATTTTGCAGACACAACTTGGAACACTGACATGATGCCTTTTATAGTCTTGGATAAGAACATATGGATGCTACAAAGGCAGAAGAATTCTATTACTATTAATATTTCTAATATATGCAAAAAGGCCAACTCGTAATGAAAATGTGAAGATGCAATCTGCAAAGAGTAAGATGGACTGGCAATTTTTTAATTATTCATGATCTCTTGAATCACTGGGATTCTACACGCTCACCTGCTTAAACCAGTAGTGCTTAACTTTCCATGTGCACATGCCACGCACCTCACTCCAGCGGCAAGAGAAAGCTAATCTGATTGTGAGGAGTAGGATAAACTGGGATCTGCACCACCTTTTCTGTACATATGCCACAAACCAAAACTGTTCAGATACATTCCTAATCCAGCTGTTCTAGAGAAGGACTGCAGTCATGATCCTCTCCCAGCTACCTTTCCTGGTCTAGAAATGGAACAAGGGGTACCTTTTCCCTTTCCTTGAAAGTAGACAGGGGCTTAACACATGTACTGGTTATCTTTAAAAACAGGTCCAACAAAAATTATCAGTGATGACACAAATATAGCTGAGCTTGCCCTGGGTAAAGGGATGGACTAGACAAGTTCTTGATGTTCCTTCCACAACTCTTGTCCTGTGTGAGGCACCAGTACATGAGTGACCAGTCCAGATACACAAAGAAGGGGCCTCACATTGCCTAGAAGTGAGGGGAGAAGAGGAAGCTGGTAGGAAAGGTTATATGAATTGTCCTGGGCATGCACACACAGCCCATGAACATTAAGCAGAACAGTCCTAGCTTAAGCTCTTTTTAACATCATACCCCTGAAGATTTCACCTGCAACTGCTGCAGAATTATTTGCTATAAACACATACGGAAAAAAGATTCCTATAAGATGAACAGTGCCTTCCGATAATAACTGAACAAACTTAAAGATTGGTAATTTAGAGAAAATGTCAATGATCAAAACATGATTAACAACATACATGAGCTCATATGTATGCACAAGCACATTTCCTCACAGTCATGTTTTACTCCTCTTCAACGACAGATGGAGAAATAGCACATATAAAATTATAATAGGACATTAATAGAAAATAAGTCTCTCAAAGGATACAAGGGAAGAAGGAACAGCGAGTACGAGGGCTTGTTCATCTGATTATCCTGGATACTGCTGTTGGTGTGTGAACTAAGATCTTGCTAGTTGGATTAGGAAAGAAAATATCTGTCTTCTTATTGGATGGTTTATACATGCCCCCTTTTCTTTTTGAAAACGATATGAGAGAAATGTATGTTATCACCAGCATCTACCTATATTCTCCTCAGTTTTAGCAGAGGCAACAGGTAACTGGCTGGCACAGTGGGTTTTCAGAGATAACCCTTAGAAGGTGCCCATTGGCAGGAGATTTCCCAGTAATTAACAAAACCTTTGGATTTTCTTGCGGAGTTTTAGCTCTCTTGTCAGCTCACCGAGTGACAGCATGTCTACATGTGTCCCTGCTAAAATCTGATTGTTTTCTTGGAGAGTCAGTGAACGTTCTGGTATCAGCAGTGTTCCAGTATACTTCCTTAAAAAAGGAATATGCAAAACACCTGAATGCCATCAATCAACTATTCTGAATACAAAGCAAGGAGGGTCCATATGGAGTACCTAATGATGCATCCTATAGCTACTGAAAATAAGAAGTTTAATGAGAACTAATCTTAGCTTTCACTGCTGCATTGCAGGGGCAGCAATGGAGGCTAATCTGAGCATGCTAGAACCCTTAATGAACAAACAGCCAGAAGAGTGGAGGTATTTTTAGGATAATTCATTAGAAATAGGAACAATTTTTAGATGTACCAAATGTGGTCATAAGCAGCAATTTAAACCCGTTTTAATAAATGTTTTAAATTGTATTTACCTCCACGCTTTTTGGGAGCTTCAGGTTTCATTTTAACGGTATTTCTGCTTCTAAATTCAGGCCCTTTAAAATCATCTTTGTCTTCATTCAGCACTGGCTCAGGCTGTACAACCACTGTACCTAGAATAATTTCATTTAAAAATTGGAAACCATTACACATCCAAACGAAGTGCAAGAGTCCTGTTTAAATAAAAGCCAACACAGTATCTTAAAAAAAAAAAAAAAGAAAAAAAAGAAAAAAAAAGTGCAATCTGTTGACTAAAACTCAACCAGGTGTTCATAGGACAAAAAGCAGACACCACACACTTCAAACTGATTTCCATCTCACAGCTGTAGAACGGAAGCCAAAGACTGACTGGATTATGAGGAGCAATTTCTGCTCTCTAGATCCAGAAGTGGTCCATGCATAACAGGACTGTCATACTGCTGGGAATTTGCAGTGCTATGCTGCAACTAAAGGACTTTCTTTTGGTAACTTAAAAGTATCAAAAGCCTTAGAAGTAACTACTCTTCTCTCTCAGTCTTTTCCCTCTTTTACCCAGCTTTCTTCACCTTAATTTATTTCAATAAGAAATGAATGAAAACACAACAGAATAAAACCTATTCCTTTTACAAAATTCTGAAATTCACATTTTTTATTTAAACGGAGAACAGCACTAATCAGAATTACGTGAATGAAAAACTGTCCTTCACACTTAGAGTTCAGTTTTAATACTTTTGTTGTGAGGATACTGGAGATAAATCAAACATTCTGAAAAAATAACCTTAAGAGAACTGCTACAGGGACTGCTACTCATATACTGAACAGCAGCAGTTCCTCCAAATCTTTCTGTCACTTTCAAAGACAAGAAATGGAAGAAATTAATCAAGCTCACGCTATAGTTATGAACAGCAGGATATACAGGTTTATAGTGTTAACCTTTTAAAAATTATGCTTAAATATAAATTCAGTAATGACATTTCTCCTGCCCTGCTCCCCCCAAGATTTAGTTTTGGTTCTGTTGATCCAATTTTTTAACAGCCTCCAAAGACAGAACAGTAAAAATAAATAAAAACACAAGTAAGAAAGACCTGGAAGTGACATAGGGATTTCGTGACTTTTACATAAGAACAGAATTAAAGTATTTTCCCTGTTTCATGTTGGTCTTATTTCTGCAAAAATACAGATGTCGATACACATTTGAAATTAAGCCATCAGCATATCTTGGCAGACTCACAGGTTAAAGTATGCTGGGTCCAACTTAAAGGTACTTGAAGATATGCTTTTCTCTTAAATCTGTGTGCGCATGTATATGCTTCTACATAAAAGCCAACAGAACCTAAGAGAGGCATTTTACTAATACATGTGCATTCTAGTCAATTATTTATGCTGCATCATAATGTTGGCTAATTTGCTGAATTCAGAAACAAAGACAGACATGAACTACCTTTAGGCAAGCTTTTCATATCAACATCGTTTTCTGAGTTTTCATTTGAAATATCTTCATTTACAGTTTCATCTAAGATTTGTTCATCATCTGATCCAACATATTTTGTTACAACTGTAGGTTTCCTGCATAGACAGAAAAAAACCATACTGTGACAATTATATATGGCAGGCAATACAGGTAAGCCTGGTGCTTTGCACGAAAAACACCATACTAATTGGAGAGATCTATGTTCTATTTCTAATTAATTTAAGAGATTATTAACTGGGATTCTCTGAGTTATTACAATAAATAAGTTGTAAGGTAATTTTCTTGTTAGGAGCAGTTTGTATCCCTCAACCCTCCTACCTGAAACAAAAAGATTTACTAGTAAAAGATTTTTGTTTCACAGGCTTGTTTGGGGTGTTTTTTTTTTTGGGGGGGGGGGGAGAGGGGGGTGTCAAAACAAGATTTGGTATTTTTTAAAAAAGGTATGCAGGAAGAGATATTTTTAGAAAAGGAGCCTGAACAAAACACAAATAGATGCCTGCTCAGAAATTTTGTATGTCATTCCAAGGCAGCCCAAGGAGAACACAGAGATATTAGCAAATGACAAAAAGCAGCTTGGCAGCAAAGACACTTGCAAGGAAATAAAGGAAACGCAGTAAGAAATGAAAAAGCTACTGCTGACCGTTGAATACAAAGACTAGCAGCCAGAATTTCATAGAGAAATAATTTAGAATTCAACCCAGTAAAGTGAATAAAAATACTGTGTCAAAACATAAAAAAAATCATGAATTTTGTGCATAATTCTCAGTAATATAAAGGTAATACATAAACTAGGGAAGTCAGAGTAGGATGCTGTTTTTCTCAATAGCAGGCACAGTATGATAAATGTATGTGTGACAATATCTTTAATGATAAACAGCAAACAAAAAATAAGACTACAAAAGCAATGTAAATGAAAGGACATAGTTTGGCAGGAAGTCAAATTCAGAAGATAAGGGAGAAATTTAAATCGAGTATGAAACTACACTTGTAAATATGGAATGAAATCGAACAAAAGGGAGAATGAAAACTATTATTTAATATCCAGCAGACAGTATAAAAGAATAATCAGAAACATGGATTAAGAGATACATGACACACAGTAACAAGCAGTAAGAAGGCAGCTGTTAAATCCTGCATTTAGAAGAGGTCACCTATCTACACAATATACTAGGATTCAAAACAAAACACGCAAATCATGAAGAACATAACCTGAAGGAGTATCGGCTGACAACAAAAGTTGAGAAAGATTTTACTAGAATATATCTGCTGTTACTTAGGGCACAGATAATCTGTATTCTGTGCGTTCAAACTGATAAACAGTTAATTCCACATCTTTTTAATCAAAGAACAAAAAGGGATTAAACAGAAATACAGCAAATGGCAGTTTCTGCACAGGACAACTTACTGGCACATTTTGATTCTACAGCCTCCCAATAACAACATACATAAACTCATTTCTCCATATGACCTAAATTACGTTTCTGGAAGAAGCCTGTACATAGAGTAAGAGCGAAGTAGCAATGTGTAAGCACCTTTGTCCAGTTAGGAGATGGAGGCTAATGTTGTTGTCTTTGTTAATAAAAAAAAAAAATCAAGCTTTGACCACAAAAGACAGTTTGAATTTTACACACCCCATTATGTACTCATTTGTTTTAACAGAACTCTGTTAACTCAATGGATTTATACCAATCTATACTAGAAGTATCTGACATGAGATGCATGGACTTACGTTACAGTTTCATATAACAAAAAGTTATTTATTTCTCTTTATTTTCTGAACCAACCTTTTTGAACGTGATGATCCTAAGGATTTGTTTCTTTCTGAAGAACTATTGCCCTAAAACAAGAAAATATTAAAAGGTCACCACATTTTTCACTGAGTCACCTGTCAACAAAAATAGTTTCTTACATTAACTAAAAAAATCAACATCATCTCAGAAGTCATCAGATTTCTTTAATTAAAAGCATCAAGTGAATATATGATTTCAACAGTCAAGCCAGTTCAGTTAAACTACAAAAACTAGTTAAACTGTGGCATTTTAGATAAGTAGTAAGACTCCAAAAGTCACAACTACTTTGAAAGTACATTTTAAAAAAGTGTTATCAAACTGTAAGCTTAATCACTTTAAACCTCAGCATATACCTCAACACAAATTAAGCGGGAGTAGTTATTAGTTGAGACATTCTGAGAAAGACACTGCACTTATCTCAAGTACTGAGTCTTCTCGAAATTGAGGAAATTCTCTCCTTGCAATTCTCAACTTCCACTGCCTGCTGAAAGAACTATCAGCTTTCTGGAGCAGGGACTGAGCACAGCCCATGAGCAATGATCGGCCTTAATCGGAAACAGTTCTGGGGTCTCCCAGTCTGTATGTTTTCACTGCAACATTAACTTGCACGATTAGCACATGGAAGAATGGCATAAGCCACAGCACAACGTAAAAGCCACACTGAGTACACACATCCACCTGCCTCTACATTGCTCTACGCTTTTGCTTTTGTACAAGTCACCATGACTCCTCATTTTTTGCCTCACAGCACTTGGTGCTGACGTAGCTTAAGCAGCTCAATGAATATTTTCCACACTATGTGAAAGAAATTACTATTTTTCCTGACATACAGACATAGGGGGTACTACAAGGCTGGCCCTTAGAGGGCCATCAGTGCACAAGTGATACAGTGTGCATCCACATCGTAAGGCCAAAGAATTGCCAGCAGAATGCAAACACTTGGTGTCTGGCTCATAAGCTTGCAAAGGGCTGGCTTTTCATGAAAGCATATTTTTAATAGGCTTGCACATGCATATGGTAACCAGGTTTGGGCAATATCAAATAAATACCTGAATTTACTGCAATAAAGGCAAATTAAGATAGGACACTGTCACTTGTGCTTTCTCGACATATAAACAAATAGTGTCAATTAAAATGTTTCAAATAGGAAGGTAGATGTTAGTAAGACATACAAGATGAAAAATGTCTTTGATGAACATACTATAGAGAAGAATTTTGCTACAGTTTAACAACATTCCTGTATCTCCATTTTTCTTTTGAAAAAAAGAAAGCATATTTGCCTGAAAGGACATTTAAGAACCTATTGTTACCTGGGTGACAGGGCATAAGTGTAAATAAGAGCCAAAGTCCAATTCTTTTAAATTAAAAATAAATAAATTAAAAAGTCTGCTTACATGAAAACCAAAGAATAAAATTAGGAATAAAAGTATGTATTAATAGAATTTCTAAAACAAAAACAGAAAAACCCTTACTTTGCAATACATTCATTCTCAATTTTAACGATTTGCAAGACTTTTCCATTTCTTAACAAAAATGTAATTGCATGCCTCAGGTAAGTAAAAATTGCCTCTGTAAAGTATATTAGACAAATTTTACCTAGGAATTCATTTAGCATCATTAAAAAAATGAAGTTGTCCAAGTAAATTAGCATGTTTCAATAATTTAGGAAAAAAAAGGAGGGGGGAGGGAGAAACATACGCTTACATATGCTTAGTTGCAGTGGATATCATTCAAAATTTAAAAGGTAACTTTAAAAACTATTTTTAAATATTCTATAGCCAATGTTTCTCTTCAGCATATAGGATGGCAACATCTACACATGGTTCTGAGAATATTCTTTAAGCATTTACTGTAAAAGCAACAAAGTAAATTTAGTTTCCTATACAAGCCATTCTGCACTAGCCACACAACTAGAATTCAAAAGCATTATTATTCCTACCTCTTCTCTATTGTTCTCCATCGGAGCTGGACTATTTTCAGGTTCACTACTTTTACCTGTAGAGAGAAAGGAAAGCCATCCAATGAAATAGCAGTTCTTTAAATTGTATCTCATAGTACTGTCTATGTTTTATCAGCATAAATAAAGAATGACTGTGTGAGTTTCACAGACGAACCTGCTGCACAACAACAAAACACAGTTCACTGTATGCCACAAATTCTACAGAAATCATTTAGAAATTACTTTCAGTTACATAAGTTGTTGACAGGCCCCATTGAGGAAGACATCGTATTACGGAAATAAAAGTGCAACTGTATATGCAGAGATGATACAGACAGTGCATTTTTTTAATTTCTGAGAAGTTACTTTAAGTATTTTCTCTTACATATCTGACATTAAAAACACAATGTTAAATCTGGGATGATGGGACCACAGAAAAAAATCCCATTTGGCACAGTATATGATACAAATTCCCTTTTATCTCAGGAACTGTGGGATATGTAACCTAAAGACATGTAAATGGCCAAGAACCTACTAGTATCTGCTCTGGCCACCATGTCCAAGCGATGGAAGAGGGGAAAGTTTCCAGCTCAGTGATTAACAGTAGTTGGATAGAGTTGCTCAAAGGCTGAATATGATAGTAAGATAGTAGCAGCAGTATTTTAATAGATGTACTACTGGGAAACATGCAAGTAAAGCAGCAGTAAAATTATAGGATAAATATCATTACCATTTGTGATTATAACATGAGACTGCAAGCATTGCAACTTACTATATACCGACACTTTACATGAAAAAACCTCTTAAGTTTGTAAAAATTTGTATCATGTTGACTAGAAAATTTCATGCTGAGTATATCTTAGGCTGAATTATTTGGGAAAATTCTAGCCAAAATTCATGTGAACAGAGGTGGTGTGGGGGGGAAAAATCGAAGTAAAGATTCAAATAACTGAAATTATTTCTTGGGAATATTACAGGCATTCCCCCCTTGTAAGAAAAGAACTTAAAATCTGGCAGAAGGCTGCCATTTCCTTTAGAGACTGGACTCTGTCCACCTTTGATTGTTTGCCCAATTTTGCCCAAATTATAAATCTACAGAAAGCATCAGTTTGTATGTGCTCAGCAGAGATTTCTTTGAATCTGGCAGTTAAAATTTCTGCAGACTCTGCGCTCACAGACGGCACACGCACAATCCCCGAAAGTGACTCAACATGCTCCATCATCTTATGGCTTCTACAAGTGACTGGACTGTACACGCGCCATCCCCGTAGAATAACCAAGCATGCTGCATCCCCTCACAGCTCCTAGCGCTGACCAAACTGCACATCCTCCATCCACTTCTGGGCTATGAGAGCGCAGGATTTTCCCTGTGACTGCTGCTCCAGGACAGGGGCCGGTCACTTGAAACAAGAGCAGGAAGTCAGCCTCTCCTGCGCTCTCAATGATCCTCCTGCCGGCACCCACACAATGTAGAAGAGGGAGTCATCCAATTTGAATGCAGAGAGGATAAAGAAACATTATTAAGGCTGTAAAATCAAGTACTCAAAAATTAAGAAAAGCCAGAATCAAGGTTATCAGCACAATTTTACTTTACTTAGCACTCCTAGCATATAAGCATTATGGTACAGTTCAACTGCATAGCAGTGTACAAGATGAAGCTCTCAACAAGTGACTGTTCTGTGTACCAGCTGACCTGTGTATGTGGTAGGAACATGTCCCAACTCTCGAGCCACACTTAACCACCTTTGTCACCATCCCTCTCCTCACAACATTCTACCTAACACTTCATATATCCTCCAAATTCTGGAGGTTCTTTAACTATATAAACCTGACTTAACCCCAATTATGTCCATTACTTATGCAGTCAATGTGCATCCCGAGGGGAAAATATATATATAAATAGTGTGGATCTCAAAGACTGTATCATAACGCACAGAAAGCTGGGAGGAAAAGCAAATCTGCACAGTTAATTCTGGCATTTCCTAATATTTAAGTGTTTAATTCTTGACTTTTCAACTTTAATATGTTCTTTAAAAAAAAGAAAATCTGGGCTCTCACATACAACATTGAAAAGTGTCTGTTGTTAGTCAGTGTACCACTGTTGCAAAGTAAATTTGTATTTTGGGGCAAGGAGCCCAATTCTACTTTGTAACTACACAGGATAAAGGAAAAAGATTTGTTTCAAAACAGTATGCTTCTCAGAAGAATCTCACTTTGAGACATATGCATCCGCATCATAGCTGAGTTTATTATTCTGCTGAAGTACCACATGCATCATTTCTTTCTCATATGTTAACACTTCAGCTGGATGCTGACACAAGGAGGTTAGCACCAAACTGCAGTGGGCTCTCTGCTCAGGATAAAACATTAGAAGATAAAAAACTGTACACCAGAAAACACACAAAAGTCTATTACTGAAGACAACAGGGGTTTGAAAATGAATTCCATACCACAGCCAACAAACTCTCCTTCTCCTGTACTCTATCATTTCATCACAATTTTAATTCACTGCTATGAAACAGTGTAGCCTGAAAAGTTGTGTGCCTGAACCCAGTCCAAATTAAACTTTAGTGGAAACAAATTTTGCTCAGTACTGTTCTGAAATAATTTCACTTTTCCATGCTGTAATCAAAATAAAGTGTTTAAAATTCAAGTTACCTCTTTCTAACTTGTAAGTAAAAATTACTAATACCAAATTTGACCTAGCAAAACACTCCATGTTTTTCAGAAGCATCACTTTGTTTTCAGATGTTTCCAATGTAGAAATTCTTTCCAAATAAGTAAGAAAGCATAATCTCCAGAACTTCTTCCATGTTACAATGACCAGAAAAGCTTGAAAAAAGATTCTTTACCTACACAAAGTAAAGTAACTTTAAAAACTGAATAACCACCTCTCCAAGAAACCGCTACCAAAGCGAATGGATGCACGCTACTGATCTCATATTTTGTAAACAGTAAATCACAGGTAGGATTTGCTTTTTCCACATTTAGAAAACCTTCAGAACTGAAAAGAAAATGTATCAAAGTATATCTACCAAGATATCACCACTTAATTAAATCACATTAGGAATATGCATAATTACCCCACTGAAGTGCAATATAGTGAAATAAAGACACAAAGTCGTTTGACTTAAGAATCATATACACATTGAAAATGAAAACATAAAATTTCTTTTTACCTATGGTTTTGTTTTCAGAGAATGCTGGAGGAGAGTTTGCGTCCTCAGATTCTTCCGATGAGTGAGCCAAAAAGTCATGAAGTTTCTGCACCAATGTATTCAACTTGCTTTCACTGTAAAAATGCAAGTAAAACTTGAAGTTACCTATATATATCATGCTAATTTAGCAGCCTGAAAGAAATGATGCTCTCAATTAATACATACCTACAGAGGAAACTCAATTATTACCTGAACATTTGTTTCCAAATGGGTTATCAAATTAAATATAAAATACACAATTTTATTAAACCCTGAGTCAAATACAGGTGCAACTTTTTTGACAACATATGAAAGCACTGAGGACTCTGTTAATAGTAACAAAAAGAAAATCACATTTTAAACAATGTTCTTAACTAGATCAAACATGACGTACAAAACTCAAGAAAATCTGAGTAGCAATGCTATCACACAAACTGAAAAATGAATTTTTAAGATTATACTTTGCCAGAAGCTGAACAGAAGAAGAAAGAAAATCTTTATTTTATTATCAAAAATGTAACCTTTGTGGATATAAAACACTAAAAATACACCTCAAAGTTCACCTACAACCTAAAAAACAAACAGCTCTACTCAGCGTAACAGACCTATGTGCTTGTGTAAAGCTTATGTTAAATCAGCCATATACGTACTGTATATTCTGTATTTATTTTGTCAAAAAACAACAGTGTAGGATCAGAACATTTATTGATCTCTTTGTATTAGTATTCATGTTTACTTTATATACAGTATTACCCTGGGAGTTTTCAATAGGCCATTTTATAGACCAGGAGACATTAGTCTTCTATCTATACTCATTCCTGTAAAAAAGCAACACTTCCATGTTTCTGTTAAAAGGGTCTATCTCTTTATAATCTACCTGTTACTCCCTCTGATTTTATGTTTTTTACTTTAGACCCATTTTTCCACCCACAGCTTCTACTATTTCCTGAGACAACATGCCTTTTTTTAGGGGCAAGCATACTGACTGTGGCCAAAGGCCATCACCCTCTTTCAGATCTACCTGTACCAAAAGTTAACACTCTCAGCTGTTTGTCACTGCTTCCCTCCTGGATGCAAGCAATCCTCTAAAATCTGCCAGCTCAAATGTCTGAGTCATCATACTATGTCTGCTATTAGATACAGTTTCTCAAGCTGAAATAAACTATCCTCTTCATAAGTTAACTTTACAATATCCAGTTAAAGGATATAAGCTTTTATCCTTTCCACTTTTTATCTCCACATTACTTTCAAAGTAGTCTTCTGATAACAAGAAAAATAAAGATGTCCTGGGCCCTATTTTACAATTTGAAGGGTCTTCTGAATATTTATCAGTGTAATCCTTTACCCTCTCTCCTATTTTTCTGAACATATCAACTTATTTATTAACTGCTGACTTTCAATTTAACTATTATTGCTAAGGAAAATCACCTGTTTCACAGAAAGGACATGCAGGTGAGCCCTCCCCAAAATAACACATGAAAGGGTATCATATTAATGCACAGGACTATTTAAAACAGTAAAAACAACTATATATGCAACAGTGCTAAATATTCATTAAAAATCTATTTCTTTCAGATAATCTTCTGAGTTATTTTCAAAGTAAAACAAAAGAGCATTTTGTCATGAAAATATTTTCTAGATGAGAAAAGCATAGGTTTTATTGGAGATGACACACATACCATCAATCACTAAAGCAACTCTGAAAGACAGTAACAAAGCCTGTTTTACTCTCAACTGTATCTTAAGAATTTTCCTCTCAATCTAAGTCTTTGCCTCTAATGATTGGACTCATGCTGCTATACACCTGCCAGTCCTTAAACTTGTGCTTCCCTTTTGCTCATGAATGCAGGGCATATCTGGAAAACATTACAGAAGATGATAATGATGCCTTTCAGTTTTTAACAGATTGCATTCTCTACTTTAAAAGGCAGGTTTAATGACAATTTATTCACATGAAGTTAAAAAAAATAAAGAGCTGCTCAGAATTATTTGATAATAAAAATATACAAAGAGATTTTATTTCCTTTCCAGACGGTGTAAAGAACTAACACGTATTTAGAAAGGCAACAAAAAGTACCCTTACAAAAAAGGCAGTTGAAATTCTGCTAATTTAGTACATAAACAACATATTTTGGTAAAAAACTTTTAGAAGAGAAAATGGGAACTATAGATGAGTTATGACATTATTGTTCTCAGCATACAACAGAAATTCAGAACAGTATGCATGTGCCTTTGTGACTAAGAATTCAGAACATCAGCTGCTACCATTTACTACCTCTTATCCTAACTAGCCTGGAAATACCATTATCAGAGCAAAATGTTCACGGTGACAAAATCTACAAACTAATACTACGCAGTACCCTTAACTTGCTCATCCTCTTGCTTATTCAGGATTTTACACCACAATCCCATACTAAAGAATACCAGGTCAAATGTAAGTTACGGTGTTAAACTTAATATACTTCACCACAAAAATATTTTAATTTAGGGCAGTGCTTTACCTGATTTTCATACAAAGCAATTTTTTTATATATATATATGATGCATTTATAGTTGGGAATATATCATCTGTAATCCTTTTAAAGCTTCTACTGCAAATTCGTTATTCTTTGTAATATATTAATAGACTCACCCACTATTAAGTTGATCACAAAATGTATTATTTTCAAAAAACACAGGAGCCTAAAAATTTAGACACATCTAAGCACTACATCAAGCTGTCTTCCTCTACCATTTAGCACCAGTCCCTACACTACTCACTAGTGATTCCAGGCTTGCATGTTTCTAAGCCAACTGCTTCACGATCAGTCAGGAGCTCTTTTACCACTGTTTAGCCTAATTAGAATAGGAATGAAAAGAGAGGTGTCCTACTATTATTGCTTTGGCCATGAACCCGATTTGTGACCTTGGGAAGCTAGTTACTGTTATGATTAGTTCCATATCACGTAAGAACACAATTTCTTACCTGAATTCAGAGCAGTGCTACAATCTTAACCAGTAAAGGCCTGGCCTAACTTTGGAGTAATCAAAAAATGTACTAGGCAAACCTAAAATAGGTATAGGCTAAAACCTAAAAATACTTATAGGCTAAATGAGCTAGAGAATACAGTGAGAGAAAGGTTGTGGGGGTTTTCTCCTAATCTAGACGTATTCTAAATGCTGCTAAAGCCCCCTGACTACAGAAAGTGTAGGAAGGAACAGTCTCACAACACACTTAATTCAATCTGACTGTTGACCACGACTCCCCTGCTGCACGTGCTTACCTCATCCCCTGCGTAACCTAATGATCAGGCTTCTCCAGAATGAGTCAAATCAACTTGCCACACATTCATGTAAGTGTCTGATCTGATGGCAGGTGAGGCACTAAAAATTCACAGCCAGGGCATGGAAAACAGCCAGACTGCCTATTTTGGCAGCAAACACAGGTCATATTGGATTATACTCACCAGAAGAAACTCTTTACTGTATTCAATTTCTATCTACTTTCTCCAAACACCTTGAAGATACAGCTGGGGAGTGCTTCATCTACTGTCAACAACTGGAAGAATAGTTCTTAAACCTTCCCCCCCTCCGACAAGCGAGTTTCCTATCCCTCTACAGGATCCCATCAGCTTCTGGACTGAACAAATACCCCTCATCTTAATTTCAAAAGCCTCCTGAAAGTCAGAGATGCAGGAGCTTGTCAGCTTATCTGTCTCAATTTGTTTTCAAATATGTTTTTGTAAAATAAAGCTAAGACTGATGTAATTTCATTAAGCATACAATTTCAAAACTGGTAGTAGATATACTTTTTTTTCAAAAATGTGTAATTTCCTTTCATATTGCCTAAGTCTTGATATAGTCAGATCAGTATTCCATCATTTGCAAATCCTCAGGCAAATTTTTCCTTAGGAAAGGAAAAGTATTAGTGACTTATCCAATTCAAAGATTTCAATTAAAATGGCAGAGACTACAGAGCCTTTTCCTATCAACTGTGTCAATGCTGTGACTGAACACACATGAAAGAAATGGCCGTGGAAGAGAGAGTGAAAGATGGTAAAATCTACAACAAAAGCTGTTTACTTTCTGATACCTAATCAGAAAAGGAGTGAACAATCCTGCACTATTATAAGCAGCCTACTTCTATCAGAAAGAATACATAACCAGAAAGTGAAATTCACCTATCATTTTTATACCAGTTGTACAATAAAAGTATGTTTTTATAAACATGTCAGAATAGACCACTGCTACCCTTTGTAGTGGTTGTTTTTAACTCATCAACAGTTCTTAAGAACAAAGCAACACGATGTTGTATAGGTTAAACCAGATTAATATTTTGTAACCTATTCATATTGGTATGAATAATCGTGATTCACACAATCAGTTCAAGTTGGCATGAACCAGCTCTGCTGTTAAAGGATGCCGGCCCTCAATGCCTCCAAACATGCATTACACCTGTTCCCACAGTCGCAGTTCTCTCCTTTCTCCTCCGCTCCCTGTGGAAGGGTTTGTTTTGACCTATACATAGAAGCTGATCCAGATTTAAAGCAGCCGTTTCTTCTGCTGACCCTAGATCACGTCCCTGATCGACCTCACTGCTCATTGGTACGAATGTTTCTGCAAGCACAAAGAGGTGATAACAGTGTATTAATCAGTCTGAGTTGTGTGTCAGGATGGCACTGTAACGTGGCAGCAATATTCTACGTGAGCTTGAACTACTCATACGACAGCAAAAAAAACAATTTTTTCAGGTAAGTGACACTATAAATTGTACCACATTAAATTTATTAAAATCAAATACAGCCTAGAAAATACCTGACTACTGAAGCTCTGTTTCAGAAGAGATGCAGGCATCTAGCAGTTCACTGAATTAGACAGATTCACTCATTTATTTTGGTTAGAACTGACTTTAAATTCACAGGGGCTTAATCAAGGGATAGCTAGTGAGGTCTAAGTCACTTGATGATATGGAGGAAATATCTTTGGAGCATAAGAACAGTAAAACACGTTCAGGAGGAGTAGAAAGAATTAATTTTTGCCAGAGACACAATGGGAATGAGAAAGAGATGGTTTAAGATTCATTAAGAGATCCTTACTAGTATTCTAGGAAGATCACACAATTTCTTTCTGCTGAGATGGTATCCAAACAGCCGCAACAGGATTTGGCTGAAAGTTACCATGCTTCACTAAGGGGTGAAAAATTCTTTGTTTTTTAATCCGTTTCTTCTACAGGGGCTTCAAAAAAAAAAAAAAAAAAAGAAAGAAAGAAAGAAAAAAAGAAAAAAGCTAAGATAGATGTTAGCAGGCTTAAATGCTATGCAGAAGTCCATAACTTCATTTGCAAAACAGTTAGTCTGCAAACTGAAGACGACTAAAAAATAGTGACTGAAGTCAACCACTTGAAAACCTAATTTCTGGCTTTTCTTTTTTTTAAAAAAAAAAAAAGTATTTTCACCTTTATGAGACAAGAAATAATGGCAAACTGAGTACCTTAACATATTAATCCAAGAAAGGAAGCTCAAACGAGCACATTTTTAAGACAGAAAGCAGTATTACAAAAAGCTTAAACATGCTTTGTTTAAAGGGAAACAAGGGTTGCATCCAACAGCATCATAACTCTCTAATTCTAAAACTGCCTTCTCTTTTGCTTCCTCTGCCATCTCCTTTCTGGAACTCTGCCTTAGAACTCTGCTTTACATGGTTAGATATATCTGCCCAAAAACATTTCTACAATTTGGCCTATTAAGACCAACGGGTAGACATATTAAGACAGAAATTTCTACAACTGTGCAGCTTTCAGACTTGAGAAATAAATTCCCTAAATAGCACTAAATTTGATATTGGTCAACAGCCTGTGTAATCAAGTTCTTGTTTTTTCAAGGTTTCACTCCTTTTCTAAAAAAATCAACTAATCAATCAATCCATCATCCATCTTGATTGACAACAGCCTGGTGGCTAGGTGTTGTAAAAAAACTGTGAAAGTCCAGTACTCTTCATTTAGTAAATCAGAGCACACTACCTACCATCTTTTAAAGTCAATATAAAACCTTCCATTATATTTGCCACTGGATTTCTGCAACTTCTTTTTTCCCCCCTCCTGAGTCACCACTGGAACAACTTTCCACTGACCTATCCATGAACTGATTCATGTTTCCAAATCACCTGCAGGCACAAACTGAGCTCCAATGATATGAAAGGTGATTTCATGAGGTTCAGCAGTATCCTTAGGCTTTCCTGATTATAAAGGACACATCTAGTAATCTCATCTAGGAACATACTTTGTCATAGGCTGTAGGCATTTGTTCCTACATTGAACACAGTGTATTTTAGTAGTATTTTCTGTTCTGAGGTTTTCTTTTGGTGAGGTATATCCAAGTAAAAACACAAACAGGACTAATCCCCTTTTTCTCCCTTCAAGCGGAGGATGCAAGTGTTCATGAAATCTTGCAGTTGTCTGTAACAAATCTGGGAATTTCAAGCTTCAGTAGTGATAAGGCTATCCTATTGCAGAATTCGTATTGTATATCTCTGTCACACTAAATTATTTCACAGAAGGTGAAGATACCTTCAGCAAGTCCTCTAGAGACCCTGCCACAACGTTTAAAAAACCCTATCAGAGATAGTACTGTACTAAAACAAAAGTAATGCAGTCACTGCAGCAAGTTCCTCCCTCAGGGAATTTCATTTAAATAGTATCAACACATCTGGCACAGAAGATGATAGGCAGCCTAAAGTTTTGCTCTTCATAGGGGAAGAGTCAAAGAATCTGCTCATGTTCATTCCACATGATTGTGTGAAAGACAAAAGCTTACACTGTACTTTCAGGGAACAAGGAAGATTACTACTGACCTATTTCCAATTAGATTATTGTGGCATTAAATAACACGCCTCATACAATCCTGTAACATCACTCATTCAGAACAAAAGAATCCTGATGCAAAAAAGCAGACAACTTTTAACGAAAATTTTAAGACTGTTATCAAAATTATATACTGCAAGTTGAAAAGCCTGAAGTATTCATCTTAAAAAAATATGAAGTTTATCAATTTTTAAAAAATCTTGTCTCACTACACTGCCTAATAGATGCTCCAAATGAGTAAGATTCAACACCTGTTTTCCTTCTCTGTTGTGCTTATTTTGTAAAGACGTATGAACCTACTGGTAGGAACGGGTAAGGTCACTATGACAAATATCCCGCCACTGTTTAAAAAAAATCAAGTCTTCCTATACAATTTTTTGCTCAAAAATCTTTACAAATATTTACAGAACGGGCAAATTTAAAAGTTCTTTCATAATTTATTCCACTTTTGATCATATTTCTATACATTCCTAACTTCTTATCCTGGGCATTGAAAATGCTCAGATTCTTAACATTAAAGAAAATTGCTTCCTATTTGTCATAAACTTGAAAGTCAGCAGACTAGTATTGATCAGTCACATCTTTTTAAACACTACAAGCCTATCTTCCAAAAGGGCTGACAAAAATTATTTTCATGAGAATTGTACTGTTTGCATATTTTCCAAACAATTCTATCAATGATCTTCTAGCTGTGTATCTGTACATTTCTTTAAGGGGCAGTATTATAGACAGAAGATATGCAGAAGAAGAACATGTAGGGTGAAAGAAATGCAGGCACCTGACAGGCAAAAATAGGTCTTGTGGGAAATGGGAGCAAAGAATACAGAGCGCAAGTGTGCTAGTCTCTGAGGGAACAATGGGAGAAAGATCACCTTTGCTTCTGTACCAAGACATTATCACATCAAGTTCCTCTATAGGGATTTTCTTTTCCCTCTCATTCTCTCCAAATCCAATTTAAAATAGAACCTGAGCTGCCAGAAAACAAGAAAAAGCCCATTAAATGTATTCATCAGCTTCCCAGCTTCTTTTCATGGTACCCTGCAACTTCATGTGTAGCTCCTGGCATGGAACTGTTCTTGTAAAATAAAAACAAACTTTTCAAGATGAGCTCTATATGAGATGAGGACTATCTAAAACATTCAGGCTGTTTGAGAACTGAGTTCATGAACAGAACAAAGTTTGGAGCACCAAAAAAACATTATGCTCATCTCCACAAACACTTTTTTAAAAAAGGAGTTTGTCGTATGGTACACTTAACATGTGGGCCAGACGCAACCCGAAGACTGCACACAGTCTCAAATCTATTTTGCATATACCTTTTCATCCTCAAGAATACAAATGAAACTATGTGAAATAATCTGATTTACCTTTACTGTCTGCAGGTAACCTAAAAAACTGGGCAGAAAATTTATGAACTTCTGTATTTCCTTTAATTCCACTGAAGCATCATCTAAACTAGCCTTTTTAATATTAATTGCTGCACTAATGACAATTTAAGAACACGGAAAGGGTTAAGAAGGAAACATGCAAAACACAGACCACCAAGGGAAGAAAAAAGACAGCAGAAACAGGAAAACAGGGAATAAAATACAGCAGTGATGGTATGAAAAAAAAAAAATCAGTATAGTCCAAAGGAAAGAACATTTTCAGAGTTAGAAATATTAATTATAACTGTAAACCAGTCAATAAATATTAGTAACCGAAATCTTTTTGCTATACAAAATTCAATTCTACCTTTGATTTTCAAGGATTGGGGATGGAGGAGAAACACTCCTCAATTAGTATTCCAGTCAACACACAAAATAAAAATCAATCCAACACAAAATTGGTTTAGACTGTCAAAATACTTTAAGAACACAAAGGGGAAGGAAGTGGGGGAGAGAGAGAGAGGGAGAGAGAGAGAAAAGAAAAGAACAAGAGAGAAAATCTCTATTCTACAAAATAAGTAAGAAAAAAATATGCAGAAGAAATGGAAACTGTCATAAACCAAATAACATGTATTTGTAATGCTCGCAACTTATTTCCTGAATGTGATCAACACTGGTAACACAATGTTGATAATCTTTTAAAAACCTTTTTTTGTTAGAAGTAAATTACTTATGCATTGCTTCCTCATAAACACGAAGGCTTTAAAATTGAGATATATACAAGAAAATTACTATCCTTTTAACTTTTAGCTGCAGCTAAGTTGTAGTTACGAACAACTATTCAAAAAAAAAAAAAGGAGCCTGAAACTAGAAGGTGAAGATAAACAAGTATGACCACGTAAGAAACTTTTAGCTAAGGTTCGTAACTTAAGACAACATGACGCTTCCTTTTCTTGACGTTTTGTTTTGATTTTGAAGGTACGCATGACATTTGTGAGGGTTAAGTGACAATACTTTATGGTTTAAGTAGTGCCTGGGGCATTCTGCATATTTGTGGGTGATGGGCTGTGTTGATCAGACCCCTCGAGATACCTACAAATAGGAAACACACAAACCCAACTATTTATTAATAGTTTAATATGGCGCCTCTGCCTTAACACTGAACTTGTCCTACGGCAGCATGTTTACTTTATGCAGCAAGGCAGGAGCTGCTGGTAAGAATTAGCACGGTACGACGCGCAGCTCAAGGATAGAGGGAGGCGTTTGTAAGCCGACGGGAAAACAGATCCTCCACGGGGGGATCGGCAGGGAAGGAAGGACTTTACTACGGAACAACACGTGGGGCGGGGGCGGGGGCGGGGGCTGGCAAGCGGAGGAGCAGATGCCTACGGCGCCCGACAGCCCCACGCCGGGGGCAAGGCGACCGGGCAGGGCCCCGCCCCGCCGGGCCGGGCCTCCCGTCGCGCTTCCCGCCGGGACGGGGACAGGGACAGCGGCGGCCCGGCCCGCCCCTCCGCACTGCAGCCCCGCGCGGGCCCGACCCCGCCGCGCCCCAGCCCCGGCCGCCGCCGCCGCCCCCGGGCCGGGCGGGTGAAGCGCGGGCCGCGGCTGCCCCCGGCCGCCTCCGCCGCCGCCCCCCCCGCCTCCCCGCCGCCATCCCCTCCCCCGGCCCGGCCCCCGCGCCCATCCCCGCCCCGCCCCACCCCGCGCCAGCACCGGCCGCGCGCGAGGCCCCGGCGGGTTTTGCCCCCGGCCGCCTCCTCGCCGCGGCGGGGGCCGGCCCGCCCCGCTCTCGGCGGCCCCGGCCGGAGCGGGCCCCGAGCCGTACCTCATGGGCTCTGCGGTCATGTCTCCGCTACCGCTGCTCGGTGCGGCCGGCCGGGCCGGAACCGGGCTCAGGCGCTGAAAGGAGACAAAGCCGTTATTGCCGCCATCGCCAGCGCCGCCGCCATCTTGTCGGAGGGAGGATGAGGGAGACCTGCCTCCTGCCGCCTTCCTCCTGCGCCGGCTCCGATTGGCTGCTTGCCGCCCCCATCGATTTTCTAATTGGGCCGCTCCGACGGGGCCTGTTGCTAGGGTCGTTCACGTCACCTTCCCGTCCCTCCCCGCTCTGATTGGCTGGCCGCGGGGTTACATCAGCGGCGGGGGCCTGACGTCATGCACCCAACCCCATGACATCACTCCAGACCAGAAGTGTATTGGCTACTTTGCCCAGCAGGGGGCTCCAGCCTTTAGGTGCTCAATTACTCTCGGCCGCTTTAGCGGCAGCCAATTACGTATTTATTACAGACACCCAGTAAGAGCAGCACAGCACCCCGCGAGGCAGCTTCCTCGCTCCCGCCCCCGCCCCCAGCTAGGGGCACATTCTGCAGCTAGGAAGCCTTAACCACAGCAAATTAATCATACTGTTTAAAATAGACCCTCAGCCATGTGAAGAACACCACGATGATGTCTGCCAAAACTTTGAAGAGAGCCCAGAACAACCCCAAATCCTCTGTGAGAATCAACTCAAAGTGGACCAGGACATGAGCACAGAACAGACTTTGAAAACAGAGAATAAAAAGATGGTGAGCTACGAATAATGTAGCCTATACTGAGAATTATCAAGACTCAACTTGAGCTGCTACTAGTTACAAATGTAGAGTCTCACTTAGGCCCAGACTTGCTATGATTTCTTTTTAAACTAGAAAATTCATAAGATAAGTTATCATCAGTGTGTTTCCTTATTAGCAGTTTCATGTAAGACAAAGGTATGCCCAGATCATTTTCCCCGCTTTACTAGCGGCATCTATATTCCTGTCAGACATTAACTACAGGAAAAGAGGACAGGGATATATCATATGGGGGGGGGGGGGGAAGGGGGGAAAATCACACACTTGCTTAGATAAGGTGGCAATCCTGGCTGGAGTTCTGGGTAAACCTCAGTCTTCTCTCACCACCAAAACAGAAGAACTGGCTCCAAACACCAAGTCTACTACTGGACAGAATTTGAAACAGATGACAAGTATTATTCGCTTATGAAGATAACCAGCTTTGAAAATTGGTAATTTTTCTGAACAGATTAAAAAATGTCACCTAGCATCAGAATGCAATGTGCAAAATGAGAGAAAACTTGTAAGCGGAAGCCCTGTCATTTTAAGTATAACCTCTCCTTAAGATGTATTTCATTCAAAAAGGCTGGAAGTAGAATAAATATCATTTTTAGACTTTGGCACATATAACCTTACATATCCCAAGGAAATTCTACAAATCAGTCTAAACATAATTTGCTTTAGAATTTGACTTTTATGCAAAAATTACATCCAGTACTGAATGTTATTAAAACCAAACAGCAGATTTAAGAACAGCTTTTGTTAGCAACACTATCTCACAGTCAATGTTACAATTAAAAAAAGACCAAAACATCACCTACCTTTCAGATAGGTTTTAGAAGGAAAAAAATGAATCCATGTTAACTCTACTACAAATTCCATTATAAACTTGCAAAAAGCCATCTTCATTTTCCAGCCACTAGCTGATAACTGGGATAGATGAATCAAGCTGGAAGCATTACCTATTCTTAGTTCTGCATTGGTATTCCAAATGTGTGATTAAAATAAGCACACAACATTTATCTTCCTTGTAATTTTTCTCCTTTTCAAGGGATTTATTCTGCTTTAAGGACTAATATCCTACTGATTTAAAACAACTACACAGTAAAAGAATAAAACCATAGAGTGAAACTAGTAAGTATCTATATCCTTGGGAGAAGGAAGAAGGTATCTGAAAGCTGTTTAAAAACAAATCTAATTGCCTCAAATTCCTAACTTACATCTAAAGATGCACTTAAAATCCTATGGTGAAGGAAAGGCAAGATCAAGTTACGAATGGAAATGTTTCCATCTCCCAACTGTTACTCCAAAAGACAAAACCAGACATTAATAGTCAGGCTGCCAAAAACAGACGCAGTAGGAACACACTGAAGTCTGCACAATGTCAGATATTGCGTGCATCTCTACAAATACATTCTGCAGATCTAACCTGCCGACAGTTCGGTTCTCCAGCATGCAGGATCACTTTCCCTAACACTATACCAACAGACACTGCCAGCTCCACTATGCTCAGAAGAGAGACTTGGAGCTTACAGTTTGCAGGACAAATGGAGGGTCACTACTGGGTCTCATCACTGTCCGATTTCTTTCGTAATGATAGTAATTAATTTTCTTAACTAGATATTAGCCTAGTTTTTAGAAAAATGGCTGAAACGTGCAGTCGTTATCATTTGACGAGAGTATTTTAATAATTGTCCACGCTCCTGACCTACAAACTACATTACATCTTGTTCAGATTCTCTACAATAAAAGTAGCACAATCCATCCAGAACAATACAACACTACATTTAAATTCAGTTTATAGGAATGGTCAAGATCTGAGCTTTCAAAACATTTAAAATGTCACTTTTAAGAATAGATTATGTGCAATGGAACTCATTCTCTATTCAGAGAATAAATATGATAAAAACTGAAAACAGATGATTGCTTACTCAAGAACTTGACTCTGTTCTCATGTTTTGTTGTTACTCTCTTCCTCTTAAAGCTCAAAGTGACAGCGTGAAATCAGTCTAGTAGTAGTTTGTATTCAGTCATTAAAGCTTTTCAGCAAGAGAAAAAGCAGTGAATGTCCAGAACTCCCCTACAGAAATAAAATGCCAGTACTCTTCCAAATTCTCTGTGGGAAAATTCACTTCTCATAGCAGATAAAAGCATTTAGCAATTTTAACATGTTAAAAGTGATTTCAGCATAAGTGGTCTTCTGTAAATGACTTGATAACTCTTCATACACTATCAGAAACTATTGCTATAAAACATAATGAACATTATAGACCTCACAGAAGTTTGTATAAAAGATGCCACCATCTAGCATAATCTGTTATTATGGGCAGCATATCCGAACAAGCATAAGCAATTTAGGCACCTAATTTTCTTTGGATGTTCCCAAGCATTTAGAGTTAAGCAATTGACTTTCTTTAGTACTTCTAAAAATTATACTTTGATTTGCCATGAATGTAGAGCAGGAAAAAAAGTTTGCTATGCTTTTTAACAAGGCTCGAAATTAGTCTTGCTGTACATTTAGTTAAATGTCCTGTAGTTGTAATTATACAGCATCTACATTTTGCTCCTAAAGCCTCTAAGCAAACATCATCTCATCATATCCCCCAGACACAGATGGCTATCCCATTGCCTGCCAGAAGGTTTGTCATATTCCTACCCTCATGTCTCAATGTGTATCTTAGACATGTGATTGCGCATGTACACCCAGTCACACAGACATCACCACGCATGGCATTATGGATTTTTTCATGAGCGCTAAGCCATTCATAGGAGACAGACCTGAGCACATTTTCCATCTTGCTAGAAGAGCAAGCAGTTGTGTCCCTGGACAGCATGTGGTTCTGAAGTTCCTCTGAAAAAGGCTTAGAGGAATGACTACTAAGCACCACTACTTTAAGAAGCACATTCAACACACTAGCATGATTTGAAGAAAGAAGCTTTCAGTAACCTTACCCTTTTAGATTAACACAAACCTTTGCCTAGATTAATCCAACTAGAGTTATTCACTTGCCCTGGGTTTAGCTCAGGGAACTCCCTAAATTACTTTTAGCTACTATTATTCCAAAAGAATATTCAAATATACCACAGTTCCTTCTCAAAAGCAGAAAAAGCAGCAGTCTTTGTGGCCAGCCATATTAAGGAAGTCAGTCCATTTTCAACTACAGCAAAGAAACCAAATACACTACTTGCTCCTTTTATTATAGTAAATGTTCCCTTAAGGTGAGCTTTTACAGTATTTCTAAGCTGTTTAGTGGCTCACTTTCTGAAAGAGCTGGCCCCATCCAACTCCAGTCTTAACATACCAATTCTCTAACGCATTGTCGCTTCCACCTGATCTACTTGTGCAGAACTGTGTTACACTAACTACTCAGGCAAAATGCATGTACTGATGGGCCCAAGAGCCAGATAATCAGTGTCCCAATTATAGCTGGCCATTGCCTTTCAACTGCTGCGCAGATCAAATAAGAGTTTCTAGGACTGCATGCTCTAAATCTGCTATGGGTCCTTGCAAGCATTCAATCTTTTGCTCCACTATTGTATTTGTCCCCTCCTCTATGCACTTAAGTTTCAGCCTAGAGAGCAGAAAAACAATTGGAGAAAATAAGCATCATTTTCATTTCATATAGCTTGAAAAATAAAATGATTGACATTTTCCTCATTTTCCATGATGACAAGTATACTGCCTTAAATGGAAGGCCAGCACTTCCCCTCCAACCACCAGCATGATGTACATATCTTAAGTTAATCAATATATGATTATATGCTTTTCAGAAGGACAGAATAAAATACATATCAAGTCAGAAAAATTAGAAACAAAACTGAAAGTTTAGAAAAAAATTGTACTACTTTAGAATGGCATTTTAAGTCACTTTGGCCTGCACTGCTAAGGAGAACCAACTTACGAGTTTATTGGAACCAACTTACGAGTTTATTGGAACCAATGGAAACATTCTTAAAGTACTGAAGGGGTGGAAGGTGGGAAGTCACAGCTATTTTCCAGGCATATCTATACTGCTAACTAGATTCCACCTCTGGAAATACCATAGTGATCTGTCTGTGACTCCAGGAAGCCAAGATTTTCACCTCAGGACAGCTGTCAAAGACGACAATAAAAAAAAGCATACAAAACATGAGACCCTTTGCTTTTAACTGGCTATATGAGAAGATCCCTAGTATTGGCATTTTGGGCTATATTTTCCCCACAAATGCACACACATTAATGCTAACCCAGTCTTGTCAGTCACATCCAGGTTATTTACCACATACAGTCACTTGTATTAACATGGTGGAGCAACAGTAGAAGAAAACAGATTCTTCTTTAAAAAAAAAAAAAAAAACTTTTAACAAAGTTTGAAAGACAAAGGAACATGGAACAGACTAAAAAAATTTATTGAAAGTTGTCCAAAATCCAGTCAAGCACACAATTTATCCATTCCACTAAGGTTTGTCATTCTGTATGGCATAAAAATGCATCTCAACGTGTTGAAACATCACCAAACTAAATTAGTGGAGTTAAGGCACTTCAAATGTATGTTAATTCAACAAGCTTGCATAAGAATAACATTGTACTTTGAATGATATAGTCCTTTTTGAGCTTCAAAGTGTCCAAATTCTTTAACCCCTTGAGAAAGGGGAGAGGCAGAAGCAGGAGACAGAAGTCTCATATTTGTCTCTTTGACTAGTAACCTCCAAGGCTACCACAGCCTGAGGGAGTATTACTGAATCAGGCTGTTAAGATTTTCTCTAGCACAGACACCGAGCTACGCAAGTTTGGACTGAGGCACAAGGTCTTCTCAAGAATCCTGAAGGCAAAATAATCTTTGTGAGAGAACAAAGAAAGCATCCACTCAATTTTAAGGCTAACAAATCTTTCATGGGGTAGTAACATTCATCCTGAGATTAGATGTCTCTCTGCCCACTCCCTTGTCCTCCCCAAGGAAAAAGCTGAAAAAAGCTTACAGAAATTAACAGAAAACATAATGAGCACTTAAATAGAGACTAAAAAACTGATACCTGCTAGTTTGTCAGGGCACTGAACAATAACTTAAAAGGCAGTTAACATCCTCTAACTCATGCTACAGAGTTATCTTTGTAGTTCTGGTTTTCAGATTTTTGGGAGGGGAGTGTGGAACAGGCTAAGAATATTTTGACTTCGAGCCAATGTTTACAGTTTACATGGTAGTTTCAGCATTTGGCAATCAAAGACAGTTCTCAATGAATGATTGAACAAGTTGCTCTGTAACAAATGGCGATTTCTGTTGAACTGAGGATAGGAGTTACTGGTTATTTAGTGGGGGGGTTGGAAAAAGGACAAGGAGAAGAAATAAACCTGGCTTTTTTGTTTTTGAATCTGAAATATCAAGTAGAAAACTCATTAGTAGGTCACCTAGCATAAAAATCTGGAAGTTATTTTAGTAAGTCATTTCTATCCATTAAAAACTCTCCCTTCCTCTGTGAGGCAATCTCTTGCATCACACAGCAATTAAGTATCCTTCTCAAAATTAACATACAGCTGTAAGATATGCCCATTTCCCACTGCAATGTGGAGTATGTGCCAAGGGTCATATACACACTGAAGGAAGAGGTTTCCAGGTACAAGAAGTTTCCTCAACCATGAGAAAGCATGATCCAGAGAAGCAACCGTCACCAGCTACACATGAACAGGAAATAAAATGATAAATATTTGAGGGGAAAAAAATATGAAAAACAGATTATCCAACTGAATTTAAAATAGTTTATAGTTAGTCTAAGGAAACATAGTAGTTCTAAGCAGTAAGCTTTGAATTTCACTAGATTTAAAGTAAAGTTGTTTAAGATGTAAAGCTTATGAAAAGAGATTGCATCTTAATACTCTGCGTCCTTCATAGCAAATTACTTGTTATATTTAAGGCACTACACATTGTCTTTGGTTCAGTGTTTAACTATCTCATTCAATGTAAAGAGAGGTAGCATGAACCATACGCATTTATCTCTTCCATTCCAATACACACAATTTCAGAGTCGCCATCCTTCTGATGTTATAGATTCTGGAATCCTTTAACTCATTAGGAAGCTGCAGGAACAAAAGAACAAACATTCTTATTAATCTTAGAAAAAATAAAGGTATGCAACATTTCACTTGGCTTTCACATATGTCCAAAGAATCAGACATTCTCACGAATAACAATAAATAATCAAGATGCATAAATAGGGAGGAAAACAAAAATGGAAAAGAGGCACTTATTTTTCAACATAGGTTGGCTGAGAATATAACTATAATATATTATATATATATAAATTATAATATTATAAATATAATAATGTGAGAATATAAATATTTTATAATATGTAATAGCATGAAAAAGAACACCACAATCTTTGCTTTGACCAGATGGAAAAATGGTATTACTCTCCACTGGAACACCAGTATTTTTGGTCATTGTATCAGCCAATATTACTAATCACTGAGAAATGAGTGTTAAAAAAAGCATTTCCCACCAAACTGGATTTTAGAAAACAAGCTCTTTGTTCCTGCTGACTGGTGTTTTCTTGTCTAGTAACATTAATATAAACCAGAATGGAGAATTAGGCAGATCTGTTCATAAGCAGGCAGTCAAGATTTCAAAGCTTCCATTATTACTTTCAAACTTTAAGTCCTTATTCCTTAAGTCCCAATTCCTCCAAAAAAGTTGAAGGCAATATAGCTGTACTACAACATATAGCAAAACAATGACTGGAGCAGCAGAAAAACCAAACCTGTATGGGTAGCCATGGTATTTAGATCTGAAGACAGAGAGTAACCAACTGAAGAACAACACCACCAAGCCAATACCAGCAATACACATGACTGCAAGAGAGACAGAAGAGGATTATGGTAAAGTGACAGTCCTCTCTGAAAATACCACTGTAACTGGGATTTTCAAAAGCATTCTGCAATACTTACAGATTTACTTGGTCAGATAAGAGAATTATGATCACTGAAAAGAATTAGGTTAACATCAGTTCCTTTTCAAATTCCCACTCTAAGTCCATTTTATAGCATTGGTTGAAGTCCCTTCTTCTCTCCCTTACTAATAAAATGCTGCAAAACATCTGTATATCTCCCTTTTACCCAAAAGGTCTTTGACTTTATCTTGCACTTTCTAAGCAACTCCAAATGCTGCTGAAAAAACAAAGGATTCACTTCTGCTTAAAGGTGCAAAGTATACAATAAACTAACTAAGGAAAAGAAATCAGTAAGTACACATGCATGCACTCCCAGAGTAAAGCAAAAATCTGTTTCACTTTGTTCCCACCATAGGTCCAATTGTTTTAAGGAAATCTGAGCAGGAACCAATAAACTACTGTTCTGATTGCTGCTGTGAACAAATAGAGAGGAATCAGCACATATACAAAAAACTTCTTTTGCGTTTTATACAAGACTGGTATAGGACCTGCATGCACTTTTATGTTGAAGCACCCTTCATAAATAGCACTGGGGAAGGAAAATGACAAAGATCCATATACTCCAAAACAGAAGTATTGCCTAAGACACGTAGCACTGAAACATGGCTTGAATGTGGCTGCAAAATGAGAATAACGTCAGAAAAGAAAAACTTACCTCCTCCTTCCTGGACAGCTAAAATAATGAAACCCTTAGTAAGTTAGTGCCTGATGCTTTCTAGAGTATTTTGTTTTGTGATCATTTCTTAGATTTTACTTTTTTTACTACAGTAAGAGTCTTAAAATGCCTTATCTCTATTCTCGTCAGATTACCTGGATATTAAGCAAGGCCACGTGGAATACTCTAGGCCTATTCTTCAGCTGTCAGAACATTAAACTTTAAGTCTTTTTTTTCCCCCTCAAAGAAGAAAGATCAGATTGTGAAATACTAACTTATTCCACTACCTACTTTATAATCCATAGATGTTTCAACAATTGCATGGCTGAAGGGCAGAGTCCATGGGATCTCTGACTGCCATTGTTTGCTAGAAACTACTTACAGGGGGAAAAAACCACAACCAATACACAGAATAAAAAATTCCATAGTGAAAAAACATTTTTATTAGCGTCTGTATCAGAAATCTTTACTGAATGTCTTCCCCTGATAGAGACAAAAGTACTTACTTTTTCGTTTCCCCACGTCCATGTCAGAAGTAGCTGCTTCATGCAGGAGTACCATTCCTAAAGTAACACCACCATCTGTGAACGCTGTTTAAGGCTAAATCAACAAAAATACAATACACTCATTCCTAATTTCATAAATTCAGCTCTAACTCAACACCTGGCGCATTAAAACTCACTGGAAAAAGTAATGACTTCCCACCTAAACAAGCAACTACAGAAAAAAGCAACATAAAAGCACTCAATTGTATAATTTAGTTTAAAATAAAAAGTGGAAGATATGAGAGTCTCTTAACACAAGTTTTAAAATTTGCATTTACTATCTCAGCTTGTAATGAAATAGCACTCCTACCTAAAGAGAGGTAGGTCTACTTCTAATACTGTTCTACACCACTGGAAAAATCTCAAGAGGTATTTAACATATATGCATTTTAATCAGCTAAAAAATTAATAAAATATTTAAACAGTATTTAATGTAACAGGATATCTTTCAAGTACCGACATTTACGTATTAATTTTTCAATTGGCAAATTATTAAAGTTGCTAAAATTAAGGTAGCACAAACAACTTAAAAGGCCTGATATTTGTCAGGAGTGAATCCTAACAAAGCTATATTGCAGATCCACTGAAACAAAATGCAGAACTCCCAAAGGTTTAATTGCATTTCAGTGTAGATGTTTCAGCCACAATCCTGCTCATGAAATGAGGAGTATTTATCACAGACTGCAATGGGAATGATAAAGAGATTTTTCAATTTCGTATGCAGTCCACCTTCAGCATAAGAGAACCACAGGAGAAAACTGACTTCAGCCTAAAGGAATCTTACCAACTTTTTTTTTTGTAGTTAAGTTCTACAGCAATTGGTATATTTGGTCCGCAACAGTATGGATAGCACAATATTTTAGAGCCCACAATAAGATAACATTGGCACAAATAAGCAAAGTTGTTAGGTTGCATCTGATCAGATGCATCAGAAGTACAGTAATAGCTAGAGAAAGGAAAATCAGAAGTCCTCCTCCAAACTGATTTTCTCAGTTAAAAAAATACTTCTGATAGTAAATACAAAGCAAGAATATAAAGCTCTTTCAACACCAGAATATTCAAACACCAATTGCTTACTTTATGTTATCAAGGAAAAAAACAATATGCCACTTGTGAAATTCAGATTTAGAAGAGAAAAAGTAAGAAAAAAGGGAGAAAGTAGCTGAAGTCACTGGATTAAAGAAACCTATTCTTCTTGCAACAACAACAAAAAAGACATAAATCATCGTCAAGTAGTACAGAAGGGGACAGGTACTCTGAATTAAATATTGACGCTATACTGGTAAGTGAGAAACTAATTGATGTGCCTGAAAATAAGTTTGCTATTCTGTGCACTTGTGTACTATGAAAATATTGACAATTTGGGACTGTAAAGCTGCAAGATGGACAGTATTTGCAAAAAAGAAACAAGAAGAATTCCTGAATGAAGACAAAAGAATGCATAGGCTGTTACAGGTAACAAGACAAGAAAGAAAAGTTGGGGTCACAGATAACTACAGTTACAAGTGATGGATCAAAAACATGTGTGAGTTGAGAAAGAGTACTGAATTTCAGAGTATTCCTATCACTCAAAAGAAACATCTTCATATAAATGGGAAACGCAAGAGCTCTCAACACGCAAGTTTCTGCTCGCCTTTCTTGATGCCATAATACTGGCATGGAAAAATTCTGAATCATTATCATGAATGAGAGCTAAGATTAAAAGCAAAGATGAACAAAAGAAATAAGAGATAGATCAGTAATAAAGGAAAAAATTCAACACCAAAGCAAGAATTAAGTAAGAGATCAAAAAGGTAAGAGACATGCAGAAGAACAAGGGCTATCCTAATGAATCTTTTGGTTCCACAAGAATCCACATCTTTAACACTGTATTCAGCTCAGTAATAGAGTGAGGAAGAAAGTGGCAAGAAAGATCAGTAAACATTTTTCTATTCAACTTAAAGATCTTTGGCATAAGAAAAGCATAGCTGTCAAAACAGAAAAGCTCTGCAAGTCTCTGCATCAGTATTAGGTGACACATATGAGACTTGGCAAAGTACTCAAAGAAAAGGCATTAGCATAAGTTAGCAGAAAAACTGTCACCAACCGCATGCATCTAAGAAGGATACTAAACAGAAGAACAATGTGTGTTTCTGCCACAAATTGGGCTTGGCTGCTTCCATGGATATAGTTCTGTAAGAGACAAAAAGCAATTGAATTTAAGACTGGAGTCAACTTTAAAATAATTAACAACAGCTATAAAGCTTGGAACTGTTTTTGCGCCGTCTCTTTCAGGACACACAGAAGTTGGACCCCAGAAAGCATGTGAACAGTTTCAACTGCTGACCATTGATTTTTTTTTTTTTTTTTTTTTGGGGGGGGGGGGGGGGCGGGGCGGCGGAAGGGTGTGAGAGCAGTATCAAATCTCTCCCCGCTAGTATCAAGTGCAATCAGCCCAAAACAGTGTTCAGATTATAATAATGCAAGTGCAGCTATGGCCTGCATGACCCGGACTCCTTGTTTTGCAGTGCAAAACACCACAACTACTGTTATCTAAGTCTGATCCATCCTCAGACCTAGATTGTTATGCTGCCTACACTGCTCTGCTGCTTAAGGGCATTCTCCTCAAGCTACATGTAGACCCTACTCACCAGCATTTGAAATCTTCCCATGCCATACCAAGAAAAGGAAAGTCATTACTAACAGAGTTGAAGCTTTACTCTTTGGTCTCCATATTAAGATCAAAAAGGGCTTATGAACGAGGTAAACAGAAGAAATATTACAAAACAAAAGGAAATGTTTCTGAGAAAACATGTTGAATAAGAACTTCCACTCTACAAGTTGACTCAGATGGTTAGTAAATGTTTGTGGACACACACACACAAAGGGAACCCAAGTGGGTTAACAAAGTTTGAATTCCGAAAAATTAAGCCCACTGTTATTGAATCCCTTATGGGAAGCTCTACATCCCATGATGTTGTGATGTTATACCAGAGTAGAAAAGCATGTTTGATGAACAGATCAGCTTTTTAATGAATACAGAGGGCTTAAGCCCACCCAACTGGACATGAAAGGACACAACCAGATTAATTCCTTTTTGAGTAAGATACACAAGAACAGCCAGTAAGTGTAAGCATCTCAAGAGATGCAGTATCCCCAATGCATAAAGACTACTCTTACAGTGAATCTCATGCAGTATTATGTACAGGGAAGCATATTTCAAGCCATGCTAAAACTAATCTTTCCCAAAAGTGGGATTTCACAAATCTGATCACCAGACATCCATAATTTATCTCAAGAACCTCAAAATGTATTTATATGGGAGTTACTAGATGGGTAGAGGAGCTGAGAAGAGAAGGTTTTTGCCAGGTTTAGCAATAAGACTATTTAGCATGTAAAGACCCAGCATAAGCACCTGTCTTTCACTGTTAGCAATTTGGACCCATCATGCCTTCTCATAACTAGAAATACCACATGCGTACATGAGAGGGTAAAGCAATGTCACAGACAAGTAAGCAGTGATGTGAAAACAAACAGGAATGGTTAAAAGGCATAGAAGGGTCACAGATGGAACAAATTAAGTCATTTAAAATAATCTACCCTCAGAACCTAAGCAAAAAGGATTTTCATTATTCTTCCTCCAAAGCACATCACATATGTTCTACTTGCACTTATGAGGGAGACAGGAAACAAGAAGGATGAAGGAAATGCTGACCTGAGGTTCTAAAGCAAGGGAGAAACTCCCTGCCCCAAACACCATGTTAGCAAATACCTTTGGTAATTCAGTATGCTATCCTGCATACCCTAAAGCATTATTTTAGTATCTGCTTAGCTTTCTGGTAACTAGAAAAATGGAAGTTTCCACAACAAAAAAAGACCTTGAACTCTTCATATTAAAGCAACAGTAATAACCTCCAAGGCAACACTTTAGAACGGATGTGTCTCATTTCCAACACAGTACCATCCAGATGGCTACTGTCTATTGCTTTATTGCACGGGAAGCATTTTGAGCACTTTCTGATGTAAAACTGAGCATGTTATTACCTACTAAATTATTCTCAACATTTCTAGTCTGATTGAGAACTGCATTTCTTATTCTCTCTTAAAAAGCTTATTATTGAGCACAGGAAGCAATACATCTGTAAAAAAACCAAAAAAACTATGAAGCAATGTTTGACCTTAGAACTCTTTGAACATCTCTCTTGCACTTCTTACTCTTAGAAGATCACAGGATACCACCATTCTTACAGAATTAATACTGATCACTGAACAAGACAACTGTAGCAACGACCTTCCTATTAAGATGGAATTCTAGGTGACAGAGTTGAAATCATCACACAGCAATTACAGAACACCAGCACTTTGTTTGCAAACTCTTATTTTACTACTACATGATCACAAAATACTGACCTTCATCCAAAACAGAATGCCTTGTTCCACTTGAGCCGAGAAAAGGACAAAGCTCATTGGAGCATCATCTAAATCATGACTGGAGCTCTCACACTCTTCCTGTTCCCAAAGCTTACCTATAAAACCCTTCTTTTGCAGGCGTATATTTTGAGAGGACAGATCCTCTCTGAACCAATCAGCAGCTCTTTAATTTGCCTTGCTGACCACAAGATAGGTTAACCTCACTGACTTACTAAGAAAGCAGCCAAGAATAGAATTTGCACTTTGACTTTCCTCTTTTAATGCGGGCCTATTCTGTGTTTCTATTGTATTTCTACACAATAACTAAACAAAGAAAAAATTGGCTTACCACTTGTCCTGTATGGGGATTCTTATGAGCATATGGTGGCCCTCTGATGTGGTTCCACATCTGGCCCGATGTCATTGCTAATACAAAACACTAAAAAGAAAAGAAGAACACTAATCGGTAAGGACCATCTTGTTTCACCCAACTTCTTTTCATTTCATACCAAGAAGTACTGGCTTGGCACTCAACCTTAGGCTTTGCACTGTCCTGTCTTTTATTGGCATAAAAGCATCTGATCAAGCATTAACTAAAAAGTCTGAGTCAAGGGGTCAAATAGTATTATCAGACTACCAAGAAAAGCTAAATGCATCTCATTTTCCTCTACTAAATTTGAGCTTCTTTAAAACATAGGCTTTTTAAGATTTAAATTGTTATAAACCTCATGACAACAGGCAGACAACAGTTACAATTAATTACTCACCAAAGCAGCAAATGCCCAGCCAGTTTTGTTATACAGAAAGTCTAGATTGCTTCCACGCAAATATACAAGGCCTCCAATGACAGCCAGCAGCAGTCCTAACATCAATGGTCCAGCATAATTTGGTGGCCTTATCACACGAATCTAAGCACAAAGGATATTTAAATTATTTTCCCCCAAGAGGAACATACCTTATATTCTCACTCCTCCTAATAAACACACAATATACTAGAATGGAAAAACAACCAAAAAATAAACAAGTTTTATATGTAATAAACCTGACTGTAGTGAAGTTATTAATGCTTCTTCTCCCTTTATTGTAACAAAAGTTATGCAAGTCTTTTATACACTTTTACTCTACCAAATAATTGAACGAATGCTTTTCTTCCATAGGAACAGAAAAGGGAGAAGGAAGGAGGTGAGTCTTACCACCTCATCAGACAGAGAGCACAATATGCTGCACAGAATATAACAATCCAAGAATCCTTAAAGATGTAGTGACTTAAAAAAAAATCTTGTGGGCCAAATCCAGATTTTGTAGACTACAGCTATTTAGAGTGGCTGAGACTACACTGTTATCCACAAAACACAACTGACAGATATTTCATAGCTAGCATCATATAATAAGAAAATGCTCAGGAAGGGCAAATCTGTCCACACTTACATTGACATCAGTTCTGTCAGCCACCCAACGAGCAAGCTGCTCAGCTGCGAAGCCTCGCACTTGAAGTTCATATGTGTCACCCCGCTTAGGCTTCCCTTTAGCAGGAAAGTTAATGAATGTTGGAGCAGAATTCATGTTTAGCTGTATTAAAAAAAAGAATTAAAAAAAATCATAGAATGAACAGCACTGAGAAGTCTCTTAACACATGCTCTCATTTCTGTAGATGCTTCATTTGCATTTTGCAACACAGTATGGTCACTAAAGATCACAAAGAGGAACTATTCATTAAATAGATTTCATTGACAATGCGGGGAAGGAAAGACAGCACAGAAGCTTGAACTTCTGTATCTTATAAAACAGCCTAAATTCTCACCTGTTCTAAGACAGAAATCAATACACATGACAGATGAATTTTGCATATTTTCCTTGTACATTCCATGCTGTTTTCTTTTTAGTATTCAGAAATATTTTGATCCCATGGCTTAAGAAAAAAATGTTGTCTCTCAGTAAGTTTTTTCACAACCAAAAGGGCTTTCTAATGTGATTGACATGCTTTCACTAGGTATTCAGGTCTATAGCTAACAGGTGATTCAAAATATTCAGTCCAGTTAATAGGAAATTTATAACAGATAAGCAGAAAGTAGTTGTTTATAAAATAAAGTTCTGTATTTTCCTATGAAGGCCATTTTTCCCCACAGCATTTCAGATTTTTGGAATCTGCTCATTCTACAGATGCTATTATCCTGAGAGAAATCTGCAAAACCATAACAGGAATATGCACAATAATATAAAGACTGTAGCTTAATGAATGAATTTTTGACATAACAAGCTATGGAAAAATTTAACAAAAATAAAGACATCCTTTTGGACTAGAGAAGTGCAAATGTTTATGTTTATTAAAATATCACTCCTTAATTTATGTAGCTTTTAAGTGTTGAGATGAGTATCTTTTTGAAAATTTGTAAAACTGTGATGAACTATTAATTTGATCTGGAACTGCAAGTGTATACGGAACGTTCTCGTACATTAAAAAAAAAAATCTGGTTACGTAATGTTAGTAGAAGAGCAAAATGGCCAGGTACTTCAAAAAGCAATACATTAACCAACATTAAAAGTTCTACCGTTCTCTTGTAATCTAAAACTTTAATAGCTGTTCCTCAGGACATCACTGTTTTCTATCTTGTCTCTTCCTGTGTTAAAGAAGAATTCCATTAAAAGTTACACTATATGGTATTATAGGAGACAGACCTAGCAGAAACAATCAGATAACCCAGTTCACTCCTTGTGCCTATTCCAAAATTGTCAGTGCTATTAACATTACTGCCAAAATGCTACTGCCCTCTACTCTCATTTCTTCTAAATTAGTGGCAGTTTTTAATTTTTCAATTATTTCTTGAATCATTGTAACACTACATCCTGTATACATCCTTATCCTCTTGTCCTCATTCTTCAAAATCCAAGTTAAAAATAACGTCTGAAGAGAAAGAGAAAGGTATTACCATTTGAAATACATCTGAACCTTCATCAAAATCTACCATAGCAAAAAAAATCTTATTGGTAAATGAACTGGAGTATCGCCAGGAGTTTGCCAGAATCTGGTATTCCTCATCAGCTTGCCTGTAAAAAACACACAAAATTAAATGCTTATATCATGTTTCTCCAAGAACAAGTTGCAGACCCTAACCATCCGCTCCCCATTCACCTCTCCACATTCACTTTCAAGTGTTCAGATTTTAAGAAGTTCAAGGCTAGATATTCATTTAACAACCACATTCAGCAATCGGTACCACCACTTTTGAAATGCGAGGTCAAAGGCAAGCAATGTTGTGATCAAAAGCAATGATAATTTCCAGGGAGATGCTTAGAGAAGTTTGTAGTGGAACACAGCAGCTCATGACTTGCTAGTCTGTGGAGCACCAAAATGAATACAGGTCTGTCCTCTTCTCTGTGTCAGAGAACAGGAAACCGATTAGTTTTAACTAGGTACAAAATTCATCTTTACAGATCCCTGCCTCCTCTGAATAAATACATAAAGCGTAATATGTTTAGGGATCTACCATATTATCACAGTAAGTAAGTGCCAATCAATATATTAAGAGCAACTTTTACACTGCAAGGCCAGCAGTAATTCTGCAAATATTCTTCTTTCTCAGCAGCTCATGCCAGCAAAGCTGAGTTTTTATCCTATACTTTTCCAGAAGCCTATTAGAACAAGTATTCTGTCTGCACAGCAGCAATGATTTCAGGAGGGCGATCAAATCACTAAGGATTACATTATTTTTCCACATATGTATTACATGTTATCACCACACACTTCAAATAAAATTCTACTACAACACGCTTTAGTATCTTCCTCCCATGTAAATGGAAAAAAAAATCTTCCTCCTAAATTTAATTTCCTACAAGGTATATGAAGATTTCCAAGTTCTAATTTAGAATTGAATTAAGTCCATACTTGCAAACAACACACTGTCTGTGAGGCTGAAGAGCAGTGAACATCACAATCACTGAATAATTTCTAGGTGGTGCCTTCACAAGGCGTCGAAACTTGTCTCCGTTCATTCGAATAACGGATCTTTTACTAGCCCACTCCATTAACTGGCTCACTTTTTCCGATAACACCATCTGAAAGTAAAATCAAAGAAATGTGGAATGCTTTTTAATCTATAAAACCACAATCCTGAAGGTCTTTATACGTGACATAAACTATCGCACAGTATTTCATAGGAACACTGACAAGATGTAACAATGCTCCATCAAGATTCTGGAAGGCATTCAGGCTCCCTCGACAGTCATGCTGGGGATAGTAAGGGCTTATGCTGACATGACTATCAGCTCAGTAGTACTTTATCTTGCTGCGGATTGGGAGACCTGTTTCAGGTGTATGAACTACCCCAAACCAATCAACCCCCCTGGGTTTTATTTCATACTAAGCACCATGTTCTGTTTCAAAAGGTTTCAAAACTCAGTGGGCAGCAGAATTAACACAGCAGCTGGAAGCACTGTGGAAATGAGTTCAGCATCTAAACTTCAGGATTACTGAAAAACCTGGTAAATATTTTGGAAAACTCGTGAGCGCTCAACACTAAGCCTTTCTTCTTTTAAAAGGGGCAAATAGAAATTGGTGCATCAGTTCTACATCTTTATTCAAAGCAGTATTAGATAAGTGGCATCGTATTTATCCTAACGTATTTATCTACTCCTAACACTGCCAACGCTCCTCCTCAGGGACAGAGGAACAGCTCGCAGTAAGCAGTTAACTACTTCGGGGGTTTTTGGGTTTTTTTTGACTTACAACGGAAAAAGTTTACGTAAAGGGATCTTTTTAAAGCCTAGAAAAAGCCAGCACGTGGAATCAAGTGACATCGTTGTGACTCAAACCAGACCAGGTAAGGTCCCCCACAGCGGGAAGACAGTAACACCAGAGAGCTGAAGCACTGTACGTTTTATGAGAGATTCTAAAAAAAACAAAGAGAAAAAGAAAGGAACTGGAACCACATACACCTAAGAAACACAGAAGAAAGCAAGCAAAGCGCAGCCCCGCAGACCCCGCAAGCCTGCGAGGCCCGACGCCCCTCCGCCGGCGCCAGGCGCGCGCCTCCAGGCTCCCCCCTCGCGGCGCCTCCGCCTGAGGGGACTGCAGACGCGGCGCGCGGGTGGCGCAGCCCGCCGCAGAGCGGGCACCCGCCGCGGCATGGCGCGGCCCGCCCTGCCCCTCGGCGCCGGCAGCTCCTCACCTCCTTCCGCTTCTGCCCCGCGGCCCCCGGCCCCCCCCACGCCGCCAGCAGCAGCAGCAGCAGCAGCAGCACCGGCAGCGGCAGCGCCGCCATGGCTGCCCCGTCTCCCCACTACCCCGCGCCCATTGGCTGCAAGCCGCAGCAGGCGCTGACCCCCTGGCCCAATAACACCGCTGGCTACTCCCTATTGGAGACGGAGGCGATCGCGGGCCTACCGCCAGCTTCCTATTCGCTAATCCTTCCCTCCCTCGGGCTCTCATTAGCCAATAGAAAGGAGGCAAGCTGGAGCCGTTTGATTGGCTGGGGGAAGGAGGGGGGCGGGGCGGACTGTCCCCCTGGGGCATGGCGGCGCTGTCTGAGGCGGGGCGGTAGCGGTGTGAGCTTGGGTCAGTCCTGGTTGCCGTGAGGGAGTAACGCAGCTCCTCGCTGAGCGGTGGCTTCTCCCGGTGGACGTGCGTCCAGGGCCTCCTCAGCACCGGCAGCTCGTTCAGTTGTCAGGCGCTGCGCGAGGGCGGTGCGTTTGCGCCGCTCGTCCCCCCAGAGGGGTCCCGGGGCGGGGGGGGGGGGGGTGCGAGGCCCCTCGCGAACAGCCCGCACTAAACCGCAGTGGAAAAGCTCGACGCCATCCGCAGTAAACGTCACCCACAGCTCTGCCAGGCCGTTTCCTTGCTTCGTTTTACTCACGCACAAGTATTGCTAGGATCGCGTATTAAAACGATGGTTAAAATCACACAAGCGCTTAGAAAATAATCAGTGTGTCAATAGATAATGTGATCTCTAATAAAATTTCTACATAAATCTTTTTTTTACAATTGCTTCTTTTTTATGCAGATCCTTGTTTGAAGACACGTACAGTATAGAAATTCCTTCTGGAGCAGCGAGGCTCCCTTCAACTTCTGTTTGCAGTAAAATCTTAGGCTTTAGCGCTTTGATTAAAATTCGCGAAAGAGAAGGAAAAAAACGTTGTGTCAGAAGTGGGATTCGAACCCACGCCTCCATACGGAGACCAGAATACCCAGCTCTGCGCAGGAAGGCGCGTCACGCCTTGAGTCTGGCGCCTTAGACCACTCGGCCATCCTGACACTGCGACAACAAGCCCCGCCGGGAAGTCCTTACTCTTTTCCTCAGAGGCGCAGCCGCCGACATTTTTCCCTGTGCTTCTCGGTCCTTCGCGAGGAGGCTCCTCTAAGCTTATGAAATGAAGCAGAGACCCTGGCTCGGTCTCCCAGCTACGAGACTGTTTTCTGTTCTCGCTGCATCACAGCGAGAAACTACCCCTCCTCCGTCACTGCGCGCCCGCCGGGGCGGACTACCCTTCCCAAAAGGCTCTGCTCCGCGGCGCCGCGCGCGGCGACTTCCGGCGCGGCCATTTTGTTTTTCACTGCTCGCCAAGGGTACGGGCTCCCCGCCGGCGGCAGCGTCGCGCTCGGCTCCTCACCATGCTGCCTGTGGCCAGGGCCGCCCTGAACCTTACTGGTGAGCGGGGAGGCTCGCTGGGGCGTGCGGGTGCTTCGTGGGGCCGGGTAGGCAGCTTCTTGGGGGTGGGGGTCTCTCCCCTGTTGCCTGCCTTCCTGTCAGGGCTGTCCCTGAGCGGCCCCCGGGGCGCTGCGGACACCCGTCCCCTCGGCCTGCACTTTTCCTTCTATTCTCCCTCCTGGCTGCCTTCGCTCGGCCTGACCTTGGGCTCCCTTCCTCGGCACTCTTCCTCTTTGACAACAGCTAAAGGCGCACGCGGATCTCGTTAGCTGCGGTGCCGCAGTGTAACGCCGAGGGCGGAGTGGCCGCCTGATCTGATTCCATCAGATCTGTGTAAACTGCTAAACAATTTCTGTGTTTTGAAGGTGGTGATTTGATTCTTTAGTCTGTAGCTTCTCCTAAATGTACATCATAAAATGTACGTTTATTTATAGTTTACATGCATGCATCCTGTGATCTGAAGATACCCTCCTGTATTTTGTTGTGTATTATTTACATCATGCAAAGGCCTCCTGCTATTTCCACTTCCTCCTCCATCTCCCTCCTCTCCATTCAAAAAAATCTGGAATAGATGAGAAAGGTGTTATCAATATCAACTGTCTTCAACCACTAAATTTGATGCTGGGCTTCATCCTGGAAAATCCTTTTTGGTATAAAAAGAAACATTTATTAAATGCCAATAAATGTTTATTTTCAGTATACACTTTTAAGCATTAATAAATTTTATGTACTAAGCAAATTACTTTCTTGGGGAAATAGTCATGCTTAAAACTGTGCTTGAACTTCCACACTGAGTGAACATACTAATGAAAAAGGCAATTTAGAGGATTTGATTACTGGAATTAAGAATTCAGAAATACCTTTCTAGAGAGAAATTGGAAAAGCTGACACCTAAACTGCAAGGATTTCTGTATAATCCCATATTTCAGAATCATTCTAAAACCTTAAATCCAAAGTTTTTTTTTTTAGCTCATCTTAAAAGGAAGATAAGTCCTTAATGCTGGTGCTTGTCTCTCTGTTGATGGGAGAGGGGGATTCTGAATGACCTGAATGTATTTTTAGTTGATTTCTAAACTTCTTTTTTGATAAGCTCGTGGCATTCAGCGCACTGCAGTAAGACAAGCTCATCGCAAATATGAACCTAACTTCCATGATAAATATGGCAACATGGTACTCCTCGGTGGAGCTGTAGTTTTTACTGCTGTTTGGAGCTATGTAAGTTTTCCCTTTTTTTACAACTCTGTTGTAATTGTAGCTGTAATCTTGCAGGCTATTAAGTTTCACAAAGTTTTGAAACAACTTATGCCATCAGGATGGTGGAGCTTTGTTAAATAAGTGAATATTGATGTGATAGAGACGAAAGTTGTATTAGTTCATCTTTTAATTTTGGGCTCTTACATAAATTTCAGTGTCAGTCTTTTGCTAGATCTTAAAACTTATTGGAAAGAAGTATTCATTTTTCTCTGATTTACTTGCATTTGAGCTGTATAGTTAGAGGTCTTAGCAGAAGAATGTATAGGTGATGGAAATATCACACGGATGATATGTAAGAAATTATTTTATTGATAATGTTGTACATGCCATATGCTTTGTTTGAAAGCTAGATATTTTAGAATAGAAAGCCAAAGTATTTAAATATTGCTCAGTATAAATATTTGCTCCACTTTGTTAAGAGGTGAATGAGATAGTATATTCCAATATAAGAAATCTAAATTGAAAACAATAAAAATTAGCTATTACAAGGCCTTCAAAGTTAATAATCTTGATTTTTATCCTTCCACAGGTGTTAACACATGCTGGAATTGAGTGGGGCTTGTCACCTGTTGGCAGAGTCACTCCAAAAGAATGGAAAGAATAATAGTCAACACATTATGAACTGGTCTAAGCTTTCACTGAAGACAGTGCTCATGCCATTAATGTAGTGGCATTTGTTTCCTGATTACCACTTGTACTGTGGCATTCCCTGATGTAATAAACATACCTGGAAACTTCTCTGGCTCTTCTAGGCTTCGTGTTCAGTGTCCTTCTGCAAAAGTATAAGAAGTTGTGTGAACACTGAAAATAATTACCCTGTATTTTACATAATCCCAGTTGTTCCTGTTAAGGCCACCAATGGATAATGGACAAACTGTAAGGTACAAGTCCAAAGCATTGTGTAATTGTCAACATGTCCATTTAGGCAGATGTGTATATGTGTATGAATTTCAGGTGCATGCTCACTGCAGAGTTCAGATCACGTTAATTACCTCTGGCTGCTGCTGCATTTCAAATGACAAAGTTTATGATTTACTTTGAGATACCAATTTTTTCTACAGAGAGAGATTTTTCCCTTTTAAATCACTCTACAAATAAGCTGTTTCTCTCTGAGCTTGAGTGTTGCAGAGAACTCTAGGTATTTCCACACCCAGATCTTGACTGAAGTCCAAATTGTTAAGACCTAGGTACTTCAAAGAAGCAGTCTATTTCTCAGCAGTGCTATTCACCAATGTTTAGAGAAATATGCATTTTCTAATTAAAGTATTAATGTCCAATTCATTAGGAAATAGATTCACAATACATGCAGACTTTTTACACCTTTGGGTCACAGTGAATACTTGAAAAGCATAAATATCCTGCTTTCTGATACAGCAGAGAGATACAAAACAGTTGTTTTTATTCTTCTTGGAGACAGCAATAACTATTTGCTTCCTAACTGCTACTTTACCTTGGGCTAAAGCAGAAATGCTCCTTTGACCACCGAGTATTTTAGGTGCTGCATATGCACTCTTAAGCAGATGGAGCTCTTTGTAAAGCATTGTAACGGCTCTAGCAGCAGCTATTCGAGCTGTGTGTTGGGGGTTACGCTTAACGGCGTTTCGCAGCGCTTCAGTACTCGAGCAGCCGTGACAGCGCAGCGGAGGCTTGAGCGGAGGAGGGGCGGCGCGGCGCGGCGCGCCACGTGACCGCCACGCGACCGCACGGCGCCTCGCCGGTCACATGCCCCGCGGGGGCGCCGCCGCCAGCCGCGTCCGCATCACATGACCGGGCTGGGCCCGGCGCCCTCCTGCCACGTGACCGGGCGGGGCCCGGCTGGGCGGGGCCCGGCTCGGCGGGGCGGGGGGCGGGGCCGGGGCCGGGGCCGCCCGGCGGGGCGGGGCCGGGGCGCAGTGCCGGGCGCGGGGCGCGGGGCGCAGTGCCGGACGCGACCCGCGGCCGCGGCGGATGGTGCCGTCGGGACCTCCGGGAGTTCCGGTGAGTGCGGCCCGGCTCCGCCTTGCCTCGCCCCGCGCGCGGCTCGCGGGGCGCCTCCTTCCCCCTCGGCCGCGGGGCAGTCCACCTGTGGGGCCGGGCCGGGGCCTTCGCTGCGGCGGGGCCCGAGGTTCGGGCGTCCGGCGGAGCGGAGCGGAGCGGGGAGGCGCCGCGTGGCTGCTGCGGGCCCGCAGCGCCTGACGTCGCGTAACTTCCGCGGAGCGCGCGCGAGCTCCGCGCAGCGCGGGCGGCAGCGGCGGCGCGGCGGCAGCAGCCCGGTCCCGCGGGCCCGGCAGCCCCGAGCGGGGACTGGGGCCGGGGCCGGGGCCTGGCCGGAGCCGCGTCAGCGCAGCGCCGTTTCCGCGGGATGCGGCTTGTGCCGACAGGGATCAAACCGGGAGCTGAAGGGAAACCAGGGGCTGTTTTCATCAGCGGACAGTCCCGCTTGGGGTCTGGTTCCTCCGTGGTGTTCCTTAAACGTGTAGTTACTGATGCGTCTGCGAAAGTGCCTTTTTTAGCGCTGGCAGTGGTCGGGGCAGGTTAAAAAGAACATTTGGACCTATGTCACTACGACTCTCTTCTAACGCCCCTGCCTCCAAACCAGAGCTGCTTAAGTCGTTCTCCCGAAACATTTTGTTGGCATTGTGCCTCGTGATGGCTGTGCTGCGTGCGCAAGTCAGACTTTTCCAAAGTTGCCATTAAAATATTCCAGAAAAGGCCAAATATGTGTTTGATGACTTGAGGTAAAACTTCACGAAAACGAATAAGAGCAAACGCTGCTTAACCACAGCAAATGTGTACCCATGTTCTGGAAATTGCATGTAACTCTTGTTAGCGTAATAGCCATAGTTCATTAAAGCCTTTTATGCAGTCACCGGAGTCTGCATTTCTGTACTTAAATACTTGCTGCATTGTTCTTGTGAATGTAAATTGACCAAGAAATAATTTTTATGTTTGGTAACGTAAAGCTAGTCGGGTGTGTGTATTGTCAACTGGGGGTCTATTGTGTGAGTGCACCCACCTTTGACTAGAAATTGATAATTACAGTTGATTATATTTAGTTGTAGAGAAAAGGAATGAACCTTTTTTCCCCTTGTCAGATGATGAACAGGGAAAGTAAAGGCTAGTATAACATGTCATTTACTGTTTTTATTCTTCTTCTCTTATTTTCACTTGTATAACGCATTCTGCATTGTTCTGCCCTGTATTTTGAGACTAAGCTTAAGAATAAGGAGCCCCCGTTGACCTTGGTATACTCATATAACAAGGGTTTCTAAATTATATTCTGTTCCTAATGTTTGTTATGAATCTTTGTGGGATGCATTCATGTTTTCCAGAGATCTGTCTTGGAGAGTTACTCTAAGGAGAGGATCAAGTTAAAGGGTTTGCTAGGACTTTTTCTCAAGTGTTTTCAAGCTCTTGTTAGGATTGAAGTAGAATGTTTTCAATCTGTACTTTTTTTTTTTCCAGCCAGCTTTACCAGAACTAAAATCCCTCAGAGCAGTTTCCATAACCTGCTGACCAAGCAGGACTCATGAAGGTCTTGAGCAACGTGAATCGCAGCCCAGTTTCACACAGCTGTCTGTCAATGATATGGGTGTGCAGTTTCCCTCCCAGATATTAGGCCTCGTTTATCTAGTCATACTTTCAAATATAACTTTTTGCCAGTGAAAGTAGTGAAACCCTATTCTTTTGTATCAGACCAGATCTCCTGTAACCTGTCCTTCAGTATCGTCGCAAGCCCGTCAATGAGACAATACAGCTTTGTCCTTTTACGTTCCCCTCTGTTCTTTTTCATATGTCTCTGCAGACTTTTAAGGACAGGTACCTTTTTTCACTTAATATAATTAGTAATTTATCTTTCTGCTGCCATAAAGCAAATAAAGCAAGCTATAAAATAGGACTTGGCCATTTAGAAATTTAATAAAGTCTGAAGACTGTAGTTAGATCTGGCAGATTCTGTTACTGGCATCTGTGCAGCTTTAGCTAGGCTTGCTGACATCTCTCGGTTGCAGCAGCTGTAAATTCAAAATATTACATGCAGAAATCTTCAGTGAAAACTGAAAGCCTACGGTTTGAGAAGCGTACGATGTTTTTGGCTGTTACGTATCCTCGCTGATCCCCGAACAGGTACTAAGCAGTTCTGTGGTGCATAGGGCTTTGTTATACAGAGATGCTCAGGTTAGCTCATGCACTAGGAGCACTGAAACATCTTTTGTGGATAATGTAAGAGCCTAGGGTTTTGCCAGTGTTGTAGCTTCCATTTCATATGACTTTTTTCTCATAGTGTGAGGTTGAGTGACTTACTTTTGACTTCATCAAACCTTAGTTATCTTGCTTCAGATATTTTACTTACAAAGGTTGCTGTTAGCACACCACAAAAACTGGTTTAGAGATGTGAATCTGAGTTTCTCAGTCTCCCTGTGCCTGATCACTGTTTTATTTTTTTCCTTACATAGAAATTATTGTTGAAAGAGGAAATTCTTTTTCTTTGTGTAACTTCATTCACTTAAAAACACTGACTTTCTTGAAGAAAGTGACATGGATTTTGACTTGTACGCAGTCAGCCCAAGCATTAAGCCTGAAATTGTACTTGCAAAACCATGTAAAGATTTATGTCTATTTAGGGATAAACTCTGGGTTTTAATTCTCTTGTATGCCTGCTACCCTGTCACTGGGTGCTGCTGCTCCAGTTGCAATCTGCGGTGTTCGCTTCTGTGCTGTCGCAGAGCCGGATTATTTTGAGGGCTCTGCTACTTTCATTGATGGTGTCAATATACAAACAAGGAAGTATTACTGGTTTGTGTTCTGCAAAACACGGGTGAAAGAATAATGGAAGGGAATAAAACTGTCTGAAATGGGAGTTTCTAAAGGTGTTAGGCACTAAGCAGTATAATAGAGAGCACAATAAGGAGCTAACGGGCTTTTACAAACTTTGTTCAAAGCCACGGTTCCTTGTGACCTGGAGCTGCTGTAATGTTACTCCAAGACAACAGTAATAGACCTAAACCTTTTGGCTTCTTGCATTCGAAGTACATAGCTGTTAAACTAGATGGGGGGGGGGGGGAACTCCCATGAAGTCCTAAAATTCTCTACTTGTTGATGATCAAGGTTTTGTGTATGGAGCCATGTTTTGGTTTAGAATACAACTGTTCTTCTCTAAAGCAATGTATGATCTATGACTTAGTTAGCAACTTACTTATAATAAGAACACATCTATGATAGTTTTGAATTATGAATTATCTATTAGCAGTCATTTCATTATTGGTGGCAATAATCAGAATCTTCAGTGTTAGCATATAAAATATATATATTTCCCTGGAAAGCTTTTCAGATGTTACAGAAGATTTCGATTTATTTTTTGTTTCAGCTGTATCCTGCCAGCATCACAACTATTCCTTGTACAGTGAGGTCCTCTTCAGAGCTAATGCACATCACTAGATATCTGTGTATGTATGTGTGTGTGTGTGTGTGTATATGTGTGTGTGTGTGTGTGTGTGTGTGTGTGTATATATATATATATATATATATGCACACACACACACGCGCGCAGACACATATGCATGTAACTTGTTGTGGATGGCAGGAGTGCAGAAGCAGGAAGTTCTAAGTTCACACCATTCCTCCAGCTTTCACGGGGCGCTGCACAGCCTCACACAGATCATTTGACTTTTGCATCCATGTCTCCTTCTTGTGAACTTGGTAACATATTAACACATATAGAAGAACTAGGATTAAATTGTCAATGTTTGTGCACTGCTTCTGTGGATCTAGTGATAGTTTATTGGTGTAACAAGCACTTTTCAGTCTGCTCGCTGGCGGATTTGTCTTCATTTAATGTTGTCAGGAGGAAATTATGAACAGAAATATTTCTCTTTAGTTTCAGCCAAGCTATTTCTACTGGTCAGTACTTGTAGGTAGAATATTAGAAATAAACTAGAATATAGTACAGTAGAATACTGTCACAGATACAAGCAGGTATTAGCTTCTAAATTAAACCCAAATCATAATTTTGGTCATTTTATGAGTGGATGAGAAAGGATGCATCTATTCTTACATTCACTGTACGTTCACCTTATACTCTCTGAAAGGAAGATCTGCCAAGAACATTGGAAATCCAGAAAACTTGGCATTCAGAAATCTCAGCCAGCATGCTTGAAGGTTTACAGGAAAATTTAAAGAGATTATGAATGTACTGTTTATCTGTTAAATGTCAATAATATAATGTAACTGACTTAAAGAGTCAGCATTGCTTACAAATGGCACATCTCTTTTAGAAAGCAATCTGATTTAAAATAGAATGAGACCTGTTAGCTTGCAAAAATGCAGATGAAATCCCTGTTTTGCTGGTTTGTCTTTTTTTCCTGTAGAGAGAGATAATGATGCATAAATCTTATAGGTCCAGTAATTAGTTTTTTTTATGAAAAGCTCAAGAACAAAAAGAAGAGACAGTTTGAGTCAACAGATAAGTTCTGAGACAGAAGTTCAGAAGTCAATTATAGTACTTTGAGGCCTTAAGGGGAAAATATATATATTATATATTATATATATATTTTTATATGTATGTGTGTGTGTGTGTATACATGCATACATGCATACATGCATAAAAATACCTTTTTGTTTTTCTGAATTGCAGTCCCTTGCAGGAAAGGATTTTCTCTACTGTGTTTACAATGCCTAAAGCCACAGGGTCCTTATCAGTTGGTCCTGAGAGAACAGTCTGTGAATTACCTAAACAAAAAAAAACCACCTTGGTTTTGGCAGTGGAACAATTGACGCTTGGTTGCTTTTGATTTATTATTTACATCCAAACAAATGCCTGATGATGTTTTCTTTTCTTTGAAGGTCAGATTGTCTCTATATGAAACATGCACTTGAAGCGTAAACAGGAAGTAACGCTGACATCATGAGATTTGAACACGCTTTTTAAGTGGTCCTGAATTACGGAAATCACTTTTTTTTTCCACTTCTGCAAATACCATCCATCATAATTGAAGTCACTTTACAAACATTATTTAGTTATATTAGGCCAGTAAAGGGGAACAGCTCTAATGAGTCTCCTTCTCTTTCCTTATGATACCTTTTAAATGGGAAAACCTGAAGTGATGATTTTTGAAAGAGGTGGAACTGATCATGTGTAAAACAAACAGCAAATGGGCAAGGAAACAAGCTGAAAAAAATAGAGGAAATGTTTTTCTCCATAACATTAAGCTGTAATAATATTAGATGGGGAAAAAGTGCTTATGCTGTTGTTTCTACATATATCAGCATTTACACTGTTTCTTTTGGTGTGTGGGTGGGCATTTGGTAGCTGTGTTGACGGCTACTACAACATTTTAGTGTTAGTTCACCATGTTACACGTGGAGCTGCTGTTAGTTTGATGCATGACTTACAGAAAAGGCAATTTTAAAGCTATATCCTAGTTGGTTTTAATAAATGTCTAGCTGTACTACAACTTGACTCCCTTAAGCTGGAGAACAGCCAAGGCACGGGCGGGAGCTGCACTGGCTGTACCCCGGCTGTCCTCCGAGGCAGCAGGTCTTCCCAACCTTTGAGTATTTTAGATAGCAGCTCGCATACATTGTTTTCCATATTTTATATTCTTTCAAAATACAGTAGAGTGCCGTTGTCAGGGCAGTTTGACTGCAAATCAAATACTTTTTGAAACTTTATCTGTACTTTTGCCTTGTGGGAAAATTCATTTCTGCCTGACTGTGGAAGTGCAGTTTTTTGCTCTACGTGGACTGAGCATTCATTGTAGAAGAATGAAGGAATTGGTCAGGGCCCTTTTTCAATACAGTGAAAGGAAAGCATGCATTTTCTTAGGTAGATTTGCTGCATTTTTTAAAAATATCTTGTATCTCCGAGTGTACAGATGCGCCTGAGAAAGTACCTACCATATGTGCGTTTCTGTCCTCTAGCCTTGCTTACCACTAACGTCCGCTGGTTCTTGGTTTGTCTCGTGAGTTATTGCCTAGTTCTTGAAGAAAACGCCTATTGCCTGCCAGAATACCCAGGTTCATGCTAAAGCGTGGCTGAATTTGCAATTCATTTGAGGAATTTAGGGGGCATGTTAGGAAAGTAAATCCTTAAAGTCAAATTTTCAGACTACATTGTGTGTTGTGTAATCAACTATTGGATTTTTTTGTTTGGCCTAGAAATTATAGTTAAAAATAATAATAGTTTTCCAGCATGTTAGTGGCTGACAGAGATTAGAGATTTATTCCTCGCTTTTCACAGTGCAGTTAAATAAAAAAAAGTATTTCCTCTGTTGACTTACTGTGAAAATTTCAAAGGGTTGTACTGCCTTTCCTTCATGTTGTTTAAGCATCATTGTTTAATTTTTGTAGGTTATTTTGTACATCAGTAAGGTAATCATCTTCCTAAGATGAAATATAATCCTAGTATTCATAAACTTCTATGGTTTTCTAGCATATCTCAGTGCAAAAAATGAAACTTTCAGACCTTCTGTAACATGGAACAGTTCTGAAATGTCACCAGGAAGAGAGTGAATTGGTATTATTAAACACTGCTAATGTTTACTGTAATTTAATTTTCCCTAGGTAAGTCCTCAGGGTAGCAAACCAGTTAAGCACATGCTTAACTTTAATTGCTCAGCTAGTCATCTGTATTTTTTGCTGCTTTCACTGCAGCCAAACATTAGACACTTGACTGTGACTTTTCCTGTTCAGTAACTTCTCACTGATTGGAAAAATAATACAAATTTTCAAAGACTGAAAAAAATCTGGATGTTTCTTCTTTTGCATTTTTTTATTCCTTCTATTACCTGACAATGTAAGCATTGGACCAAAAAAAAAATCGTTTGCATTAGCCACTCTTTCTGCAAATTAATTTCACTTTAGGTTCAGCAGTTTTTTCTAGGCTTGCTTTTGTGACCGGCAATAAATGTGACAGTCTTCAGAGGAGCAGAAATTAGATCTTATTTTGAATAAAATGTAGAAAAAGTGTGATGTCTTTCTTAGGATTAATGTCAGTATCGCTTATTCTTGTTAGTGTAGGATAATACATAAGAGATACAAATGTGGAAAAACATGATCACCTTTTAGGTCACTGTACTTTAGGTGTCATCCTCTGTCATTTCTCACTGTTTTCTCCCTGTGCTTTGAGGTCACACACCAGTGAGTTTGCTATGCATGATTAAATTATCTTGATTGTAATACGAAGCAAATTATAAATGTCTGGATAATTTTCTCTATGAAAATAGATAGAATTAAGTAGCTAAAGGCCTCCTTCATCTTCAACTTTGCCCAGTGTGATGCGTTGATCAGATTTTTGACACCTGCTAGAGTTGTATGTGGCCAGCTACCCCGTCGCGGTTAAATCACGGTGGATTGTTTTAATTTTGATTTTTGTGATGTCAGAAAGAAAGTCTTAAAGAATTCTTTTTGCCCCGCAGCTATGTGAAGACTTGAGTAGAATTTGACAATGGAGGCAAAATCCATAGTCATCGTCGTGGAGGGAATGACATGCAATTCTTGCGTTCACACCATTGAACAACATGTTGGGAAAATCAATGGCGTCCATAACATTAAAGTAAGTAACACTATTGATATTTCTTAAAGTATTGCTCTTACATGAGAAGCCATGGGAGGCAAATATGCGGAAGGAATATATTCTGTATATTTCTTGGGAAACTGATGTTAGAGGTGCATTGGCGTATTTCTAATACATATAAGCAAGAGAAAAACAGGTGTTTGCTTTGCTGAAGTGGGAGCTAGGTTATTGCTCTTACTCTTTTTAAGTGATTTTTTGTGTGATTTTATTTCACAATACGGAATTAATTATGAGCAAAAGGTAAAAAATGAAAAATTTTAAAATAAAATGAAACAGAAGTCTCAAAAATTTATACTGATGAAGAAAGCAAGCTGTCCTCACCCCTTAAACTCAATAAATGTCAGTATTTTGCCCACAGTCCTGCAGGCCTTTTCTTGCAAATTGACAGGACACACGGGTCACTTGCACAGGCTCAATAACATTTGTGTTCCTGAGATGGTCAGTCAGTCATATGCTAGCTGACCCGCCATGAAAAAATATTGCTGTTTTGTTGTGGTTTATGAAGTGAAGGTAGTGGGCAGTCCAGGAGACAAAGTTTTGATAGCCCTTTCAAGCATCAGAAATTTGCCTTCCTTTGTACTGTCCATGTGGGAATGTGAGAAAAAGGAGCAGAATGTCCTCTTGAAAGAAGTGTTAATGGAGCTACTTGATCTGCTCTTAATCCAGACTTCATTGATTTGACTTGATTTTAACCTTTTTAAAAATTATTATTATTTTTATTTAGTTCAGAGAAGATTTCAATATTCTGTTAACGTTTTGTCCAGTATGGGCAAAATAGTGTACTGTAGTGTATCCCAGAGTGAGCTGGTTACTCTTACCCAATGCATCATTTCACAGTAGTTTGATTATTAAAACTATGTAAAAGCTAAGAGATTCCTTATGACCTAATTTGTGCTGGGAAGAACAGTCCTAACAATTACAGTAACAGAAAACTGCAAATTGTTATTGCTTTGTATATAAACGAGGATTTCCCTTCTGAAATCATGCTGCTATTTTCTGTAAAATACAGTAAATTACTATGGAAACTTATCTTCCTGGTTTCATCAAAAGGTATTTCCATTTTAGTGGATATGCTTCAGAGGAACGCTTTCTTTCCCAGAATAGGGGATGCTATCTTGATTTCAGAGGCATGTGGTCATTAATTCCAGCTGATTTTAAAGGCTCATTGCAGTGCACAGTGATATGCAAAGGAGAATGATACACCAATTAATACTGTTTACATTTGCCTGAAGTAGAAGTTGGTGTATGCTCACAGGAACTTAGGTGAACAAGAGCAATATTTACACTAAGTCCCATTTTTCATCTTCCTTCAACTTTAATGGAGTTTTACTGTGATATGTGGCTCTTCTCTCACACCAGAGTCTTGGATCACTGAACAGATTCTTTTAGAAACAGGGATACCAGAGTAACAACATTTTATCACGTGGGAAGGACAGATGAATGACTAGGTATCCGCAAGCATGAAGTCAAATGGAGACTAAAGCCATCCGGTAAAATAATACCCCAAATAATGTGACTTCAGAATCCTTTCTTTCTTTCCAAAATTATCCAAGCATAAGGTTGGATTTCTACAATCTTATATTTTCTGTTGTTTCAACTAGTTTCTGAAAATAAACAGATAACTTGAGATAGGAGGAGGAGAGATTCATGATTTAACTTAAACATGCATCCTGTAGCATACTCTTAGGTTAGGAGTGAACAGTGTGGTTGGTTGGTTTGTTTGTTGGAAAGTACTAAGTATCTTGTATATAGGTTTTAAGGTAAATACCTTATTCCAAAGCCAAATAATATTTGTAAAACTACTCTTGGCAAGCAACTGTGATAAACTTCAAGAGATCATATTTAGTAATTATCATCATTACAGCATTAGAACTTCAGTTTAACCAAATAATTTGTTTTCAGGAATCATCTTTGAGAAGAGTAAAATAGGTTTTTGTTTAGTGATTATGAATCAGGTCAGCCAAAGAGACAAGTGTTGGCTGGCTAATAAAAAAAAGAGCTGCGTTTAAGTTATTTTGCCTCCAACTGCAATGAAACCAATAAATGTCCACGTTACTAATTCTGCCAAGGCCCGTAATTGGGACAAAAAGGAAGAAAGGTGATTCTTAAAATTATTTAACTGATGTAATTTAATCATGACTGTGGTCTTTTGGTTGCATCTTTGCCCACAGGAAAGATAAAATTGAATGATAATGCGTTGGGCTTCTGGCAGGCATTGGTTTTCCCTTTCGGAAATTGCAATAATTATGTTTGATTATATTATCAATCGGTACAAATATCCTTAATTTAATTTGTTTCTCTCTGATGTGAAAGGTTAGTACCAAAGGAGGAACTCTGTGGATCACCAAAATGTACAGAGAGAGAAAAATAGCTTTTTTAATGTTTGCCATGTATCTAATTTTAAAACTGAATTTTGTTCTGTGAAGTCTGATGCACTTTATTCCTGGGAGCAGGATAATAGCCTGTGCTGTTGTCACTTACTGCTGCAACGCACTGTAGCTGTCTGATCTACTGATTCCGCAGCAAAGAACACCTTGGTTTGCCGACTTTTTGGTTCCCCCTCTCCCCCCCCCCAATACCTTAAGACATGTGGAACTGTTGGACTTCTATCACTGCCACTTAAATCTGGGATTTTTCAAAGAGCATTTTCTTCCGTCCTTATAGCCCAAGGAAAGCTGCTAATAATGGCCAAATTATACAAGCGATTAGAATTTTCTGTGTGTGTTGTTTTGCTTTTGAAATCAAATTACACTGACTAACCCAATTCAAGAGAGTTTGGCTTTGCAAGTTTCATTATTTGCTATAAAATGCATTGAGATGCTGTCAGGATGTCAAAAGCAAAAGTGGCTGGACCAGCTTGTAAAGGATTCTGAAACTGGTTTTAAAAGTCTCTTCTGCCTAGCCTTGTTGTTGCACAGATAAGCACAAGTTACTTTATCGTTGCCACTGGTACGATTTCACTTCTTTAAGGTGAGTAGTGAAGGGTAAAATGATAGTGGACAAGTGTTACTAACGTATATAAGTAAAAGCTATTCACCTAATCTCGTGCAGGGTATTAGGTTCCCATCTCTTAATTTTGAGTTTGCAAAGTTGTTGGATTTTTTTTTTGTCTTTTGTCAAGGTATCTCTAGAGGAGAAGAATGCAGTCATTATTTATGACTCAAAACTGCAAACTCCAGGGACTCTGCAGGAGGCAATACACGACATGGGATTTGATGCTACATTAGGTGATTCAAGCCCACAACCTGTTTTATCCGACACTATTTTTCTTACTATTCCTACTCAGTCAACTCTAACGTCTAAACAGATTCGTAGTACACTACTGAAAAACAAAGGTATTCTGGATGTTAAAATGTCCTCTGACCAAAAAACTGCAGTGGTGACTTTCATCTCCTCCATTATAAATGGCAAGCAGATTATCCAAATGGTCCCAGGAGTAGATTTAAGTACTTCAACACCAGAGGTAACTCCTGGAACTTGTGAAGATGCCAGCTTGTCTCAAGCAAGCAGCGTTGTGCTACGCCTGAAAGTAGAGGGGATGACCTGTCATTCCTGCACCAGCACCATTGAAGGGAAGATTGGCAAATTGCAAGGAGTTCAGCGGATTAAAGGTAAGACCTTATGTTATTTTTACATAGCCTGAAGTTGACTCTGCTGTCCACTGATAGCGTTGTGGAGATACCTGGGACTGAGATTGGATAGCTTAGTATGACAATTACTCTTTGGGGTATCAATACTTAGTTACATATTTAATTTGGAGCAGAAGTGAAGAAAAAGTCTCAAGCTGTAGTGAGGCTGTTGCTATCACATGAGTGATAGCATTCAGTGCTTGTTTTGTATTTTGGTAGGGAGGTCAGAGTGGTAGCGTTCCAAAGTTTTATTTTCAATTATGGAAATCCCTATAATACCAGATGTCTTTTTTTTTGGACTGTAATAAATACTAATATTTTCTATTCAATTAAAAACTACTAATATTGACGTATATGTGATTCTGTCTAAAAGGGCAAGATGAAATTACCTGTATAAATATCTTAAACATAATGCCACAGGCCTCTGAAGAAAAGGATATATTTAGTATAGTTAGTAAGAAACAGTTAACTATGCCATTTGTGAACGTCCTGGGGAAAGAGCAAAAATCGAGGTAAAGGAATTGAAACTTGTTGTAGCACTTGGACAAAAAATGATTGGAAAAGATAAATTACATTGGTCGTAATTTACAAAACCTCTTAAATTTCCTTTTCATTGGAGTTAAGTTTGAGTGTTTAAAGCATTCTTGGAAAGCTTTGACAAGATTCATTGCTCTTAGGGTGCTGGGCAGTAATGCGCACATATTTTTGTTGTTTAATTCTTAGTGTCCCTGGACAATCAGGAAGCTGTTGTCGTGTACCAGCCTCATCTCATTACAGCAGAAGAAATAAAACATCAGATTGAAGCTGCGGGTTTTGTTGCGTCTTTCAAAAAGCAGCTCAGACCTCTCAAGCTCAGTGCTATTGACCTGGAAAGGTTGAAGGGTGCTCAAGCCAAAGGCTCCGAAACAATACTGAAAGAAAACTCAAAGAACGCGAATGACACAAAGACCATTGTCTTCAGAATTGATGGCATGCATTGCAATTCATGTGTCCTCAATATTCAGAGTGCTATATCAACACTCCCCTCAGTAACAAATGTAGTTGTTTCATTAGAGAAGAAATCTGCTATTATAAACTACAACCCAAACTTAGTTAGCATAGAGGTACTGAGAAAAGCCATAGAGGCAGTGTCTCCAGAGACATTTAAAGTCAGCCTTCCTGATGAATATGAGAATGTAGCACTTTTCACCACACTGGCGTCTCCACTGAAATCTCCTGTCGCTTTAAAGGATGCTAGCCAGCCCCTTACTCAAGTTGTTGTGATAAATATTGAAGGAATGACTTGTAACTCTTGTGTGCAGTCTATTGAGGGACTCATATCCCAAAAGGCAGGTGTAAAATCAATACATGTCTCCCTTCCAAATCACAATGGGACTATAGAATATGACCCTCTACAAACATGTCCAGAAGACTTGCGATCCTCAATAGAGGATATGGGATTTGATGCATCTTTATCAGGTAATGGCGTGTTAAACTTTTTACTTTAAACTTAAAAGGATGGTACGATTTTGTTTGGGATATGATCCCATCCAAGATGAAATTTAGAGGTTTGCGTGTTGTACTTCATGCTTGCCAAGAGAAGCTTTGTATCTTTGCTACCAGTGAGATGCTTAAGTACACATGTAATACTTCCTTTACATTACGTAATTTAATATATTACATTAAAGATGATTGAGATGTCTGGAAATATAAATATGTCTCGATTCTTGTGGAATAACTGGCAAAATGGTGTTTAACCAGACACAGTCGTGAATGAAGAGTGGTAAGAATCTGAGGAGTGTGAACATCACTCAAAGTTAAAATGATGCTTACTGTGATGACTGGTACAGTATAAGGAATTGCACAATGGGAACAGATGGCTAAATAGTAGAATCCAGTAGACTTATGGAGAAAATTCAGACATTACATAGGAAGTGGAGTGTCAGAGCCCCCTTGGGAAGCTTCATTTCTTGATTCACTAAGATTAAATTTTGAAATTTTACGAGAGCTATTTTATGCCAATAACTGCAGGAGTGGAATCAGGTGGTCCCCTTTAAGTCCTTTCTTGCAGCCCCTGCATTAACATGGCTTCTCCTGAACTGCTGTAAGAAGCAGTTGTCTGGCTTGAGAGCCCTTCTCTAAGGTCGCAAATGTTGAATTTGCTGGCAAACCATGAATTTGCCTGTAAACTCAGCTATGTGCATCAGGTAAAGTCAATACAACTGTGTGTAAAAACAAAGTTTGCAGTGCAGAGGTTTAGTTTACAGTCTACAGAATGGGACAGGGGATGTACAACAGGACAGACAGGTACAATAAGGAAAGGCAAAAGAAAAATAGTAACAGTACGGTTGGGTGGAACGTTGATCAGTGGCCTAACCGTTATCATTTAAGAGTGAGAAAAAGAAGACAAGACCTACGAACACGTGGATGAATCTGCTTGACAGGGCACGTGCAATTACCGTTTTTGGTCTGGAAAGTTACAGCAACATGCACTTAGGCCTTTATGCTACCAATTCGTAGCTCATTGAAATGGCTGTTTATAATGTCATGAATTACAATTTTTTTCTCCAGCAAAGACAGAACTCCCTGTGGTAATAACACGGCCTTCGCCCAAAATGCAGCTGGAATCTCACAAAACGGAGCCTCCCTCCAAAGTATCACTGCTCCATGTTGCTAAACATGAGACAAAGACTATTTCCAAGTGCTACGTCCAAGTCACAGGCATGACGTGTGCGTCATGTGTTGCAAACATTGAGAGAAATTTGAGAAGAGAAGATGGTAAGATATATGTCAGCAGAATCTGTTAAATTTCTCGGCATTGCTTTTAGAGAATCCATCCAGCTTTTGTACAGTGTTTTGAAATGGCAGGTTAGTCAAGAAAAGAAGTACCACTGCTGGGGTGTTGGATGAGTTTGAACATAAGCTACTCACAGTTGGGGCATAGGATGAAAAGGGAACATGTTTCTTGCTGTTTTGATGTCTTGTTGGCTAGAGACTGCCCTTGAAAAAGCTGGAATCGGGGCACTGCAAAGAGAATACAGGTATTGAACCTGGATCCTCTTGAAACTAAAACAAACCTCTTCTGCCTTTAAGGTATAGACCTGGACATGTCACTTACATAGAAGCGTGCATGTCTGTGTTAGAAAGAAAGCTGTTAGAGAAGGACAGTATTAATATGGATTAGAGGGACATAAGTTAAATTTAGCTCTATGAGTTAGGACAATGATATCTATTACTGTTGGATTAATGATTGTATTTACAGGAACGAATTGTTGCATGTCTGTGATGTAATGAAGAGTCATTAATATAGACTGTGTTTAATTATTATAATGAAGATGGATATATTCCAAAGTTAAGCTGAAATTGTGATTTTTTCCTGCTAAAAGCTTTTCAGACTTTCCCTTTTCCTTAATGCGTACAGTAGGGTTGCACATTTGGTTAGGCCCACCCTTTCTCATACATGTTCATTCAAGTTCTTTCTTGAAAGAAAGCCTTTTAGAAGTGCTAGATGTGGATCAACAGATATGTAGACTTGCTTTAGAAGAGCTCCTTTTAAGAAGAAAATCACAAATTTTGTTTGTAATTAGACAGTTAAAAACATGCAACCTGTTTTGCCCCTGTCAGAGTAGTACTTTGGTCTCTCTGGCCTTCGCACCTACACTTAGATTCTCTTGGTACAGTTATGCCAAGCGTTTGTTCCTCAGTCCTGTGTCTGTCTTGTCTGTGCTGTAATGGCTTTGTTGATGTCTCTTCCAAAAATGCTTACAGTTCTCTTTCTGTGTACAATGTGATAGGTTTTTTGATTTCAATAAATAAATTGCTGTTGTGCCATCGTATTGTCATAGATACAGTGTTTTCCTTAAATGGGAGCAGAAGTGTTTGCACATTTTGTCTTCTAGGAATACATTCAATACTTGTGGCGCTAATGGCAGGAAAGGCAGAAGTGAGGTATAATCCTGCTATCATACACCCATCAGCTATTGCAGAGCTAATACGGGAACTGGGATTTGGAGCTACGGTCATGGAAAACTGCGATGAAGGAGATGGAAATCTGGAACTTGTGGTAAGCTGCTAACAAAAAACCACCACTACCCTGTCTTTATTACCTGTATCTGCTGAACATGCTTGTATAAACGTCCACTTCCTAAAATGTTTACCATAGGTAGTCAGTAATTCAGGACAGTCATAAGCACTTTTCCCACTTCTTAATCACAATGTATTTACTGAGTAATCTGTGGTTTTGATAACAGGAGGGAACCTCTCTTTTACAGGTGAGAGGAATGACTTGTGCTTCTTGTGTGCATAAAATAGAATCCACCCTCATGAAGACTAATGGTGTGTCATACTGCTCAGTAGCTCTCGCAACTAATAAAGCACACATTAAATACGATCCTGAGATTATAGGTCCTCGAGATATCATACAAATGATAAAGGTAAGTTTCACGAAGACATGAAAGTCTCATTAAAATATCCAGCATGCTTCCAAAAGTTACATGTCCCAGAACTGAAAAACCCTTGATTTGAACCAGCTATAGAAGGGAAGACTATCAAAGGAAAAGTCCTGTCTCTCGTCTTCCAACTGTCATCCCCTCAATCTCAGTGCAGGTGTCTGCAGATAATATGTGTTCTGGTTCAAAAGCAATGCTCCGTTATGACTTTGCTGAAGATTTTAAAGAGAAAGGCTGGGAAAGCAAGGCTGTGGTAGAATTGAACCTGTTGGCTTACACGTTTGCAGAAAAATGAAGCGCATCTGTGAGCATTGTAGTAAAAGAAGAGACAAGATAAGTTGGTTGGTGTTCTCCCTCAGTTTCCGTATCTTTGTGCCTCAGGAAGAACCATTTCAAAAGCCACTTTTTAGAATAGCATTTTATTGTTTTGGAAAAGTTTTCAGAAAAGTTGGGGGTATTTTTGTTGTTTTTTTTTTTTTTTTTAAGTCATGTTTAACAGAGAGAGAAAGGCAATCATATCGGAAACGTTAATGAAATAAAGCACATGCATGGTTGGCCCCACCAATAATCTGCCAATAACTTCATAAGAGCACAAAGTGTCTTTAAAATCTGACTGCTCATTCTTACTATGCTTTTTTCCTAGGATTTAGGTTTCACTACTTCTTTAGTCAAAAAAGATAGATCTGCTAGCCATCTAGACCACAAACAGGAAATAAGGCAGTAAGTATTCCTGAACATATTTAAATTCTATATAAACATTTTTGATTCCCCTTTTTAATGTTTGCACAAATTTTACTGTTGATTAATAAAGAAAATGAACAAAATAAATGTTTGTGGACTTGTTAGCTAAAGTGCTATCCATCATTTTTTTTAGTATTTATTTATTTATTTATTTATTTATTAAACCTGAGGTGGAGAAGGTCGTTCCTTGTGAGTCTGATTTTCTGCCTTCCTGTCATGGGGCTGATGATGTACATGATGGTTATGAACAGCCAGCTTGAAGATGCTCACGCACATCACAACATGAGCGCTGAGGAAATGGAGGCCCTTCACTCCTCCATGTTCCTGGAGTGCCAGCTCCTACCAGGATTATCTGTTATGAATATTCTGTCATTCTTACTCTGTCTCCCTGTACAGGTAAGTAGCAATATGGCAACTCCTAGTGTGTTGGGGTTAGACATTCAAAGTGAAAGGCAATGAAGAAATGGAATTTGACAAGTGACTTTATACTGATTGAAAATGTTTTGAGGTTGTTAGATGTTTCTGCTATAGCTAAAATAAGTGCTGCAATGGACTATGGTGGGCAGGCCAGTCGGTGCATGGGTGCTGTGGAGCCAGATAGCACCGGAGGCAGCTTGCCTGGCTGTAGCCAGCGGGCATGGGAAGGAGCTGGCAGCGCTGGGTGTGGATGAGCAGAGGGGACGGGGATGTGGTGGTGGGCGCTGTAGCCCAAGGCTAGAGCTGGGAGTCTGTTCAGGAAGACATGGAGGTGACAACCACCACAAACAGGCATCAGCATCTTTGTTATGGAAGTGTTGATGCCGTGTGTTACAAATGCAGGTGTAAAATATAACTGGTGCTGTTATTGTTGCAGATTTTTGGAGGCTGGCACTTCTATATTCAAGCGTACAAAGCACTGAAGCACAAAACTGCAAACATGGACGTGCTCGTTGTTTTGGCAACTTCCATTGCGTTCGCCTACTCATTCGTTATTCTTGTAGTTGCGATGGCTGAGAAAGCAAAAGTAAACCCAGTGACTTTCTTTGACACACCTCCCATGCTGTTTGTGTTCATCTCATTGGGCCGGTGGCTAGAGCATGTTGCAAAGGTAAGGAAAATAAAAGTACTTGTGTGTTGGGCAGAAGAGGAAGAGCATGGCAGGGCGATTGGTACTTCAGACAGGTTGCCCTAATTGAAGGTGAAAGGCTGAAGTTTTTACCTGTCTACCAGATACAGTAAAACCAAATCCTATCAGGAAAATGATGACAAACATCACATCTACAAGTTGCAAGACACGCTTTGAGTATCACTTCAGAATGTTGTGTACCAAAAAAACAAAAAAAACCAAAAAAACCCCACACAAACAAAAAAGCACAAATGAAAAGGTTTTGTCAGTTTTTTTAACCATTTTTGTTACGATATCATCTTTCATAATTGAACTAGTGAAAATATGAAATGACTTTAAGTCTGCAGAAAATATTTATTAAAAGAGTAAATTGTAACATATACAGTTGGTATTTACAAAGCAGTTTTTTCAATAGAAAAAATATGTTAGAAAAATATGAAAATTATTATTCTAGGGTAAAACATCAGAGGCACTCGCAAGACTAATTTCATTACAAGCTACCGAAGCAACTATTGTTACCTTGGGCCCTGATAACGTTCTCGTAAGGTATCTTGCTTTGTCATTTGTTTTTTCCTTTTGTGTCTTTTTTGTTTTAATACGCTCAATTCACAGATTTATTTTACCATTCTATAGAATTGCGAAGCAAATAACCTCAAATTTGCTTCAAACTTGCTTGCAGATTTACCAGATGTCAGTGTTAAAATGTAAACAAATTAACACTGTTCTGATTTGTTTTATTGGCACCTTACTAACTTTTCCTGTGATAAGAAAATGAGTGGATTTTCTCAGAAAGCAAAATAAATAAAATAAGCTTAGTGCTCTACAAAATGGCCTTTTTTTCTTTCCATTAATTTCTGTATACTTTAACAGTGTGAACTGATGTGTTTCTGCTTTGTGTAGTATAAGCAACTCCTTTTCGCCTTGGTAATTTTAGTCAGCAGTGTCTTAGTAAAAATACTATATATCATTCTAGTGAGGAGCAAGTTGATGTTGAACTGGTTCAACGAGGTGATATTGTCAAAGTGGTTCCAGGAGGCAAGTTGCCCGTGGATGGCCATGTTATTGAAGGGCACTCTATGGTAGATGAATCCCTCATCACAGGTAAGCATGTACTTTTTGCAATTTTAAAAATTTTATTTTCTATTAAATGAATTTGAAGAAGAGAAGTTGGAATTGCTTGATGTTCTCTCACTCTTCTAATTGCATGTTGGAGTTGGTAGATACTAGAAAAAATAATATTGCCAAAAAAATTTCCCTCAATGTCTGTTTTTTTGTTTTTTTTGTTTTTTTTTTTTTAGGTGAAGCAATGCCTGTGACTAAAAAACCTGGCAATACAGTTATTGCAGGTTCTATTAATCAGAATGGGTCGCTGCTGATTTCAGCAACCCACGTTGGAGCTGATACAACTCTATCCCAGATTGTCAAGCTTGTGGAGGAAGCCCAAACCTCAAAGGTAGAGTAGCTTCAATTTAAGCAGTTGGGATTTGTCTTATCATTTAGACATCAGTGCACCAACGCCCTTGAAAGGTCTTCTAGATTGTTTAGATTTGAATCACAGTTACACCGCGAAGTGTCTTGCTCAGTGAGGACTTTGACGTGATTCAGTGTTCCAAATCTCGTTGTCTTATTGAGTATAAGTAACTGATTATAAAGTACAGTATGCCAAATGTGCTGAAAAACAGAAACTGTGTTTATAGCTATATAAGGGAATAAGTGTAATATTGCTGAAGCTGACATTTGTTTCTCCTTCCTAGGCTCCCATTCAGCAATTTGCAGACAAGCTTAGTGGCTATTTTGTTCCTTTTATTGTGGCTGTCTCTGTGGTTACCCTTTTTGCCTGGATTGTAATTGGATTTGTGGATTTTGAAATAGTAGAAAAATACTTTCTGGTAAGTAAGTTCCCTTAAACACCTTCTGAAATATTTCAAAAATAATTAGCCTACGAGTCTATTAGATTGTAAGAGTTCTGTTTCTGTATTATTCTTGTAGGCAGTTGCTGAATGTGTGCGTGTGTGTGTGTGTGTGTGTGTGTATATATATTTACACTATAGCACTCTTTCTACCTTTTTATTTAAAGAAATCTACAGTAATTAATCACAGCTCCTGAAAGTTAGTTTAAAAAAAATCCAGCTTAGGTTCTCAACCTTGAAACTTCCCAATTTCCATTACTTCCTTTTGAGGAAAAGCAGTCCCGTCCCATCCCTTGTGTTACAAGCCCCAGTTTTGCATCTAGTTTTGTTAGCATAGCTCTGTGTAAATTCACCTTTGAAATCAGTGGAATTCATATTCTTTACAGATCCTGGAGTAGAAGCAGGGTCCTAACTTGTATCTTAGGGCTGTTTATATCACAGGTTTCTTGACTGACTGCTCTACTGGCTAGAATCTCTTATTTTTAAAACAGCAGTCTTTGTATCATCTTTCATTTTTATTGCATATATTGTTGATAGAGTATCTTTTATTATGTGACAGCTTAAAAGAATTATCATAGCTTGTAGTATCTTATTTAAGAAAAAGTCCTATAAGTAAAATAAATGATGGGAACAGAATTGCTAGAATTAGTTATTAATAGTAACTTTGGCATAATTTTTGTGCGCTTTATTTTTCAGTGTTAATACTTTTTTTAACTTGCATGTTCGTAAATGTTTTCACACCAAAAGCAACGTGCAGTCGAATGCATTGTTTTCATTGTTCAATATCTTCTACTAAAATGAATTTCTGTCACTAGGGTTACAATAAGAGTATTTCTGCAGCTGAAGTGATAATCCGCTTTGCATTCCAAGCCTCTATCACGGTCTTGTGTATTGCATGTCCCTGTTCTCTGGGATTAGCAACCCCAACGGCTGTGATGGTGGGTACTGGAGTAGGAGCTCAGAATGGCATCCTGATCAAAGGAGGAGAGCCACTAGAGATGGCACATAAGGTAAGAAACGTGGGTTATTTTTACAAGACCTCTGAAGGTTGGTATCAATGACATTCTGCCGATTCCTGCCTGAGCAAGTGTTTGTAAGTGGCGTGGTAGTAAGTTTGGTTAAAAGTGGAGTTTTCTGAGGAAGCTGTACGTTAAAGCCTTCGTCGTTGAATTAAATCTTTCTGTTTTGCTGCAGGTAAAGGTGGTTGTATTTGACAAAACAGGTACAATTACTCATGGGACACCAGAAGTGATGCAGGTGAAGTTTCTAGCGGAGAGTAACCAAATACCACGTAATAAAATGCTGGCGATTGTGGGGACCGCTGAAAGTAATAGTGAACACCCTCTCGGAGTAGCAATAACAAAATACTGCAAAAAGGTAAAGTACTTTTTACCAGAAAAGAGAAGTTTGTATTAGGAAGAACCCTTCCTTCAATGCTTTTGTAATATTTCTGAAGAATCCTGCATTACTTAGAAAGCAATTGATATATTCAATCAAAAAGATGAAAATTATGAAGCCACATACATAATTTGATACCATACTTGCTGCACTGGATGCTTAAACTTATGTTTTGATGAGTGCATATTTTTCTGCTCCTCTTGCATAGTTGATTTGGCAACCATTTATTGGGTGAGTTTTGTAAATGTAGAATGCCTTTATGCATTTCAGAATTACCCGTTTGCTTCCTTTTTCTTCAGGAACTGGATTCAGAAACTCTTGGGACATGTACAGATTTTCAGGTAGTTCCAGGCTGTGGCATTAGCTGTAAAGTCACCAATATTGAAGCATTACTCTACCGGAAGAATAAAATGATCAAAGAAAACAATATTAAAAATGTGACACTTGTGAAAATTGAGGAAAACGCCGAGGAATCAATGCAGCCCGCTTTGATTATTGATGCTGAGCTACCAAGTAAGCCAACTCAGGCTTATAGAACAAGGTGGATAGCAACACAAAGTTTTGATTTGTGTGCCTTATTCAAGATCCTTAAGAATGAGGTCACTATTTTTCTTCCCTGGAAAACTGAGCTTACATCAAGGCCTACATGAAATGTAGGAGCATGAAACAAACTAATGAGCAGCTATACCACTCAGGACATTAGGATAAAAATGTTCAACTGGGATGCATAGACTTACACATTAAATATGGAGCTAGAAAATCATCTAGAAATTGTCTCTCACTGCTCTCTTTTCTTTACATTTGCTTTGGCCCAAGTTACCATTTGCTAGCCATAAATGACCATGTGTATTTGCACAACCAACTGGTTTTCTATCAAGAGCAGCTCTTTGTTAGCTCTTTCAATTACATTAGGATGTATTTTTGAACCACCGAGGGGACACCGAGGGGCTTCGTCCTGTGCTGTCCCTATTCCAGTGGTTCTTGGCTAACTGAAGTGGTAACGATCTATTATTGAAGAATTGTCAGTGTCCTTCCTGTCAAGAACCTATGAAAAGATTGGTGGGACAGAAAGAAAGTAAATCTTTATTGTTTAGATTTTCTATAATGGTATTGCACTGGGAGAACCTGGATAGGATTAGCTGGAGGGAAGCTTTCTGGTTATCCATATGATGGTAGAATTCTATTTTCTTCTTTCAGCTACTTTGACATCTCAAAAATACTCTGTTCTTATTGGAAACCGGGAATGGATGAACAGAAATGGCTTCCTTGTTAAAACTGAAGTAGATAAAGCCATGGCTGAACATGAACGGAGAGGTCGCACAGCCGTACTGGCAGCTATTGATGGTGAGTTCATTGCTGTCCTTCATTCAGAGGCTGATTTGTGCCCTTTTAGATAGAAAGTGATGAGGGAGACATTCGATGCCTGAGTAGTTAAACCTGTAGTAGAATAATAAAAGCGATCATTAGCTGAAGTTTTGTAACACTTTCGAATGAGGAAGGCCTCTTCCTGCTTTTCTTAAGTGTTAGGAGGGTTGGACTTAATGCAAAGACTTCAAGGAGAATAAAAAGGAAGAAAGGAAAACAGGAAATCCCTTGTTGCTGGACAATCCACTCTAAGGATTGCCTTAAATTAAATATGCCCTGATGACTGTTCCCATTCTGCACTGCGTTGCCCCACAAAGTTGTGTCCATATCACTATTTCTGGAATTGATCTTACTGAAAAGAAAGTTTGTTTGTTTTTTCCCCTTAGAGTGATAAAAGGTCTTTATAGGGAATGCATTTGTTTGTTTGTTTGCTCCTTTAGGAGTGCTTTGTGGCTTGATAGCTATTGCTGATACTGTGAAACCGGAAGCTGAGCTGGCCGTCTACACTTTGAAGAGTATGGGATTAGAAGTTGTCCTAATGACCGGTGACAACAGTAAAACAGCAAGATCTATTGCCTCTCAAGTAAGCAGTTTTGAATGTCTTTGGACCTGAATCTTGCTATAGTCCACTTACAGGAAGAAAGACATTGTGTCTTGTTGGTATGCCCTGTGGCTGATGGAGCTGGCATGCTAATGTCAACACCTTCAGAGGAGGAGGGGAACTAAAGCCTTTCTGACTGGGAGCAGCATCAACTTTGAATTCAGAGCTGTTTTGTTCTCAGTTGAGTTTGGTCTTTGGTTCATGAGTGATGACATGGGTTTCAACTCTTATAGTCATATTATTACCAAGTTATGCTTGAAGATGTTTATTTTAAAAAAAAAATCCAAGTAAATCAATTCAGAGGCAGAAGCTTTGATAGCTCGTTTTGTACTTTCTGTGTCTTCAGGTTGGCATCACCAAAGTGTTTGCAGAGGTTCTTCCCTCCCACAAAGTAGCCAAAGTGAAACAGTTACAAGATGAAGGAAAACCGGTGGCCATGGTTGGAGATGGTATCAATGACTCCCCAGCTCTTGCTATGGCCAATGTGGGAATTGCTGTTGGCACAGGCACTGATGTAGCCATTGAGGCAGCTGATGTGGTTCTAATTAAGGTAAGAAATAAGGATGTTTTATTAAAGAGAAATGATAGGGCAGGTAGGCAGGCCAAGGGTGTCATGAGTGATTCAGGCCACTGCTGAGGTGAAGTGTACTACCTTTATAGGCCAGGAAAGCTGGAGCAGGGGAGAAATTGTTTTTGCCTTGTTGTTTAGTAGTAGTAATTATTTTGTGAAGGAAACTTTGCCCATCTTTTTTCTGGGTATTACAGTTTGGAAATTAAAGTTTGAAAATGGGCAAAAGAGGGGAAAAAAGTGACCTGACCTCTGGCAAATGCAAATTTTATTACAATAACATACAGGAGTACCACCTCAGTTATAATCCCATCTTCCTACATTTCAAGAATACCATGACGGAAATTGTAGTGAGTTTTCTAGAGCTGTACCAGGTGGTGCTGTGTACGTTTTTTTGGATTATGGTGACATCTCGAGTCCATGGTCTAAGGTTGAAGCTCCTTTTGGGGCTCTATGCCGGCAAACTAGAGCAGCCTGCCGAATACTTCCTACATGAAATTTATGATGTCCAGTGCATGTTAGTTAGCTTTAAAACAGGAATACGATGGCACTGCATGCATGCCTTTACTTCTGTTTGACTTTTCCCATAAACATATCAATTTGCAGGACGACTTGATGGATGTGGTAGCAAGTATAGATTTATCAAGGAAGACTGTCAAAAGGATCCGGATCAACTTTGTCTTTGCTCTAATTTATAATCTTATTGGAGTTCCCATAGCTGCAGGTATGTGAATATTTCCCCGTGGTAGTAAGATTATGCTTTGTGAGTAGAAGATTGCAGTGATTTAGTACCCATTTTCTGTATTTCTGATGGACAGTGCGTGCAGAGTTCTTTACCTGCAGAGACTGCTGCGGTACACAGTACATTATGCCTTCTTCCCACATTATGCCAATGATGGACATGTTCAGCTTATCATAGTAACTTTAGGATAACCTGTTTATTGAATGAGCCATGAAACACATGGCCTAGATCCTGTGACTAAATGGTTTGCTGCAAGGCTGGCAAGGCATGTCTATCTCCAAATTTCAGGAGCTGTATAATAAATTACATACTCAGCTGTATTCACTTTCAGGTTCTAGCTGAGATAGAAAATAAATGTTTATATATTAAATATTTTTATCTAACACTGAACTAAAATCATGTTTATTTAATGTATTAAAATACAACTAAAATTTAGACAATTTATGTGAAGTTTTATGTGTTTTTACACAAGGCATTGGATTCATATAGGAGGAATGCTGTGTTCTTGCTCTGATGAACTCATCACTATTTTCTTTTTCAAGGGGTCTTTCTGCCCATTGGTTTGGTTTTGCAGCCCTGGATGGGATCTGCAGCAATGGCTGCCTCCTCAGTTTCTGTTGTGCTTTCTTCTCTGCTGTTAAAGATGTGAGTATGAGCAATTCTGTGTGGTTGTTACTTGGTTTTGAAGCTCAGGTCTCTCCCTTTAAATAGCAGAAAATGAGTGTGGGGCTATGCCAGACTTTGAAGCTTTTGGAAAAACAATTCAGACAAGTCTCTGTTTAGCAGTGGCTGCCTTCAGGACTTGATACTTGCTTTCAGTTTTGGTTTTGCTTGAGAGGAGTAGTCAGATGATCTAAGACAATTTGGACAGTACTGTTTAAAAATGTAATTTCTAATGTGAAGATAAATGCTCAAAATGGGAATGTGTTCAGAATTTAAAAATCCTTAGTGCCCATGGTATATTTCTGAGAAATCTCGTCAGAGCACTGCTGACAACTTCTGAAAAGTGGAGCTTCTGAGGCAAGACAGTTGCAAACACCACGCTTCTAACACTTAGGATTGTTGCAATAAATAAAGCAAGCTGCTGCGTTTGCCATGCTGCTGCTGTTCCTTACCCCACAGCTGGGAGGAGCGTAGCGTGGGGGTGGGAATGGTGTTTCACTGTTTAACATGTTGTAGGCTTTGGAGGAAGCTGGGTAGAATCGGCAGTATGTTAGGTTCGGTGGTCCGCTCTCAGTAGATGCACTTTGCCAGGATGTTTTGCAGACATTCGGCAGCCGCTGAAGCAGTTAAATACTGAATGATACTTGTCTGCTTCGCTTTACATGTTCTTCTGTGTCCTGGCCAAAAAGCATTGAATTAGCTTCTGGTTTTACAATAGTCTTCAGCAATCTGAAACTTTCAGCACTACATAATGGGTCAATTATAAACGTCTGCTGATTGTGCATGATTATAGCACTTACAGGACAGTTTCTTCCTGAATTTTAGGAACTTTACCTGAGATGTATTGTGTTCTTTTTTTTTTTTTTTTTTTTTTTTTTTTTTTTTTTTTTTTTTTTTCTCTTTCCTTCCTTAGGTATCAGAAACCAAGTTCCGAGAAACTCGAGTTCCGGGCCCGCGGCCAAATAAGACACAAGAGTCTGTCAGAAATTAGTGTCCATATTGGAATTGAGGAAACTGGGACAGGCTCTCCTAAGCTGAGCTTAATGGATCGAATCATCAACTACAGCAGAGCCTCTATAAATTCTCTCTTTTCAGACAAGCATTCAGTGAACAGCATAGTTCTTAATGAACCAGACAAGCATTCACTTCTGGTGGGCGATTTTGGAGAGGATGATGACACAGCATTGTGAGAGACTTGAAGGAGGTGGGGAAAAAGGGGGAAAGGAAAAAAAAAACCTGAACAGCTGTCTAGAAGTCAGCACATGCACTGATTGTTTCTAGAGGTCTGGATTTACAGGTGGCTGTTCTACCTTTCTGGGGTGTAATCTCCCATCTAAACAGATATTTCATTTTTAATGGTGAAGATGAGTTCATTTGCATTGACCTTCCAGTATTTTTTATTGTTGTTTTTTAAACTAGGCTTAATGAAAAAGGGGCAGTGGCTGCTAATGCTTGCAAACAAAGCTGTGTTATCATGCCACAGAGCTTGTAGTATTGGGTTTTTTGGCAAAATATCAAAATACAATTAAGGAACCAGAAATTCACTTCCCAGCCGTGTAACAGGCTTCTTTTTGCACAGTCAAGTTTAATACTGTGTTTAAAACATATATTGGTATATCTGTAAAATATTGAAAGTTCTCTTTTTGCAGGTAGATGTGCCTTACTTCAAAACTTCCAGGATCACTGTTGTTTCCGTACCCTTTTACCAGAAATGGCTCCTGTCTTTTCCTCTGTAAACATCTGGTTCCAGCTTTTCACACTCCTAGCTTCCAAACCTCTCATCTGTGCTCTGGATTCCTGCTAGGTGGAAAGGACTGAGAGGATTTGGGTTTGCTTCCTAACGTGTAGCTCTATGCATCCCTGCCCCCATACACTCCTACTACTGAGACTGTTTGCTTGAAGGTTGAACGGGCAGGAAGGTCTGCTCTTTCCCAGCCTCTCCTAAGCTGAAAACTCTTGCAGCATCTGAGTATGATAAGCATATGATATGCTATTAGCTGAAATGTTTGGCTTTTTAAAAGGTAACAATGTTTAAAGTAGTTAGCACTGACTACCAGAACTAAAAGCACTCCTTAAATGAATGGAAATAGTTTGGACTAGGGTCACACAAGCTACCTTTGAAATATCTGCAGTTGAGTGTTTGCAGATATCTAACATCATCAAAGAATCCATTAGGCCAGCGTTGTATCTGAGAGATACCCATTGCCTGTAAAGATATGTTAAGTGTCTATATACCAGGAATGGTCCAGAATCCACTCCATAGATCTAAACCTCCTTCGTTTGGGATGTTCAGATCCAGGCTTTGTGAATTAAGCCCAGCTTCATTTGTTACAGAGCTGAATTCTCAAAACACAGGTCTTGATCACTAAATCATGAATATTTAAAAATATTCTCAGTGAGAAATAAAGTTGGTGTTCATCACCCTGTAGCTACCTATTTGTTACTTTGGAAACCTTGTTCTTTAAATCCTTTGCTGAGACAGTTACCTAAAGCAGTTACTAGGTTTAATAATGTTGAAGAACTCCATCATGAAATATCATCCATGGTATGAACAGGTAATTCCTGTTTGTGTTTTAGGGAAGAAATATCCAATTCAGAATATGATGAAGAGGTCTCTGTAATGGTCTGTGTTTTAACTTGAAGACTGATGTCAGTGCATAGATCACATGTGCAAAAAGTCACAAGTAAATAGCTTTTACATTTTGTTTGAGAGCTACTAGGGAGAATACAGTATCTGAAAACAGAAGAGTTGTGCTGTGAAATATGTTGTTAGTAAATCAGTGTACTTGTCATATTGCAATGAGGAGAACGACACAATTTGTAATTGTTGCTGTGACTAATTTAAGAAACAGTGCATTAATGTGGCAGTTTTAGGTGCTTGGTATTGTTAAGTGAATATACTTTTAAAAGTCTTTTAATTTTGATTATAGCTACATGTATCTATTGTGGTGTTAAGAAAAGCTGAGATACACTACTGCAAAGCCATTCCATAAGGTGTTGCTCTCAACGTTCGGCAACAAAGCTGTTCCTTACATAGCAGATAACTACCTAGAAAGTAACAGAATATAATCAAACAACTTTTAGTGCTTCAAGGGTGTGTAAACTGTTTCCAAAAGGTTTTGGCTTTCTTGTTTATCCACGCTTGTTCTTTGTAGTGTTCTTGGCAAGGTGCTGCAGATGAAGCGGGAAGTATTCTGCATTTTTGTCTCGATTGTGCTGACAACTGGTCGTCTTAATTACACAACGAAGGCGCAAGGCAGGTACTAACATGCTTAGGGATGAGAGTATCCCTATTGCAGGTGCTGGTCCAGCCCATGGTTATGGTACATATGGCATGTAAATGACATCCTGGTCTTACTGCAGGAAACAGAGTCAGTAATTTAGGGTTAAATTCCTGGTTGGTACCTGGAGCAGTGAGAACTTATTAAATTCTTTCCATATATATTTTATAGCACTTAAAGTTAGAAGCCTAAATTGTATGTAGATTGGATGCTTACAGTGGGAATGCTGGCTTTATCGCCAACTTTTTCCCACTATAAAAGCTTCTTTCTAAGGTTTTGTCTGTTTCCTCTTCATGTGAAACCCAGCATTTTGATCCAGTTACAGCAAAGTAAGACTGCTTTTGAGAGCTGGGATACTGCAGTCAGGTGCGGAGATGACCATGGGGGAATAAGGAGTGCAGTGGTGGCTGAGCAGGAGCAGGATAGCTGCTTGCAAGTCTGGTCGGAGGAGCAAAGTCCGAAGAGAAGACAAAGTAAGAGAACGGCCAGTGTTAGCCCAAGAACGAATGGATGGCAGGGATAAGTTCAGGCTTTAATTGTGGTGAAGCTTTTTATCTGTAACAGCTACGAGTTCTGAGGTGGCTTTCATTAGACATAGTACTGGTGGAAACAGAACTGCTGTCAGGTCCCTGGAGGAGGACTGCTTGAAGGGATGATGCCTGCGAGCAGCAGCCGGCCGGACTTGCTGTCCCAGGCAGTCCCTTCCAGGCCAGTTTTCCTCTTAGGTGTCTGAAAATGTCTTTTGAACTTGAATTTGTACACAGTGCATTTAAGTATTGAGTATTGTATAGCTGATCAAGGAATCCCGAGTCCAGATCTTTGAAAACAGGTTGTTGTCCCGTCCCCCAGTAAATGTGTAATATTGACTTACCGAATGTTTATCTTGTGATTAAAATACTTTATAAGGTGCTTTAAGTTGAAGAACCAAAATATTTTTCAGTTTGAATGTACAGCGTAAGTGAAATAATGTGAGAGGCAAATGTTTTCCCAAATGTAAATGTTTTAATATGTAAATATTTTACTCCTGTTGGAGGCAACTTGGAATCAGGAATTTAAAATGTCACTTGGAAATATACATTTACAAGTGAAATTATGTATTACTAGTTTGTCTATTTTATTATTTTCTATGACTAGCTATTTATAAAACCTGTGCTTTATTTAAAAATGAAACAAAGTACATATGCTCAAGGCTTTAAAATTACTTTTTGGATCTTGTTAATCACCTTTTAAAAGAGTAGGCACTTGAAATTTTATACAAAAAAGAATGTGAAACTTGTGAAACACAATGGAAGCAAGTAAATAATTTATTTACAGTGCAAATAACAGTGTTTATTTCATTGCTCAAAATGGAAGTTCCAACCAAATATTTTAAATTTGTAAGTCTTTTTTTTTTTTTTTGTTTTGATTTGATGTGGAGGAAGGAGAGAGAAATGAATGCTATTATGGAAAGTTAATGTTTAGTGCTGTTACATTTCTTTACATACAGAAACGTGTAGTCTCACACTTCCTATTCTGTTAAGACTGTGCCTCCATTATTATAATGGTAACTATAAACTATATAATAAAGATGTAGCATCCAAAGCCTCTTTCTTTAATCATGTTCTGTGATCTCTCCAATATTTCTTTTGCTGACTTAACAGATGCTGCTGCCACTGTGCAAAACTTCTGACTTTTCCTTCCTGCACAGTGCTGGCTTAACAGGCAAAACCTCGGTCCCTTGGGAGGGACGCTGTGCTCACGGGTTGCCCTGCAGCGGGGTGAAATCTGCAGGAACAGGATCGGGTGTTGTGGAAGCGGCCTGTAGCATCTCACCTGCTCTTCATCTGCACTGAGTAGGAGCTCTGTGAAACTGGAAGGGGGCAGCAGTGTTGCTTTTGCTTGTTTGGGAAAAGACTGAGAATCAAGGTTTCTTAGGCGCGTTTCCAGCTCTGCTGAATTGTGTGATCTTGAGCAAGGTGCTTGGCCAAGAGGGCTGTTGGCAGGCAGCATTAGCGAGCGTTGGGAAATCACGCAGTAGTGCTCCCATAGAGAGCGTTGCGTTAGCGCTCGCGCGCGAGAGTCCGTGCAGTCGCTCCGTATCCCAAACGAAAGGGCTGACCATAAAGTGATGGAAAACCCTCAGCATGAGTTCTCCTGCATGCCTGTCACGGAGAGGCCAGGCCCCCACCCAAAACATAATCATCTGACTGTGCTGAAATCTAGCCCAAATCTCCTCCTGCCAGAGCCTAGACAGTACCTGAGCAGCGTCTGGAAGCAGTGAGGAGCAGTATCGGAAAGAAGATCCCCATCCAAGCTCCATGGCCCAACCACCGCCTTCTACCCCGACCAGTTTTGTTAGCAGGGGCTGCCTGGCGGTCTCCGATGGCAGCACATCTCTGCAGGGCTTTGACCCTCCTGTTTCCAATCCTGACCCAAACAGGAGCAAAGTCTGAGCAAGCCTCAGACTTTTGCAAGCTTTCTAGAAGCATCTCTCAGATATTTAATGCCAACAGCTACCGAATGCTTGGGTACTCCTTTGGGCTGTTTCTTCTTTCCCTGCGTTTGCCGAGACCTCTGCCCACCTCCCTGCAGCGCCTTCTCTCGCATGCTCCCCGTCTGCAGGCAGACTGGCCATGCTGGCTTCTGCTGGTGTTTCGTGGTGCCATTTTTATGGTACTGTTGGAAGAAGAGTCCCTTTTTGGTTGTCTGGATCCATCCTCTCCCTGGGCCCTCAGCCCCTCTGCCTAGCACCGAGTGGGTCTCAGGGGGAGACAGCGCCGAGGTTTTCAGTCAGATGCTGCAGAGTGCAGACTCCTGTTTCTCCTCCCCGACCGTTCGAGATGATCCCTTGCTTTCTATTAGGACACAACCCTGTAATTTTGTCATCTTGGGTGGATTCTTACTGACCTAATGTGCCAGTACAGGTGTGCAAACCTACAGCATTTAGCCCTTGTGGTTTTGAAAAGAGGGGGGGTTGTTACACAGAAATAGCAACCAGAATACTTAGGTTTGTTTGGGGTTAAGGGAGTATGCGAACCTTCTCATTTCAGATTGGTCTATTTTAGTTGTGACTGTTTCACTGGGGTTTCGGTGGTGCTTTTTTTTTTCTTTTTTTCTTTTTCCTTTTTTTATATAAATGTTTCACTAGAACACTCTTCCTTTTTGGCATTTGTATCCCGCTAGGGTTTTGCAGCAAATTCTTTAGTGAAGTAGAAAAGCAGCTCAGTCTGCGGCCTCAGGCTTCTGTCACGCTGCATGGGATGGATGCAATACTCTATCTCAACTTCACTTAGCATAAGCGCAAACATTTGTTTTCTAACACCTTTTGTCATTTGGCAGCTTTTGCATACCTAAGGCTAAAATGGAACATAATGGACTTACATCAGTGAAAATGCATTTTGAGAAAATGGAAAATCTTATCTTTTGAACATAATAGAAAACAGGTCATTCGTGTGAGTCACTCCAGCTTCACAGGACCGGCCGACCTGGCTGCCGAATCACAGTAAGATCAGACACATCAGCAAACCTGGCCTTTACACCTGCAGCAAAATTTGAACTTGCCTCACAACTATATATCCAAGTTGTCTGCTGTCGCTGAAAGTGTTAAAGGACTTTCAGTTAAGGAAGGTATTTATCTAACACACAGTAGCATTCCCTTTAAACTGTACCTCCCAGGGTTTGGCATCCTGCAAAGGAAATACCTCAAACAAATAAATCACCCTGATGTGAAGTTGCACAACCTCACTGTGGCTTTTTTTTTTTTTTTTTTTTTTTATAGAATAGTACAAATAATACCTGCTCTGAATAGTAACCTCTCCAGCTTAAAACATCTGGATCTTAAGGTTCTCTTTCTGAAGGTTACACAACTTCAGAGAAGGTAACTGGAGGATCGGAAGGACCCTGATCTGAAGTCAGTGAAACAGCTTATTTATAACAACTTGTATAAAAAGGCAGACATTTACTAGCTAGCCAGGAATCCCCAAATCCTGGGTCAAATGCTCTTTGGAACTAGATACAATATAAAATCTCTGCATTCATCTTGCCAATATACATTATCCATGATAATCACAAGTAGCCACAAGTTTAATAGACTGACATCGAAGTCAGAAATGATCAAGATTCTCATAGATTTTGAAAAAGGCTCTCCTCTCCTGAAACCTGAGAAGGCATGGATATTTGGTAAGTGGAGGGTTTGAATTGTCACAAAGTGAACACTGTTTACCCTGCTACTCTGCAATCTGAAACTCCGCAAACCACCAATTTCAGTTCTGAATTAGCTGGTATAGCCTTCACTGCAGCAGTGTCTCACCTGGCTCCTGTTCGCACGTACTTGCTGCCACCAAGGGGAGCAGTGAGCAAAACTCTTACATTGAGTATTATTGCTTTGTTGACAAATTATTTGGATTAAATATAGTCCCATTTTGTACTAAATGAAATCAGTGGAACAAATGCCAGCTTGTGAGGCACTGATGGAATATGATATGGTAAATAATGCTAGTATTAATATTATTCTAAAACTTATTTTGCTGTTTGGCATTGCAGAAGCATGCAGAAGCACTGTACTCCAGCAGCCTGCCATAAGCAGGTGCTCCGTCAGTAAATTTTGGAGCCTCTGCAGCTGTTGCCTGAAGCATCATGTTCTCAGGTTTGGTGGAGTCCAGTTTATCTGCACATAGCTCCTAGGCAGATTGTTACCCTTCCCCGGATGCCTTCATTTTAGTATGGCTAACTATCTTCTTTTAAGCTGCTCTTCCTTTTTAGTACAATTTTCAGAAAGCATCCTCTGCAGAAGGCTGGCTGACCAGCCCAAAGGTCAGGCTTTGAATCAAAATTCAGCATCTGTCTTGATAACAGAAGCACACTACCGGCAATGTTTTATTTCCTTCCAGTTGTCTAGGTAATTTAGGTAGCTTTGAATTTGCATCATGCATGCTGGGTCATGAACAAAAGCTGCTGAAGAGGTAAGATTTCTGTATCATATGTGCTTCTGTTAAACATTTATCTAAAGTGAATTTCTTAAGGAGAATTTGAGGGTGGTACGCAAACATGCTCAGCTACAAGAGAAAGCAGACAGGGTGTATAGACTTGGATTTATTAGTTCCATTGGAATAGCCTAGCAATTTTCTTTTTTTTTTTTTTTTTTTTTTTTTTTAACATAAGCTTAGTCTTCAGAGCAATAGTCAGCTTGCTTGTATAAGTCTAAGAATATTTTTGCCTAATTTGTCCCAAAATTCCAATATTGTATCTGGTAATGCTCATAATGCAGTGAATGCTTTACAAGCACTTAGGAAGACATTGGCTCTGCCTTGCCTGGAAGGGCAGAGAAATTTGCCAGCAGGTAACTCCACCTGTTTAGAAGGATAAAAATGTGAAAGCTAACCTTGCGCAACCACACCATGACAAATCCTCTGTAATTTCTCTCTTTTCCTTGTCTTTAATTCCATTGAGAGACAGCAGGCTGATGCCTTACAGAGATGGATGAAACTTCTTGCTGTGACGTACACGAGTTTAAGAGATGGTCTGCTTCAGGGAGGAATTTTCTCACTGAGAGGAGAAAAAAAGAACAAAACAGAAAACACCTTTCCACTGTTCTTTGCAGAAACAGTGAAGCCATGGAGAAACATTGATAGGGCTTAAACGTTTTCAGTGAATTATCATCCATCTCCCCTAGAGGGCCCTATATCTTAAAAAGTCCAGACATGGCATCTGCTTCCAGCACAGCGGGGATGCGGGGACCAGGCTCAGGCAAGAGCTGCAGCCAGGCCCGTGCGGCACTGGCTCCCTGGCCCCTCGCGTGGGCGTCCTGCAGATGAAATGACATCCACTGCTCTCCTGTTCACTGAGGCAGCAATTCAGTGAGAGGTATAATGGGGAATGGGGGTAATTAGGGATTTGTCTTTTTGTTAGTGAGTAACCACTGAGTCTGATTGCATCTTCTTGTTTTAAGTAGGCAGTATTCAAGGTTTAGAGCAAAAAATAGCTGGTTATGTTAAAATAACCAAATACACACTTAAAACTGATAAGGGGAGTCTGTTGGTGATGTTTATATTGAATACAACAAATGCCCTGAGCACCATCAGCTTGGAGAGTCCAAGAAAATCTTTTGTGTTTTAAATCAATTAAATAGTTCTTAAATTGAAAAAAACAAATCTTCCTTTCTTATCAGGCTGTGGTTTTGGAGGTTAAAACCACATTGTGAAATGTATGGTATATGTATAAAAGCATTCTGTTATAAACAGACTTACACAGACTTACTTCAGATTCATTTCATGATGTACCATTTCTCAAATTCAGGCATATAAGTTTGAGAGACAGTGTTTGGAGAGAGGAAAAAAAAAAAGACAGCTTCTCCACCTCCCTCCTGATCTCGTTCATCTGAAGGACAGAGAGAACAAGCTCTTGTCTTATAAGATGCATGCGCTTGAATATTGCAGTACTGCCAGGGAAAAAAAAAACCTGTAAATTATGGTGAAGCCTGTTTTTAAGTAGAAACTTAAACTACACATGGTCGTCGTAAAAGCAGGGAGATCGGATCACATGACACAGATGAAAATGCAGATTATTAGTCTTCAGCCACAGCCATTCAGTTGGTCTCCTGTAAATATATAGGCCAGAGCACTAAAGTCTATGACCTGTCTAAACTTGCCAAATCTCATTTCCTCTGGCTAAACGAAGCAGCCGGGATCACGCTGCTGCAGCGATGCCTGCGTGAAGCACGGGTTCTGCTTTCTGCTCCTGGAAACAGCTTCTTAGGATGGTCACGGTCCTAAGGGCAGTTCCTTGGTGGGTTTTTGTTTTGTGTGAGTTAGGTGGTGTTTTGTTTTTTGGGTTTTTTTTTTGTTTTTTTGAGTACCAGTCTTTTGCCCTCCTGGCTTTGTTGTACTGGTTAACTTAAAAGTACAGGTCTTGAACTGTTGGCACAGACTTTTTTTTCTTTAAATATTTGCAGTATTTTCTAAATATTTCACAACGGGAGGGAAGGACAGAAAGGTGACTCAAGCATGGAAATAAGCTTACAGTTTCGAACACGTCTGAAATACTGTCCCCTTTCTGCTGACTTTGTATCTTTGTAATTTCTTCATAACGCATTGAAGTCCGGTGTCCTGGTCCTGTTTCAGCTGGAAGCACATTCTGTTACCCCAAGTTCTGTGACTTCCTCCCTCTTCCTCTACCTCATTCTTCTTAAAATATAGAGGAAAAAACAGACAAACAAGCATGAAACCAGGGTCAACCCTGCAGTTCTGCCCTAAAATAACAGATCATTATAACTGCACTAAGTTACAGATTACTAAGGATTTACTATACAATGCTCCACAAATACTTAAGTATGTATATAGAGAGGTTAGTAGTGGAGTACTGTTTAGTAAAAGTGTTCTTGGTTGCTTGTTTTTAATCTTTTCATATGATATTTTTATTATACTTCCAGCATAGTAAGGTTCAGTGTACTGGATGTATTCTACAGATTTCTGTGTCTCACTTGATGTCAGAAATGGTTTCTGAGCTGCTTCTACCATTTGATTCTGCAGGCAAAAATTTACAGCAAGGAAACCATCAAACACAGTAAAACTCCACAAAAAGACTTATGCCGTCCTCTATGCCTGAACACCCTCTCCTAACTGAGGAGCAGCAGGTGTCCCGCTGCCCCCTCCTCTGTCAGCTTTGGTCTTATGTTACCGGCAAGTTGCCAAGTGCAGGCTGTGCACTGTGACATTTCTCCTCTATTCATTTTTACTGCTAGAAGATGATATGAAAGCTTTTAAAATGTCTTGTACCAATGAGTGGATCCATTTGCTGGGACAGCAGTGGGTGCTGCAAGGCTGCGGCTGCCCGGATGCGGGTCCTCTGCGAGCCCGCGTCACGGAGTTTAACTGCTGCCTTTGAAGAAAGCAATGCGCCACAGAGAAAAATGGGGAAGGAAGTGCTGTAGATAAATTTCAGAGCAGTTAAATAGTTACAGCTCCTATGGAGCTGGAGTGCCCCTTCCTTATTACCCACAGTGCCTTTAAAATGCATCTTTATTTACCTACTCTCAGCCGCACTACAAGCTGTGAGGGTACAGGCTCCTCGAGCAGCCGTGTTTCCGAGCTGGAGCTCTCTGGCTCATTGTCCCGATCCAATATCGGGAGGGTTTCGTTACGATCCCAAGGACGAGATTAAGACGCTAAAACCGGTCAAATATCGTACAACCTTTTACCTTTATTTTCCACGAAGTGGGGAGAAAAGGCGTGTGGGGGGGGGGGAGGCGAAGGGAAAAAGGGAACAAGGGTAAGGGGAAAAGATAGAGAAAAATTGGAAAAGGAGAGAGGAAGCTAGCTACCACCACTCCGAGGCCGATGAAGTTCCGCTGACTCCGCTCGAATCACAGCTCAAGCTGGGTGCCTCCGACGAGGGACGAGGAGCGAGGGCCGAGAGAGGGAGTGAGAAAGAGGGTGGCCAAACAAAGAAATCCCTCGGCAATTATAGCTTTTTTAAATTAAGTTTTCCCACCCCTCACGTGGTAGTTCAGACCAATAGTAATATTTGGGTCTGGGGTCTCCTGCTCCTTATTGGGTCTCATCACTGTCCCTAGGTAGGCCGTTTACTGTTGCCGTTTCTGCTGACAGGTGTGTCTCCATTCTTAGGTCCAGCCATTAGCTCTCAAGGTCCTGACAAAGAAGGTGATAACTCCAGCAATTAGCACTGTTTCAGCAGTGCACAGGAATGCAAATTGCTGGTAACGCCCTTATCATTCCCGCCTGCAGCAGCTCTGGGCCCTTTCTCACTGTGCTAGGGAGTGCGGCCTAAGGCTTCAGCAAATTTAGCCACTCATGCCAAGCAGGTTTTATAGAAGTTGTGCTAAAAACGGACAATAATTTACAGTCCAGATCCCAAAGTCTCTGCCCGATTGTGGTCTCGTTCAGTGCAGGCTTGGCGTGTCCCGGGTGGTCGCAGGGAGACCATCTCAGGGGTTGCAGCAGCCCAGTCCTGTTTCTGCCAGGGACAGATGGCTTGTTCGGGGTTGTGACCTGCCTGCACCCCATGCACCAAGAAATGTTTAAGGCAAAAAATTCATTCATCAGTCCGCCACACTCATGAACACTCTTCGGCTCTACGAAACCTGGAGGCATAGCTGAAAATGGAGCACTCGCAGACTCGGAGAAAGCTGCGTTCAGGGCCAAATCAGGATCTGATCCCTGGGCCCGTCCTTGGTGAATGCTCCGTTAGCATCGGCACTTCCCGACGCCACTGCCCATGAGTGATGGTACCATCGGCACAGCTTCCTAATTCAGTCTCTAACCTGTCCCTGAGGCCTGCCCTGGATTTTTCAGAGCTTTCCAATGAGTTAGTGCCGGGATGCTCCCACTCTTGTCTTCTGCCCTGAGCCCATGCAAACAGCATGTTTTGATCTATGTGTGAACCAAAATGTGGTTTTATGTCAATAAATACAATAAACACAGGTAGATGGTTTTGCTTAAGCCCGTTTCCTTACTAATCTGAGAGGTCAGCTTTCAAGAGTTTGTCCATGTTTTAATAGGAAATTAAAATAGGTTTGTACCCATTTGTACCTATAGTCTTCCACTGACCTGGGAAGTGGGCAATGACTCTGCTCTAACTTTAATAGAATGTCATTTCTGTAGGAAAAAAGTTAAGTCCTGGCATGGCTTTTTTCTGCCCTGATCTCCTGCTATTTAAAGGCCTCTAAATGTTTACAGAAGAGAATGTTTACACATACCCTTTCTAGCACCACATTCCTTTGTTTTCTGGTATTTACCACAGTATTTTACTTTTCTGCAATGTTCTAAAATATTCAGTCCTGCAGATGTATGATTTTGATGCATCCACAGATAAAGCTGACTCCTGAAGGAATACAGTAGTTTGGCTCTCTATGTATCTTAATACCCTGTTTCTTGTGAGTGCACATTTCTTCTGTTTTCTCTGCTCTTTGCTTGCCTGTTATAGGCTGTTCCCCCAAGTGTGGCTCTCCTGTCAGCAGAGGACAGATTTTACTAGGCATTCAGCTTGCTATGAGAATTTTCTCTCAAAGATCTGTGGAATTGGTGAATATGGCAAAAAATAAAAGTGACAATGAACAGAAAGGCCTATCCTGCAGGTGAAGTCCAAAGACCACGCGCTCCCTTCTCACACAGCACGCGCTCATCACGCTGCAGCGCAGGTCTGCTAGAAATGTATGTACATACATCCACACCCACACGGGGCGAGGCAGGTTCCTCACAGCACACACAAACCACGCTGCTGAAACGTGCACTCCTTTAAACAATTGTTTTCCCCAGTTGTCTGGAAAACTGTACATCTATCAACTTTAACATTGGATCGAGCACTTAGTGCACGATGAAGGAGGAAACGAGAAAAGGAGCCCCTCAGCCGGCGAGTCCCGCCATCCGCTAGGCCGGCTCTGCCACGAGGCCGCGTAGCTCTGCGGTACGGCCCAGGTGATTTTGTGTTGAGTTTTCCACGCACAACACTTTGCGTGGCGCACTTGCATATTTATTTCCAATTCCACACCCATATATACAAATCTTTTCGTTCGTGGCTGGCCGCCCTCCCAGCCGCAGCGCGGAATGGCGCCGCCTTCCCCCGGAAAAGGCGCCACGTGCCGGACGATAGAGCGGGCGGCGGGTAGGGGGCAGCGCGCCGCCCCCTCTCTGCTCCCCGGCGGCCGGCGCGGCGCTGCGCAGAGCCTCCGTGCGCGACGTGACGGACCCTGCCGCGCGGCGCGGCCTCCCGCGGGGGCGGGGCGCAGGCAGCCCGCCGACGGGCAGGCGGACCCGCCAATGGCGGAGCGCGGCGCGCGGCGCGGCCCAATGGGCGGCGGGCGGGGGCGGGCAGCGGGGGCGGCGGCGGGCGGCGCTGCGGGGCGCTGCCGCAGAGCGCGGGCGCGGCGGTGGCAGACGGGCGGCCAAGATGTCTCTCTCCAACAAGCTCACCCTCGACAAGGTGGACGTGAAGGGCAAGCGCGTCGTCATGAGGTGAGGCGCGGCCCGCTCCCGGCGGCCCAGGGGCCCCGGAGCCCGCGGCGGCGATCTGCTCCGCGTGCGCGCAGGCAGCCTGCGGCCTCCGCGGGGAGCGGGCACCCGCCCTGGCGGGTGGTAATTCGGGAGCGGCTGCTGCCGGAACAGCCCTTTCCCCAGTCGCCGTTCCCGCCTGCAGGCCTGAAAAGCGTCGCTAAAACAAAATAAATTAAAAAAAGGCAATACAGGTCTGGCCAGCTCCCCTACTATTAGCAATAATCTTACTTTTTTTGCAGAAAGAGTTGAATCGCAGGTATTTGGTGCTTTCTGGCATCACACGTTAAGCTCGGAAATTATAGTTTGTTGATTAAAATATGAAGGCCTCACGTGGGAATTGCTGCCAAATACTGGGAGATAAGCGCACTCGGACGCATCCTAGTACCTCCTGCTCTAGATGTACCTTCTGCTCTGGTACGCGTTGTCCAAGGTCATCTTAACGGAATGGATAAATATTTGCTTCCTTGCCGTGCGAGTAGGTCGGTGTTGTAAGGTTCCAACTTCCCTTTCCCTGCAACGTCTGTCCCAGAAAACTTGCGCTTTTTACTTGGTTTCTCTATCGTCTTGCACTGAAGCAGCTTTCTGGAAATGTGATTACCAAAAATTGGACCCCATAGTGAATATCAAAGAAGCTAGCTCAGGATTTGCACGCCTTTCCTAAATGTGGTGCAATAAAAAACTTTTTATCTCCATAACAGCTGAATTTCTTGCCATCTGACCAGTGTTTCCTCTTCTGACATGTGCTATAGAGGAGTCTTGCATTATAGAGGCTGGCTTGGCTGATTTTTAGTCTCCAATAGTTAATATCCATATCTGTTCTTGCAATTCTTTGCCTGGCTACTAAAATGGAGTGAAACAGCAGAGAATGTGCTGGTTTTTGTGTTTCCCGCCAGCACTTTTCCTTGAAAAGAATCACCATGTGCTCTCAGTACTACTAAAATCAGTGTCTTTTTTCTCTCCTGTTACTCATCATAATTTTGGCATGCTCCTAACCTGCTTATCTTCCAGTCGTAATGCTAAAGGCTGCCGCTTTCTTAGAAACAGGGGATGGGGAGAAGGAAAGATTCAAGGAGAGCTCAGATTTCAGTGGCGCTGACTTATCAGGCCTGCAGCAGGGAGCAAGGGTGGACGGAGGTTTTTCTTTTGTAGCTCTAATGGCTCTGCAAAGCAAACTATTCTTTTTTCACTCATTTTAGAATAATAGCATTATTATGGTGCTTTTCTTTTGCCTTTTTCATAGTTAGTCCACTGTACCGTGGGCTTCACTGTACCGTGAGTTGAATTCTTTCTGCTCAGCTGCCTCTATTTTGCTGGCAGCTTTTGAAGCTCTTTCCATATGTCTCTTCTGCTGAACATGCTACAAGAAAATTCAAGCAACCTCTTGAATTTTGGTGCTCTTTAAATAGAGAACAGTGATCAATAAACTGTAATGTAGCACTTCACTTTCCTCATTCCAGTATGCCGTTGCAGTTAGGCATTCTCTTCCTCCCCAAAAGAAAAAGATTTTGCTTCTTAGTGATCACGCTCTGTCCATGCTTTCTTTGAACAAGTCGGATAGGAGAAAAGACTCGTCATTTTGGCGTTTGATGAGTAAGTTCTGCCTTTAGCTGTTACGCAACTCAGCTTCCTGTTGCTGCTCAGTCAGCACGTGGGCACAAGGTACGCTGGTCAGAAATGGCTGACGGAACTCCTCCCTTTCATCTCTTCAACCCGCATGCCGTAGGGAAGTTACCTCTAGATCCAAGTGAGATCTTCCAGTGGGAATGTAATAAGCTGCAGCAGTTAGCTGCAGAGAGATTAGAGGTAAATAATTAAAGTGCACTGTCCAGTACAACAGCTGTCTCACCAAATAACAGATCTTCGCTTTGAAAACCTCTCAGAAAAAGGCAGAAATCCCTATGATGTACTTAACAGAAATTCAAAGCTGTAGGCAATAACTGGACAGCTGTCTCAGCCTGTCTGTTTGCCAGAGTTACCTGAGTATTGAAGAGGCCTCTTTGGAGAACACAATGTTACTTTACATTATCCCCTTCCTTTCACTGGGAAGCCCCTAAGTCAAGTGATCTCAGAGCATGATTTTCTAAACGAATGGCAGTTTTCCATCTCAGTTTTATTTTCTGCTTCAGCATCATTGCTGCTGTGGTCATAACTGTTGGGACGTATTAGTGGCATAACTTTACTAAGTCACTCTACTTGATGTTTGTTCTCTGCATTTTATTGTTATAGAATTGACTAATAACACGTTAATTTCATAACGGGACTTGTGCATGGCAGAACTGAAAAGCTTACTCTAAAAGTAGTTGTAACTGCTTTTCTAGACACCCCTTTTACTGGCAGGCTCATTACTCTTTGTAAAAGGCATTTGTTGCATATTCAGTTCTTCTTTATGTTTTTTAGGGTTGACTTCAATGTTCCAATGAAGGATCACAAAATAACCAACAATCAAAGGTAAGGCCCAATTTGCATCCCAGATGGAAGCCCCAAAGTCCATTTTCTCTCTGGTGTCAGCCTGGTACTGTTAGCAGTACCTGGAACGCTACTTGTGGTTAAGCCGTCAGTCGCTGCTACCACGCAATTAAAGGCATCTCGGAGAAAATCTGACAAGTGTTATTAAAAACACCCTGCAGCTGTTAGCAAGCTGTGCTTACTACAAGGCTTCTTCTCACCATAGCTGCTGTGGAAAGTATATAGAAAATGTCTCTAATAGCACAGATCCTAAACTTCATTCTTTAAATCCGGTTGCAGTGTTATGATAATTTCACAAGCACGCCTCTTTGGCTGTATGTGAGAATTTGTTGCATAAGCTCACTGCTCAGCATCCCCAACTTTCCTTTTATTGCTTCAGGATCACTGACTAAACCAGGAGGCATGGTAATGTTCCAGTTTCCTGGCATTTCTTAGTTACAAGCAGTCAGCAGAATTTAGATGGCAAAGTGCATTTAACTCCTGCGCCCTACATCTCGCAGGATGTAGCAGTGAAACATCTGAAAACACGCTGAGATATAAAATGTTGTTGATGTGTGTTGGACTGTGCTTCAGGGACTGTAACAATTCCTTCCTGCCTGCCTTCCCTGGGAGAGGACTAGGTTGGATGTGCTCCACCAGGAAAGCTGTATTCTGTGAGGTGTAGCTAGTCTCCTGGACATAAGCACTAGCAGGCGTAGGGTTCCTGAGAAGCCCAGTGTTCCTTTTGGGGGAATACTGGTGGTGATGCCGTGCTGTCTTCGAGAGCTAGGCTGAATCATGCAAACACCCAAGGTAGGGTGGACTTCTTAAATAATAATCCTGCTCTTGTGCCCTGTTTCTTCTGTCCTTTTTGAGGGGTGACTCCCAGGGCTCTCAGCTAGTGGTCACTAATTCTTAATTTCACTTGTTCTTCTCTGCCGTTACAGAATCAAGGCGGCTGTTCCTACCATCAAGCACTGCTTGGATCATGGAGCCAAGTCAGTGGTTTTGATGAGTCATCTGGGTCGCCCGGATGGTGTTCCCATGCCTGAAAAGTTTTCCTTGGCTCCAGTGGCTGTGGAGCTTAAAGCGCTCATGGGCAGGTGAAGTAGAAGAGCAGTTCAGCATGCATCAGGCCTCTCTTTCCGTGGGCCTGGATGCTTTCCTCTCTGAAAGGAAGTCATTGGTGGGCTGACAGAGTCTATCTTGTGTCTCCAGGGAGGTCTTATTTCTGAAGGATTGTGTTGGTCCTGAGGTGGAGAAAGCCTGTGCTAATCCTGCAGCTGGCTCCATCATCCTCCTGGAGAACCTCCGGTTCCATGTAGAAGAAGAAGGGAAAGGGAAGGATGCTTCAGGGAACAAGGTGAGGCTTGAAGTCTAGCCTGTGTGTGTGCCTGCGCTGGCCTCTGTACCTTGTTTGCTCTGGACTGACAAGGAGCTAGCTTTCCGCCCAAAAACAAAATGGAAACACTGTGTGTTACTTCTTCACATCTCAAATTTTTTTTGGACTGTAAAACATTCTTGAGAAATGCTGGTTATAGGTAAACACAGAATATTTTGAGCAACAGGAAGAAGTTCCAAAATGAAGATGTTTAAGTGAAAGGCTGTAGATGGCTATGCCATGGGTGGCATAGTCTATAAAAGAAAGGCTGAGAAGGGCTGTGTGGGAAACTGGTTGCTGCTTATTAGAGTTTATCTGAGGATGTTGAAAGCAGAAAAGGAAAACTGTCAGAGATAGCTTAATGTCATTGCAGCCATAAAAACCACATTTCCTTTGTTGTTCTCTGCTTAATGTTGTAATGCAAAGTCTAAATACTGTGCTGTGTAGGGATTCTCAAACCCCTGTGTAAGGCTGCTTTTCTTCTAGAGTAGCCAACTAGAATCCAGGCTGCCGTGCACCTCTGACATTTGATTGAAGGTCAGGAAGAACGCTTGCTCCAGACAGCTGCTTTTCTTAGCGATGGTGACCCCGTTAACTTTCCTCAGGCCTTGGCTCCTTTCAGAATTGGTGCGTGGAGTGGAATGCCGACATCGTGTGGTGCCCTTTATGGCCTGACACAAGACTCTTGTAGCTTAAAAAAATGGCCCAGAGAACTAGTAAGCCTTTGCACACAGCAGTGAGAAGTTGAGCAAGTCTGGAATGAATTCACCACCATCTTGTGCCACTCAAGGCCAGGATGGTGGCGTGGAGATCAGTGAGACAAGAATTTAATTTCCTTTGGGAAACATTCCCTTCATTTTGTGCACTCTGTAATGCTTGGATTATTTAGCTGGCTGTATGCATATGGAAGCATGCAGTGCAGTTGAGCACAACAGGAGAGGTACTGCTGACAGACTCATTTCTTGTCCTAACAGAAGTGAAAGGCAGTGCTATGGAAATAGTGATGCTATGCATGAATGCAGATTGAACTGGCAGTTGGAAAATGTGGCTCCCCAAAGCAGATGAAGTGGCAGTTGTTCCTTCATTCAGAGCCTCTTGTGTTCTGCTTACAGATGTTACTGGTCTGAACAGGAGCACTTAATCTCATTGCATAAAGCCAGTCAATTTAGCAAGTGAAGGAGCAGTTGACAGCGTTACTCTGCAATCTTGTAGTCCCTTCGGCTTGTCTTTTCCTGCTAAGGATGCACGAGTAAGAGGGACATCCAGAGCCTTGCTGAATACATCTGCTCTATATTAGAGCACTTCATGCTGTTGTCCCCGTGATACTACATCTGGGTAGATGCAGAGGCAGTAAGAGAAGAGGCTGTGCTTGGGATGGTGAGCTGATCAGGCGGAAAGGCACTTGGAGAGGTGATTGCCTGACTGCTGGTCCAGATTGTTCTTTAACAGTATATGGTTATGAACTAGCTCCAAGAAGTCACTTTACTCTCCAGGAGAGCTCCACTATCTTTCTAGTGGTGGGAAAGAAAACTGAACTACTTGAACCATCCTGTGAGGATTTGGTAGGATGCTGGAGGATGGAGAAAAAGCCGCTTAACAGAAATGCATCTGTTCATGCCTGCTACGCACTTAGCTTGTCTTCAGCATTCTTTAATTGGCTGGTGTCACCATGGCCTCTGTTACTGTGCAGGCTGTTTATAAATTAGTCCTGAATGTGGTCACTAAGTGAATTCTTCTGGAGCTCATCCTTCTACTTGTGGTGATAGGAACCAAACTTTCTTTGTTCGGTAAGTGAGCACAAGTGTTTACTCTCACCTTAGCATTGTCTTGTCGCTGTGCACCCTTTGTGTTATGGTTCATTGCACGCAACTGAAAATCTGTTCAAAAGACCCCCAGAGATTAGTAGAGCTGCAATTTATTCCTGCCCTACTGATGCCCTAAAAACGTGAAGCTTGAGGTAGGAACAGTCCTCAGGCCTCAGGGAATAGCAAGCTCTGGGACTTTAATGTTCAGTTTAAACCATTTAAACCTTTTTGTTGCTCCTGCTAGGCTGGGAAAGAGCATATGAAATACAATGACCCACAGGATGAGCTGATAGTTTCTTCAGCCGCCCTTTCTTTGCTTTGGGTTTACAAGCCAAATGGCAGAATTTGATTCTAGTGTCAAAACCAGCTCTGTTTGTAACTGAATAGCAAAAATTTGTCATTCTTTTATCTTTTTAGATCAAGGCTGATTCTGGCAAGGTGGAGGCTTTCAGAGCCTCTCTCTCTAAACTGGGAGATATTTATGTCAATGATGCTTTTGGAACTGCCCATCGAGCTCACAGGTATGTATTCATCTTCCTTCCACAAGCAGAACTGCAGAATGTTTCCTACCATGAAAACACACACAGCTTTGCCCTCAATCAGTTAAAACTTTTTTGTGTGTTTTTCCCATTATCATTCTGCTGTGTCTTTTCCTGAGCAATGTACTCTGCAGAGGTAAGTGTCTATAGTGTTTTTGGAGGAAGGCATCTCTGCTTTTGCTCTGCCTATTTGCTTCTCAGCATTTTGGATCCCTGATTAATGTTGTCAGTCTTGCCTATCAAAATGGTTCATGAAAAAACAACCTCAGAGCAGTAAACTTGTGCAGCTGGCTCGGCAAACTAGGACAAGAAGAACCTTGTGTTTCTTTTCATACAGGTAGTAGATATTCTCACTGCTGCAGCTGACTAAAGGATTGGCTTTGTAATGCTGTGAGACACAAGGTTGTTTGGACCTGTACTGAGTTTTTCCTTTCCTCACTCATCTTTTCTCTACAGCTCCATGGTAGGTGTCCATCTGCCTCAGAAGGCTGCTGGCTTCCTGATGAAGAAAGAACTGGATTATTTTGCTAAGGCCCTAGAGAGTCCAGAGAGGCCCTTCTTAGCAATTCTTGGAGGGTAAGACTCGAGAATGTATCTACTTTTTATTTCTCTTTAACACCAGCTTCTTTGCTGTAAGAAATTAAAAGTTTCTTTGGTTTGGTTCAAACAAGTGCTTTCCTTGGAACTATACCTGTAGTTCAGATTTGTAGATACACGCTGAGATCTCTGTAAGATGTGGATTAGAGAGGAGCTAACTGACCCTGTCCACTCCTGTGATGACGTTGTCAGGGTGTCCTCATAATATCTCTTAGCCACCTTATATCCCCCAGTTTGAGTTAGTCCGTGGCAGTTTGTTGTACAGATGAACCAGGAGAGCTATTAGTTACACATGATGGCCCTGAAACACTGTCAGTGACCTTTCCTCTGCAGTCCGGAGTACAGGCATCCTGCAAGCTCAGCACCTTGTAAGTTGACGCAGTCTGTCATTATGCAGCGGTGACCTACTGTAGCTGGATGAGCCCCTGCTCTTTAGCAATAGCTCGTGTATGGAGAGTCTCAAAGGTGCAAAACTGAATGACTACTTGTGTATAGAAATAATTTCTCGCTGCTGCTGATTCTTGTGGCGTACACATGCTCAGTTTAACACAGTAGTTCTGTGACAGTCTATTTTAGTTTCTCAGAAGAAGTAAAATACTTTGCTAATTAATGCAGCGTTTCAACACCATAACATCCCTGTGTTCTCAGTTAAAGTACATGGCTTGTTCCTGCTCTTTCCATACATGAATATGTTTTTAAGTAGTATTCAGTTCTCACATAAAGTTTTAAACATCTTCTGTGACTTCAGTTATACTGAACAGTGCTGCTTTTTTTTTTTCTTAATACCCTTCCAAATTTTAGAGCTTGCAGGCTACCCATCATTAAGTGCTTATGTACTCCTCATTGACCTTGGTGGAATCAAGGGAAAGTTTGTTACTTTATTATCCTATCGGATGTTCGAGTTAGAGTTGCACTTCAGATGGCCAAATTATTAAAATATCAGGCCTATTTGTAAAGTCTGGAAGTGTTGTAAATCCAATGGGAATAAAATAACCTTTTATTAGAGAGGTGCAACAGGGATGACCAGCGTATCAAAGTCTAGGAGCTGGATACAAAACTCGCTGTGTGGCCAAGGACTGATGAATACCTACTGTATATCTTAGTGAGTCACAGTGGGAGCCCTGAGAGCAGTTCAGAGGCACGGAATAACTTTTTCTCTTTGAAACGCCCCCACTCCGGTGGTGGTGCAGCTGTTCCCAGGTGAGATGGCAGGGTCTTAGCAAGTTTTGCTACATTGTCTCCTCCCACAGTAGCCCAGAGGGGAGTCCCACTCGCAAGCTGCATGCGGTTCAGCTGCAGGTTGGCTGCCTCTTGTGTATAACAAAACTGGACCCAGAAGTTGAAGTGGGAAACATTGTATTAACAAGTAAAATGGAAACGAAATGTGCTGGCAGAGAAAAACTACATGCAAGAAAGCAATTCAGTGTTAAGAGCAGGGTACGTGCAAGTGAAAGAGGCAGAAGTCCAGTTCAACTTCACATCTGTTTCCTTGCCTGGAGCTGTGCACAGGAACGTGGGCCCTGCAGGATTTTGCTGTGGCTCTGTCTGTATCATCGATAGCTTCTTTATCGGTTCAGCTCCCATAGTACAATGACATTAGCAACTTCACTGCTTGAATTGGGGTTTATGATGGATGGTTTATGCCAGGGCTGTCCCTGGCCACAAAGGTGGGAATTGTAGCGGCAATACCTATTTCTTCTCATTGAAAGGTCTGAAACCATTTTATTAATGAAATCCATATCATTATCCCCGTTTTAGAGACAGGAGAGCTGAAGCAACAAAAGGAAAGGGTGTTACCTAATTCCGTCAAGCGAAACACAGCCAAACTGAGACTAAAATGGAAGTCTCCTGAGTGCCAGCCTAGAATTAGCCCACGGCTGTTTCCTAAAGTCTTTACAAAGCTTTCTTTTAGAGAACGGCAACAACAGAAATTCAGCCCATGGCATTAAAGAGGGAAGACGGGAGATTTGAGTCCATTTCCTGCCTCCTTTGACATTCTTGCATAAAGTAATTTTGGCATTGTTATTCCGTTACCGTTCGTATCTTGTGCCAAAAGCAGTCGTCTGCTTTTGGGGAGGGCACTTGTGTACTACAGGTCATTCTGGTAGTTTGAAGCTGTGCTATGAGTGTGATGGGGAGCTGGACTTGGGCTAGTTAAGACGGGAGCTGAGCATAGGGTAGCATGGTATAGCAAATCAGAGTTGGGAAGTGGTTGTGAATGGCAGCGCTCTAATCCCTGCTCTGTCTTGCTGGACAGCCCCAGGAAATAGACATTAAATTGCCAGATGAAGCTTACATATAAATAGGGAAAAAAGTAAGGCTGAATAATGCTCTTGTAAGTCGCTGTTTAACACTGTGCTTATTAAGTTGCCAAATTCCCTTTCTGCCCGCTCCCCACAGTTCCTTTGTTGCATTGTTCTCTGAGTGCCCTTGATACGGCACAGTCACAATACTGCCGTCACTGAATAGCAATTGAGTAATACTGCTTCAGACTTTTATCCAAGAACTTGTTATGAGGCTTCACGCCATCTAGCTAAAACAGAATACGTTTTGCCGGAGGAGTTTTGGGCTGTGGCTACGCTGTTCACGCTCTTTCTCTCTTTCCCCAGAGCTAAAGTTCAGGATAAGATCCAGCTGATCAATAACATGTTGGATAAGGTCAATGAGATGATCATTGGTGGTGGAATGGCGTTCACCTTCCTCAAAGTGATCAACAACATGCAGGTATGAAAAGAGCACTTCTGCGTCCGCTCCTAGTAAAGGTGATGATTGTGTATTCTGGTAAGAGAATTGGCTATATTGACTCTTGTGAGAGCAGGGGAGCATGGAGAATTTTCTTGACAATCAGGCTGCAAAAACAAGGATTACTGCTGATGTTTAGGTGGTTTAAGGGAACAGTCTCTCTAGAATTGCCACCCAGGCAGTATGGCTGACTGCTGCTGTTCTCTTGTGTAATGACCAGCAGCTAAACAAAGGCCTGACTCTTCCCCTCCCCCTTCCCCCAACTGATTTTTGTAGATTGGCAACTCTCTCTTTGATGAAGAGGGATCAAAAATTGTCAAGGACCTGATGGCCAAGGCAGAGAAGAACGGTGTGAAAATTACTCTGCCTGTTGACTTCATCACTGCAGACAAATTTGATGAGCATGCACAGACTGGAGAAGCTACAGTGGCTTCAGGCATTCCTGATGGCTGGATGGTAAGTTTTAATAGCCAGGGGACTAAAAAAAGCACAGTGAGCGGTGGAGTGGGAAGGATACCTTTTAAAGGGATAAAAGAGTACTTATGATCCTTTGTACATGTTTCTGAAGGGAGTCAGCTGTGTGGAGTATATTGGCTTAATGAAACTGAAGCCATGTGGTTTGTCATGAATTTTTAAGTCTAAAGTAGCTTTTGTGAGATTTGGATTAAAACAGCAAACTTCTAAAACCTTCAGATCTGAGTGCAGTAGAAATCCTTTTATTTGGCCAGAATTTAATTAGAGTAGGCAAAAGCTTTCTAACCGAGGCTTCAAACATCTGACACAGATTTAAAAATGACTTAACTCATACTAAAAAGACAAATACCACACCAGACTCCACCCTACAGCAGCTGCTAGCAAATCTCTCTGTTCCTCAGTACTCGGTGCATACAGAGAAACGCTCCTTTCGTATCTGGTGTGTTGCTGTTTCTGCATCAGCAGCAAGCTTGATGCTGTGAAAACAGAGCCATTGGGCCCTTCCAAGCCCCATGACGAGGCTGTCTACTTCAGATCCCACAAGTGTTTGACAAGTGGGGGTGTCAAAGAGATGAGGGTTGGCAGTAACTCTATGTATGATTTTTCTTACTTGTCTTAGGGCTTGGACTGCGGCCCTGAGAGTAGTAAGAAGTTTGCTGAAGTTGTGGGAAGGGCCAAGCAAATTGTGTGGAACGGTCCAGTTGGTGTCTTTGAGTGGGACAAGTTTGCCAAAGGAACCAAAGCCCTGATGGACAAAGTGGTGGAAGTAACTGGAAAGGGCTGCATCACCATTATTGGTAAGCAGTTGTATGTGTTCCTGTCTTTCTAAATCCAAGCAAGAAGCATCTGCTTGCTGGCGCCAAGCTGAAAAATATTTGCCAAATTGTTTTCTTTCTCTAACGTTCTTAGCTTGCAGGCACGGCTGTGAAAACCACTGTACGTACTCCTGGGGAGCATTTGGGAGCAACACCAGCCAGTAGCAAAGCTATGTTGCTTAAGCTGAACAAAATCTCAGTTTCTTCTGTCTGATTGATTTTTCTTTGTTCGACAGGTGGTGGAGATACAGCCACTTGCTGTGCAAAGTGGAACACTGAGGATAAAGTTAGCCATGTCAGCACGGGAGGTGGTGCCAGCCTGGAACTGCTAGAGGGTAACTGCTCTTTCCTCTTGTTTGAGCAAATCGTGTAGTTCTGGGTGCTCTACCCTGTGTTGATGTTCAAGAAGGGATGATGACAGAATGAATGTCTTTTTTCTGTTTCACATTGTGGAGTTGCACGTAACCTTTGAGCAAGGTGCTCCTCAGAGCTCTCCTCCTCAAGGAGCACTAAGGAAAGGAGAGGAAAAAAAATGAAGGTTTCTTGCAAAGAGCATAGCCTGCCACCCCCTGAAAGCAAAAATGCTGGGATAGAAAATAAGATAGCCTTGAGATCAGGCCCTCTTTGATCCTGAGGCATGCTAACCAGACTGTTTAAAACACCCAGATACAGGACAGCCCTTTTCTGTTTGTGAAACTTCATCAGAATAATCTCAAATTTTGGCTAGAGGCCTCATTTCTTTAGGAGCATGTTTTGAAATCCCCTGGTTTTGGGGAGCCCTCTAGTGATCACTTACAAACCTGCACAAGAAGACTTGGAATTCAAAATGGTGAGAATTTACAGGATTTTTCTAATGAGTTACATTGTACTCTAAATGAGTTTTCCTTTCCTCTGGTAATTAGCTGTTTCCCAATATGTGTAAATTATCTAATGCTGTCAACTACTCTGTAGAAGAGAAACTGCAATAAACTGCACTGCAGCTGTTAGTTTCCAGCAGTTACATGTGAGACAGAGCTTTTGTTTCTGTTGCCTAGGGAGTGATGGTAAAGGGAAAGAATCCAGATGGCTAGAAGGAAACACTGTGCAACTGATTTATTCAAAAGGACAAAGTTGTCTAAGTTTTGGCCCAAAATGTGGGTTTGTGTGTGTGATCTTTTAAATGTAACGGAAGTCTAGCTAATTAGAAAAGCTTCTGAGGATTAAAAAAAAGACCCACAAACTAGTGGGTTGTGAACAGTGTTAGAATTCAGCACTGTCACACAGCTTGAGCATTTGAAGGTGCGTTTTCTCAAAAAAGCAAAAGCAGAATGGTCTCCCTTCATTATTAAAGTAGGACAAAATGATGAAAAGATACTTTAGAAAATGCTACACTTTAGTAATCTGGGCCTTCTTACTCAAAGGTGAGCAGATTCTTTGCTCCTGTCAGTAGGATGAGGCATCTAAATACCTGGACCTGGTGTTTTAGTCCCAGTAAATAATTCAAAACTTATAGGAGGTTTTGTTTCTTTAATTCATTCTTAAAATTTCCACTATACACTCCAACATCCTAGTTACATGCCACTAGAGATTGAAGAAAGTATGCAGCAACTCTTCAGATCCAATCAAAAATGTGTTTGCTGTCAAACTCAATGGAAAAGGATCTTACAGTGTTTGGATCTGACCCTAGCAGGGACCTGGCTAGAACTTTACAGTTATTGTTAATTGACCATTGAAGACTGTGGTCCTTTAAGAATCTGTCTGCTGACATATGAGTGCAGTTGTGCTCTGGATACTCACTAAAACGTATTTACTCTGTGGAACACTTTAAATGTAACCTATATGCTTGAATAGCTATGAAAGTGTATACAGGTCCAATCTCTGCCCTTTTTAATCTATAATTTCCTAACTGCTAACAGGTAAGGTTCTTCCTGGTGTGGATGCCCTGAGCAACGTGTAAAGAACAGAGTATCTCCCCAGTTCTTGTTCCTGTGCACAGCCCCTGAGATTCAACACTTCAGTGCTTCTGTATTTCAACTCTGCAATAGGCAGATCGCAGAATGTAGACGGAAATTGGACAGCGTTTGAGAAGAAGACAGCAGAGATATTTTATGACTGCAGTTTACATCATGTGGATTTGTCCACTGTGATCCCACTTGAATCAACGTAGTTCGTTTAAATTGTTGTTGTGACTTTAGAGTGTATATATTTATATTTTGCCTCTTCAAAGAGATAAACCCCTATTAGGCATGTCTGTTTCTCAGAAAGGAGTGCACTGTTTAGCTTCTTCAATGTTCTTAGCAGGCATTTTCATCACTTGACACGGCTCAGAAACCAGAGGGACTCCAATTTTTTTGGAGGCTGACTGTAATAGCTGCTAAATAAACATATTTAAAGTGCTAACAGCTTGTATATGGTGGTTCTTTCAGTCTACTAGAATAGTCTATTTTAAAATACCTTCATCCTAGCTTGAGACATTGGAGATCTTTTTACTTGTTACACTATTTTATCATATTTGTAATTATTCTTTTATTTTTGTCCAAATATTTGGATCTATAAGCACCCCAGCCATCAAAGTGAACTTTGCTGATAAGGAAGTTGGTTGTTACAGATGTGCTATTATGTCAAACTTCCATGCCATGAAGTAGTAAAGATGAAATTTTGAATGTTCCATGTTCAAATAAAAAAAATACTCAAATTTAAAAGTAAACCTGGGCAACTGATATACCCAATTTGAGTGTACCAGAAACTGTGAAGACACAGGCAGATAAAAATTAAAAAAAATTCTTTGCCCCCCTTCATCTGCAAACAGGACTGAAACGCTCCTTTGCTCAAGTAAGTGATCCTTAAAAGCACTACAGCCATGCAGTTTGGACAATCAGAGTTGTGTGTGTGGCTTAGGCATGCTGCAGAACCACAAGTATTATCAGTGGAGGACCACCAACACAGTGTAAATGGATAAAGCTGGCACTCACAGCTTGCCTGTCACGGGTTGGCTCCTAGGCTTGCTGCAGGACCCAAATGTGAGCACAGAGTGGCTCTAAAACAAACTCAGGTCTACACCAAACCCCTCTTTGCTTTAGAGCAGCCAAAATTGTGTTTTGGATTATATTAGCAGTCACGGCTCTACCTGTAAGAATGTAAAAGGATGGGGTGCTCCAACTGAACTACTGGTGTAAAGTAAAGCAGCATTTACCTGCCTCTCTTCTTGTGAATTCCCAGTTGCCTTCCTACAGGTTTTGCATGGCCTCAGCTGCATAAAGCAGCCAGGATGAACTATGGAGAGAACCTCTGGGGTAAGCAGTATGCCACAAAATGGAGTGTACTTTTAAGTTTAGTGTGTATGTACACAATATTAGCAAATGAAAAAGGGAGCATGTGGTATAAACAGACACAGTCTAGTTGCCAAGTTTTACTCTGTCACAGTAGGATGCAAATTAAAACCCAATAAAGTGGGTATAAAGCTGTGTATGAGGTATGTACTCACTGCATTTTAAAAGTAAAATGGACTCTTGCAAAAAAGAGTACCTAGAAATAATGCAAATGAGTGGAGCTCTGCGGTTTTCTCCTCCTCCCCCCCTTCTTTGTAAATCTCCCAAGCATTGTCTGCTTACGCATGAATGATGCAGATTTTTGCTAGGATTGCTTCCTAGCTGCTACTCATGTTTTCCAGGCAGGGGTGCAGACCTCCGACAGCTGCAGTAACCAGGCAGAGAAAGGAGTGAGCTTGTCAGCCACAAAAAGACTATGGATTTTGGAAATCCAGTACTACAAAAACAAACATTCCACCATGCTTTATAACAGCCCATTCTTGTCTGGCTCTGGCAAACACGGTCTCGTGACAGCACAGCCCATTTTAGTGTCACTTATACCCCTGTGATGCTGGATTCCCATGGAGCAATAACAGACTTTCCCTCTATCGCTCCTTCCTCGGTATTTGCAGCGAAAGGTTGGCGTGTGGCCACTATCTCTCGCAGTGGGGTTTTTCCCCTCTTCATTGAAAGCAACGTAACAAAGCTGACAATAATCAAATAGGGCAAGGAGTGGTTATACTCCATGAACACAGATGTCCACTGTTAAAAGCATTTTTCTGCCTGATTGTAGGTGGTTGCTACTCACATCTTTAAAAGTTGTTTTTTGTTTCCATGCAGCTTATTTTAACTCCAGCAAGTTTCAGGTCTCTGTGCTCAAAACATAACAATCCCAACACATCAAAACCAGCGACGCGTATTCAGTTTTACATGTTTTAAAGAGAAATGGATGGACCATCCCAACACTGAGACTACAGGCACTATGCACTTGATGACCAGCAGCTAATTACTGTACTGATGTTTTCCAGACATTTAAACTTTGTCCCTTTTAATTTTTATCACCTGCATATCGCTGTGATAAAGTGTACTTTTAGGCACCTAGGTGTCGTTTCTATCCATTTGACATCCTCTGGAGTTACAGTGGTCTTCCTAGATTACTTTTACACCCGTTCTAACAATATTTGTCTAGGCATGAATCTGTGACAGTTCTGCTTTTATGTTTTCATTGCATTTGTTGAGAATATTTTGGGGGTAAGGAATGTTGCTAGTTAGAAACATTGTGGAAGATACAGTAGAAGATGAAGCAGTCACAGAGACATGATCTGAAGGTAACAGATTCAGCACGTAACAAGTGGGCTGGTGATAAGAACCAGGTGAGGCAAAAAATACAGAGAAGTTTCGTACTTATGGCTGAGATTATGAATTTTAACGTGGGAGACTTAAAACTTGCAGCCCATAACGCCAATGTCTCTCAGGCAGAAACATATGCGCTTCCTTAGCGGTGTCCTCCTGCACAACTGGCAATCTGAGGGAAGCAGGAGGGAAAGGAAGTGTCCCAGCGCCACGAAATGCGTAAGCAACGGCACCTGAACAAACGTGGCAGCAGGGAAGACGGCAGTCGTGGGCCGCACCGGGACTGGGCGGCCACGCGTGGGGCAGCAGCTCCGGCTGGCAGAGGGGGCCGACGGGGAGGCCACTACGGCGCGTGGGCCCCAGCGGGCGCCAAAACGCCATTAGCATCTGCCTGAGGGGGCGGCAGCCATTTTGTGAGCGCGCCGATGGCGGCAGGGAGACAGCCCTGCTTCCCTCGGAGGCGCGTTAACGTCTCCGTCCTTCCTTTCTCTGCGCTTTCCCCGAGACGCCTGGTTTGCGGGGTCGCTCCCAGCTGCGACCGCGGCTGAAGAAGGACTTTCGCACCGTGGTGCCCCCATGCAACAGGCCTGTGCCGCCGAGGGCAGCTGCCGCCTTGGGGCGATCGCCTAGCGGCGGGGGGCGAGCAGGCCCCTTGCACCGCCTCCACCTGGCTTGCGCGATGGAGCCGAGGGCTTCGCTGCCCCGGGCACAGCGCCCACGGCTGTTTGGGGCTCGGCGCGGGCCCCTGAGGGGGAAACCCGCGGGGCGGCGCCTGCGGCAGGACTACACGTCCCGGCGGCCCCTGCGGGCGCGGCCCCGGCCCCGCCCCAGCCCCGGCCGCGCGGGGGCTGCCGGGTGCCGTAGTCGCGGCGCCTGGCGAAAGTTGAGAGCCGCCTGCGGTCGGCGCTGCCCGGAGGCTCTCGTTGCCATGCCGGCTTTGTCGCCTCGGAGGCCAGCGGCGCAGGATGGATGAGCGGGCGGCCGCCGGGGCAGGCGCCCGCGGGGTGAGGAGCGGCGGCGGCGGCGGGCGGGGGGGAAGGCTGGGGCCAGGGCCGGCTCGGCGCGGGGAGCGCTGCCCGGCGCGGAGGGGCCGCGGGAGGCGGCTCCGGGCAGGTGCAGCGGGGAGCGGCGCCGCGGGGCGGGGGGGGGGGGAGGGGGTCGCCCGGCGCCAGCTCCCGCCAACGGCCGCGGGCGGGGGGCTCGGCCCGCTCGGGCTGCCCGGGCCCGGGGAGGGGGCCCCCTTTCCCTTCCCCTTCCCCTTCCCCGCCGAGGAAGCGGGTGGCGGGGCGGTTTCGTGGCGCGGCCCGGGGCCCCGAGCTCGGTGTCCGGGCTCGCAGCAGGCGCCGCTGCCGGCCTGGGGTGGCCCCGCCGGGAGGAGCGGGGAGGCGGCGCGGCAGGGCCGCGGGCTCCTGCCAGCCCCGGGCGCTCTGGTGCAGCGGGGACGGAGCAGCTCACGGGAAGGGAAGCACGGAGCCGTCTCGACCCTTCCCGGGTCCATTTTACGCCCACATGATGCAGGGGGACATCTTGCCACCCCTAATCCCCCAGAAAAGGTCCCTGGTCTCTTCCCCGGCCTCGCCTTGCCCAGCGGAAAGAGACGGCGCCTGCCCTGGCCGCCGCCGCCTCCTCCTCCTCCTCCTCCTCCTCCCTTGAAGCCCACGAGAAGGTGCCTCTACCCTCCGCACACCTGTAACCTCCATGGGAGGTTCGGCTCGGCTTACTCATCCCCAGCCAAAACGTTGAATTAAGCAAAAGTGACTCCAAATCCTCCTGCTCTGATCTCTGAGAGGATGAAATGCCAGTCTGTGGGTGATGATCCTGGGAGACTGATAAGCTCTGGGTTTGTGTCCTTGCCTGTTGGAGAGTCAGGATCCCACCAGCTGCTTGAGGCTCTGGGCTTGGCAATACCTGCTGCTCCTTCATTTGGCTTGGAAGAGTATGTGTTTTGTTAGCATCTGGTTCAGCTAGGCCAGTAAATATTCACTGTGAGATTTACCAAACAGCTGAAGCCCAAATCTCGTCTATCTCAGCTCCAGGATAGTTTCTAGAGCAAACTGAGGGCTGGAAGGCTAAATCTTTGGGGTAGAGCAATTGTGCTGGACTCAGGGACTTGGGTTTCCTTAGCCATCCATTGCTTTTGGTTGATGCTATAGATAGTCAAGAGCTGGTTAAATCTCCAGCACCCGGTAGGTTAGCCCAGTGCTTTGGTGGGACTGGCTCCTGGAGGGCCGCCCTGCTGGCCCAGGGTCCTGGTGCCTCGTGATATTCAGGCCCAGGCTCTGGCCCTTGGCACCCTCATCTGGCGTCCCCCATCATGAGATTCCCCCTCCACTTTTCAGGTTGAAATTTCCTGTGCGTCACCTCTGATAAATGATGGGTTTTTAGCCTAGCAGAGATCTTCCCTTCAGCACTGATGCAATGCAGAACAGGAATTTTAGTTCATTTTTATTCTACTTTTTAATTAATATTTTTGATAAAACACCTAGTTCTGTCCTAGCACGACTCTAAGTAAGGCTCAAAGGATTGACACAAGAGTTAAAAAATATTATTGTTCCAATTATCCTCATTAAGTCTGATATGCTTAGATTTTGGACAGCTTCTACAGATAATATAGGTCATAAATAATCAAGAGTACAATCTAATTAAAAGAAATCACTGGTCACAAACCAAAGTGCCATACAGGAGAAGCCAATCTTCAAAGACAGCCTCCCATCCTAATCTCTCTGAACAGTATTTTTCGTTCTCCTGACCTGCCTGCCCGGGAGGCGCTTCCAGGTAGGTGTGCAGAAGCAGGAGAGGGCGAGGGTCAGGGTGTTCCAGGGACAGCAGGGATTCTGGAAAACGTTCCTCTTCTCTATCTTGCTAGTTGAATAAAGGTCTGGACTTCAGAGGGTTACTGAAACCTACCCCCGAGCCTAACAAGGTTGGGCTTGAAACTAATTCAAGCAGAAGAGAAGTCATTATGGGAAATTAGAGAAGTTGTTCAAAGTGGAATCCAGAAAATACAAGGAACTTTATGTTCTGGGTGTAGTTCATGCATGACCTAAATAGAATGAATTCTGACCCAAAAACTTGCTTTGAATGCCTTGTTAAACTTTATCATAGGTGTACCTCCCATTCGGGAGTTTAGGCTCTAGTTTGCTAGTGCTGAACTGGATCTAAATATCCTAACACCTGCACATTCCCAGTGGAAGCCAACTATCTCAGGACCGTTGTTTATCTGTGTGATTCACCACTAGGATTACATGGACGAGACCTTGTTCTCATTCCAAATACCTGCTGTCACATATTAGTTATTTTCTGGGCATGTGTTTGCTCTGATTTGTGGTTACACGGTGCTCAGTGATGACCTAATTGCACCGTTCTTGTTAGGGAGAGAAATCTCTGAATTTGGTTTTGTAGCTCAACTTCTCAGTAAGTAAATCCTTGCCCCATAATACTGTATATCATCAATATTGTCACTTTAGCACAATATTTTATGAGATAAGATTTTATGATGATAAGACTAATGAATGCATTTTGAAGTATGTGTGTCTAGACCAGCTTCTCAGATTTATACCATTAAAAACTCAGTTTGGAGCAAGCGTAGACCACCTTGTAGATAGGAATGCCTGAATCTGATGATCTGTAGCAGCTTTCTCACCACTGCCCTATGTTTGTTTGCTGTTGGGCAATTTCCCTGAAAACTGGCAACATGCACACAGCTACAAATAAACCTGAAGGAAAAGGCCAGACTCCCTTTTAGACTGTCCCATGAAGAGGCTTAATTCTGGCCCCCTTAATCGGGGGATGTCTGTGGAATTGTGAAGTTTAACTCAAAGGGATGTTGATTCCCAGTTGCATTTAAATGAGCCCTGATGTCCCCGAGGGTGTTGGAGAAGCTTAGTCTTGATCTGTCTGTGCCTTAGTTTCTTCATTTGTAAAACGCAAACGTGTTATGTTTAACTGTAATTCAGTCTTGCATGCTGGGAGCCTTGAATAACAAGGCGTGACTGGAGCTCCGAGTAACGCTGGTGGTGCTAGAAATGTATTGCGAATGACAGAAGGGCAAGCTATAGAAATAAGGAAGCAGGGAGTGCAGGCGTTTTAAGCCACAGAAAGAAAAGATGAGAACAGAAGGGGGAGGGGACAAATGAAGGAAAAATATAAACCAAAAAAAAGCAGTATATGGGTGTTACGACTTACAGAATAGTATGGAAGAAGAGAAGGTGTAGAAGGACACAGGAAGAAAACCAAAATGCCACTGTCGTAGGTGACAATCAGCGTGGCATGAGTGAGGCTTTGCAGTCGCATCAAGTTTTGCGATGTATCCCTAAGAACATTTTCCTATGGCCCTTACAGGAGGGAGGAGGAGGGAAGAGGATTCCTGGAGAAGTACATAGCCACACAATGAAGCCTTTGGTTTCTTCCCCTGCACATTTGTAGAGAGCTCACGTCTTTCCCTTACCCCAGGAGACATTCCCATTTCCTTTCATTTACCAGTGTTTGGAAGGCGGAAGGGGATGAGGCACTGTTGGGTTCCCTTATTAACTTAATCTGTGGGAAGCCCTACATAAATCATTGAATTTCCTAGTCTTGATAGAACTAGATATTTGTACAGTGAAGTCAAACAGAAGATCGAGGTTCCTGCACAGGGAGGCTTTGACGCTGTTCCAGTCCTGCGCCTGTGACTCTTAAGCGTGCAATTCTTTGAAGTCTGAAGCTTAGGAGTCTGCATTAATGATCAAGGGACAGAGCTGAATACTGAATTCAGATGGTATGAAGGTAAAGGTGTGGGCATGAATGTGGGAAGAGTATTTAAGAGCAGTCTAGCATGTATAGTTAATAAAAATGAGTGTGTCAACATGTTAATTTCCTACAGTTACTCAAGTTCTCAAGGTTTTTGGCATCTTCTCATTCCATGTAAATCAGTGAGCTCTTGCTGGGTCCTGCCATGTCTAGAATATTAATTTCCTTGAAAAGTACAAAACTTCAGGTTTGAAACTTTGCATATTTTGTACAATCAGAAACTTGCTCTGCTTCTTTAGGCACAAATCTGTGTTCCTCGCACAGCGTTGTAGAGCACTGTGCTTGGCATTTGGCTGTCACTCTCTATCCCACTCAGCCGAGTGTCAGCGATCTTGAATGCTTAAAGTGTTCCTTGGGACTCTCTGCAGATGTAAAGCACTTCTGAAGATGATATATGTCAGAAACTGAACGCATTAGAACAATTATTTCTGACTTTGATTTACAACTAGGTTAAAGCTAATCTGTGTTTACTGCTGTGTTTGTTTCTGATAGGACTCTCAGCTGTTTCTCTAATTCAGGAGTTGTTCTTCCCATTCTTTACTTTGTAAGGTAAAATACTCAAAGCAAAATGCTGTGCCTTGCTACATCTACTACACAGACATCAGCCAATTGGAACAGTGAACTATACCCCTCATTTCAATTTCTGGCCCACTATATTAATTGCTTTTTCTAGAACTCTACCCTAATTGCTGCTTTTTCTTGACTGAGCAGCAAATCAGTTCCCCTCTGAGCCCCAGGATTGCCTACATTCAGATTTTTTTTGAAGAGTCAAGGGACAGATTTTTCAGACTAGATTTTCAAGAATTCAGCTCATATGTAGATTCCTTATTAAGCAGATCCTAAGGTGGTGTTTATATCCTACCAGATACAGAGCTGTCTTCAAAATACCAGCCCCAAGCACCGGGGGATAGGCACTCTTACTCACACTGTGTCACATATGGTAAATGGGCATAGACCTGCCAAAGGGCTTTGGGACCACTGGGCCCTCAGTGACATTGGCTGGTACAGCTCATGCTCTCACATGATTTAATTCAGTCATGGCTGGTACAGTTCACCCTCCCACATCATTTAATCCAACCATGGCTGCACAGTCCACCCAGCAGCAGGAGCTGGGGGTCGACTGTGCCCCTCAAGTGGAAAAACTTGAGACACTGTGCCATTCCCCATGACTGAGTAGGACCCCTTTCTCCTACCTACATTGCTGCTGTAAAACTGGATGTCTTCAACATCCTAAATACTTTGGAGCCATCATCATTAAAAGTTCCTGAGTGCCCTGCAGGCTTTGAGGGGGAGGGATAGCAAGTCCAACCTCAGCCATGCAGAGCTCTGCTGGGACAGTGGCTCAAAGCTCAGCAGCTGTTCTCCAGTAATGGCTTTATTCTGACTCAAATTGATAGGCTCATGTATTTTTTAGAAGTCAGATTTATGTGTGTGAGTATTTAATACCATATTCTGAAGCAATATTTATGGAGGTGTTTGAGATTTTTGGATCAGATGTCATGTAAAGCTCTAATCTGAGGCCCGCTGTAGTCCAGCAAAAAAGCCTCATCTTTGACGTTCTCCTCTCTTGCTCCCCAGAGAATTAAAAAGACAAGACAAAATTATTTTAAACAGTTCCACATGTATTGAGCCTGAGTTCATTAGCCAGAGTATAATGTCTTTCCATGACTATTTAAAACTAAAGAACAAAAAGCTACCTTGAAAAATGGCCATTGGGAAGCAGACTGGCAAAAGTGAAGAAACTTGAGCCCTTGGCTGATGAATACTCTGTCCTTAACTCACATTGTCTCTTTTGTTTCCCACACTTTCATGAGCTGCACATGGATTCAATTTTGCCAGTCTTTAACTCTTTTCAGTGATACCTGATCTGTACAGAGTTTGGAAACTAGGACAGCTGTCACTTAGGTACTTTGCTGTGTTTTTATTTTTTTGCTGCTGATCTATTTGCCCCGTGCAGTCTCTGGCATGGGTGCAGTATGTCCACACTGGGAGCATGGAAAAGGGTTGGGTGCACATGGGGGAGAGGGAGTTGAAGCTTTTGCAGCTTTCTGGCAAAGGGTGTAACAGCGACTGGGCTCAGAGCAGGTTTGGATAGTGCTTTGATTAAAATGTTGGCAGCATTTGCACTGTTGCTGCCATAGGGGAAGATGTTGGTGCTCTACTAGGGCATTTGTAAGAGGAGCTCTTTCTCCTGGCATGGCTCTAAAACTGATGGAGTCAGGGTGGAGCCAAGAGATCTGGCATCATGGCGACTTTTCACAGCAGCTTGTCTTTGGGCTAGAGTACAACAGAAGTGCTTTCTGCAGAGAGCAGCATTAAACATTAGATGTTTACTTGCAACAGTGAAATTTATTCCAGAGAATGATAATTGCCTGTAGCAAATGCATTTCTTAGTAGTGACTGTATTGTTTCCAAAAATGTAACTAACTCTTAGAGCTGCTGTTTGGTAAATTGATATGGATCTAATTATTCATCCATTTAAAACTAAAATGGCATTCCACATCAAAAACATGATGCATTTTCTTTCCTTATTTTTCCTCCAAATAACTGCTGAACAAGGATCGCCAGCAGAGAGTGCTGGTGCTCTTTCAGAACCTGGCAGCAGCTTCTGAAACTGACTGTAAAATCAAATCAGGCTTTGTTCTGTAATTATATCTCTGCTTGTTCATTTTCATGAAAATAAAACATTAATCAATTGTCTGTTATTCAATATCTTGCTGTCTCTACTTATCAATCTTTTTGTAGTTCATTACCAGAGAAAGATTTTTTTTTTTAAGCACAACCATTTGCTTAAAAAGTAGCAGTTATATTTATCCTGCAATTATTTAGCAGGCTTTCATGTATTTTGTTCTAATGCATTTGACCTTTTTTGTACCTAACATTCTTTTTCCTTTCATTCCTCCTCCTTAATTTTGTCTTTAAAGGATCTGTTTACTATTCAGTGCAGCTTTTACCTAGTGGGAGAAGATGGCCCTGCTGCTTTAATTAGCAGAGGCCTAGGATCTATATGGTGGTATCTATATCTGTTGTAGCACTGAGCTCATTTACTTACCTTGCAAGGCCTTGTAGCCAAAGATTACTTTTGGTTGGACCTCCTTCATCTCTTAGTTCTGAGACTGATTCTGACATCAATACTAAAACTGAGTTACAAAAGATTTGAACAAAAAAGAAAAAGCCCCGTGATATTTTTCAGCATATCTTCAACTTTTTAAGTTCTGGGGACTTGGGAGGTGTTGGCTTTTTGGTTTTAAATCAGCCATGTTCCCCTCCCCCCCCCCCCCCAATCATTGTGATTATTGACGTATCAGTATTATCAACTGGGATTTGTTGTAGAAGCTGCCATACACCTCTTGTGATTTCATTCTGCTGTACGTTCTTCTACGGCGTTCTTCTGCCGTACAGAGCAAACGGTGACTGTGGTGAAGTGCGGAGTCATCTTGCCTTACTCTTACAGTTCAGTCTGATCCAAATCCATTGGAAGTTGAGGGAATCTTTTTGTTCATTTCAGCAGACTTTGAAGACAGAGATCTTTGAAAGAGGCAGGAGGGCCAAGAGGCACGGAATATGGTCAACTTTCATACATCAAGGATCTTAACGTACGATAGACATCAGTTAAAGACGCACAGGTCCTTTGTCATATAGCTGGTTTGGAGAAGAACAGTGGGAGCAGACAAGCCCTGTAAGGAAATCCCTCTGCCAAGTTCAAACCCCGTTGTCCTTGTTTTGCCAAAACTCCACTTAAGGTCAGGGGCCTGGGGTGTGAATGCTTTTAGAGCAAAGCTGAAATGTTTAGTTTTCCATAGCTGGCAGTTGTTATCACTCTGCTAGTCAATGCAGCCTTCTTCCAAAATGCTCCAAAAAAGGGGGTCAACGTTCAGCCGTTAAGAGTATGTCTCTTTACGGGTGGTACCCAAACAAGCCAGTCACGTCCCTGCTGAACTCTGTATCCCGTTTCACTGCAGCGAGCTGTCCCTCTCGTCCCCCTGCCTGCACAGGCCCTTTCCTCACCCAAGAAACTAGGCTCAACTGGAGTTACACGGTGAGAGGTATCGTCCAGACTGGCTTATTTAAAATCTTCACACACAGTAGCATGCAAAACCATAGATGAGAAGGAACCATGTTACAGCGTAAAGCTGAATATAGACAGGACATGAAGTTGCCTATGCAAAAGCATGTGTAGTTATTGCTGCCAGCACAGAAGTTATGTGAGTGTTAAGGTTTTATTATGCAGCAGAATAATCAACTCTTGTAGAAAGATGTAGTACGTGCTCAAAGAGGGACAGAGGAATATATAGTGCATAACTACTCCTGCTCCTGTGTTCTGAAAAGCAGAATTGTTCTGGCAAAAATTTCTGAGCAGAGTTTTTCTAGCCGGCACCTTGGCTGTGCGGGCGGCAGGGCAGGTCTGGCAGCCGGCCGGGGACTCCCGGAGAGGCTCTCCGCGTCCACGCTGACCAGCCTGCGCCGCTTTGCACGGACCGCTTAACCCTCCTGCGCTTCGCGTGCCTTCTCCATGCGCTTGGTGCGATTCTCACACAGTTTTGGGATCTTCTAACTTTATTTTCATCTGTAGGCCCTCATGTACCAGTTCTTTTACCTCCTTTTCCCCCAGTGAATATATCTGCTAAATGGATAATTTGACTTCTATGGCGAGAAAGATAAATAGCCCTTCTCCTGAATACCTATTCTTACTTCCTGCTCATCTAGGAAAATTCTTAGCCTCATCTCCTTTTCTTAGTCTTTTTTACTTTTGGCTGCATTATTTGTTTACTGTCAGGCTGTTATTTTGCTGAACGCTGTATTTATAGAGCAGGCGAAGAATTCCCAGCTTGGGGGGGGGGGGGGGGAGGGAGGGAAAATGCTCTCTGATCCCAAGAGCAAAATGGCACCCCTGAGCACTGTTAGCAGTTTATTTTTATATGCCAGCAGAAAAGCCTTGCTAAACTGGCGTAGGATCAGAGAGCCACAGAAACTAATTTGCACCCCTCTCTGCCGCGCTGAATGGATGCGGGACTGAGCCGCGATTCCCTTCCGAATATTAGGGATAATATCAGCAGCTTCCTGAGCTCCAGCTGCTGCAGACAAAAGACAGCGGAGTTGCAGCGATTCCTGGAGGGAGGAACTTTAAGATGGAGGAATTTTAAAGAATGCGAAGGACAACCTCTTAAAAAAAATTGTAGGTGGAGCAATTCCAGGTCATCCAAACCCTTTGTAAGTGCAGGATTTATTTTCCAACTTTGAAATAGTTGCCGTCGTGGCGTTTCTCTCTCGTGCTTTTTAACGCATCTCCTGTGACCTTTGCATGATTGCATAAATTGGCCGAGCGCGCTGGAAGAGTTATTAGGAACCCCTTTCTTGTGTTGTTTCCTGAATTCCCACATTGTGGCGTGATGTGGGTATGGAAACTGCTCGCTTCCTTCGCTGGCAGCCGTTCAGCGAGGCAGCGGACGCCGGAGCTCCTGCGGCCGAGCTGGGCGGGAGCCGGCTGAAGGGAGGATGCAGGGGGAGAACATTTTAAGGAAGAGAAATTGGATTTTGTGCATCTCTTTGTTCTTTTCCAGCTCAGATAAAGCTGTTATCTCCAATTGTGTGGGCTAAACATGAGCAGTGCTCGTCTTCTGTAGCATAAACAGAGGCAGATGCCTTGAGGTTAGTACGCCTCGGGCAAGGCTAGCTGCTTTTTCGGTGTGTGACTTAAGCAGTATTTTTACTTTCCTGATGACTCTGCCTTCTCTCCTTACTCCCCATTCTTGCAGTGTGTGGGAGGGAGACAGGATGCCTGATTGAAGCATAGTTTATAACTCGAATTCACTGTAGCTATATATTTCCCTTACAGCTCCACCTCGCAGCACCTAGCAAGTATGCGCTTTGCTAGCCTGTTCTTTTCTTTTGCATTTGCAAACTGTAAGGTTGTGGGACGTTATGAATTGTTTACATGTGTTTCTACATGTCTTCCAATGAATGAATATCAATTACAAGGAAAAAAATACATGTTTATATATGGTACATTTGTGATTTCTGAAATTTGACTTCCTGAATTCTTTTCCCAGATTTTCCCTTTAAATGTTGAGTTTTGAATGCTGGACAGGAGCAGTTTGCTCCGAGCAATTAAAAGGTAAAAGACAGAGTCATGTTATGTTTTCTCACACCAATAGCCCTAATGAACACAAGTCCGCGGGCCAGATCTCACAGTGCATGGATTTGACGTGCGGTCGGTTTTGGGGCGCTTTTGGAAATTAATGTTAAGGCCAAATGTTACCAAAGAGGAATTGCTTAGTGGAGGCAATTTTTGCATGGTCAGGCCATAATATCCCAAGTCAGGTGTGGATGCGCTGTGACTTCTCTCTTATTTTGTGTTTTACTTTTTCTTGAAATTACAAGTTAGTGAAAAGGAGGCAGGAAACAAAAAGTCGTGGCTGCGGTAATCTTCCCGCAGCGTCGGCAGGCCGCAGCAGGAGCCCGCGGAGGGCGGCTCGGAGCACGTTGTGCGCAACGGCCGGAGGAGGTGAGCGGGGAGGAAGGCAGGGGAACGCTGTCTGTGCACCAGCACTTCCCTGAGGGAGGCCCGGGTTGTGTTATCTGGCCGTGTTTAGGCTGGGGATTTGCCCTGATTGCAGGCATCCAAGTTGCTTACCCCATTTCAAAACTAGGGCACCGATAGAGCAGCTCTGCCAGTCTAAAACGGCGCTTTGTACCGCTGCAACTGCAGGGGCGAGTGCCCAAAGAAATTACTCATCTCCCAAAACAGGGAGACTGGATTAAGCCCCCCCCCCTTTAATCGTCACAAGGTTTTGGGGTCCTCGTGCTCGCCTTCTGTGAGTGGGGGGACGGGGCACAGAGGTGGTAAGCTCGTGTTTTTCTTTGAAAGTTGCTACGTATCTAAATCCAAAGGATTACTTTTTAAGTTGCAATTCCGTGGCGGCCGCGTGATCGCAGGTGCTAAACCCTCAGGAAGAGCCACCTCCGAAAGCGGCTGCCCCCACCTGACAGAAGGCCGCAAAGCGGGGGCTGCGCGGGGGGAGCAGGCTGCGGCCTGGCCCCTCTGCCCCGCCGCGGCCGCCTGCAGCCCCGGTAGCCGGCGCGGCCCCGGGCGGGCTGGGCTCGAGGGCGGGCGGAGAGCGGGGCGCGGGGGCTGCCGCAGGTGCGGGCGGCGCGGAGTGACGGGCGGCGCAGCCAGTGGCGGCGGCGGCGGGGGGCGGGCGGCGGCGCTTCCTGCCCGGGCGGGGGGAGGCGGCGGAGGCAGCGCGGCCGCCCTGCGCGCGCGCGCGCGCGCGTGTGTGTGTGTGTGTGTGTGTGTGTGTGTGTGTGTGTGTGTGTGTGTGTGTGTGTGTGTGTGTGTGTGTGTGTGTGTGTGTGTGTGCGCGCGCGGGGCGGGGCGGGGCGGGGCGGGGCGCGCCTGCTCCGCGGCGGCGCTGGGCTCCCGCGCGCACAGGTAACCGCGATGCTGCGGGCGGCCGGACCCTGCCGGCGCAGCGGCCGCCTCGCCGGGCCGCCCCCCCCGCGCCGCGCTCCCCCCGCGCCGCGCTGCTCTCGGCGGGCTTAACGCGCCGCCGCGGGCTGCGGGCAGGTCCTGCCTGGCGGCGGGGGCTCCGCCGGCCGCCTCGACTGCTTGGCCGAAAACATTTGTTTCGAATAAACCCCCCCGAAGCCACAAGTGCGGTTCATAGCACGCTCGCCTGCCCGCGGAGTACGGTCTGTCTCCGCAGTTTGAAAAGTTTCCACCCCCTCCCCGCCCAGTGTTATTGCCCCTGAGGATGAAGCAGGATTTGCAAGTGAAAGCGCCTTGAAACGCGGCGGCCTCCGGAGCGAGCTGCGCCGTCCGCCGGGCAGCCCCGCGTCGCACCCTTTGCCCCTGCCCAGCCCGCTCTCTGCCCTTTACTCTCCGGGGCGAAAAACCAGCCGCGACAACAAACCGAGGAGAAAAACACCTTCGGCAGCAGGGAGCCCTCGTGGACTGACCCGGCGAGCTGCGAGCGTCCGGTGCCAGAAGCGGAGCGAAGCCTTTTGTCTGCGGCAGGGCGGTCGGTAAGAGACGGGCACGGGGGCTCCGCGCTCCTCGCAGCGCGAACCTCGGGGTGCCGCTCGCTCGCTGTAAGCGTTTGCCCCTCGTTCCCCCCTCCCGTGAGGACTGCTCTTCGTCTTGTCACCGAAAATCGGCTTGTCCACCCATTTCACCGCCGACAGTAAATACCAGTCAAAGCTAGTGATGTATGTACGTGTAAGTGGATAAAGTAAAATGTGGTGAAGCTGACCGAAGTGGGATTGCGTCAGGCTCTGCTTGAAAGAAGTCTCGCTTCTTGCGGAGACAGTAATCCCAGTCATCGCGCTCGTAATCCCCGCGTCAAGGTTGGCTTTGCTCGTCGTGCTGTGCAGGGAGGCATGTGTGTGCTTTTACGTACGCGCGTGTGCAACCTTGGCTTCTACCAGTTGCGATTCCTTGTTTCCCACTGAAATTTGTTTTAAATCAAACTGCTTTACTCTGTGTCATCAGGCGTAAAAATGTTGATCCTGTAATTAAAGGTGTGTGTGTGTTTTACCAGATTGTTGAACGTGGCTAGTAACATGCTTGGCACTGTACGGAATGCAGATATACTTTTTTTTTTTTTTTTAATAAAACTGAAAAAGCAGCATGGACATGTGCACATCATAACTGGATGAAGGCCCAGTCTCTGTGCAGGGCTGTGTTTTGTAGCTTACCTCTTTCTGTAGGGCAGAAGTATTGAATGTGTGTTGGTTTACAAGTGCTAACGCTGCTGTTTCTAACTCTTCTCCCTCAGCCTGGTATCCATCTCCACTTCCCCTAGGGCAAAGCTTCATCGCTACCAGTCTCGTGCAAATGAAGGATGTGTGGAGTTGTATATGTAGCTCCTAGTCCTCCTCCTGTGCAGGGAGGATTTTAGTGTCCCCTGTGGAAACATGCGGCATCCCCCATCGGGAGGATCTAGCTGTTTATCTAGTGAAACCAGCCTGGATATCATGCCCTTCCCCCCTGCGTGGGTTTTTCCTGTAGATGATACAGGAAATGCTAAATATTGGTCTGTTGTGGTCTCTGTTCCTCTTTTTTTTCCTCTCCTCCTTCCTCTTCCCTGAAGGGTTTTCTGTGGGAATATTAAGTGGAGAAAGGTGTCCTGTTGCTCGCTTACCGGGTGGGCAGCAGGTCAGCGTGTTCTGAGCTGGTGGACCCTTGGAGGGCTGAGGACCCCCCAGGCTCTGCTGAGCTTCCCTGCAGGCTGTTACACCTCCTCGGGGGAGCGGGAGGGGTGCGTGCCTGGGGTCCAGTGCTGGGCTCAAGGGAGAGGACGTGGCACAGGTCTTGGTTGCTCTCTCGCTTTTTCTGCTACGCTTGACTTTGGCTGGGGACCAAGTCTCTCTACCAAGGCAAGGGCAAGCACGTGAGAGTCGTCTTCTGGAGCTTGTGCTGCACCTTTATGCTGCTTCTGCGTGAGTGATGGGCAGCAGCATATCGTTTGCTCAGGACTGATACAGAGATATGAATCCTACAGCCAAGACCATGACCCTATTAAATCCTTGGGTCAGATTTTTGCCGGTGTTGCCTCATTGACTGATCCTGCTGGGCGGAGGGTCATGAACTGACCCTGGAAAATTTCATCCTGTGATAGAAGCTGCGGTTGCAGTTTCATCTGGGGCACTTGATTTCCCTCTCTTTTTCTCCAGGATGCTTAATTGTAGCATCATCCCTGTCCTTAAAGCATTGCTGGGACCCCCAAGCACAGCACACAGTGGTTCTTTTCTGCTCTTGCGCTTACCTGAGGAGAGAGTAGGGATTTCCAGAAGGAGGGAAATGGGAACATGGTCTTCCTCCAAGCTCACTGTCTTCCTACTTCTGGAGAAGCTTTTCAGGCAGCGCTGCCTGGCCTGGGGAGGAGGCTGGAGGCAGAAGTTGGGCAGTGCCAAGTGGGCAGAACAGGCCATAACATAGTGGGACACGGGACTACAGATTCCTCAGTGGTGCTGCCGCCTCATAATTTTGTTATGATATATATTTTGAATTGTCATGCCTGGTCAATATACTGATACCGTAGCTCATTATTTTACCTGCTAGTGGTGACACATAGCAGGAGTTTTGCACTGTAAAGATTGGAGAGTCGAAGTATTGCTCTCTGCTAAAGCAAGCGTAAGGGAGCTTGGACTAGTATGTGGGCCTCTCTGGAGCGCAGGATGCCGCAGCTGGGCCGCAAGGTTTTCATATGCCTGTAGTATGAATGCATAAAAACTCTCTGTGGCCTGTAACACAGCTCAAAGGGCAGCCGATTTAGGCGCGCTTGAATGTTAAGGTTAGGAGATCACATTCCAAAGGTCACCAGATGAAAGCAATTGAAGACGGTATAACATAAATATTTGATTTGGATAGAAGGGATTGGTGCAAATCCTTTTGTTCCTTCTCCAGAGATGTTCTATAGGCAGAGCACTGTTAGGAGAGAAAAAAAAAAATCGTATCTAACTTCTTCGTGCCAGAGGAAGTAGTGTAACATAGTGTCCTGCTGCTGAATTCCACTGGAATTCTTCTCATGGGATGCCCTATTGTCAGCAACAGCTAAGAGAACTAATGTTTTTAAATGTAAAATGACTCATAATGCATGGGCTCTTGAAGTTGGGTTTAACATTGTATGCAAACATTGCCAGCTGGTGGGGATCTTTCTGGATAAATAAGAACTATATTTGTACAAGAAGGCTCGAGTGATGTATTTCAGATGCATCCTGATTAGCATACGCTATTCACTTGGTAAAAGAATAGCAAGAATCTCAGAAGTGTAGATAATTTAATAGTCCTCTTGTTCTCTTTATCCCTTCCTCCGTCAGCAGACTGCCCAATCTTTTTGTTTATTTGGAAATGAGGTTGCATGTCTTTGCTGCCACATTTTCCTGACCATGACAGTGAAGCTGAGAATTTGCAATCCCTGAGTTCCTGAAACATAAACCTTTCTCCCTCTTCTACCCCTTCCTTTTATCTCCAGCTGAGACTAATGTGTTTTTCTTGATGGAGTAAGTTCCTGCACCTCTTCCTCTGTGCAGCGCCCAACACAGGAGTGGCTTGCTCCATGCCTAGGGCTCACTGTCACTATAATGAATGAACGGTTGAAGTAACGTTTCAGCTTGTTAAAGACTTTCTGTTCTTAACATAGACCGAAAGTTTAGGAGTTTAGGATGTTGGTGTATTAGTGTATGTACAGTGATAAGTCTCATGCCACAAGTATCATTGGTCCAAACGTATGTTAATGTAAAAATGCCGTTAGCTGTGACTCTCTCTGTTTGCAGTTCTTGGTTCCTTCATACCGACAGCTTTTAAAGAGAGCCGCAGAGCGGTAACCCAACGAAAAGACAAAGCGCAATTTAAGAAAGTTCCTGCATATTAAGATTTTGTATTAAACTAAAACCTGGCTCTGGACACCTGTAAGCTATGAGATTTCGTATTCAGGCCAGAATATGGTGTGTGTTAGGCTCTGTTCTGAATTACAGAAGAAAACTATGACCTTGTTCTTGGCAAAAGGTTCTTGAATTATTAGATGTTCCCACTTTGGGGTGAATTGTAAATGCTTTTAGCATAAAGTAAGGTGCCTGTTTTCCCCCGTCTACCTTCTCTTGCACATTCCCATATGTCAAGGCATTTTCAGATACCTGCTGTTTGAGGAGGCCTTCGGCAAGTTTTTGGAAGTGGAGCAGCCTCACGGATTCTTTTGCCTGGCTGTAGTGGGAGTGGAATGCCCTTGGGTGCCAATGTTTGCTGCTAGGTATCCCCCTGCCATGGAGACCAAATGTTTGTACGAGCGCGAGAACGGCCGTTCCTGGTGAGTGGCAATGAGGTTGAAGGGTCTCGTTCTCCTCTTCTAGCCACTGAAATACCAGGGAGGACTTGGAGCTCTTGGGTCTTCATAGCAGTGTGCCAAAGCGCCCATTGCCAGGGTTATAAAGTTTCAGGAAGCGCTAGAGGATTTGTCAAAGTGATTTAGTCTGTTGTGTTGAATCTGGGCCGCAACCAATTTCTGTAAGGTCGTTTTCTGCCTTCGGGAATTCTGTACTTGTCTTCCTCTACCTAACGTGTAGTTGCTGTCTAGATTAGACTTTCAGCTACCTCTTGTGCCTGATCTTCTCTCTATATGTGCCCCATATATGGCATCATCATTTTGTAGGTTTTAAATCATTGTCTTTATGAAAGAGCAGGCGCATAGCTGCCCTATGAGTCCAGACTGGCTGTGTGAGCTACTCACTTGTTATACCCTATTAGCCAGGAGAGAGCATATTCCCAAATAGCTCGGGAATGCCGTGCTGGCCACAGGACGAATTGCATGCTGCAGGCTCCGCACCATGGCCCCAGCTTCAGCTTTTGCAAAAATGTTTAGTTCATGCTTTGCACAGATCTGACACTGAAATTGTATCCATGTGGAAAATACTGTACTGTAGAGTAGGAGAACTCTGAAGTCAGCAAATATCCAAATTTTGCATGTTACTTGGCTTTCCAAAGTAGTCTTGAAGCTTTATTATTCCCCAAAGTTGTTGAGGTTGTTTTTCGCTTGAAGAATTATATAAAGGAGGTCCTAGGAGCAATTCAGTTTTAAATATGCAATGTAATAGTGTCTTTCTTGCCTATTATGCCTGTAAGTGAAAGCAGTTTTGCAGGGCTGATGTAATTTGTGTTTACCTACTTAGTCATAATTTTCTGGAGCAATAACATATCTAAAACTTATCTGTGTAAATGAGTATATAGATGGCCGTTCAGGGCAAACCAGACAGTTGATTTAAGTAGGAGATTGGTGAATGAGGAATGAATAGGTGAATGAATGGGAATGCAAATAAAAAGTCCGGAACACAACAGAAAACCAAGAATAAAATAAAAAGGCTTGTGGAAATCGAGTCCTCAAAGCCTGTTTTAAAATCGCATTTTATAGAGTAGTGGTTACATGAGGCGCTTAAGCAAAAGAAGAACACGTGCTGGAGTCTCAGGCAGTGCCTGGGGATCACGGGCCGTGTTCATCATTCATAATACTTGTCTGATGGGTCATGTTCTGTTGTGAGCAGCTCCTGGATTGCTGGCTCAGTGCTGAAAACGCAGGTGCGCTCTCCTGTTCCTAGTCGCTGGATCCTCTCGGGTTTTGCTGGCATGCAGTCCGCATTCTTGGTTCTGCAGAAGGGTTCGGAGGTAAATACTGCCTTTCAGCCCTGTTGCCGTTTCACCTTCTCATTGCCTCTGAGAGTGGCTGCTCTCTGGTTTGTTTGTGCTTAAAGGTAAGCTTAAAATAACCTTTCCACCTTTTAACCTCTTTTTTTTTTTTTTAACCCCCCCCTTTTTTTTTAATTAAGTATTTGAAAATCTTTGAGAGGTTGGGGAAGTATTTGACAGTTTGAGAACTACTTTTGAGTATATCAGGTTCATCAGCAATGGCTAGAATATGGACCCCAGACTTTGTTTAAACTAAAAAAAGTTCACTGATTTAATAAAAGCTTTTCAAAGGTTTTGGTATTCCTTATATAGCATTTAAAATAACTAATTGTAGGCTAAGATATTGTTGAGCATTTGTCTTATGTGAATGCATATGAATTAATCTGATTTGAGTTTTTGTTTAATTAATTTGCATGTGTAAGACCTTGCCTTTGTAAGAGTTGTATCACAACAATGTTGCTGATTTGTTTTAAAAATGCTTTGCGAGTCTACATAACTCTTTTAAATGAATTACTTACTCTCTTAGGATTATTTACTGCAACCTTCAAGGAAAGTAAATCCACTTTTCAATGATCTAGTTCACTTTATTAGGCTTTGGTAGATTTTTTTTACTTTATTTTATTTTTTTCCTGCTGTTCTAATTCAGACGGTTGCACGTCCGACTGCAGCAAGTGGTATCGCCTGGCACTAACGCTAGCCTGTCGTGTTGCGGGGCTTGGGGAAAACGGGGTGGGGGAAACATCTCCCTCGCCTGCCAGTTGTGAGTTTGAAAAGAAACAGAACTAAAACCTCTTCCGTATTTCTCGAGGCGCAGAACATAAAAATGATGTAAAGTAGCCTGCAGAGGTGCACAAAGAATTGGCAATCTGGAGTCTACCTGAAATCATCACAGCCAAATGCTGGTTTTTGCTGTATGTAATCTGTATTAGTGAAAACAATTTGGAAACACTTTTACTGCAGCACGCTAGAGGTTGAAGAGACTGAGAGCAATTATGTTGTCCATCCACCCTGCCCTTGGGTGAGAGCAGCCGCTGGGAAGGGAGCTGCGGAGAGCAGGCAGAAAGGAGCTTTCCAAAGCTGCATGAAAAAGCTCGGCTTTCGTTGTCGTTGGGCTGGGACCAGGCATGGCCTGCTTGGATCTCGTGTCGAAGAGAAGAAACAGTAAAAAAAAATCATGGTATCCATGATATCCTGGTATGGGGGAAGAGTGGAGTTATCACCCGGAGAAAGACCAGTGAATTCCTGATCTGAGGAAGCAGGAATGATGCTCAGACTGCTCCGATGGCATTGCGAAGGGATGTTCCCTTGGAGCACTCTCCAAAGACTGAAATGGAGATGAGGCCCCAGGACTTCACCAGTGGGAGGCAAACGTCTCCGAGGGAGCACTTCAGCTCTCTGTTGTCGTGCGAGATGCGCGACAGCAGGATTTCCATTTTGCGTGGGGCGCAGCAGGCGCGGGCTTTCCCCGCTCCTCGGGCAGCAGAGCCGCGCTCCGGTACGTTTCCTGCTGTCAGCGGCAAGCATTGCCGAGGCTGGCTGCGTCCCTGGGAGAGACCTGGGAAAGACTAGTTGGCTTGGACTTGCGCTCGAGGAACAATGTGTTTCCTGTGGCTTCTGTGCATTCAGTAAAGTACATTTTAGTGCATCTCTACTCAACCGGCGTAACGTCCTGGTACGGTCCTGGTTCCTAACACGGCATGGTCAATGCACACGTGTAGGTTTTCTTTTTTGGGGGAACATTATATAGTCCTAACTTGCTTCTGCAGCTGCTAGGGACTGGCAGAAGTATCTTTTCCAGCTGTTCAAAATATCCAGAAAGTTTCCCTGCCTTATGCTAGAACTTGTGCAAGCAGATCTCCATCCTTGATCGAAGGATAGGTAGATAGGATAGGTAGACTTTGCACCTAAACTATTTGCTGCTCCAGCCTTTACAGCAAATCCTTCTAGTGGTGATGAAGTTTATATTAGCGAGGAAGTAGTTTTGCTGGTATGGTTTACGCAAGGTTTCCTAAATATATACCTAAAAACAATTATTTCCCAGTGTAGCTGCATCTGCTTTAGAGTGGTTGCTGGAATCATTATGTTGCAAGAGATCAGTTCCCTGAGTGACATAGTTGTGGCAACAAAAACATGAATGTAGGCTGGGACTTGGGCAATCAGCTCTGTGCTAAAAAGAGCATAGCAATATCTTCCTCCAGCGAGGTGAGGCTTCATTAATCATCGTGCAAGTAATTAAAGGTTTTTACAAAGTGCCCATGAAAATCCCAGGTGGTTATGATAAAAGCACAACACCAAAACCACTTTTATAACCACTTTTGCTTTCTAAAATTTAGGTGGTCTAGATCTTGTTGAGTTTTACTTAAAAAAGGCAGATCCATCTTTTCAGCCCATGCTGTTTGTACCACAGAATGGGCTTGCTCCGTAATTCGGGATTCCCCAGCGCTGCATTAGTCTCTCCCCTTCCTTGAGCTGCGGTCGCTCGGAGGGAGTGTTGCCAGTGCTGTCAGGATGACTGACAACTGATAAGCTAACTGTATTTTAACTATGTCTTCAAAACAAAAACAAGTCTGAAGAGCAACCCTTGGAAAAAGGAGGGCCCAAGCCTGATTGCTTTCCTTACTCTGTGACTAGTCCCATTAAATTCTGTACAACTACTCTGTGAAGTAAGAAGAGCTCCTCTCTGAGAAAGGGCTTAAAATAGTTTAAACTGTGGTAATGCCAGAGAAGCCAGAAAATTGCATGCTGAAGTGAGGCCATAGCGATTGTTTTCTTCTCTACATCCTTCTCCACCTGCAGTTTTTATTTGCATTAACGTATGATACAAATTTTCAGGATGTCACAACTGGTGTAGGAGGAAAAACTACATTAAGGTGACATAAAAGTGAACTGTTTGTTTAGGGAGTGTATTTCTGTTGGTTTGGGGATTTAAACTTTTAGCTTCACATTTTGACTTTATTTTTAATGTAGATGCTGATTCTAATCTTTATTTATCTCGCCAGCAATTAAAACAGCCTGATCCTATCAGTAGGGACAAATGATGCACTGTCAACGTTTTGCTCGCTTCTGATAATGCACATGAAACCGGTTTGCATGTTTGAAGATTACGTTTTCCCCTCACATGGTTTTCATTATCCGAGCGCCCCGAGGAGAGGCCTGGACTAAATCAGCAAAGGAATGGCGAAACCGCACCATGCAGTGGGAACGGTGCTGAGGCATACTTGGGATAGTTGTGGCACAGGGGCTGCTGACGACAGAGGCAGGGCGCTGCCCGAGCGCTCGCAGCCGCGAGAAGCGGAGCCTTCTTAAACAAAGCTTGACGCTGAACTCAAACTGCGGCTTGGGTTCGCAGCGATTCCCAAATTCTGCAAGGATGATTCCTGGGAACCTGCGGAGTTTGCAGCAGAGGAATCTGTGTGCATTGGGAGCCGGTGCTCGGGAATGAGACCTGGTGTGCCTAAACCCCTGTAAGCTTGGTCTGGTTTTATCAAGCAGGCATCTAAAAGGTGAGATCTTGGTCTTTATAAAGTTAGTAGCAGAGCTCCTGTCGCCTGTATTGGAACTGGGGTTTCATTAAATACGCCAGAACTGCTGTACGTGCTGCTGCAGGGTTGTGCCTGTGCAGCCGTGCTGGTAGGACTGCAAAGCAGTTTAGATAAGTGAATGTTGTCGTGTACGTTCCCAGCAGAAACAGCTGGATGAGCATACCTAGGCTGGTTTTGCTGTTAGACCAGTATTTCCAGAATAAATGCCCATGCCCCTCTGAGCAAGACTTAGAAGTGCCAGTTGCAAAATCTTAGAGAAGGCTGAAATCCTGTAACATTTACCAAAATGCTAGCACCCACGAAGCATCATTCCTGTGCATACTGGGCTCTGTAAGTGCTTTCCTGCTTGGTGCTTTTTTAATGTAAATCCCAGATTATGTTAAGATTACAGGTGCCTCCCTGTGGAGAAACTGGTATTTTGTGGTGATGGAGCAGTAATTTAAAGGTCAAGCGAGGTCTTTTGAGTTTCTCCTCGGAGATGTTAGCCAGAGAGATTCTTCTTAAACTGATGTCTTCGCCGCTTTGCTGGAAGCCGGACCAAGACCGAGCACCTCGCTGCTTTTCTTCAGGGCTGCCGAGCTTTCCTGGGCTGTCCGGTGACCCGCTCCCAGCGCCGCGCGCGTTTGAGGGGGCCGCTTAGCGGATCCCGCCGAGGCGGCGTGGGTCTTGCCGGAGCTGGGCTCGCTTTGGCTCGGGACGGTCCTTAGAGCCGCGGCCGATCCACGGTTGTTCTGGGGACTCTCGCTGTATAATTGCCCGGTGAGCTAGTCTAACGAGCATGCATATTATTTGTACCCCCTCCGGGTGACAGTGTTCCTGTTTTTAGTTAAAAGAAGGAAGTTTTTCTTGTTTGCCCAGTGACTCTGTTGCTGTGGTATGAAGATAAGTAATGCTGGCGCTGCTCCATGCACCTGCTGGGTGCCACCCTCGGCGCTCACCTGAGCCGCGGGCAGCAGGGCCGGGCCGGGCCGGGATGCCTGAATGGAAGCCGGGAAGCATTTACGGCTGGAGCCTGAAACCTGCTTGTGGTTAGGAGCAGGCACTGAAGTGGTGCCGGAGCTCCGGGATTTGCTGTGTGCCGCCTTGTGGGTTCGGTGCTGGCGCCAGAGCTTGGGAGCATTTATTCACGGGGACTGTCCTAGCGTGGGTCTCTCCCTTGCTCCCCCTTGGGTAGGGCTGACGTGAAATTAAGAGCATTTGGTGATGGCTTGTGCTGTTGATGAAATAACTTTTGGACGCTACCCTTGTGACAGTGCTTATGGCCACTTCAAAGAGGGCACGTGTGCAGAGTAACCCGGTTTGCAGTGGTCTTGCAGGCACTCGTGCGACGAGACGCTTGCAGGATGAGGCGACCAGCCTGCTGGTTTTTGTGTAGGCCGCGTAGCAAAGGTGTATTGCTGTGCGACAGCGTGAGACTGGGCACGTGAGCCAGTCTGACGCTGCCCGTGGACTTCATATCCAGTCCTTTCTGTGCTATCTGTTTTGTATTCCCTCCCCATGTTACAGCATGCAGGTATTTCTGAAGATAACTGCAAACCTAAGACTTTCATCTAACTGACGAGCATCCCATCACCTGTAGCCAGCAAGCACAAGTAGCAGTATATACACGTCTTTTAAGAAAAACACGGAATTACTTAGCAAAACCTGCAGGCCGCTTGGAAACCCACTGTCTGAAGAAGCGAAGTTTACTGAGTGCTCGAGTTTGAAGTCCATCACCGTCAGTGGATTGTTTTCTATACGAACGATACAAAATTGAGTATTAAAACTGAAAGTGCTTAACTGTCCTCCAGCCCGTTTGAGGAGGTGAACCTGTTCCCGTCCCACCTGATGCGTAAGCTCATTAGCTTCTTGGCTAAGCAGTAATTCGGGGCAAGTGCGTGCAGGCTGCCCGTGCAGGGACTCTTGCATTCCTCTTAGTTTCACAAGCAAAGGAAAGATGCTTCTCTCTGCTTGCGAGGTTGTTATTGCTCCATGCAGGTTAATTGAGCTATAGCATTATAGTCGCTCATCAAACAGCGATGAGTAGCTCACTTGTCTAAGCTTGTTTATTTTTTTTAATGCTGAGAAATATTTGCATGCTCTACAGAAATGTGCTGCTTTGGTTCCTGACAGCCTGGCAGTGTTATCATTTTAAATTCTTCATTAATCTCTGTTCCTCACAGGGGACTGGCAGGGTTCCTGGGCATAACTGTGATGTTTAAGGCAGAGGCCTCTGTTACTGATTTTCTACACAATGCCCTGCAAGCATAGGCCTTTTCTTCCTTAAGTAGTACCTATAAATCCCCCTTTTATGCCCATTCTTGATGCAACGCTATTTGCAATTCCTGCATTAGTTCTTTTGTCAGTTCTAGACTCAGATTTTTGGCTCAAGAACATACAAATATAAACTGATCATGAATAATTTTAGAGTAGAAATTAAGATGAAGTACTAAACTGATAGAGCTACAGCCAACAAATGGCCAAAGGTATGAGCATTGTTTCCGCCTGAGAAATTTACCCCACAGTGGTTCCTTGAAACAGAATTGCTCTAGAACCAAATTTTCCACTTAAAAGCAAGGTGTTTCTAGAGTCTACAGTTAGGAGCAATGCACCAGCCAGGCATGAGCCAGTATAGTTTTGCAGAGATTTTGGAAGTCTGAAATAAACCAAGTGTCGCTAACTCTATTCAGCCCTATGCGTTGCAACAGATTTAGCCTAAACCCCAAAAGATGTCTGTTTAAAGTGTCCACAGAACCTATTCCAATTTTAGCATAAGTTATCAAATAGTATGATTATGCTCAAAGCCACAAACTGTGCCTGTGTGTAAAACCCTCTGGCAAAACCTTCTGGCTGTATCACAGCGACTTTTTCCGTGCACCTCACTAATTTCAACATGAGAATCTTTGGCGCACTGAAAACTGAAATTGCTGGAAGGGCCTCGCACAAACAGAATTTGGTGTCCAAATAAATAACACATGGGCTTCAGGACCGATTGTACTGCTCGTTTTTATGTTTCATTGCAGAAGAAAGTGCAGCTAACTGGTTCTGCCATAGAGTTTCCAGCTTACTCAGAAGGCAGATTCCAGGAATCCTGCCACCCCAGTTAGTTGCGCAAGATCCTCTTTGTTAATTAAAAATAGATAGAACTGGGGGAAAAAAAAAGTCTTAATGCTAATATGTATGTAAAGAAAATCAACTAATTGGCCAGAATATAGTCATAGTGTATCTCAGTCCACCTTTTGTTCTGGATTTCCAGGCTGATTCCTAGTTTGCATCCACACTAAAATTAGTAGTAGTGAATTGCAAATGCTTTCGGTATGAACTGTGGCCTTCCTTCATGGGACCGGTAGGAGAAGCTTGTCTTGCTGCAATATAAAGCTGTGTGTGAAATGGTTGCATGCAGAATTACTTCCTTGAACGTCTGAAGGAGTTAAACATGCACAGATTGAATTTGTCTGTTGAGAAAATCTGTAATGCAGAGAGGCAAAATCTCAAGCTGGGTTGTATCTTTGTATTAAAAAAATAAACACCCCCCCACATTTTTCCAGTTGAGACAAAAGAAATCTTTGGGTGGAAAGGCAGCATCACATTGCATAATAAAAGCCTTTTTATGCTCTAATAAAAAGAGTTGCTTAGGGCAACTTTTTTTAAAAAAAAGGTCAGTGATGATATTGGTGTGAGGGGGGACAAGGAATCTTTAACTTTTCTTGTGCAATACTGGGAAAGGAGGCTAGAAATTGCTCTGGTTATCTGCTATCTTAATGCTTGGTTTAAAGGTTCTTTGCCGCATATTTGCTGGCAGCTGTTTTCAATATATCCCTCTCGAGCTAAGTCACCAGTTAAGAATTTGACATTAGATGTTTTTTTCAACCACCATCTTGAAGTACCCTACCACACAACACAGCCTTGTTCCCTAGTTAGATATTGTTCATGTGCCTTGGAATTGCTGTTGACACCTCAAGTATTTAACTTGCAGATCTCAGATAATTTTTGTAGGGTGTGGATGTGTGCCATAATAAGGCAGAGACAGAAGTATCCGCGTCTGCATTCCTTCGCTACATCTGTTTGTTTTATTTTTTGCAACATTCCAGAAAATTAAGTTAAATTATACATCTCAATGAATACTTTTAATTTCACTAGTTTTATTTTGTTATAATTGCCTGCTCTTAAAATACAAGCATGCTGCGTGCACAAGTATGTTTCATTTCTTTTGTGTCGTCTGCCTTTCTCTTTAGGACACCTTTGGTAGTAGATTTAACTCCTTGGTTAACACACCTAAACACATGTTTTTCTGTATTTGCTGGATTCTTCACTCAATAGTTAAAGTTTTTCTAGTGCTTTCTGTCCTAAAAGGGAAAAATAATGTAATTAAAGAATGCTTTGGGAATTAGAGCTGGGCTCTGCAATATATTTCTGGCATATACTTTGGCAATGTCCTTCACTTCTCTCACTTCCCCAATCTGTAAAATAAAGCTAATACTCCTATACTGAGCATTCTCACAGTCATTTTTGCGGCATAGTTCATTGATATTTGTAAAGCGGAGCACCTTTCCTCAAAGGATTCCTGCTGAAAAAGGAGCCATTAACACAGAGTATCATCATCTGTGCTGCAGCTTTCATTCTTAACAAAAAATAAAACAATGGAGTTAAAGAATTAGTGGGTTTTAATCACTGTTTCACTTGGAGGCACAGATGGGACAGAGCACTACTTGGCAACATTTAATCTTGGAGCAGAAATTGTCATGATTAAAGCAGCAGCTGGAGTAGATTGTTAGGTACAGGGGTTTTCTTTCACCCTGAATGGATCAGAATTGCTGAGCTCTGGGGGAAACCAAGGAACTACAGAAGAAAAATATGAAATATTGGTCAAGGTTTATTATTCCTAGTGTCTCATCTGCTGACTAAAATAATGTTTTTCAATGCTTTCCTCAGAATTATTTTGGAGGCGAGGAGAGTATCAAGTGATCTGGTCTACTGAAGAGGAGACTGAAGCCATCTCTGAGAGTAGATCTTGGACTTGCGGGAGGAAAGCCGTGTGTCCTCCCATGTGTGAGAACTGCTCCTCCTCACTAAGGAAGTCAAAGTGAAGGAAATAGGTACGTGCCACTTCAAGTAGGATTTCAAGAGAATCTCATTCCAGGCCATTTATCAGGGCCTGAATTTCTAGATTGGTAAGGTGGCCTGGAATGAGAAGGATTTTAACTCTCCCTTTTTTTTAAAGCTGGAGAAGGGCTCTGTCTGCCTGACACATCAAGGCATTGTATTATATTGATAGATCCATGCAGCAGGCTCTTTCGGCAGAGGAGACTAAGTAGTTATAGAGATGCAGAAGAAATGAGACTCTTCATTTCTCCTGACTCCTGTAGTCTGTCCCTGGTTCTGCCAGGGAACAAGCTATTTGGGGCAAGTTACATTTTGCTAGGGGACAACTTTATACAGAAGAGAAGTCTCAAAATATAGTGAATACCACTGTGTATTCTGCTGTTGAGGCAGAGCTGCAGCTCAGCCAACAAGTAGAACACTCTTTGGGATGTTATTCTGGACTGTTCTGGCTCTGCTTTTAGTTACGTGTTTGAAAGGTATCATGAATTTTGGCTATTTCAACTCATGCGAGGCCAATGGGCTTAGTTGTCAGTAACAACATATTCCTGGCTCCACTGGGAGACTGATCATGTTGTAATAGCTGTTGGATCGAATCCGCAGGCTGTTGAATCTGTACTTAGGATGTGCTTGACATTAGCTCTTTACACTTCTTTCATTGGTACACAATGCTTTCTCCTGTCACTCTGAGATCTTTTTCTGTGCCTTAGATCAGACAACTCTTTTTTTTCTCCTCTCGTTTTTGCATGCATTCAGATGATATTTAGATGTGTGAGGATTTGGTTACCTTTGTATAGCAGGAAGTCCTCACAGAGTCCTCACTTGCACTAGCATGTAGTATTTTCTGTAGCAGGGAGACAAAGTGTTGATCTGACTCTGGGTATTTAATAACTCTTGAAAATCTCCTGGTTAACCAGGTATTCATTACTTACTTTAAATGATTCAAGCTAAGAGATTCCTTTACTTCCTCTGATACGTACATTATCTTAATGGCCGTCTGTATTTTTTGTTTTTTTGTTTTTAATTCTTCCTTAAACCTGACAAATGCACCCCTTTATCCTTGTCTGCCTGCAAACATGGAAATGTTTCATTGTTGGTAGCGTAAACGTAGAGCAAACAGGGCTCAGGCATTTTTACCATCTTCCTGTGAATTATAGGTCGCCTTTCTGCCTGAAAGTAGCCTTGCTGTCTGATGTATTCAACATGTATTCTTACAGCTTGCAGTTGATTAATATTCCTATAAACTTGCAAGTCACCTTTCATCACCTTTTGAGGCTTTGCCCCTTTAGCATGCAAGGCCTTCTCATGTTGAAGGGCCTTAATGACCCCTATTGTTTTGGGAATCTTTGGTAATCTAACCTGCATTTTTCCTTTTTCCAAGCCATTGCTCTTAAATGTCTCCTGCTTGATCCACTCAGGCGCTAATAACCGTGTCTCCTCTCCTTAGGTCAAGGGCAGCTTTTACATTCCACCCAAAAGGCACCACAGTTTGAGATGAGGAATTCAGAAGAGCAAGCAGCTACGACAGTTTTACAGCGCCTGCTGCAGGAGCAGCTCAGATACGGAAACCCAAATGACAACCGTAACCTTCTTGCCTTACATCAACAAGCCACAGGAAATGCCCCCCCTTTCAACAGCACTGGGAGTCCAGCATCTCAGAACGAAGGGCTGAGCTCCCAGGACCACCAGCTTGTGACTCATGCTGCCCGTCAGGAGCCCCAGGGCCAGGAGATACAGGTGGACAACAGCATCATGGAGAAGCAGCTCTCCCCGCGACTTCAGAACAGCGAGGATCTCCCGACCTATGAGGAAGCCAAAGTTCAGTCACAGTATTTCAGGGGCCAGCCGCACGCTAGCGTTGGGGCAGCGTTTTATGTAACGGGGGTCACCAACCAAAAGATGAGGACTGAAGGGCGGCCCACGGTTCAGCGTGTGAGCCCAGGGAAGGTCCACCAGGATGAAGGACTTAAGGACCTCAAGCAAGGACACGTCCGCTCCTTGAGCGAGAGGCTGATGCAGCTGTCCTTGGCCACCAGCGGTGTCAAGGCCCATGCGCCTGTCACGAGCGCGCCGCTGTCCCCCCTCTCTCCGCTTTCTCCTCAGCAGTCAAGCGACCCTTACAAAAATTCTGGTTCCAATGAGTTCTACAAGAACTCGGTGCAGCCCCCTTCCCAGCCCAACCTGAAAGGGATGGAGCAGCGGGGTCCTCCTCCAGAGTATCCTTACAAAAATGTGTCCACCCCATCTATGAACTGTAAACCTCAGGACTCGGGACATTTCTATAGTGATCATCGCATGAGCCAGCAGGGAAGATCTGATGGGCCTATGATGAGGTATCAGCATCCCCCTGAATATGGGTCAGTCAGGTAAGCAAGAGCTTTTTTTTTTTAAAAAAAAAAAAAAGACTCTGTGACATTTAGCCAGATAAGGAGAGAAAATACAAAATTCAGTCTGTTCCTCTTGCTCCTAAGGCAGGTTATCGTTCAGCAGAGATCCCATCTCTGTTATGTGAGACGACATACTGTGTTCAGCTACGAACTGTGTCTGGAAGGACTGTAATCTGTTCCAATAGCATTACCACCACCACCCCCCAAAAAAAAAAAAAACCCAGCTTGATAGATAGATTTTATTTTATTTTGTTTTTTATGGCACAGAGAAGTTTAATGCAGCTCCAGAGCCCTACAGAAGGTTTATTAAAAAAGCCGAAGCTGTGGTGTGATTCACTGAGGAAACTTGCTGTTACATATTGCAAGACTAAGCTGTGCTTTAATTAGGTCTGCCAAGACGAAAGATCTTTTTCGGTTTAAACCGCACCTAAATGCCACTTAGGCAAGGAGAAAGTGAATGAAAGCAAGAATAGTGAGAGGGGGGAAAAAAATCACCTGAGCTTCCTTTAGAGTTTTCCAGATTTCATTTTCAGTGGCCCGCTGAACGTGTGGGAGCGGGGCCCGGAGCGTGCTTTGTGCCTCCTCCCGGCCTTGCTTGCTTGGCGGTTGTTGAGGTAGAGATATATATATATTTATTTTTTTTCCTTGCCTTGGTTGAAATCCCAGCCAGTGCTAGTTTCCTCAAGATCAGAAGCTAATTTCGGCTTGGGCTGAACACTGGAGCGCGTGTGGGTGAAGATGAGGTTTTACCCAGGCGGGCTGGAAGTACGGCTGTACTCTGTACCCCCTCCTCTCTGTCCGAGCCCAGGTGGGACTCCAGCGTGGTGGTTTTGGCCTGGCTTTGAAGCTGGAAGGGTGATAACAGAGTAGCAATAGGAGGCAATGCTGCAAAAGTGAAGGGCTGAGGGCTCTGTGCGGCTGTGTTTGCACAGACTGCGTTGTGTTTGAGGGCAGCGGGAGGAAGAAACCGGCCCGTTTGGGAGCGGAGTCTGTGCTTTGGGGAGTTTGAACCGGCCAAGGACCTTCCCGGTCCTGCGGGGAGCTATTTTCAGAGTTTGTCCACCATTGTTTGTGATCCGAAATGACTTCAGCAGCATACAAGCCCGATGAAAAGGCCCTTTGATCTGGCTAAATAAATAATAAAGAGGCCAGGAAGAGGGGAGGTAAAGGGCTTTTGGGGGGTGGCCTGATGATTGCAGAATTTTGTTGAAAACGTTTTTGAAAATTTGTAGGCCTCGACTCTCTGTGCACACAGGAAAGGGAAACAAGCCCCGAATGGCTGTCCTGCATCAGCAATACTCGTGATATTATATATAGCGTATCCGAGCCGTAGCCTGCTTGCTGTGTGAGGGAGAGGTATTTGAACACGCGCCAGCAGTCAGCTCCTCTAGACAGGGCGATTTTTGTCTGCATTGGATGGATCCTGGCTGCTTAGAAAGAGAAGGGGGGAGGAGGAGGAGGAAGGTTCAGCTGGCAAGGTTTCCACTAGGGGAAGCAACTGAAATTTGTCTTCAAAGCGCTGGGAGTCTAATGAGGTTACTTTTTAACCTAAATAGCTGCGCAGAGAAGAGGTTTCCTTTGCAAGCAAATGCTGAAGCAGGAGAACAATTGCAAGACTAATCCATAAATTACAGCGCGGCGTAGCCGGGGCAGGGAGCGACTCCTCGGGCCCCCTCCCTCTCCCACACGCTTTAAGAGAAACTGTCACTTAGACAAGAAACCTTCTGTGTTACTAAAGGTGCAGCTGGGGAATGGCTGGAGTATTTTAAAGGCACACAGCCCTTGGAAGCCCATTTCCCTCGCGCCGTGCAGTGCTAACGGGCATCTTTGCAACCTCTGGAGGGCTGAAGTGTTTTCAGCCGCTCCGGTTTTCCTGCAGTGGGGCTCTGTGTTTATCGGGATTAATCCAGACTGTTAACCGGGTGCATTTTTTGAACCGTGTGTCAAGGAAGCAAAGCCCCTTCTCCGCGCCGGCGAAGGCACACCCTTTGCTGCGGGTTTTTCCCCTCATTGTTCGGTGGAATTTGAGGGTGACCTACCAGCACGGCTGAATAAAACCCGTCGAGCAAGATAAACATTGGGGAATTCGCAGCATTCGCGTGATTCACCCTGCCCGGGCCGTGCGGTGAGCTCAAACCAGTCTGCAGGCAGCCGGCCTCACCTGCTCTAGGGCGGTGCGACTCTGGGAACAGGGATGTGCTCCGAAGGACGCCGGTTTAATGTAAATGCTGGGCATGCCGGAGGCATCTGCGCTGTTATTTGGAAATCTTAAAGCTCAAGAGAGGGCTGGCTGCATGGGAAGCTCCAAAATCCGATTCTCTCCCTGTTATACCAAGTGCGCTTCCCTGTTAGTGATGGAAACAAGTGTTCGGGTCGGAGGAGGAGAAGGGTGCCGTGGGCTCGCCATCCTGCAGGGTCTCCGTGCCTGGCAGGACGGCCAGCCCCAGGGGAGAAGGGGCTGCTTTCGGCAGCGTCTCGGCTCGGAGGAGGCCGTCTGCCTCTCCGATTCGAGCACCGTCCCCTGTTCAGGGCCCGAAAGGCAGGGCTCTTGCTGGGGGATTAATCCCATTGACTTCAGAGAAGCTTTCTGAGAAGGTGGCCTGCAGGATTTGTCCCGTAATTAGTAAAGCGCCTCTGTGCGCCGCGTTGCCCTGAGCAGCATCAAAGCGGGGCATAATCAGGTATGACGAGGAAGCAGAAAAAATGCGGCCGTTTGGTTTGGGCAGCCTAATCAAGCGGCGTCTGCCCCCTCCTGTGGTTAATGTTTCCCGGGCTGTGCGGGAGGGCTGTGGGGGAGAGGGGAACCGTAACTGCTCGAACACGACGCAGGCAGGAGAAATTGGGAAGCTGGAGAAGCTTTTACTGAGCCGGAGACCTTGCCTGATCTCTCTCTTCGGCCGTCCCCGCTTTCCTTCTCTCCCAGCACATCTTCTGCGTGACTTGGAGTCTGCGCTCCCGGCAGCGTCCGGACTCCTGCTGGCTAAGTTTGCTTGCAGAACCGCCCTTACCCATATCTCTGTCTTCGTGACTTAAAAGCTTACGTGACCCTTTTAGTTGCAGAGCCGTAAATCCAAGCGTGTACTTGGCCCACGTGGTGCGCTTCTCCGGTACGTGCCAGAGGGTTTAGGGGAAGCAGAGACTCTTGTGTGGTACAGCCTTCAAGGTGAAGTGGCCCTTAAAATTACGTTTTCAGACTTAAACACTTGTGGGTGTTGCTGCACTGATATTCCCCCCCCCCCCCTTCATTTGGGTTTAAGGGCTTTTTCTCACTGAGGCAAATTGAAGGATAGCGAGTAACTTTATTTTCCATGTATTTTGAGGGTCTTCCTGCATTTTTCTATGAAGTGATTAGATTGGATTTAATTTGAATTACTCCTGCAAGGTTACCTGATTACTGATTATATCAGTATGGATATGGAGGGAAATTTCTCTTGCCATTCTATCAACAATTCTGTTAGCTGACCTCAGCAGCCAATGATACTTTAAAATTTTGGAGTCCTATTTAAAAACCTTGAAAAGTCCATCTTGGTTCATTTCCCTTTCTAAACCTCTGAATCCAAACCTGGGGTAATGGGGAATAAACTGTGCAATTCTCATGTTAATCTGAGGGATTTCAGAGCCGGATATTTTGAACCCATAAAATACATTTAAGTGTTTTGTCAGACAAAATTGGAAGTGGTGGTGATGCTAAAAAAAATTCTTTGCACACATATGCAAAAGTTTGCATGCAAGATCTTATAAAGCTGTTAGCTGTCACTGTGAAGTTTCTAGGTAAAACAACCCATCTTTCAAAAAAAATATTTCCCTGTTGAATTATCTCATTTTCCTGGGAATATAAAAGCTTTTGTGACAGTTTAGAAGCTGTACATCAAGCCATTTCCAGAGCTGATAGTGCAGCAGAACTAGTGGCTCCTAGCTCTCACGTCATGGCTTGAACCCACAAGGTTGGTGTAATCTCAAGATGTGAGAGGCTGTGTATGTGAGTGCCTAAATGCTGGAAATTTTGGAAATGTAGCTTGTTTAGAAATACCCAGCCATGATTTCCTAGAGTTCTTCTTTACAATAGGTTTAAAAAAAAAAAATCATTTCCAGGCAAGTCATACGGACTGTCCCTTCAGAATTTATCTGCTGCCGTCGCTTTTCTTTGGCCACCTCGGCATTCCTGTTGGGAGTGCTCGGGCCCTGTGGAAATCACAAGATGCTGCCCATGCTTCTTCTGGGATGGCTGAATAACGAGGTGCTTTTAGTTGAATAGCTCCAACTGTTTGATACTGGCATTTAAATAGTCCTCATTAACTTTATAATATTAACACACTGAGATTGGCGGAGGCAGTTAGCCTCTCCTAGTAATTGCTTCAGCTTCTTTCCAGACTTAGAGGCTATTTTGTGGGTTCAAAATCAGAAGGGTGCTTTTTTGCAGCCATGAGGCATGCTAGCAACATTTTGATCAGACCTTTTTAGGTCGCCATAGATTAATTGTCACAACAAGGTTATTCCATAAATGTTTATGATATCAAAACAGAGCAATACGATGTTAGGTAAAGGGTAAGGTCAAGGAACCAGGTGATTTCTGAAGATGCAACGTTAGCACATAGCCTGGGTGAGGAAAGAAAGTAGCTGGAAACCATCTGTGATAAACTAGATGACCCTGAGCATGTCACGTGGTCTTTGTGCCTCATTCTCCATTATGAGAACTAACAAATAAAAGTAATGAAATAAATGCAATAATAAATAGAGCCGACCTCCCAGGAGAGGAAGAGCCAAGTTGCTGCTACTAAACTGAACATTCCTGAGGAAATTAGTTGCACATCTTTCATCTACGTGACCCCCGAGATCCTCATGCAGCAGATGATCCTTCCTGGGGAAAAACAGCTCTTGAAATGACGCTGCTGACAGGGAGTGCAGTCACTGGAGTGTGAGAAAGAAATAAACAGTATCTAGAGCAGCAACTCTTTGTTTTTTCCCTACGTGGTTTGTTTTTCTGTTAGGGGGATGTGTCTGTCGTAGTCTCTTAGCAAGGATGCTTGGCAAACATGCCTTCTCGGCTGTCAGGATGCCCCACACTTGAATAGCAAACCCTTTGCTGGGCTCAGCGCGTATGATCTCCCACATGCCCTGCCAGCCAGATGTGATTAATACAGCCGCTTCCCCTTTGGCCGGGTAGGGAGAGTTGGTGCGTTTGCTCTGCACAGAACAGGAAGGATGATGCCGAGTGTTTGCACAGCGACCAAGAAGCCCGCCGTGTAACCCTTTAGCTCCTAGTTCAGCTCCGTGCTTGCTGTTATCGGTTGACGTGCTGCTGGCACTGCTGGTGTGGTGGGAGAGCTGTGCTGGGGGTTCTCTTGTGCGTCCCATGCCCGTAGCGCACTCGGAACAGGCCCACGGGGTCCTCGGAGGTGGCCATGGTGAATGCAGACAGCGGCGTGGCACCTTTGGGCACCAGCTATGGCCAGGTGGAACAGTACGTGCTCTCCCAGCTGCAGGGTTGGCAAATTTTATCAGGAGTGTTTCAGAACACATTGCACTGCTGGGCTGGGTTTGCCCCAGCCTCAGCTCTGTGCTCAAGAAGGGACTGGCTGTGCCTTAGAGAGGGAGAGACTTCAACTGCTAGTGTAAAGAACATGCCAAGAAGTTAAGGCTGAGTGTCTTCTGAGAAGGAAGCAGAGCCTGCCTCCTGAAGCCATCCAGCACAGTAAACCCACACGATGTTCTGAGAGTGGATACTTCCTTGGCTGACACAGCAGAAGTTGAGCCTGGGATCTCCAGGGATTGGGAAACGTGAGCTAGTGAAGCTTGAGTTAGTTCTGTAACAGATTTGTGCATGATGCACATTGCTAGATCTGTCTCTGATATCCTACAGAGGTTATTGTTAGGAGCAGTAAACACACCTACTGCATAGGTCTGAGAGCGCTCCTGAATTGAAAGTCTGCTTCTGACTCTTATGTTGGCTTTCACATCCTTTAATTCTCTCATTTTACCAGGCTGCAGCTTCTTGGTTGGCATTTCGGAGTGCTTGGAGCAGTGGTGCCTGGCATAGTAACAGAGAGCTTAGCCATTTCCTTTAACCGTGCATCCTCTGAGCTGCAGGAGAACATTCCTTGTTTCTACATGAGAGGTTGTGCGTTTCGGGACAGAACCAAACGGCCCATTCCTAACAGTCTTCCGTTTAGCCATTTTATCCACAAAGTGTGGAAAGAAGTTATAAAAATAATTCTGGTCAGTAGTTGTTGATGGAGTTTCTCCTAGTGTTTCTGTACAAAATGGACTTAGGAGGAAAGACCTTATATATTTAGAGTTTATTTTCTGATAGCTGTTTGATTTTGAAGTTGGTTTTTTTTTTTTTTTTAACCCTCTAAAATGAGGAAGAACTCATGTATAAATCTTTTGTGTGGGATGACCTGTTGATAGAAGCTACACAGGTACCTGCCTTCCACACCTTGTCACTTGGTTCACACACCATCTTCTGCATGACTTTCATGGAACTTCTGCTCTCTGTTTTCTAGGCAGAACCCAGATGTGCAGCTGCAGTTACAACAGAGACCACCTCACCACCACAGCCCGACTTCTTCCTTAACGTCCTTGGGATCTTTGACCTTGCTTCAGTCTCCACCACCATCCAGGCTATCCCCTTCCCAGCATCAGCAACCTCTGACTCCAAGCCAGGGAGATCCTGCTATTCTGCCACGGACCCAGCAGCCGTTCTTGTCAAACCAAGTCCATCAGGGAGATTTGTACCGATTATGTCAGCCCTTCCTAGGCCCGCAGCAGCAGCAAGGCGACTCCTACTCAGTCATGTCCAGGGCTCAACAGATACCTTCCCCGTATCAGCAGATGCAAGTAGATCCTTTTGCCATAGTTTCCAGGGCCCAGCAGATGGTCGAAATCCTGTCAGAAGAGAACCGGTCTTTACGACAGGAGCTGGATGGGTGTTATGAGAAAGTAGCCCGGTTGCAGAAGGTGAGTGGTTTTGGATATTGGGTACTCTCCTGTGTCTAATACCCTCCTTAATTGAATCATCTAGTATGCATTTATTATATTGATTGCTTAAGGGACTGATTAGCTACTTTAGAGCCTCATATATCTACACTGATCGATCTCTATCCTGTCCCTTTGGGTAGTAACTTAGCTTTGTCAGAAGATACCATCAAAGCCCTCGGTTTTATTCTAACAGGTGACTGACCATGCTCTAAGCAGCATTCCCATCAGCTGTCTTGAAGAGACTGTCTGCTTGGCCTTCTTTACTTAAAGCAAGTGTCCTTGTTTCTAGGATAGCAGAAGGCCTCATCTTCCTATCAGTCCAAAAAGGGTTTAGAGAGTGGTCTCAAACTGTAGTCACTCAGGGGGACAGCAGGGGACATTGCTGCAGAACTGACTGGCAGGACAGTATGTAAGAAAAGCACTGCTGCTGTGGCCACATGAGAGACCTTTGGATCTGCAGGACTGAAACTAACACATTTTTTGGCACTGAAATTACTTTAAAAGCCCTCTCTCAATACCACGCAACTTCTATGGAAACATAAATATGCTGTTTAGATCAAACTATTTATCACCTTTGGCTTTATGAAAGGACTAAGTGATGCTAAAGCCGTTCTCCCATATGTTTTAAAAAATTCCAATGAGAGCTATCACTAACACGCACGTGTAGACGTGCCTTCAGCGCGGCCTCACAGGAATTGCTTGTTGATGAGCAGTGGTTCAAAGCTGTGCGGCTGGTGCGGCCTTGCAGCGTGAGAGGGTTAGTGCCGCTTGCAGGTTAGGGCTCTGTGGGCCTCGCTGTGCTCTTTGCACTGTGCATTCTCCAGGGCCATAAAAATGTGTGGCTGATGACAAAACACTTGTTTGAGTTCAGATGGCCCATGTGGTTTCCCACACTGGTTCATTCCCTATGTTACCTCTTTCCAGTGACATGTTCGTTTTGATTTATTTTATTTATTTATTTATTTATTTATTGGAAGGTTCCTGGAAGTGCTTTAGTGAAATGTTTTACTGTTTCCTGATGATAAAAGGAGAATGAAAATGAACTGCTCTCACTCCTCTAGTTGATCCTTTACTGGAGACAGGGCTGGTGGGGTTTGCTATTGCGTGGATCCGCACTTCCGTAGCAATGCAAAACCATGCTGGGTGAGAAGAGTTAGAAGTGAATCTCCTTCTGCCTTGGGAAAGCAGTTGCTTGCTCAAGATCATATTGAGAAGCTTTACACTGAAGGTTAGAAGGAAGGAGAAAACATATTTTATTGCAGCTGTTCCCCCCTTTCCCTGCTCCAACACAATTTAGTAAATTGAATATTTAAAAACTACTAATGAAATTGTAGAATTGTAAGCATAGAACATCAGGAGGTTTTATTGTGAACTTTAGACCATAAAAAATACAAAGCTGCAGAGTTCATCAGTAATGCAGGATCTGGCAGTAGCAATTTTTAGCATAGCTTTGTCTGCTGTTCTTGTTTTATTTTACTTATTTAACTTGGTATCACATTAGCTGTTTATATAATTGTTTTTTACCCAAGCTAACAGTAGTGCCAAACTGTTATGCACTACCCCAGCCTTTTGAGGAAGGCAGATGACATTTGTGCATTTTCAATTCCCCGTATCTGTGCTTTGATCGTATAGGGCAAACAGAGCTAGTGACTTCAAGGAGAATCCAGATCTTTTTTTCAGCCATTGGCTTTATAACAGAGGATCCCTTGCAAATCTAAGGCTCTATAGCTTTACGTGATGTATAGGTGTAGGTGTATTTTATCTCAGTAAAGAAGACTTCAGAGCCTCAGAAGGAAGATTACTTTTAAAGTAAAATGAATTGCTAGTGATAAAATAGTAAGTGCTTATTTTCACTTCCTCTGCAGCTGGAAACAGAAATCCAGCAAGTTTCAGAGGCATACAAAAACCTGGAGAAATCATCTTCTAAGCGGGATGCCCTGGAAAAGGCCATGAGAAACAAGCTGGAAGGAGAAATTCGTAGGCTTCACGATTTCAACAGGGATCTGAGAGGTGAATGAAGTAAAACTTTTCTTCATGTGTTTGTTTTGTTTTTTATTGTTGTACTTATTCAACAGGCCAGTGCTTTGCTGCGGGATTCGTTGTGTCTGGCACAATTGCAATATAATGGGATACTCAGGTATCTTCAGTCTGGGATTTGAAGCAGTTGCTGGGAGTACAGAAAAGACAGGTTTAGGAGAGTGCTGTAGTCTCTCATTACCAGCCTGTTTCTCATTGAGAAGAAACATGTGATAAGCCAAATACCAAAAAACAGATGCAAGCCTGGAATTCTCTCTTGTCTTATATCCTAGACACAATTTGTACAATTTGTTCAGTTTATACAAATGGAAAGACGTTTTGCTGACTGCCTAATCCCACACCAGGCATGTTCACTTTATTTCCTGTCCAGTGACCCCTTCGCACTGACATACAAACTGCAGACTGTCTGCTCTTCCTGAAGGTCTTGTCATTTCTTATCAAAGCAAGCATCTGGTTTTTTGGATCCCCTTCTCTTTTCCAGGGTGAGATGTTGTTAGTGTCTGGCTCTTGCTAAAGAGGCTGAGGCAATACTGTGCCTGGGAATGGAGAATGATGTTGAATGGTATTTGACCTTAACATGGGTCAAAGTTTAAGCGTTACAGTTTGAAAGGCAAAAAACACTTGTGATTTTTAGATGTTGAGAGGTGTATAATAAGTGTTTTAAAATATAAGTTTAATTTTTTATAAAAGCCTTCTGATTGCTCTACACATCATCTGCTTTCACTGTCCTTAGTCTTTTATTAGACCGTGTTCCCAGAAACTGTTTTGAATCTAAGAAGTAAGGCCATACAGTGCCCAGTGCTATCGAGAAGGACAGTACACAAAGGCCTGCATTAAATAATCTTATTCATAATAAAATTCATAGCATAAACATTTCATTTATACATTCATAGTCTGATCTAAACTTTTGATAGCCTGCAGAAAGCAGAACTGTTAAACCTATGCTTAAGATTTTATGTTTTTCCCTAAAGTTAGATAATTGAACCACAGTAACTTGATCTTCTAAGTCTTATGATTGAGTGGAGGATTATAGGGGAATCTTTTAATTGCATGGTGAGATTTATTTGGGTGGAAAAATAAGTTTCTTTCCAGAGATGTTTGAAATCATTCTTTATAAAATAGATGCAAGACAAAAGACTGAAATGAATCTGTTTCTTGTAGTCTGAAGTCTACGAAGTGGCTCAATGTATTTGTAAAGATAGAAAAAATAAATTTCTTATGTGTTACAATAGTTTTAAGTAATTTCTTTGGAACTCTGCTTAATCCCTTTTGACTCTTTGTGAATGTCTACTCAAGGACATGATTAGAAACATTTCAAAAGTGTTTTTATTTTTGGCTGTGTAGAATTAGGACATCCGTTCCCCTAGCTTGCGTTAGAAGTGTCCTGAGGAGGCGTGACTTCATTCCTGAAAATTTTTGATTCTTCAGTGTTTCTTTTGTTGCAAAATTCTGCAGAACGTATGGAGACAGCCAACAAGCAGCTTGCAGAGAAGGAATTTGAGGGGTCTGAAGACAATCGGAAAACCATCTCTCAGCTCTTTGCACAAAGTGAGTTACATATTTGTTATGGGTCAGTAGAAGTGCTCTGGTCAGTCTGGGAAGGATAAAAAAAAATGCGGCGGGTTAGCGTAGTTCAGATCTGTCAGTCCGTCAGTTTTCTACTCAGGTGGAAATCAGGGCAGTGACATTTCAGAACTGGCAGTGGAGAAAGGAGGTGGAATTCAGTATTTCCTTTCTGTCAGGGTGTAAAATCCATCTTATGTCATTTATTAGAGATTTCAGAGGAAATAGTGTGCAGTTACCTTGCAAAATTAGTTTTTACCCCATAATGTGCAGGATAATTTGTGCACCTATTTTGTCCCCTGCAGGCTTTGGGCTTAAACCTTACCAAGGTTTAAGGCTGGCAAGAGTCTTGGCATGAGTTAGGGCCGGTGGGCCTGGGATCCTGACGGTCTCCCATCTCTTTCCTCTTTAATTTGCCACTGCCATATCCAGTTCAGCAAAAATAAAGGGGATTAACGCTGCTTCCAGTATGCTGGGCTGGGTCATGGAGGGTCATGGATTCTGTCCACAGCAGTGGATTTCTCACAAGGCAAACCAAAATGACAGATGTGAAATGCTGCTTTTCCTTTGTGCTGAAACGTCTTGAGGCTGACAGTAGCGAGCCAACTCCTCTCATCCCATGGTGTACTCCACCCTTCTGACAATGCTCACTTTTCTCCAATTGTTATATAAAAGGTAATGCAATAAAATTGCAAAATAGAGAAGATTTTTCCATGGTGCAACATTCATTGCTGCTTCTCTGACAAATGCTGCTATCCCTCCCTGGTGTTATATTTAGTTTATTCCTTATGACTTAACATTGCGAATGGGTGGCTATCAGGGCATGAATTCAACTCTCCTGCTGCTGGTGGTAAGTCTGTCAGTTTAGTCCAGCTTTTAAACTGAGTTGGTGGACTTTGAGATTCCAGGATGCACCCAGAAAGGTGGTAAGACATGTTTTGTTGCTTATGGTATCTCTCTGAAAGAAGGCCAAAGCTGTGAGGCCTTACGTGCCACTATGCATTTTGAGGGAACGTGGAAACCTCTCGGTGCTGCTCCAAAAGCCTAGCTGCAAGCACTTACAGATCAACAAACAGACCCTTGGCACTGATGGATACCTTCTGGCGTAATGCCACCCTGCCTCATCTCTACCCATCTTCTGCAGTACACAGTAGCAGGCTGACGCTGTCAGCAACTCATCTCCTGCATGGAGGAGAAATACTGGGGTGGGGGGAAATGGGTAAAAGAATAGGCTGGTGGTAATAGCAGCCTCTATCCGTGTGTTCTTACGGCGTGCGCTCGCTCCAAGTTGTGATCCGGGTTTGTTCTGCAGGGTTCTGGAGCGCTCTGTTTGTGCACAGCTTTCTTTTGCAACCTCTGTGTGGGCTGCACAGCTTCCCTGACAGAGGGGAATCTGCAGCTACTCTGGGTTGCTAAAGCTTTGCTCTGGGCTCTCTGCTGGCAGAAGAAAGGGAATAATTGTGGTCCTGTAAATGTAGTTATGCAGATGCTTGCACAAATGGGCCTGTGTACTCCATATGCAGTCCCTCCTAACACCCAGGATCTAGTTCCTGTTTTTCAAGCCTTCCACTCCTTGTCCTCATTCCTTCGTCGTGGGATATTGGTTTCTGGAATGCAGTTTCTCTGGTGTCATCAGCGCTGGGTGTAGATCACTCCGGGGAGTATTCTGTGGTTATGTATCCAGCGAGTGTGCTAATGTTATCATTGTAGCTGGCTGGCTTGAGCTGAGAATGACAACACATGCAGAGGACATCAGCTCTCTGTTGTGGCTTTGCTTTACACGCTTGTGTGATAATTTTTCCAGTCCCCAGCTATTTTGTCCGGTTTGTTTTTTCTAATGAAGTCAGTTGCCCTGTTCTTTAAACAGCATAGCTGCTCCCAGTGGGCCCAGCTCTTTCTGGAGAGCAGCTGAAAAGGAAGAGCTGCTGGGTTTGGAGTGGTTTTAAAGCTTTGGGCACAAGCTGGGCAAAAGGCTTTCCTGAACTGCAGGTCTGCCTTGAGCAGGGCAGGTACAGGTGCCTCAGCTCTGCCCCAGAGAGTCATTTTTAAGGACAGCAGAAGAGGACTGAGGAGTTTTCATTGCTCACTTGTTTCCTGGCTCCTCTTGTGAAACTGCCAGCAGAATGGGACAAGTGGGTGGTACTCCGAGAAGGGGGGCAGCTACCCTGGGCAGAGCCACCTTCCTGTTTGTGGGGTCAGTATGGAAAAAAGGAGCACCAGTCTTTCAGACACAGAAGTCTACCATCTCCTCTCCCCAGCCTGGGATATTGAAATTACTCGGTTCGTCTTCCAGTGCTGAAATATCAGCGATGAAGAGGTGCCAAGTTTCACTAGCCGTCTGTATAATCGGAGCAAATTGCCTAACTGTACTGAGTGATGCACCTTCTACCCCTCCTCGCGAGCACTGTGGCGCATTGTTACTTGAAGCGCCATGCCTGTTTTTCAGGGTTGCAAATTCTTCTCTTCCTTGAAAGCCATGCACTTTTTTCCCCTTAGCAGTAGATTTGCATTCTCTCTTCTTTAGGGAATTCCAGTAAAAGTTGTCCCATCTTTCCTTCACTTGTGGAATGAAGGACTCCTGAAAACTGGCTAGAGAAAGACTGCTGTCTATTGATAGTTTTCACTTTGTTTTGATAGACAAGGAAACACAGCGGGAAAAGGAGAAACTGGAAATAGAACTGGCTGCTGCACGCTCCACAAACGAGGACCAGCGAAGACACATCGAGATCCGCGACCAGGCCCTGAACAATGCTCAGGCCAAGGTGGTGAAACTGGAGGAAGAGGTAAGGATGCTGGGAGGGCGAATCTCGGATAGCTTGCGTTCCAGTAAAAGTGACTGTGGGAATGAGTTTGTCTGGTGCAAATTAGGAGGAAATCTGCTTGCTTCAAAGCTGTTTATATCGGCTTAGCTTTGTGTTGGTTTGTTAAACCACTGAACTGCGCACAGATAAGCCACAAATCTCTCTTTCCCTGGAAGAGCTTTCGTCTAAGCAGCCACATTGCATTTTCTTTTTGTTTTAACTGATAAAAGTGGGCTGGAACTGAAATTCCAGCCCTGGCAACCTCCTGAACTTGGCAGAAGTTTGGGTCTGGGTGGACTTTTAACTAATAGCAAAGGAGTCCGGCTTGTCCCCTTGCCAGGTGTTCCGCTTACACCAGGTTATCGTGGAGCACAGCCACGCAGATCATGGTGTGTGCCCAGCATTCATAACAAGCTGAGCATGACCTTGGTTGTTTTCTCTCCCCTCCCTTCCTCCCTCCTGAGAGGGAATAATGCATTTGAGCTGCTTAGCTGGGCAGCTTTCGCAGCAGTGTCTTTTGCAGCCTTGTCCCTGCCGCTCACACGCAGCTCCCACCTCCCTGCCCTTCTGCGTCATAGTGTCCGTCTTCTTTCCTCCTGCCTACTCCTTTCCTCTCCAAGGCTCCATTTCCCGCTCTCAGCCTCTGCTTCCTTTACTCCTACTCTTCCTCCATAGAGAGCCTCTGGAGGAAACCTCATGATCAGGCGGACTTCCTTCACTGCAGATTTGTTCTCTCCTCCTTCAGTTCTGCCATCTACTGCCTACCAGCTCTCACCACCTCCCTCAGCTGCATGCAGTGCCTACATCCAGCTGTGTCTTGCCATCTTGGAGATGTTGCTCAGACCCTCCCTTTGTCTGCTTCTACTCCGCTCTCCGTTCAAGATCCCCTGCTCCAGCAGAGGATGGTGCTCAAATAAAGTGACCATCCTCCTCTTGTCTTGTCTGCCTTCCTCCTGTCTCCTGGCACAGATGTAGTCATTTCTTAATTTTAGTCTGCTCTTTTGTAAGCTCTGTATTTGTCCCAGTACCCCTTCCCCTGAATCCCCCGTCCATTTCTTTTCCGCTGTCCCTCCTTTTTGCCCCTTGCAGTACACTTTTAATCACTTCTGTTTCTCGGCAGGCCTCCCTCAGTCTCTCCCTCCCTCCCTGGATCTGCTCTGCTTATGCAGGTGCTGGTGCAGGGTTACCTGCCGTCATGCTTTGGCCATGTCAGCCTCTCTCCCCAGTTCCCCACCCTGCTTCCCTTTCTCCACCACATCAAATACAGGCTGTTGGTCTTTGCTTTCCAGGACCCTCATGGTTAACCCCATCCTGTTTGTTTTCTCTCCCTGTTGTTGAGAGGGTGTCTCCTATCTATCGCCCTGTTTTCCCCCCCTCCCACCAAACAAGCACCTCAGCGCTTTCTCCCGGACTGCCTTCACCTTCTCCGCAAACACTGGCAGAGCTGCTTCGAGCTGTCCTTTGCTGTGATGCCCATGACATGGCTGGCAGTGGCTAGCCACAAAGCCTCCTGCCTCTCATGCTAATTCGGAGTCTGTCTCGCGTGGCCTGCCCTGCGTGTGTGCTCCCGCCTGTCATCTCGGGTCCTGGGCTTAGGCCTGAGCTCTCAGGGCAGGGAGCTTTCATCTGTGTAGTGCTTAGCATTGCCAGGCCCTGCCCCATTGCTGGGGAACCAGCTTCTCCGTGAATACAAATTACAGTAATAAAAAACCCCAAGAGCAGAATCAGGAGAATGCTTAAATATCAGAGGCCGTTTTCAGCCTCGGTGTGCACAGCCACAAGTCCACTGGTTTCACCAGCACTGCAGCATCCTCTGGCACAGCAGACTTGCACCTCCGTTGCTCACGAGGAAGGGGATTGTTAAGCGAGGATAGTTTGAACATGAGACGATTCTGTTTGGATCTAAAGTTGTTCTGTCATTTAAACTTGCAATATATTGGGCTCTTTGGCTGTCATTAAGAGACCTTAAAAATCTGGTGTGAGATTAAGTACGCAAGACATCCTTGTGGCTTCTGTGGAGCTATGCGCCTGCTTGGAGCCAGCGTGCGTATAGGTGCCGCGGTCCGCCAGGGCCAGCACGCACGGCGCTTGGCTAGGTCGAACCTCTGCGTCAGCGCTAGTATTGGCTTCCTCAAGGTGAAGTTGGAGCCTTTAGGGGCGATAATCATTGTATGTTTTCCTCTTAAAAGACTGCCTGATTTTACCGGAAGAGTTGAATAGGGGGCTGCTGCAAAATACTCTGCCTAGGTAAAATAGTAAAATAAATAAGTAAATCTGGGCTAGGTTGCGCGATACCTTAAAAACCACACAAATGTGCGTAGGCTGATTTTGAGTGAAATGCCCTAGTCTAGCTTGCATGAGGGCTTGTGGTCATTTGCATCCAACCTTTGCTCGAATCCCAGGGTGCTCAGGAAGTGCCACCCTTCCTGTTGTAGATAAATATGGAAGCGTCTCAGGGAGCAGAAGTTAACTCTGCGTTTTCCTAGAGGTGAGGGGGAATAAAGGGAAAAAAGAAGGGGCGAAGAGTCACTTTTGCAGGTTTCCCAAATCACTTTTTAATGAAATGCTTAGGATTATAAAGCATTTGTTACCTCATTAGCATTAAATTGTGGGAACTTCTCAAATCCCTCAGCTGTTTGGTAGCTTTCCGAAAGACAGCCAAGCAAGCTGTTCAGTGCTCAGAGCACCGCTGAAAAAGAGCTCGAAATGTCATCCTGAGTTAGTGGCATTCAGTGACCAGGATATATGAACAATTTGTCAATTATTTCTTTTATTGCTGCCAGCTTCGTTTGAGTTGCTAGTCCCTGTAATTGTCAGGAATTTCCAAACTCGTCCTGCAGAAGAGGGTGGAGTTTCTTACGCTAAGGTTTGGCAGCCACGCTGGCTCGAGGCCCGAGGGGGGTGTGCATATTTCAGTTGCATCCTGTAATGTGAGTTTTCAGCTTTTTTTTCTCTTTCCTTTTCGACTTCCTATTAAGCGGACTTATCCTGCCTTGTATTCACCGGATTCTTTATTAAAAAAAATGTTTTATTTCCATTTTGAGTGCTGTGAGCCACATGTCGCTATAGTTGAATTCAAAGGTTGCTGTGGAATCAGAACCTCCAGATTGTTTTCAAAGTCCTGTGCCTGAATTGCCAGTTTGGGCAAAAACACTCATATGTAAAACATAGATATTTGTCTACTCCTATGGATCATTGTGAGATTTTATATATGTTCGGATTCTAGCGTCCGAGATAGAGGGAAGAAAGAGAAACACGGACGCTAAATGTTACGGAGGAAAGGAATGTTCTTGGAGATATCTAAATACAGCGTGAAGCAGTCAAAAGCAAAAGTAGACATTGACAGCGTATTTTCCCCAGTCTGTTAGGAAGGGTGAAATGACTCTTCAAGTTTTGGGTGAGCTGCCATTAAAATAAGTAGTGTGGAGTGTATTTCTGCAAAGTGGTAAAATGGGTGAGCGGTCATGGGTTTTTAAAACAAACTTAGATATGTCTACAAACAGACTTGCAAAGTGTGTATATGTTGTATATGTAATATTTAAACTTTATTACTTCTTTACTATACATAAGGATACGCAGTAATTTAACCCTTATTTTCACTTTTCCATTTTCATTCTTCCCTTTACTAGATGTTTCACAGTAACACTTAAGTCAGCAGCCCATCAAATTTATTTCTAGTGAAGTGTTAGTTGTCTTGTCCTAAATCAAAACTTCAGATTATTTGCATTATACACAATAAATTTGAGATAGGTTGAATACATTTGAATTAAAACACATGCTGGCTTAAAAATACATATTGCAGTCAGAACTGATCAGTGATAACAGTATTTCCAACTAAAAACTCTTTTTTTGGAGGATGGATTACGTTTGAATGGCTGCTGAGTGCAGCAGGGGTGTAGCTGGTAGACAGTCACGGGTGGCCTGTATGTGGGAGCATTTAAAACAGTCACATTACCATGCCTTAGCCAGTATCTGCTAGCATACGCCTTAAGAGCCTTCAGCAAACAGAGCACGGTGTTAAACTTCCCTGTGCTCGGAGCCGAAGGAGAATTGCAGGGTTTGCAGAAGGGAGCACCCTGACCGCTCTGCGAGACGCTGGATACGGGCTGGCTTCTTTGGAGTCCTTACCAGGCCTATAATACTGCACCGCTGAGTTTGTTTAATGCCAAATATTTTAGCTAACCACAACTGCTGGATGTAGAGGGTACAACTGCTTCTGCTTTTACACTCTAAAAGGAATTTTTAGGACTCTCATTGAATTCGGTCTCTTCTGCTTTCGCTAGTTGATTCTTACTGTGGAAGACCACGCTTCAAGTTTAAAGGAGGAAGAAAAAAAGTGTGACTTGTACTCCCCTGCTCCACCACTTCACAAATGCCTTAAGGAGACAGTTCTGAAAAATAGTGACTACCACTAAGACGTAGATACCCCTGCAGCCTTTGCCATCTTCATGCGTACACCTTACAACAGAAAGCAAAGCTAGACGTCCCTGCTAAGAGAGAAGAACTGGGAAGGTGGGGGAAGGGAAGCAGATTGAATGAAATATCCTTTCTAAAAATGGCTTAAATTTAGAGGCTGTACAATCTTTCAGCCATCAGAATTCAACATAAACCAGATACCAGAGCTTAGATATTATATTCGTTTCCCACTCGGCTATCGTGGGGAGACATAGCGCGCTATTTCTGATAACACTGGGGGTTCTGTCTGCGGGGAAATGTAGAAACATTCATTTCCCAATGACGGCTATTGTACTTTATACGCTGTATTGGAGATACTTCCAGAACAGAGCTGGGGCTTGTAGGGAAGAGACCCGAAGGAGAGTTTGAGTGCTTGAAGGCTGGTCTGTTCTTTTTTTCAGTCATGTCTGTGGGTCTATAAAAAGACACTCCTAGTCCCTACATGCATAGGCTCTCAGAGCTGTATGACTACTCCTTTCAGGACGGAGTTGCTTTTAAAGAGAACGCTTTCTGGAAGTTTTACTGTTCATGGATGGATTGAGTGGAAAGGAGAGAAAATTCCCCTTCTTGCCTGTAACGTCTGTGTGTGAGCGTGTGTTTAATGACCTGTATCTCTGTAATGATGCAGAACTGGCTTTTTATTACCATGTCTCTACCTCTCATATTCTGCCTGTTAGTAATTTTCCAGAGGTGGCTTTGAGAGTTATAACTTATTTTAACACAAACAAGCGGAGAGACGACATTATGGCATTCCCATGCAACAAGCACTGCTCCCTAGCAAGGGGATAGTGTTACCAAATTGCTTCAGCATGAGTTCTCGCTGGGGCCGGTGGCGCCTTGTTGGGCCCGAATTCAAACAGACTGCGGGTTCAGAGGCGTCCTAGAGGAGTATAGTCCAACTGCAAGAGGGAGCGGTGGTTTAAACGTGCTTGCTGTCTTTTTTTTTTTTTTTTTTTTTTTTAATATATATACTACGTTTCTGCCATAGTGAGCAAATTCCTGTGGGGAAGCACATTTTCAGCCGCATCTGAATGCATTCAGCTTTAGGGTAAACCCAGAATATAATGAAAACACCCTGAATATATTAAAGAAAGGACTTTAAAGTCATCAGGAATAGTGGGTGGGAGACGAACAGATGCTGATGAGTGTTAGCAATTTGCTGAAATAGGACCTGTCCAAGATGAAGAGGGTAATCGCTGGGTTTGTCAAAATGCCTGGGAGGGTTTCTGAGTCATGGCTAGCTGTGCAGGAAGTCCTCTCGTCTTCCCCAGAAAAATGCTTTGCTGAGTAACCTATCTGGAAGCGATGAATCTCTTTGCAGGGGAAGGCCATTTCTTGCTGCTCACCTGCCCCGTCTGGGGTCACGTTTGTTGCGTGGTCGCAGCGCCGGTCCAGAGGATGCTGCAGCCTCTGCCTCCCTGGTGACCTGACAGCGGAAACTCCTCATCCCCGCGTGTCCCCCGTGGGAAACCTCTGTGTCCTCTTCAGAGCCTTTCTTCTGCGTGGACTCGGGGTCTCTGAAAGTGATTGCATGGCTGAGAGGCCTAAATCAAAGCAAGGAGCAGAGTTCGTTGGCCTCTTTGCTGGTGGGTGGTTACAGCGATAATCCGCCGTTCCTATCCGATCGGACCGCTTTGTCCCTAGCCATGGGTTTCAGAGCGCGCGGATGCTCTCTGTAGCAGAGGAGCCTCCAGGTTGCCGGCTGCCCGGCCTTAGGTCATCGTAGCAAGTCTGCTGTGTGAAGAGCTGCTGAGGACCAGCTCCCACTTTTGTGGCCCAGTGAACGTGTGTGTTTAATCGCTTCATTCCTGTGCGTTCAGAGCGGCTGATTCGTTACCCCGTGCTGGAAGCCCCGTAGCTGGGAATATCGGTGCGCAGGTGTTTTCATGCAGTAAATCTCTCTGACTAAGCTGGAAACAGATTGCCCTTCAGGTCAGCCAGATCGCTTGTGAGCAACGCCATCTCCAAATCCCGAGTATATCCTGCGTCTCTCTGAGCCCTGGAACCTCCCAGCCGGCGCTTGGTGGCGGAAAGCAGCCTTGACAAGGGAAGGAGGAAGTGAAATGAAGAAAGCCAGACTTGATCAGGAGGCCAGGGGATCTTTCTGGGGTGTCACCTGCCTCAATATGCATCTTTGTGCGCTACGTTCCTGCAGGGAGCCGCAAGCCTCTCCTCGCTTGCTCTATTTTTCTTGTCCTCAGCCCTGTTGCAGAATTTATATAAGCGTCTTAGTGGATGTGAACTGCAAAGTGACTGCTCTTGTTTTAAATGGTTAAATTAGAAAACACTGGTAGAGTTGAAGCCTGGCCTCTAGTATATGGTTAGGACATTTTTTAAAGCACTTAGGGAATGATCTGGAGAAGATACTCACACTATTAAAGTTGTCCTGCATGCTGTAGGAAGTGCCGGGGAGGAATACGGTCCTGCTGGAGTGCTCTGCTGTGCTTCCAGGCATGCACGGAGGTTATTTGAGATCTTACGGTCCTAAAGAGGTGTTATAATAAAAATATTATTATAAGTGCTCTGTATTTTCAGAGCACCCTTCAAGGCAAAATAGTTAGAATACATTACGTGAGCATAAGCTTGCTCCTTAGTTAAGTGCAGTCCCATCAAGAGGAAAACTATCATCTTGTCAAATTGATTTGAAATTATGTCTGGAAGGGTGTGACCGCATCCTCGTGAAGGTCTGGGAGTGAGCTCTTACCTGGAGCACGTGTTCGCTGGCAGGGAGGCCTGTTGCAGCGGCCCTTGATGCCACCTCCCCCGTGGTGGCTCTCCTGGGGCTGCTGGCCTGCGGTGGCCCCTTTGGGTTCGGCACCGGCGGAGAGAGAGCGGGGCATCCGAGGCAGGGGCCCGCGAGCGAGCCTCGGCACCCTGCCTTTCCTCCTTCCCCCCCGCTCCCTTCCGCCTGCACTCGGGAAACTGTTTCCACTTCCCGTCTTGGGAAAACATCCCCGTGCTCGCAGCTTATGGTAATGAAACCCCTCTGTGCTTGGGAGAAATATTGCTGCTCCTCTCTATGTTGAGGAAGAGTTTAGAGAAAAAAATTAGACTTCATTGGTGCAACTTGTGTGGAGAATCCTGGTTCACATGAAGCTAAATTGTCCTTCTCAGGTGTTTGCAGGAGCAGGTATTTGCAGGAGCAGCGATGGCAGAGCTGGAAGTGATTGATGCTCCCAGAACGTGCTGCGGGTTGACTGGGTGCGGTCAGTGCATGAGATAAAACCATCTCTTGTGCAAAGGATAACTGTGTCCAAAGACACATTAGAAAAGCTGCATTTTCTGTGGCATGCACATGTATTTTGAAATGATTTGAAGGATTCCTGAATTAATTCTGTGCTTAAGCCATTTAAAAAAAAACACACAAAAAACAATTTTTCCAACATTTATAATTCTTATTAACACAGGAAAATGAAGTGTATTTTGTGAAGGAGGAAAAAAAAAATCCGCTGTCTGCGAAAAGCCACTGAACGAGCCGTGCCTGCACTTTGGGTCTGGTGCACGGGCTGGACATGTGCAGGCAGTGCTCGTCAGCTGGGCAGGAGCGCGTGTTGCAGCGTTTCGCCTGCCGCTCGGGCTGGCGGCAGCGCTTCCCGAGGGAGCGTTTCCGTGGAGTTCCTGCGTCCCGGGTCTTTCCTTGGCTGGGCCCTTGGTATTCTTTGAATGTAGGCCAAAAAGTTAATCCACACATGCACATTCCCAGGTTTATTAAGTATGAAACTAGTAAAATGTTGTCGTCAGCTACCTTTTGCAAGGAGAATTTTACCTGTGTTAGATTTTTTTTTATTTTTTTTTAAGAAATTTCAATATTTTGCAGCAGCTGGTGGGAGACCACAGGTCGGTCCTTCATTTCATACACAGAGGAATGGGAGTGCTCTGATTTTCACTAGGTTGTTATTCAGCTCGATGCATCCCGTTTCTCTGGTGGTGAGTTTATTAGGTGGTTTCTTACACATGTGCGGGAAAATAAGCTTGTGTGCAAAACCAAGGGATGAGGTGCTCTTGATTTCTAGGTTCTGCAGCTGACTCAGATTATCATTTTTGGCTGGTTACCCAAACGCTTTGAGCTATTGTTAATCTAACTGTAAAATTGTTACATTAATATATACTTTATTGGAGTCTGAGAGAGCTTAATTCAGTGTTATTAAGCACTGTGATTTGGGATAAAAAAAGCTCTACTTAATAAAACATTTTTATTGATTTTTCTGCAGAGCAGCAATTGAATATTAGTTGAATATTAATTGAATATTAAAATGTTCTTGTCCCTCCCAATCTGAACAAGTTTGAAATCTTGAGCGATCAAAGAATAAAAATCCCTTTCTACTGTACATGCCCTGATCGGAAGGCCTTTGGCTGGATTACTCGCTATTTGGCTGGATTACTGAGCTATTTACTGTAACTTTTATTATAAAATACTTGTTTGGGGAAAATCCCCTAGGGCAGCAACATTCCCGCTGTGAGATTAGGTGTTTGCTGACTTTAAAAAGAGAAGAAAAGGATACCGTGTCTGGGATTAATAGTGTGTGGAGATTTCCTTCTCTGCTATTTGCATTGCAGTCTCTGGATTGCTGCAAGGAACAGGAGCATAAAAAGTGAAAATTTTGAGGAAAAATATGCTAGCACCTTTTTGGAAGGAGGATACGAGTGGCTCATTGCGTTCAGATCAAAGGTCCAGCAAGTCTAGCGTCCTGTCTCTGCTGTTTCTTACAGTCAGTTCCTAGGGAATACTGTAAGAATACGGCAAAGAATTGGTGATACTTTTCTCAGAACACTCTCCCTGCTTCCACGAAGGACTTCCTGAGCTAAAGGTAGTGGCTTTGTCTTTAGTGTCCCTCATTGTATTTTCCTTCCATGAAGTCACACAGTAGCTCTTTGAACTCGCATAAGGGGCTCTGTGTTTCGCCTCGTGGTGCTTCTTTAGACTTTGGCTGTGACTGTTGGGAAAAGTTGCCTTCTTCCTACTATTTTTGTATTTAAGCATTTGCCACAATCATAGCTAAAAAAGCCGTGCCTTGCGTTTGCTACTGCAGGCCAGCCAAGGGTAATTATTACTTTCTTTTCTTTCTTAACAGAAAACCATGTTAGTAGGTGTGCAGTATTCTGTATATTAAAATAGAGTTGGGCCCTGGGTGCGTTTCTATCTGGGTTTTTTTAATTCATATTTTAGTTTAGTTTTATTCTGCCTAATCTTGCCACGGCAGTTGTTGGCTCTCCCGGCGTGGTAGGTCGCGTCGCTGACCGTGGGGCAGGATGGCAGCCCCTCGCCAGCCCCTACGCCCCTTCCCGCACGTCGCTGCTCGGTCGTTTGCAGCAGATGCTTCCCTCGGCTTCCGCATCGCTACCACGGGGAGGCTGAGGACGGGAAGGGTAAGCGTGCCTAGCGGGAAGGCAGAGATGGGAAAGGCCGCAGCTGTTCGGAGTGTCTGGAGTCCGAAGGAGGAGTCTGAGGCCCACTTAGAGCAGTAACCTGGAGATGTTCCTGCTGGCTGGTCTCACTGCGCTCTGTCGTGTCTATAAGGCTGGAAGCTGGCTTGCTTGTTTTTGTTACTTAGGTTACCTTTTTTCCTTTGTTTCAGCTCAAAAAGAAGCAGGTCTACGTTGAGAAGGTGGAGAAGATGCAACAGGCGTTGGTTCAGCTGCAGGCAGCGTGCGAGAAGCGGGAGCAGCTGGAGCATCGGCTGCGGACCCGGCTGGAGAGAGAGCTGGAATCTCTCCGCATGCAGCAGGTACCCAGCGCTTCTCTGTGCCCTGCTCTGTTTCTTGTAGCGTTGAACGTTACACCATGCGTGAAAAAGGGCAGTTTTTTTTTTCCATGTTTTAAAATTAGAAAAAATTTTTTTGGTAGCTAATGTCATGGACTTCTGGCTTTGAGTTTTCTTTTTTTTCAGTTGATTAAAGTATTACACTTCAAACAGAAAATTTAGGTAAGGGAGCAATGGGAGATCCATCACGTGGAGAGGTTGAGACATAGCCATAGAGCTGGATGCTATTCTATCTTTAAATAACCTGGTTATATATTATTTTATTTTTAAAAAATATTGTTCACTGTTTGAGATTTTATATAAAATTCTCTAACAGGTGGACTGAAAAGGCCCTTTAAAAAGCTTTTGCCTGTGGGAAAAACAATTCCATAAATGCAGTTGATACAAAGTGACAGAAGCTTGGTGTAGAATATGTTCTTCCAGTTGTAACTTGTATCTTTTTCTGGGGAAGGAATGAGAAGTAAACTGTGCAGTGGTGTTATGAATTGGATGTGCAGGTTCAGGTTTATTTCAACACTTAAACATAGGTGGACTGGCAGGTTGGTAAGTTTTGCAGAAAATAGGATGCAGGTTTATGTTCTAAGTTTCATTTAGTTCCAGGTTAATTTTAGTCCTCAACTGCCGCATCTACATAGGAATAGATACTTAAATCTTAATTACATTTTTGTATTGGTTTTAGTAGGAGTTACAGTGTGCAAATAAAATGATTGTGAGTTAAAAATTGACAGTGCATATGTACCTGTATGGTAAAAGGGGGTAAAAGAATGAATTACATCATGCCTAGCTTATATTTAACGGATAACTGTTTTGGGAGCTGTTTCATATTGCATTTAAAAATCTAGTTGTGTCAAGAATGTGGCATTATAAATGCATAGCATATTAAATTGTTGACTTCCTTCATTTTTGCTTGTATTGGTGTGATGTTTAACTGATGCTCTTCCTAATGACACGATAGGTATTAGTTTGCTTAAATTAAGAGGAAACAAGCTAGCGTACTTTTATTGAAAGTGTCTCAAAGGGAAAGATTCTATACTGGCATTTTTGGTTAAAAAATAATTGTTTAAAAATTCTTCCTGTTTGACACAGATGTGCATAATGAATGTACTTCAGTAAACTTGTTTCTTCTATGTTAGCTTTAGATTAGATACTACAGACCCCACAACTTTTGACTTTGAACCCAAGCCAAAACAAGAAGAAAGCCTTGTCTGCCCAATTTCTTTTCTCTTAAATGATTTTTTTTTTTTTTGTATTTTTAATCCTGCCAATCCCAGACAAGACTCCCATATAAAGCTGTATGTTTTATCCTTTGGACTTTTAGCACAACAAATCTTAACTCTCTTTCATGTTCGAGAGAAAAGGAACACTGTCTGTCTTCCAGACCTTGCTTTAGAACTGAATTATTTTTAATCCCCAGTTACTTAATCCACAGGTACACACAGATCGTATTATTTCAATAATCAGATCCTTTTAAAATATTTTAGGTGTATTTTTTTGAAGGTAGGATAGCTCTTGTAAATTACCTGGTCTAGTCCTCTTTCTATTACCCTTTCATCACTGGCCATTATTATAAAACACTTCCCATTTTAAATTGATCTTTCATTAAAAAAAAAAAAAAAAGAAATCTATATCTTATGAGGGTTGGAGGAGAAAATTTAACAGAAGCATTTATTTAACGTGATTATTGCACTAGGGCCATTCTCACACTGCTTGGTTCACCTGGTCCAAGTTTGAGCACCAGAGTGCTGAGGTGAGTTGTACTTCTGTATCCCAGTTCTGCTCTTGCCCAGACTGGTGCAAGTCCCTCGAAATTAGTGCATTAGTTAGTTTTTGACTGAAGCAGTGTTGGAAGTAAGTCTCTGTTACTTTAGGCAGTAAGGATGGGCTGAAGGCATCAGACATGAGTAACATGATGCAGCTCTCCAGCACATTCATGTGACTTTGCATGTGGGAAAAGGGTCTTAAGGAGTATTTTCCATCGGAGATATTTGCTTGTTGGTATTGACCAGCTCTGGAGTAGTACCAGGAAGTGCTCTAGCGTAGGTGCTGTGAATGAAGCTGGGATTTGACTTTTGAACTTCAGCATTTGTAAAATAGAAGGTGCCTTTCTTGTGTTACATGAGCTCGTATCCAGGTTTTGACAGAGATAGACTGAACTTTCAGCTTAAGCTCTGAAAGAGACCTTGAGCATCACCGAGTCTGCCCAGCATGGCACAGGCTGCAGCGTTGCACCCCGAGGGGTTCTTGCATCAAGCCAGTACTGCTCTGCACCGGCCTCTGTTCACACACAAAAAGCAAACCAACCAGCCCCCAGTCTTACGGATGCATCCTGACACTTCTTTTTGTTTTACTTTTCGGAATCAGCGCCAGGGTACATCTCAGGCTGCCAATGTCTCGGAGTACAACGCCACGGCGCTTATGGAGCTCCTGCGCGAGAAGGAAGAACGGATTCTCGCTCTGGAAGCTGACATGACCAAGTGGGAACAGAAATACCTGGAGGAGAGTGTGATGAGACAGTTCGCTTTGGATGCAGCTGCAACTGTGGCTGCTCAGAGGTAAGTGAGCCTATTCATAGTACAGGGATTATTTTCATTTTCCATTTGATAGTCATATTTCCCACCAAGGAATGTTGTCATGCCACCTTCCCATGATACCTCTCCTTGCAGTCCGAACAGCATCTAAAGCTCCTGCATGCAAGCGGAGCTTGGCTGCTTTTCCTGGGAGCTGTGTAATTGCCAAAAATTAGAAACTTTTTTCCAGGGGAAGATTCCTCCCCCACCATGCAAGAGCCATTTTCCAGGCTAGAATTGTTCTGAGCCATTCCTAGAAGCTATTGACTCCAAAATAGATGTATGAGGAGGGTTTTTTTGTTTTGTTTTGTTTTTAAACAGGAATCAGTCCTCGCTGAAGTCATGTGAGATGGGGTAAGCTTGGTGATTCACGTCGTTCACCCTGAATGGCTTACTTGTTCTCCAGAATGTTTTTGCAAATTACTTTGTGGTATTATCCGCAACACGGTTACTAACCCGAGACATCTATTAGGAAATTGTGCTCAAAGCGTTGTGCTGTGCATGGAGGGCATTGCTTGTGGGGGTGGGAGGGAAAGGGTGTCTGAAATTTGGTAACAAGCTCACATTCCAACACAACTGTCCAGAAACACTTAATATGACTGTAAATAGGCCCAAGTGTTTTAACTAGTTGGTAAACAAGAACTGCTGTTGAAGTGCAATTCTTTGACATTAGGTAGTGCTTACAAGTAGTTTTATTGCTCACTGGTTTCTGGCTCTTAACAGCAGCAGATTTTATTTTAGCTTGTTTCGTGAACCAGCTTCAAATAGGGATGTTATCGCAACTGGGTTCCTAGCTCATAACATCATCCTCGAATTCCAGGGGGAAAGTTGCAAATCTGCTAGGTTAGCCTTTAAAGGGTTATCTTATCTTGCTCCAGAAGCAGGCTGTTATTTTAGGGTATTGATGCTTCTTGTGCACTGTTTTCTGCCTCTCCGGAGATTCCCAGAAGGCCCTGCTACTGCTTGTCCCTAGAGCCATGTTACATTTTCAGCGTGCACTGATAAGTAGGGGTCTGGTCTATCGTTCATCATAGAATGAGAGGGGATGTGTTGGGCCTGTGCAGCTTTTGTTACGTGAACAGCAATGCTTTCCAGTCGAGGAAGAGCCAACCTCTCAGACCTAGTTTTCCATTTCCTTCTAGCTGCTTCTCCCTTAAAAGAGACCATTCCCTTAGCGTGAATGCTGTGGAAGTTTATATGCATCTGGGACATAGGGTATGCCCTCCTGAAAACAAGCAAACGGACAAAAGGCTCTGAAAGCATTCTGCTATTTTCAGTGGCAGCCTCTTCTACCTTGTGCACAAATTGCCTTTCCCTTTTCTTTTACAGTGGAAAAGAGTATCCCTTAGGAAGCTGAGGTTGCAGGAAGGATGCCTCAGAGCAGAGGCAGGAATCTGGGTCAGTTTAGATTTCTTTGTGCCCTTCAGTGCTCAGTGCTTTGCTGTTCCTGATTTGTTGTTTTTGTTTTTTTCTGTTCTGTTTGCTTGGTTTAGGGTTAAAGGTACATTCACTAGCCAGTTCTTAGTCCTGCTGGATATGAGAGAACAAATTGTCTGTTATAATGAGTTGGAGCTATTGTCATAGTAACTTTATTCTGATTGAACAGCAACAAGTAGGATGAACTATACATTATGTTTTGGTTAGTGGACTGAACTATTTAGTGCTATGTAGTGTCAATCTGAAACAGTTTTTAGCCTACTCCAAGTTGTTTGGACCAAGCTATTTAGAATTGTTTAAGAAATTTTGATGCCTCGTTCTGTTAGTACTCAGATCCCCCGTGTGACTTTGTTAGACAGGGAAGGGACAGCTTTACATCTGAAGCTAAATTTGCGCTGTCTCAATCGTAGAAAAGTGCCTGATGTTCTACACCATTTCCCCCCTTCCTCATGTCCTTGGATTTGCCCTGTCAATCAGTTTACAGTAGTTCAGTTAATCAGTTAGAAAGATCATAGATTTGCATGGGATGGATAGTAGATTGTGTATTGTTATAATGACTTGCATATTTTTGTAACCCTTCTTTCATTAGGACTGGGATTTGGATTTTTGGAAGACACTGAACCAGCCTATTCTCAGAAAAAAAAAAAAGGATATTCTTGTTTGTTACTTTTGAGCAATCATTTTGTGCTGTTAGGAGGAAAGCAGCAAACTTGACAAAAAGTGGTCCTTCATCTGCTCTACTACTTGTTCTCAGGGACACGACAGTGATCAACCACTCGCCTAACCCTAGCTATGACACCTCGCTGGAAGCTCGCATTCAGAAGGAGGAGGAAGAGATCCTGCTTGCCAACAGGAGGTGTCTCGATATGGAGGGCAGGTAACATGCAGTTTGCTCCTACCCGGCTTCTTTAGGATGGGATTTTAAATGAACTGTCTGGGGTAGGTGCCTCACAACCAGAAATTCTTGTGTCTTCACCAACAGCAACACTGACTTATTTGGCCAAGGAAGTAGCTGCCTGGCAATCCAAAACCTGTCTTGATACTGAGGGCTAATGCTAAAAAGTCTTGTCTTAGATTGTGCATCATGTTTACTCCTCTTTCTTCAGGGCATCTTCCACAGACCCCAATTTCAAGCCATCTCTTAAGAGCCCCACAGAGCTGTTTTCCCTGGGGTTTGGCACAGTGCAAACTCCAAAGAGTGCTAATCCTCTTCTTCCTATTGGTCTCATTTCTTGACCATAACTCTCAGTTCTGTCTCAAAGCCTCTTCGGTGTTGCTCAAACCAGCTTCCAGTAGCCAAAGATGGGTGGGTAACTCAGCAAAGTGCTCTCATGCACGCGTAAAGGAAGCGTGTTGTGTGATCTGCAATGGGGGGCCAGTAAGCAGCCAGTATTCGGGGCAGTAAGCTCACTGGCACCCTCCCTCTGCCTCCCCTAATGCCTAAGGGAGTTCTGGTCACGGCCATGGGGACACTGAGGCCTCAGTTGAGGAGACTCAAATTCAAGTACGTTATCCCTCTTTGTCTTTCTTGAAAAGGATCAAGACTCTGCACGCTCAGATCATCGAGAAGGATGCCATGATCAAAGTCCTGCAGCAGCGCTCCCGGAAGGAGCCTGGTAAGACAGACCAGCTGTCCTCGATGAGACCTGCCAAGTCGCTGATGTCCATCTCGAACGCTGGCTCGGGCTTGCTGTCCCACTCATCAACACTGAGCAGCACTCCCATCCTGGAGGAGAAGAGGGAGGACAAGAGCTGGAAAGGCAGCCTAGGTAAGCTTGAAACAACAGTGGCAATTCAGATACACAAGTCACCACTTAGAGGGGAGGCAGCAGCAGGAAGAAGGTGCATCTGACTGACTGACTGACTGATGGACCGACCTAGCATGTGGTAAAGCTGACTGCAAGCAAGATGGGACATGTTTGGAACAACTGCTTGTTTTAATCACTTTGGGGGAAGCAGTGACTTCTGATGGCCAGGCTCTGTCATTAAAACAGTTAAGCCTTAATTCCCACTTGGTTTGGGTACCTGACTTCAGAAACGTTTGGGATCTAGTTTTCAGAATTCCCAAGCACTTGCTTTCACCTGGGTGGTTACAGCTGTCTGAAGGTGTAAAGTCTCCTTGAAGAAGTAGCCAGCAGGGAGATTAATCAGGTTTGCTATCCTGTAGTGTTGTACCTGCAGTAACATGACTCCCGTCTGGAGTGGCTCAACACCATTGTTCGGAGAAAGTAGGTTGTAACAAAGCAAATTTTAGGTGACTTTTTTTCTTTTTTTTTTTTCTTTCCTCTAGAGAGGAGCTAGGTTCAAAGCTCCTCCCTGTGAGAACAAAAGACCCTGAGATGTAAGTGAACATCTCTTGCAGATGATTTCAGGGTGTGCAGGTTTACCCTGCCATAGCTGGGCCACTGCTTAGAGAGACAGGGAAGTAAGGTGTTAGTACGCACTCGAGTATCTTTGCATGCAGGAACAAGAGGATACTGCCATTCTTTTAGGTACTTCAGTACCTAGTGGTGAAAGGTGTTACAGAAAGGTAAACTAGTGCTGTCTGCTGAAGCACAGAACGCTTTCCAGATCCTGGAGCAGGTACTATGAAAAGGGGCAGAACAGATGCCCGTTAGTTTACTGAGACTGTGAAACTTCCTTCCCTTTTTCCACAAAGGTGTTCTGCTGGGAACAGAATATCGCTCCGAATCCATTCCCTCCACGCCCTCTCCAGTCCTTCCTTCCACCCCGTTGCTGTCAGCACACTCGAAAACGGGCAGTAGAGACTGCAGCACCCAGACTGACCGGGGGAATGAACAAAGCAAAACTGCATCTTCCACGGCAGCTCCCACCCCAGGGCGGCTCCCCAGTACCAGCCTGGCCTACAACGCGGACAAAACAGGTAACAAAACTCAGCTGCTGTTCCAGAGGGGCCCCTGCCACTCATTCGCCATTTGTTCTGCTCCATGGGACCAGCCCCTGCATGTCTCCTTTTTTTTTCAGCTCAGGAAAACTATGTTTAGTTTTTGGGAGGACAGATGGTTCTCAGGGACAAGTTTGACCTCCTTTGGAGGGGATTCCAATAATGCTCATAGGAAAAAAGCCCTAAGTGGTAGTGTAAGTGTGGACACACTGGGTGGAGAGGTATAGCAAGATTTAAGATTCCCTCAGCAATTGGAGCAGGTGTGTGCTAATCTCAGAGTAGTCTCTGAGCTGGTGTCTGCTCTGAAGTAAATTGCAAGTGGCACGCTCACAACTAAGCAGCTTATAAAAATGGGCTGTAGAAACCGGCCATGGCATTTTAGTGGGTATTCAAAGTGAAGTGGCCTCAGATAAGGAGGAGGGAGAAGAAGGGAGGGTAACTATCATGATAAAGTTGTCTAGTTATTGCACTATCCCAGTTGCAGGACTGACCTCAGTGTTAGCAGAAGTAGATCCATTTGACAGTGACTGTCACAGAAGCTGAATTTGCTTCCCACAGAGCTCCAAGCTGGCAAGAGCAGCTCATTTTCCAGCCTACTCTGCCAAATCAATGCAGATTACATAACCTTGCCTCTTCTACTTACAGACATTACAATTATGTTGTTCTTTATGGAAGAGTGAATTTTGGCTGGTCTGCTGTGCATCTTGCCCATGCTAGGCTATTTAATGGGTATCAAGGGCAACAGGTGAACAGGTTTTGTGGTGAAAGTCTACACTGACTGCATTGGTTTAAATGCAGTGGGTCCAGTTTTGTGTGTCATTGTATGTCAATGGGAGGTATCCAAAGGGAATTTGAGCAAGTACCTCTATTTGTCTGGCTATAAACATAAAGAAATGAATCTTTTAATTTAAACAACTGGTCCTTTGGCCAATGACAGAAGATGACTTTTAAAACATTAACCTCATCTTTCTAATCCTGCGCTCGCAGTGGTTGTCGATTCAAGCTACAGCTTTGATTGTCTGTATTTTGTTTCTGCTCCTAACGTAGATGGGCCACTCTTCCACTCCAGCACTCTCGAAAGAAAAGCCCCTGTTCAGAGCGTGGGGCAGGACCTCCCAGATGGAGAGATGGTTGAATACCTCATCTGAAAGGCTGAACTGGGATCTGAGCTGGGATACAATAGCAAGAATTTTTTTTAAAGACGTTTTTATTGGGAAAATTTGTAGTACCTGAGTAATAAAAGAACACTCAGCTGTTTGCTCTTGTATATTATGTCTCAAAAGTATGGACAGGTTAATTTATAATTTGTTCTAAATTATCAAAACCCTGTAACACTTGTTCTTTGACAGTTTCCCTGCTTATTTTTTAAATACTGGATCTGGTAATGTCTGGAGAAAAAAAACATGATCTTAGGTGCACTATATCATTTCAGTATTTTTTTTAAAGTCTTGTCTTTTAAAAACAAGCACAAGTACCTACTCTCAGTAGTTGGTTAATTATCTAACTTTTGAACATGGTAAGATGGGTGTAATAGCCTTACAGTGATCAGAACCAGAATGTGGGCCCTGGTTGTGAGCATCGCTTATGGTTTCAGAGTACAGGTATTCTGAGGAGCTTTTATAAACTTCTGAGCTACGGTCAAGGGAGACTTCTCTTTACCCCCAGTGTGAGAAGTCAGAATAGGTATTTCATATTCACAGGCTGGTAGGATTTCTATTTTCAGTGTGCTGACGTTTTTTTTTTTTTTAGTTCTGAAATTGTGCTGTTTCTTTACAAAAAATACAACTCCAGTGATTAATGTCACGTTTGACATTTTCAGTTGCGTCAGAAGATTCGCCATACTTTCATACATAAGTACTTTTCCAATAATTTATACAGTGGATAATAAGTAATAATGCATTCACGCTTTACATAAATAAAAAAGAACAGTGTACAGGCTCAGTCCTGATCTCTGTTAGATCAGTTTTCTGCCATTGTAATCCCACCGGCTTAGTGGAATTACCCCAAATTTACAACAGTCTAAGTGGCAAGCCCCCATGCTTTTCAGTGTTAGCAAACTGATCTGCTGCCTCTGTGGAGATATTTAGCAGATCTTTCTCTATTTCACATCCCCTTCTACCTTGTACATCCCTCATTCTCAGAGATACTAGATTCTTTTCATACAGCAGTGCCTCAGAGCTAGAACTTTAAACAGTAGCTTTGGGTAAAGCAAATTGTGGCCTTCCAGAATATCTGTCATCATCTGACTGGAGAGAACAACTTAAAGAATATCCCAGAATCATTAAAGAAGGTAGTTGCATGTTTTAGTGATCCGTTTCTCTTTCACATTCTTGGGAACTAGCGCAAATGCTGCAATACTCTGGTTGCAGATGCTATAAGGAGATATTAAGACCAGTACAAGTACATGTTTGAGGACTTTTTGTTACTGTCTTTGCATTACTAAAACACTTCAATATTAATTTCTACTAAAAATTACTTTTTTAAACTTGAATGTTAAGATGTTTAATTAACCAGTGGTCACATGTCAGGAACCTGGCTAGTCTCAGCTTTCTTTGCAGCATTAGAGTAGGCAGATTTCAGACCCTTTCATTCCAGAAATAAGGAAAATAAGCAATTAATTGCCCAAAAGTTACTGAATGTCCTCGATTCTTACTGAGTTGACACTATTGATGCAGTGTCCCGTTGAAATGGCCTTACCAGTTTGACAGATACAACATGAATTTTCCTGTGGAGGGTTGGGAGGTGAAAGGAGAAAAGTGCCTTTTCCTTTTCTGTCTGCTCCTCAGGTGACTTAGCAGTGCCTATAGAGAAGCTGTGAGCTGGAGTCCAGTTGTCTTTAGAGATAAGTACTTTTAAAAGCAAGGCAAATGGTTCGATCAACGCTAGCAGATTTGCTGCTTGTTGCTGTTCTTCAGCCTATATTCCTAGACCCACAGAAGTTAGAGATGGCAAAATGTAGACGTAACCTCTTTGCTGGCGACCTCTCTAACAGACTGAGCAAACTCCCTTCCCTCACCACTGCCTAAGACACTTCAGAGCTGCACCTTAAGGCTTAGGCTGCCTCTGCCGTATGGGGCAGCTTCTTTCTGGGCAGTGCGGTAGACCTTCCCTAAGCATATTCTAATAATTTGTCTGAATTAGTTCTCCATCCTTTTCTGGACAAACTGTTAACAGGCTCTTCTTTCTCATCCCTGAGAATAGCTTCCATTTATTTCTGTTGGCTTAGTTCCATCCCATTATATGAAGTAACGCCCACTCTGGACAATTCTGAGTGATTTCTTTTCCTCCTGCACAGTTGTCGGAAATGCAGGAGAAGCTTTTCTCATTAGGTCACTGTGTCCATCTTTCTGCCATTTCAGGATCATTTTCTAGATTACATGATGTGGTTTGGGCTTAGAGTGAACAATAATGGCGATCGGATGCTTGTGGGATGTGTGTATATGCGTGTCTGTCTCAGGGAGAGAGATGTTTGAGTGTTTTTCTGTTCTTTTAAAGTTGGGAAAAGTTATATTCCATCGTTACAAGTGCTTTCCAGCAGTAAGAAAGGAGTTTTACATCTGTAGGGCTCTAGACAAACTGCTCCAACTCAGCTGATCCACGTTAATTCTAAAACATGTAGGAAAACTTGGACTGTTTATTGACACAATCTGTTTTAGAGAACTGATTTTCCCCAGCAGGTATTGACCGTTCAGCTGGCCTGGGTTAAAAATAATGTGTTTATTCTCCTTGCAACTCGTTTTCAAACTGAATTCCACTGTAATCTACTTTTACAAAGAAAGAAGTATATAATAGCTTTCTGTGAATAAAATACAGATTATGCACCGCAATTATCTCCTCCAAAAACGGAAGCTAGGAGGTCTCTGACAGTACAAGCCATCGGGATCACCTAGCGACCTTGGCAGTTCCTATACCAGTGCGAGTAAAATTGAAAGAAAATGTCATGGTTTTACACTGCTTTGGTCAGGTTCTTTGCCTTATTTTTTAGTTTTGGTTTCTTCCAAAAGTAACCCCCAATTCCCCCCGCCCCAGATCTCCTGCCGTGGTGGTCTGAGGTCATCTTCCTGTACTGACAAACTAGGAGCCTGCAGGAACGTGTGCGTTCCTTTGAGCTTCCTCAGAGCCATCCTGATGTGAATGTAAAAGAGCTGCTTTCTTTGAGGAAGATGTGTACTATAGTCTTCAGTCTCTCTGTACAGATTCTTATGTTTTTAAGCAGAAACTGCTTTAAGGAGACAAACTGCACACCTAGTTCCTTTCTTTTCTGTAGAGCTTATTTCTAGTAGAAAATAATTTTTAACACAAAATGATTGCAATGACCTTCTTTGCAAACCAAAACTTTAGACCAAGAGTTTTTCTTAAACTCGGGTATTAGAAGCAGAATTGTAGCTTTTATAAAGAAAGCCACATATTCTTCTTTGTAGAGCAAAACAAGAAAATCGAGTTTAGTTATTTTTTCCTCTCTCCTTTCACTGCTTCCAGAAGGGCCAAAGTCACGAGGCCTTTCCTTGGGCAGTCCCGGCGCCGTTTGAAGGCTTGGGAAGCTGCCTAGCATCTGGAGCCTTTTGTTCCCAGCTGGCCCGGTGTCATTATTAACTTTAAATAGCTCCTACCTGGCAGCTGCTGTGGGGTCTGGAGCAGTAAGTTTTGGTCTATGCTCTGACGACTCTTGGGGATCTCTGGGTAACTCCTCAGGGGTCTGCGCAGCGTAGCTAAGGTAAGCAAATGCTATCAGGGAGCTTAAATTCTTTATATGTGGTTTGTGCCTCTGTTTGGCAAGTTGCAGAGATCAGCAAGATCTGAGATGCTGCAAATGGCATTAGTTTTGCTGCCTTTCTGAGACCGCCCGAGTGAGGGGACTTGCAGGGCTTGAGGCCAGAGCCATTTCCAAGGATACCTCCTGCTCCAGGAGCCCGCGCCGACGACCAGTGCTGCGTGCGAGCTGGCGAACGGCTGCAGCCCGCGTGCCACCTCTGCAGTAGTCTCCAGAGACGCCTGTACAGTGAATCCTGATAACCGTGGCCAGGAGACCCGTTTTTCCAGTGGTTATAAAAGGTGGCACCGTAAACTCAGTGCAGGGGGCCTAGCAAAGCCCCAGAGGTCATTTGGCTTTCCCTCCCTCCCTCCGTCCGCGTGAGACTGGCGAAGGTTAGCCCGGATTCACTGTACTTCTCCCTGCGTTTTGCTCCGTGCCGGGGTGGGGGGCTGTGGGGAGGGGTCCTCTTTTCATGTATTTGTATAGGAACCTTTTTTAAAAAGCTAGCATTTTTATGTCTAGAAAGTAAAAAGACATTGTAAAATGTAATTGTACTGTATTTATGAAGAAAATACATTTCTTTTCAAAAAGATCTTGCTCTAAGTTGGTTTTAGATTCTGATTTCCGACAACATCCTCTCGTAGGCTTTCGGAAGCATTAAACCCCCTCTGGCTTGCGCTGCCGTGTCCGCATACAGCGTTAGGGCTGTGCTAAGCTGGAGATGGAAGCAGCAGCCCATCTGCCCTCCTGACCCAAGCCGAACGTGTGAGCTGTGGTTGTGAAGTGTCTGAGGACTTGCTTGGTCGTGATGGGAGACGGAGGCACGGGAATAACTGGGGCCACCAGTTTGCCCTCCACGCTTTGCCTCTGCGAAGCCTCTGGCGAGGCTGTAGGAGGCTGCTGGGAGATGGATCTTTGTCTGTGGAGCAGGATTAACCCCCGGGAGAGGCGTTGCTCAGGACTCCCGTCCGGGAGGTCTCTTCCGTTTGCAGAGTCGTAACTTGTGGGGGGCAAGTGGCTTAAAGCCCGTTTCCCTTTCAGCGGCGCTGTGGTCTAAAGGGAAGAGCCAGAAAAAAAAGTGAGTAATAAGCTGCTTATCTGTAGGATCCAAAACATCAAAGCATGATTTGAAATATTAGAGGTTTACCATTTAGCAACCTTAGAAAATGTATCAAGAGAATGAGCTTTCCTATATAAATCTAGATTGAAAGGAATTGCGTGGATTATTTTTTCCTCTTTATTTAAACTGTCAAGTTGATTTTGTAATTTGTGAAAGAGCTGTTTTGTAATTCTGCTATTGAAACAGCCCTGAAGTCTTTGAAGATTACAGCAGCTTTAATTCTAGAAAAGAAAACGAAAAGAAAGTGTAAATACGCGCTAAGATATCTTGTAAACGTCCATCATTGTGTCTGTAGTTAGCTATAAAAATATTTAGTGTGTTTTTAAAGAATGGATCTTGTTTTCAGGTTCCTTTTCCCACTGATTTGCTTGTTTTGCAGTAAATAGTCTTAGAATGATAACGTTATTGATATAAAACAAAAATAATCTTTACCTCCTTCTGACCCTCGCTGTCAGTCAGGGCCATACAGCCTTCTTGGAGGAAATACTTTAAGTTTCCAACCCCCCCATTAGAGATTTTGCACGGTGTTAATGTTTAATTCACAATATTGGTGCATTCCAGTGTCTGCCCTTAACCTTTGCTTTTGAGGGTTTTTTTTGCCGGTCCTATCGGCACACCCCAACCTGCACACTTTCACAGCCTTTTTAATGGTTCGGTTAACAGCCCTTGCTTACGATCACAGCTTCTAGCTGCGATGACTTCTCCAGTTGGCTCTTCTCTGGCAGCTGGACAACTCTTCAGGCTAAGTCTAACAGCACACGAGCACCTTGCGGTCGTCCGAGTCATCCAGAATCATCCTGGTCTTCAGCAGCTGGATGTGCTTTTTGCCCGCGTGGTTTTGGTGCGTTTCGTTGCTTCTGTTTATTTTCCCTCCCTTGCTGCCCGGGGAAGGAGCGGGTGCTACCTGGAAGCTAGGTGAAGCGCTCGGCCTTGACCTAGTTTTGCTGTTGACTGTTGAGATTGATGTTAGCCTAGTTTTGGTCCCCGCTGGTCGCCCGTACTTTAACAAACAGCAGGCTGCCAAATCTGGAGGCCGTGTCCCAGGGCTTTTCCAGAGACCTGCTCACCTCCCCTTCCTGCTCCTCAAGAAAACCAACGTGGGAGCTTTGTCTACATCCGGGAACACATCTCTGAACTTTGTAAGAAAGCGGAAAATCGGATGGCGGCAGAAGGCTGCTTTCCCAAGGCTCCTTGGAAGAGGTGCTTGCGTAGAGCGACGTGCGCGGCTGAGAGGATCTTCCCTTGTACGTTGGAGGAAAACTTCAGAGGCAACTTGTGCTCGTCCCTTGCCGAGTACCATATATATACACACACGCACACTTACACATGTATATATAAATAAGCATACATGCGTGCATATATACAATACATGAAAACTGGTAGTTTTGAGAGCCTCACTGTACAAGATAAACATACTCTAGAATGGGAAAACCACGAGAAAGAAACCGTCCAGCCTGCAGCGTCTCAGTTCCCACCGTGGGTGTCCGTGGGTGGAAGTGCCAGAGGACGGGACGGGGTCTGCCTGCACCAGCCGGGCTACATGAGGAGAGGGCTCATGCAGATGTTCCCGTGCTATGATCCGAATCTGTCCGCTGGCTGAGCCCGGGCAGCCGGGACGCGGTGCTTACGGCACCCAGCCCCTGCCCGCCGTGGCTTCCCGGGGAACGGGGAGAGCCGCCTGCCCCGCTGCCACCGCCGGCCCCGAGCGGCAGCAGCGCGTACGGCACCGGCGGCTTGCGAAATAGAAAACGCGAGGTTTGGGAATTGCTTAGTTAGAAGCAGCTCTCTCCTTTAATGCTCTGCAATTACTTTGAGGTCAGGAGGATTATTAGTATTATTAATCACTGAATTTCCAGAGAACTAAAGTTGATAGTAGCGTAATTGGGCCAGGCCATACCGCAGGAATGGCTGAGCGGAAAGCTAAGTCCTCCAGCCCCGCTCCGTGCTGGGCAGAGCCTGTTTCTTCTGCTCCGGGTCGTGCTCAGCTTGGCTGCGGAGGGGTCGAAGTCAGGCCCAGCACGGCGGCGGCCTGGGGAGCTGGAGGAGATGGAGGCTCTCCAGCGCTCGGCTTGTCCCGCGGCCAGCGTTGCCCGGTGAGCTCACCGAGCCGGGGCCGGTTTGCAGAGCTAAATCCAACCTTCTGCCTTTTACCCCTCCGTGGCGGGACTGTAATCATTATATCAGGACTGTAATCATTATATCGGGATGCAGAAGGGTGCAGGCACCGCAGCCAAGAGCGTGCACCAACACCAGAGAGCGCCCCGACCGCAGCGAGCTGCCCTCCTCCTCCTCTTCTTCCTCCCGCCGCCTCTTCGCCCTCGTCGTCGCTGACCAGCCCCGAGCCGTCGAATCGTTTTGCCCCGGGAAAGAAAGGCAGGGAGGATCCAGCGCTTTTTCCTTTTCCCGCTGCTTGCTTTTCCCTCACCCAGGAATACGCAGCGCTCCCTGTGCTTTTTATTCCTGCAGCAGGTCCTGCGATAGTGATTCCCAAGAGGTTCAGCCAAAACAGAGTTTTGGGGGCTGCCCCGCTGGGTTAAGAGCGGCCGCGAATCGCAGCTCTGGAGAGGGCACCAGGGCCGCGGTGCCCCGGAGGCGCCTGACGCTCCTCGGGACACCGTGAAGCCCCGAAAGGTAAAACGTGATTAACCAAAGCAAAACGAAACAAAACGGCTTCTCTGGCCGAGCGCATCGAGAAGCAATACTGCAAGGCATGGGAGAGGCCTGGCTTTGCCACCACAAATATATATGTGTATATATACAATATGAAAGTATGTGCTGCAAAACGTATGTTGATATGTTTGCATGCAATATTTTGCAAGCCTGAAGGACGTGCAGGTGTCAGGCACTGGGGGGGCTGGCGCAGGGCCTACGCCGGGCAGAAACCGCAGCAACAGGAGGAGGAGGAGGAAGGAGCGGCAGCAGCGGCAGCGGCAGCTTTGCCCGGCCGAGCCCGCAAGAGGGAGCTTTGGCCTCCCGGCGCGGGTGGGAGACGCAGCGAAGCGGGGCTGGAGCCGGCGGCGCTGGGGCGAGCGCTTCTCCTCCCCGCTTCGGGCGCCCGCGGCCAGGGGCAGGCGCCAGGGCTTCTCTGCGCGGGGGCCGGGGGCCGGGGGCCGGGGGCCGGGGGCCGGGGGCCGGGGGTCGGGGGTCGGGCCGCCATGGCCCTGGCCTCGCCGTCCCCGTCCCGCAGCCGTCCCCGTCCCGCAGCCATCCCGCTGGTGCCCGGCGTCGCGGGCCGGCCGGGGGCTCCCGCCCCGCTTCGGGCAGCCTCGGCCTCGCCGCCCGCCCGCAACCTCCGCTGGGGCTCCAGGCGGCCCGAAACGCGCGCTGCTTTTTTTGGCGCAAACGGGCTGTTTCTGCCGGCGCCGGACGGGCCGGGTGCCGTGGGCCTGGAGGCCGGGCGTCCCCTGCGCCCCCCCGCGCCCCTCCGCGCCCCTCCATGCCCCCCACGCCCCTCCATGCCCCCACGCCCCCCCACGCCCCTCCATGCCCCCCACGCCCCTCTGTGCCCCCCACGCCCCGCCGTGCCCCCACGCCCCTCCGCGCGGGAGCGGCACGCGCAGCGCCTGCCCCCCGGGCCGCCCAGGCCTGCTGCCGAGGGCGGCTGCGGCGGGGAAGCCGGGGCGCCTTTCCGCCCAAAAGCGCGGGAGGCCGAAAACGCGGGCGAGGGAGAGGCTGGGCCCCGGCGGCCTCGTCCAGCTGTACCTGCCTGCGAGACGCTCTAGACGTCAGTGCAGGCGGCGGGCGCAGCCCAGGCCTCCCGCGCCACCGCCACCAGCCCCTTCCCGCGGGGCTGCCGGCCCATCCGGGGTGCTGCCGGGGGAGGGGGGGGGGGGTCGCACCTGGCCCCAAGCTGGGTCCCCCCGGCCACCCCGTGCCGACGAGCCGGCCGGCCTTGGGTGCTGGGTGTCGAAATCTCATGGGTGCCCAAAGGACCCTGAAAACTCCCTCCTTTCTACCAGATCATGTGTCGGACTGTGTATCAGATTATGTAATGGATTATGTGTCGGATTATGTGTCGGATTATGTATCGGATTGTATCAGATTATGTGTTGGATCATGTAGTGGATTATGTATCAGATTATGTGTTGGATTATATATCGGATTATGTGTAAGATTATGTATTGGATTATGTATTGTTTTATGTGTTGGATTATGTATCGGATTATGTATCAGATTGTATTGGATTATGGGTCGGACTATGTATCAGATTATGTGTCAGATGAGGTATTGGATTATGTGTCGGATTATGTATCAGTTATGTATCGAATTATGTGTTGGATTATGTATTGGATTATGTGTCAGATTACGTGTCGGATTATCTCGAAGGTTATAACGCAATTGCTCGAGGAAAGGGGCAAGCCTCCATTTTTCCTGCTCTCGGGGCAGCGTCTCTTTTGCCCCGGTCTAGCCACGTGCGAGGCGACCGGCCTGGTGCGCGGCGAGGCAGTGGGCTCCCCGCAGCCAGCCCTGCCCGCGCTTCGCCCACCCGCAGGGCGCCCGCTCGCCACGGCAGCTGCCTGGGAAGTCACCTCTCCCAGCTGCCGGCAAATTGCAGCTTTTTGGCGCCCCCGGCGCTGTGAGACGGAGGGGACCCGGCCGTGCCTTCGGTGGGGTTTGGCCCGCCCTTTCCACCGGGACCGTCGCAGTCCCGGGGCGCGCTCGGCGGCTCTTCGGCACGAGTCACTCGCAGTGATTTTTTTTTTGTTTGGTAGCAAGCCCTGACGCTGAGCGTGCGGGTCTGTACGTCGCAGCGCACGGCCGTAGCGCAGGAAAGCTTAGCCCCGTATCAGCAGGGAAATGCTCGTGCCCGGCATCTTGCTGCCCTTCTCCCGAAATACGCCGCTGTCCTCGTCCGGCCGCGCTGCGGCAGCTTCGTTAGCGAGCCTGCCGCCCCTCTAGGGCACGCGCGCCCGGCTGCGCCTGTAGACGCAGAGCCAGCGTTGCCTTCTAGGCGCTTAGGTACAAATAATCTTTTACTGTATTAATTATTTTGCGCAGAAGGATAAGACATAAATTATAACCCAATGGGGCCTAATTGCATGTTCTTAATACACGTGCCTCGTTGCTAATTACCCGCTTCTGCTAAGCAGCTTAGAAACTGGAAGTGTCTGATCGCGGCTTCCCAGAAATGCACTTGCTGGGGAAGGGGGGCGTTCGGGGGCTCCGAGTGTCCTCGGCCCGCGGGACCGGGACCGGCCCGGCCGACCCGGGGCCTCTCGGCCGGCGGCGCGCGGGGGGACCGTGCTTGTCCTTAGACAGCGGCACCGCCACGTCGCCCTCCTGCTCCCGGGCCGGGGAAGCGGCGCCCAGCCGCTGCCTCCCTGCTGTTTTCTTCTAACATTTCTGTTCATTTTTGTTCTCCGTCAATTTTCGCTGTTGGATCAGTTGCTCCAGGACCGGGAAGAGCTGCTCCGTGCTGAAAGCCGGCTGTGTCCTGAGCTTCGCGTCCTGGGGAATGGTATCAAACAGCGTCGCGGGGGCTGTGACGACCGAATTTCCACATTTCAGTGTCATGGGGGCTTTTGCGCTCGCGATGGCCCGAGTGCCACCAAGCGTCTGCCGCGGGGTGCCGAGCGGCGGTGCTCCCAGTCCCAGCAGCACGCCCGGCCGGTTTTCCTGCTCCTCCTCCCGCGGGAAGCAGGTCTCTGCGCCAGGACAGGAGGTTTTGTTAGCTCTACCGTCTGCATTTGCTCGTAGCCAAGGGGAAAGAAAACGGCAACCCGGGGCTGCTCCCTCTAAAGCCTTATCATTTGCAGAGCCAAAACCGTAGCCGCCGCTGGGCTGGATGATGCGCGTGGCCCCGCCAAGCAGCCGTCTCTCCCGCGGATCGGGGCCGCTCCGGGCCGCTGCGCTCCCCCGCGCCCGGCCGGGGCGGATGGGGCCCTGCACCGCTTTGACGGGCAGCAAACGATCACTGCTCGCCGCTCTGACTTAACGCACGTCTTCATTTGCTGTAATTACATGACCGTTCTGCTTTTTTTGTCAAATCGCAACAGCAGCGGCGGAGGGGGGGCAGGATCCTTGCAAATCCCTCCTGTTCCCACCCGAGAATTATGTATGCGAGGTAGCGCAGCACATAATTTCCCTAATCATGTAGTACTGCCAAAATGCCTTGCTAAAATTATATGCGTTAGCTGCCATGCAAATCCTACAATAGTGCCGCTGTCAATAGCGATTTCACAGCCCCTCCGAGGAGCGCGGCCCACGGCGGCAATTACTCCCTCCTGCGAGGTCAAGCGCTCCGGCACGGCGCGGGCGGTGTCCGGCACGGGGCCCGCCGCACCGGCTTCGCGCGCCGACCGCTTCCTCGCGTGGCCCTTTCCAGCCCCGGCTCTCCGCCGGCAAAGCCCGGCGGCTGCGGGCACGTCCCGCCTCGCCGCGGCCCCTTGCGCCCACTGCGCAGCTGGGAGCAGCGAGCCCCGAACCCCAAGGCTCGTGGGTAGCCGCTGCGGAGCTGTGATTGCGAGGATGAAGTCAAAACTGGTGTTTTTCCACAGACTCAGCCCTGGCAGGTCATGGCTGTGTGTGCAGACAGGAATCGCGTTGTGGCCACGCCGTTGATGTGAAAGCCGTGTAATGGGGTGTTGCCCAAAACACCTCCCAGTTACATGGTTTGGAGTATATTGATTATTTTAATTAAAAAGAGACTTTTGAGCTTGCAAAGCATCCCTTAAATAGCCAGAAAAGTGCCTAAAAGCGCCGGGTGCCTGCGTTTCCCGGCAGCCGTGCTGCGCCGCACGGCCAAGGCCAGCTGCCAGGCGATGGACGCGCTGCAGCGGGCACGGGGGAAAAGGGGTAACATCCATCAAAAACAGTATTCCCTGAGGCTGTTTCACCCATTTACAATTTGGTAGGGCACAGGGAAATGGCTCCAGTCTCTCCACCCGCTCCTCCGCAGAAAATGCTCTGTCTCTTCCCTTTTTTCGCCCCCGGGGGAAGCGGCACAATTAGTCTCCACTTCAGATCCTGCCCTTTCAATTAAACGCCTCAGCCCGCTGGGCAGGCAACCAGCAGCGTTTCAGGCCGGCGGAAAAAAGGCAGAGATGTTAAACAGCATCGCTTAATCTCGTCAAGCTTTTGCTCTTGCCTTTTTTTTGCGCTACCTCTGTTTTCTGTAAAATTAGAGGAATTGGCTTTCTGTGCAGCAAGTGGAAAAGTCGCCATTTCCCCCGTCTCCAGCGAACGCTGCAGTGATTTTATTTGCGCTCGGCTCCCAGAACGGCTCGAATCGATTGACTCGATTCCGTCGCGCCTCTCGCGGGCGGCTGGCAGGGTCTGCGGGCAGCCTGGCCGCGCGGTCGCCGGGACCCCTCCGCTGCCGGGACCCGGGGCAGCCTGGCCGCGCGGTCGCCGGGACCCCTCCGCTGCCGGGACCCGGGGCGCGGCCCTGCCGGCGGGGACGGCGCAGCCGCCGCTGCCGCTGGTCCCCAGCTGCTCCCCTTCGGCGGGGCGGCGGCGGTCCTCCAGCCACTCGCCTGGGCGTTCGCCGGCCGACGCCGTTTCTGGAGGAAGCCGGCGTGGCGGAAGGCGGCTCTCTCCCCGTAGCGCTGCCCTCAGCAGGTGCCAGCGTCGCCTCCGTGCTCCGGTCCACCGCCAGGCCGGCGAGGGCGGGGTTGGTCGCGGCGTTCGCCCTGCGGCTCTGGAGCCTCCTGCCCGTGGACCCCCCCGGCACCGGCACCGGCACCGGCACCGGCACGCGCGCTCCTGCCCCGCGTTTCCCGGGCTCTTGTCGGCCCCAGGGCGGATCCGAGACTCGTGCACGCACAGGTGTGCAGAGCTGGGAGGTGGGAGGCGGGCAGGGAGGAACCTCCGGAGGGCCGACAACGGGAAGAGCAGAGCCCTGCGCCTGCGCAGCGATAACCCCAGGCACCAGCACAGGCTGGGGCTGACCTGCCGGAGGGCAGCTCCGCGGAGAAGGACCTGGGGGTCCTGGTGGGCAACAAGTTGACCGTGAGCCAGCAAGGTGCCCCTGCGGCCCAGAAGGCCAGTGGCATCCTGGGCTGCGTGAGGCAGAGCGTTGCCAGCAGGTCGAGGGAGGTGATCCTGCCCCTCTGCTCAGCCCTGGTGAGGCCACACCTCGAGTGCTGGGTCCAGTGCTGGGCTCCCCAGTACCAGAGAGACATGGAGCTACTGGGGCGAGTCCAGCGAAGGGCCGCTAAGATGATGAAGGGCCTGGAGCACCTCTGCTGTGAGGAAAGGCTGAGGGAGCTGGGACTGCTCAGCCTGGAGAAGAGAAGACTGGGGGGGATCTTGTCAATGTGTATAAGTAGCTGAAGGGAGGGTGTCAGGAGGACGGGGCCAGACTCTTTTGAGTGGTGCCCAGCGACAGGACGAGAGGCAACAGCACAAACTGAAACACAGGCAGATCCGTCTGAACATGAGGAAGAACTTCCTTACCGTGAGGGTGACGGAGCACTGGGACAGGCTGCCCAGAGAGGTTGTGGAGCCTCCTTGCTTGGAGACGCTCAAAACCCGGCTGGACGTGGTCCTGGGCAGCCTGCTCCAGGTGACCCTGCTGGAGCGGGGGGTTGGATCAGGCGATCTCCCGAGGTCCCTTCCAGCCTCAGCCCTTCCGTGAGCCTGAGGCCGCAGGGCCCCTCCCTTGGTGGAGCGACGGGGTGATGCCAGCTGCGTTTGAAGGCAATCCCGACCCGCTCTCCAAACGCACCCGCGCATGCTACACGCAGGCCGTAAGCACAAAACCCGAGTCGGTTCTGCCGTGGCTGTGGTGTGGGTGGGCGCCGTGCCCGTGCACCCCGGCGCCACGCAGCCGCTAGTCCCCGGGGTGCTCCCGGGGGGGGGGGGGGAACCCAGCCGCGCTTGGGTGGAACGACTGCGCCGGGGGAGCAGCCGCTCCCAGGGCACCGCTGCTCCCGCGGGGACCTTTGCAGCCTCTCCCAGGGGGCCGTTCCGCTAAGCCGTGCACAAAGGTTAATTAATTTCCAGCGTTAAGCACCTTCCCTCTGCATCGCGCGGCAGTTCGTCGGGTGCTGGGGGGGGGACCACCCCCCTGCGGCAGCCGCCCCGTCTCTGCGGAGCGTGTCGTGCAGCAATTACGTACGCGAATGCAATTTTCTCCGCCCTATAAATCTACCCGGTAATCTAGGGAAAGTGACATTTTCCGTTCGCCGCCACGGCGCGGGCTAGCGTCCCGCTGCCGCTGCCAGCCGCGTCCTCCCCTGGCATATGGCACGCAGCGGTGCAGCTGCTCCCGCTCCCAGGAGCTGCGCGCCCCTTTGTTGAGTTTTCACAAATGCTGTCGGTCTAAATAATCCCGAGTGCTGCTATGGCAACAAAACGAGAACTCGGTCTCTCGCTCCGCTTTTTCTCTTCTAACCCGGGCGTGCTGGGGAGAAGGAGGCTCGCGCGCCTTCGACGGCGGCCCGGTGCCGGCGCTGCCCCGGCGCAGCAGGCCACGGGGCGCCGTGATTTATCGCGCGGAGGCAGCGAGAAGGTGCAAAACCCAACCGCGATCCAGGCAAGCTGTCACCTCTTCAGGCCGCCAAGACCTCGGCAGGCGATGAATGAGCAAACGCACAGCAATTTGGGGTGCAGTAAAGGTGACCAGATTCCCTCTAGGGGCACCCAGGAAAAAGGCCGCTGGGCGGGTAACCCAGGCGGTGCCTTGGTACAGCCAGGTCAGGCCATTTTTGGAGCCGGATTTGGCCTTTGCAACCCTGAATGTGCCGGAGGCACTTGTTTGCTCTTGGAAAACCAGCTCATCCAAGCCCATGTGCAGGGGCGACCTTCGCCGAGCGGTGCCGGGGGGATCAGCGCTCCGCCTGCTCCGGGGACGGACGTGGGGCTGCAGATGGGTGGGAATGACACATTTTCCACTTACACCACCCAGCTCCCACGCTGCAGTTTGCTTTGGTTGGAAATAATTCGATGAGTGCTTTTATAGCATATATTAGGCAAAAAATTGCTTTGAGCTCGGGTGGCCGAATAACTTCTCTGGAGGAGCCCACCAAGAGTATCTGAGCGCTCTGAAACCCTCTGGATAGCTCTGCTTCCCCTGTGCCCCTGGATGCCCCAATCGCCTTGGTAACAAAACTGTGCCCTGAGCATGACATTGGCCTCGCAGGCCTTGCTGTGTAGTTTGATCGCTTTTATCCCCGTTTCTGGGCTGCTTCCATGAAAAATGCCCTAAGTAACTTCTTCTGTCCCAGTCCCAGTATTTTCCTTCATCAGTTCTGTGGGAGTGAAAGCACCTACATCCTGCCAAAACTTGCTCCCGCGGTTTAAACGTGGCTCTGTTACTTGTGATCTTGACAACTAACCAGAGAAAATATTGCAGAGTGTACGAAACACCCAGTTCTGGCCCGAATTAACCAGGAACTCATGTTGGAAATAAAAATTACAGCGGATCAAATCAAACAAAGCCTACAAGGAACTTTTCAGAGACTTTCTTGGGCTGCTAAAGTCTCCTCCCAAGGCACCTCCTTCCGAGACACCAGACATACCAGTCCCAGTGATTTCTGTTAGAAAAGCAGCCACAGTTAAATTTCTCCATTCGTCCTGGGTTGGTTTTTCAAGCGGTCAGCAGCTATTTGTGGGACCAGACTTTTAAAGAAACTCAAAACGTCCTGTCCCAAGGGCTTCTGCAGGGTTGACCTCACTCGAGGTGCAGTAACACTTTGGAAAACCCAGCGACGAAAGCAAAAGCCGAACACGGCGTCACCGGTCGAGGATCCCCTCCGGCAGCAAAACAGCTGGCGCAGGGCATAAACAAATCAGATATAAAAATGCTCGAATAAAACGACTGAAAATAAACCGCTGCATTAAGAGGTGCATTAATCTTTGCTCCCTCCCGCCAGCTCGCTGGCGCTTCAGAAATGCTGGGTATTCGCTTTGGCTCGGAAGCAGCATGTTCCCACGGAAATGACTTGTTGCATACATCAGCTTCAATGACTTTAAAAGTTAATGGAAGTTGTGGCTTCGTGGGGTTTGTCCCCGGCCGTGGGGTGCCGTAGCTCAGCTCTGTGCCGGCCGGGCTGCCGGGGCGCTGCGAAAAGCCTTGTCCTGCCCGGGGCGGCTCGGCCTCGTCCCTGCCCCGTGTCGACGAGCAATGCACTTCTCTGCTCTTCTCCTGCCCGCTGAGAGCCTCGTACTTGTGGTTGTTTCCTACATGGAAATGCAGTAAGGCAAACTGTGCCCGCTCAGGGAAATAGGAGGAGGAGAAAGGACAGGTTTTCTTTGTTAAATATTTACCGCTGATGCTCTTAATTACTATTTTTAAAGCTATCTTTGCATTTCCCATAAACACAAGAAAATGAGCCTGGCGCGAGGAGTTGGGGATAGAGCTTTCCAGCGCTGCCAGCCGCTTACGGCACAGATGCTGCTCACCTAAACCGTCCTGCTTTATTCCTCCCCCGTTTTCTGTTACCAAAACTTCAGGAGACGCCAGAATCCAGCAGCTAGCGGAGGGGGCGCACTGATTTTGGGGCAGAATTGCCTGGTTTTGTCGTTCAAAGGGGCCTGCAGAAGAGCTGTGCACGTTTCCTGGGAGGCTTTGCTGCGTGCTGGCGGGACGAGGGCACCCCGGCCGGCGCCGCGCGGGCTCCCGCGGGGCCAGGGATGAGGCCACCCAACGGGGGAAAAGCCCTTGGTTTGCAAAAAAGTGTTGGTTTGCAAAAAAGTTTTGGTTTGCAAAAAAAAGCTTTGTGCTCGGATTTTGCACATGACATTGGGAAATTGCAGCATTCCTGGCATTGGCAGGCAGCAGCAACTGGGGGAAGGTTAGAGCTTGGAAAACTGTGGCCACCTACAGCGTTAGGCGGGGAACCGGCCTAGCCAATATCCCTGGCCAAACCCCGCATGTCTCCGCGCGCCTGGAAGAGCTCAGGTGTCCCCCACGGCTCTCATCCCCCTGTCTCTCTATTAAGCCCAGGTGCTGGCCAGGAAGGCATCCATGGGGATGAGCACCTCTTGCCTTCCGGGAAATGCAACGCATGGCTGTTTGCAGCTTGGTCAAGGATCCGGCTCTAATCAGCACCTCTTGCTTCTGCTGGCCAGTTCATTGCAATCCTCCCTGCAATCCTCCCTGCAATGCTCCCTGCAATGCTCCTTGCAATGCTCCTTGCAACGTGCCGGGCTGTCCCCCCCGGCCGCGAACCACCAAGGAGCAGCGTTAAACTAACGCGTCTTGCAGCAAGTCCCGAGGCTGCCAGAGGCGGGCAGGGCCGTGGCATGTTTCATGGCGTGAAGGATGGAGGTTAAGGGAGCGCTCAGCTGCAAAACTTGTGTGCAAGGGCCGTTCCGGGGGAATTTGTGCTCCTCGGCAGGGAGGCGGTGCGGAGCGGGGACCCCGGTGGTGCCCGGGTCCAATGGGCGCTCGGAGACGCGGCTCCCAAACTCCTGGCTCCGTGGTTTTTCCAGTCTCAGGCACGAAGTGAAGCTCTTAGTTTCTGCTCCCCTTTCACACCTGCGTGTCGGTCCCGGAGCAGCCTCAGCGGTCAGAAACCCGCCAGACCTTTCTGGTACAAAGGTATTAAGTTAATAAAAATTGTCTATAAAATGAGATAGGTTTTATTAAGCGCTAAACTGTGCAGGCAGCTTTATTGCTATGCTTTATAAATAATCTGCCAAAACCGCTTTGTTAGGTCTATAACTAAAAGGCTGCGTCCGCGTCCAAATTTATGGCGTTTAGAAGACAGTGAATTACCCGGGCTATTAAAGCGGATGCTCAAAGCGGAGGCCTGCGCGCGAAGCCGGGAGGACCAGGACAGCCCCCGGGAGGGCCGTGAGCCCGGTGCCGGCGGGAGCCGCGGTCGCCCGTGGTGGCCACGCTCGCTGCGAGCCCCCGCGAGAGCCTCGTGGAAAGCAGCGCTCTTTCTGCGAGCTCTTTGCGGTTGTTCCTGCAGCACGTAGCGGGGAGCTATGCTCCCGCTGCGATCATATGTTACTTGTCTTGTGATAGTGCCCGGAGAAATAAGACTGCGCTAGAACGTGTCCAGAGGCTTGCAACGGCGATGAGGTTGGTCTTGAGATGCCAATAGAAGAATGATAATTCCTATTATCTTCTGTAAGCACGTGTATATCTATGTGCAGTTATATGCATATGTGCATGCAGTGTATATCCATGCGTATAAGCCTGCATTTATACGCATATATGTATGTGCATGTGTCTATACTGACAAGTTGTTGGTGACGTGTGTTCGCGTCCTGTAGACATCTCCTGGTTCCACCCCGGGAAGCGATGGGCAGCCCGAGCGCGAGCGCGGCTCGGCGCCTCCGGCCCCGCGGGCTCTGCAGCACCGCGTGCAGGGTCCGGCCCCGGCACCTGCCGCTGCGTGCTCGGCCGGTCCTGCCGCGCGTCGCGGGCCCAGGCGCTCGGCGCAGACCCGAAGCGAAGCGCCGGGAAAACCTCACCGCGGAAGCTGTCGCGCTGTGCTGCAAGCGCTTTTCTTCAGCTTATTGGCACATGAATTATTCAGAGCAAAGCCACCCGCGTAAGAACTCATGTTTATTGCTCTCCTAAAAACAATAATTGTATTAGCGAGGACAAAGTGATTAATGTTAATAGTTTCATGGCTGTGGCCTGCATTTACATAGTGCACGCTGGCGTCGTTATCGTACTGGTGGAAGACCGCAGTTGAGGTTGGTCGTAGGGGCGGCGCGGGCGATCGCCCGCTGCCCTGGCGGGGCTGGGCTGCCGCTCGCCGGCCCCGCGCGCCGTGCCGCCTGGCTCCGCAGGGCTCAGGACGCGTCGGTGGGGTCACTCAATGAATGCATGTCGTCGTGAGCAGCGGCGGCAGCCGTGCTACCCGCCCGCTGCGCTGGGCTGCGTTGCCCTGGAACGGCAGCGCCTGGAGATCCACCGGCCGTTCGCGCCCGCTGCTAACGCCCCGCTTTTCCTCGTCACCGTTTCTTCCGCTCCTTGTGAGATATCTGTGTCATGACAGAGCACGGTCTCGTGCGCCTCGCTGATGCTATGAACATTTTACAACCTCCTGCAGCGCTGCCGAAGCCGATTTTACGTGTCGCGGCGCAGGCGGCCGCGCTGCAGGCTGCCGGGCAGGGAGGCAGGGAGGCAGGCGCCCGCGTCGCTCCTCCCGGAGCTGGACAACTGCCAGCGGCAGTGACGCTCAGCACCAGGATTTGCTGAGGCACCTTCTCGGTTCAGACCGGGCTTTTCTGCAGGTGGAGCAGTTATTCGGGCCAATTTGTGCCGCGCGCTGAGCCAAAGAGGGGGAATTTAGCTCAGCCTGCCTTGCACCCGGCTTGCATGGAAACGGTGTTCGAGAGCAAAAGCGGCACCTTGCAAGCGCAGTGTTAGCTTGGCTCATCTTTAGCAGCACACACCTTCCTGAAGACTGCAGCTCCGTTCTCGGTGAAGCTCTTGACCATCGCGCCGGCCGGGGAAAGGACTGTGCATTTTTATCCAGCCACAAGTCTGGAAAAATCAGATTTTTGACCGAGATCCCCGTTCACCAGGCTGCCACAGCCGAACCACTTGTTTGTATTTAGGACGTGTAACGTGGGCTGTTGTGTCAACGACAGGGAGAGTTAATGATGCCGCGGTTAATGATGGTTTATTAACAGAGGCACGAACACAAGCGTGCGAGATCTGAGGGCATTTCGCAAATGGTAATTGAATGGAAAACAGTGGCTCTTTTGCCAACAGAAGATGGCTTTCAAGCTCAATGTGTTTTATATGTATATATTCTACTCTAATAGGTGTGTAATACATATATATGTTAATACTGAAGGTGCCTTGCCGGGTAGCACGCTCCCCTTGCAGGGCTCAGTGCTGCAACTCGCCGCCACCTCAAGCAGCATTTATAATACGTCATGTATAATACGTATATATTAGAAATATTTTTCCTGCCTGGGAGGAACCTGTCTGTCCCTGGGATACAGTTTGCAGCATCTTCAGCTCGTAACCCCCCTTTCCTTGAGCCCTGGTTGAATACTCGGTCCTTCACGTACAGTCTTGCTTTTCAGAGCTTGTTTTAACGTCGTTTCTGAAATGTCAGAGCCCCTTTCCGTTCGGCACCCCCGGAAAGCCAGGGCTTCTGGCGGAGTCCTCTCTTTAAACCTCCCCAGTGGTAAAAACAGGTAGAAGGAAAAAAAGTCCCGTCTCTGCCACCTCCTCTGCTGTCTCCCAGGTTTCACTTTTGGTGAGGTGGGCTGCCCTTCACAGCTGTTGCCTGGGAAGAGGCAATTTCTACATTATTAGGCAATTATCAATACTTTCTAGAAAGAAACACAATCCGTGGCTCCGGTAATGCCTGCCCAGCGGGACTCGGGGACGTTCAGGTGGTGCCTCCTCATCCGCTCTGTGGTATCGGCCCACGCATGCGATGCTGGAGGGTCCATCCAACCCACCCGCCTCCTGCAGCCATTTATGGCTTGGCTAACACTTCTTCGTTTATCTCAGCCATTTCTCTGCGTTTCGCTCTTGAATTGCATTGGCTTCAGCTCCTCTTTCTCCCTTTGATTTTCCTGGAATGAACCTTAAATAGCGTCATCTAGGTCTCCCAAGGCTTGGTCTTTGTCTGGTAGGTGATGTTCATGTGATAATTTCTTCTGATTAAATTTCTTTTGCTCATTTTACTCTCTTTCTTAGGTACTGCATTTTTCTTTTTACTTTTTGCTTGTCCTTTCTGATGCTGTGATCGTGCAGGGGTCACCACTACTCACACCTTTACGGACTGAGCCTGCTTCTGCGCCCCGGGGGAAGGAGCTGGACCCTTCCTGTGAGGAGGGACTGCCGCCGCCACAGCAGATTTGTGCAGCTAAAGTCACAAGCCTTCAATCCCCCAAGTGTGGCAAAGCGGCCAGTGAGGCTCCAGCCTCCCCCCAGCCCGGTCGCAGTCGCAGACGGCCGTTCGCATAACCCCTCCGGCAGCGCAGAGCTGTAAATCCCGCCTACGGGCACCGGACCGAGCGGGGCGCCGAGCTCGACCCATGAGCCAGGCAGGCAGATGAACACCGTCATTTCCATAGCGCCCCGGGGTGATGCTAACCGCTTACTGGAGGAATAGAAGTCATCTGCTGCATCTACGGCTGGCTTGGTTGTAGTGGTGAAAATGCACTTCTGTATTAAAACTAACATCTCGACACCTGCCATCATTTTATGCTAATTTTTCCCCCCAAACTTATGAAAATGCTCTTCCCGAATCCATCTCTAGACGGTAGTGGTGATGGATCTCTACAAACAGTGACGTTACATGCAATTAATAATCCCTTGTAGCTTGATGTACTTGCAAGCACAGGCATCTCGGCATAATAAATATCTGCTTGTAGATAAGGCGAAGATTTTATAAAGCAGCATAATTAATATCCCGCTCTGTTATTGCCTAACCGTCCCTCCTGCCAGCCAGGAACAGGCCCAAAGAAATGACAATTACTAGAGAAAATGACAGAGAAATACGGCTCCAGCATCCCTCCAGAAAGCGCTCATGTCTTTTTAGAAGTTATTGGCAATTTTTAGTGATTGGAAAGGACAGCACCCACGACGAAACGGCGTGTGTTCAGCTTTGAGCCGACATTAGCGCAAGAGCATTAGTGACGTGCGGCTGGTTGCCTGGTCTAGGAGTCAAGGCAGGTGGAGGGTTACTGGGTGCCTTCTTCGGTTTGTTTGTCGAGGAGATATATGTGACGAGTAATTACGTGTGTGCTTTCCAGCCGTCCGTGGCACCGTAATTGCTTTCTTTGCGATAAATTGTTTCAGAGGCTGGCTATCATTAATCAACAGAAATGAGGCCTGATTTAAAGCTAATTAAGCACCTGATTGCAGCGCGAGGAACCTGACCACCTCTGCGATCATGCCCGGGATGTGGAGGGGGTTCGATTAAAAAGCCTACGGGGGTTTTGGCAAAAAACTTATCAACAAGCAGCAACATTCCCCCAGGAAGGCAAAACCCACCCACGGCCTCTGTTTCCCAGCTGTATTCATTCTTCAGTAACCGAGGGAGAAGCTGGAAAATATTAAACTGGTTTAGCAAAATGGAAAATTGTAGCTTCGATAGACGGCAAGGCCGTGGGATGGGGTGTCCGGCATTCGGTGGGTGGGGAGGTGCTGGTTTGGTCGTGGCCCTCAGCCCGTCCAGCCTGGGTCCGCCTCAGCCCACGGAGGAGCTGCCGTGGCTCCGACCAGGAGTGGGGCGGAGGAGGAGCGACCTCCCCTTCCGCTTTGGTGGGACACGAATCCGGCCTCTGGCCAACTGCCAGGGCTGAGCAGTTTCGGGGATTTTCTTGATGGGTCCCTTCGGAAGAGACCGAATGCCCCAAAGTCCAATGGCTCGGAGAGAAAATATGAAGCGCTGCCTTCCTTGCTGCCATCACAGACCAGGAAAAAAGTAAAAGCCATAAATATTTCTACTCACTCGTGTTGACCTCTTTGGTGAGCGCTGAAGGAAACTATTTCTAGGAATTTACCTGGATTAATGGCAAATTATGCTAGCTGAGGATGAGGCTCAGTATGCCTGAGAATAGATTGGGCAGGCAGTGATGGCTGGGCATATTTAGGCAATTCACCTCCCCTTCATGAATCCGTAGTCCAAGCCTGGAAGCCCTCTGGGAAAGGATGAGTTAGACAACGACGTTTGCGGGCTCCTTTTGCCACTGTCGTACCGTGCTAGCGGCTGGAGGAAGCAGCAGAAAGCCCAGCGAAGGGAGCATCACCACCGCTCTCTAGGCCTGCCCGTGTCGCCTAACGGGGCGGTTCTGGAACGACCTTCGCTGCTCACTGGGACGTTGGTGGCCGGCAAGGACCAGTGAGACCCCCCCGAGGGCTGCCGCGCTCTGAGTTGCGAGGGGCCTGGAGGCACAGAGGAGGCTGCTGAGCGCCACTTCAAAAACCAGAAGAAATAAAAAGAATGAATAAAACAAGATGCTACCTCCACAAGTAATGCTGGAGAGAGCCTGAGATGTTTGGTTCGGTTTATTACATGAGCCTAGCAAAAGTGATTTACGCAATGAGTCGAGAAATAGATCCTTAAAATAAATTTAAGAGCTTTGGTGTCTTCTGGAGAAGAGTAAATATGAGGAAGGCTGTAACAGCAAGAGTAAGTGAAACCCCGGGGGACATGGATGCACATGTGGGAGTTAGCTCGGATTAGGGATGGGTGTCTTTTAGGAAGGAATCCCAGTTCCCCCGTTCAGTGAGCAGACACAGCTGTTTCCTACACCTTTTGGGACTATTTGGATTTTAGGGCACTTTAAAACTTGTTTTCAGAGAAAAGAGCTCATGAAGCACAGGACTTTCTCTGCAAGCTTTATCACGTGAATTCAACGCATACAATAACCAGCAAAACGCCAGGGTCACATTCAGTCTCATCGTCAGCACTTTCCCTGTTTCATATTTGCAGTTGCACGAGGCCAGGCTCAAAATCTGCACCTCATTTTCCCCTGCTCCTGCTGGGGACAGCGAGGTTTTCTGAGGGCCCCAGTTTGGAAATACTGTCGGGCAGGCGGCTGAGGAGCAGCGGGAGCAAACCGGCGTCGTTCTGGGGCGGGCGGCGGGGAAGGAGCGGAGCAGCCCCTCGCCCCTCGCCGCCTCGGAGGCCAGCAGGCAGCGGCTGCTTGGGAAAGATCGCCAAGAAGGAGCGTCAGCTCCTTGCCCAAAAGCCGAGTCAAAAATATTGCAAATGGAGGTAGTTCTCTCTCTGAGAGTCCCACGTGCCCTGCCCTGTCTGTCCCAGGACACCCTGCAGCCCCGGTGCGGGCGTCCGGCTCCTCGTGGAGCCACGTCCTCGGCTCACGGAGGAGATCTCCGGGCTCCCGCGGCTCACGTCCCCTCTGTCTCCCAAAGCTCCGGCACCCAGGTCCTGCCGCCTCCACGTCACCCTCCGGCGCAGCCTCCGGCACCCTGGGAACGCCGCTTTCGGCTGCACGGCCCCAGCTGGGCAGGCCCCGCCGTGGTGCTCGGAGGGACGGGCTGTCCCTCGTGCTGAGAGCGGCCACCGCGGCGCCCCGAGCGGGTGTCTGCCCTCGAGCAGCTCCGGTTTCGGGCTGCTCCTGCAGCTCACGTCAGCAGAGGAGGGGCACCACGACCTGCCGAGAGCGTTTCTTTGGCTGGAGCTTCACATTCAGGAAAAAAAGCATGCTTTGCACTGATAAAACATCCATTCATTTTCTCATTATCCTGATGAGCCCAAAGGTCCAGCAAGCCTCGGTGGCCTCAGTCTCCGGCACACGCGTTTCCGCAGCCACTTGCAGGAAGAGCAGGGCTGTCCCGGCGCGCGTCCCTTGCCCTTGGCTTCCCGAGGACGCGGCTAGCAGCGGCCGTCGTCGCTGCCGCGCAGCACGCGCAACGGGGCGGGGGCAGCACGTGTGGGCGGCCCTGGGGCGGGAGCACCGGTCCAGCGAGAAGGGTCCTGGGGACGCCGAGTCCTCCGAAACGAAACCCCGGCGTCTACACGGCAGCAGAGCCTGCATCCGTTCGGGGCTGCCTGCTGGGGGAAAGCCGAGGAAATGAAGGTAGAGTCTTTTTTTGATTCCACTGAGGAAGCAAACAGGAGAGAAATGAGACCCTGCAGCTAGAAAAAACGTCCACAACATTAAAGCAGCTGGAGACAGGGTTAGAAGAGGGCAGAAAGGGATGGGGAAGAGGCGCTGGGACTTCTTAAACAAGGAGCAGAAGAGCCATGTTCCTGTGGTACGGCACTCTAATTTCCACGGCACTTCCAGGGCACAGGCAAAGCTGTTGACAGGCCCGTTACGGTTGTTCCCATTAACGCTACATTTTCATGAGTCAAATTTTGGTAGAAATGCTTCTCTTGGCGCATATCTCACCGTCGACACTGCAAAAAGCCTGAACGTGCGTTCTCGCACTCAGCCGAGCTGCTCAGAGGTGCTGGGCAACGCACGGTCCTGGGACAGAAGCCTGGGAGTCACCCAATAACCACCCAAAGCGGAGGAAGAAATCTCCTGAGCCGACCTCCCTGCCAGCGGCAAAGCGAAGGCAGCGGCGCCCGGCCCAGGTAACGCGCCGTATGTTTATTTCATTTGCAGGAGAGATTTATTTAACTGGGAGAGGGTGACGGGTTTCGCGGGGGTCAGGAGCGAGCGGCGGGGCGCCCGCGGGGCTCCTTCCTAACCTGGGCCGTTACAGCCGCGGTGTCTGGTGTCGGGTCCTGCCGCTGTCGCGGGGCAACCTCGCCGGCCCCACGGCCCAGACCCCTATACCGGCGACCCTCGTGTGCGGGACCCGGCTGCTGAAACCCAGCGCGAGGCGACGTGGGGTGATGAGGAGCCTGCGGCAAGGATATAAGCGGTATATACGCACACACACCAGCACAGGTAAGCAATACATAAGGAAACAGCCAAGCAGACATCTCCCTAATAAAAACCTCCCGATAATGACAGCCGGTTAGGAAGACAATAAGTCATTCGACCAATGTGTTCAGGCTCACTGCAGGCCTGATGTATTAAAATGAAAGGAAGAAAAACGAATGAAATAATAGTCTTGTCTTTTTCTTCTGACCCAGAACAAATGATACCTCCAAATAAATGACAGAACACTTCATAACTTACTGTTCATTAAAAAATTATTAAGTCAACAACTGTTAGTGCTGCCTCCTGGGAGCAGGCTTGGGAGTGCCATTAGTGTTAAAGCCCGGGACATCTGTCACTGGAAACGCTGCGTCTTCCCAGCTCTTCATTTGCAGGTTGAAAATCAGTGCTGCAGTGGATACGTGTTTGAGTCACCCTTGCAGAAGGGTGAAAAATACTTCTTGGTTTATCTGTGTCGGGGGTCTCTGCCAGAGATCGGGGCCAATATAGAGGATATTTATCTTTGAAGAGAAATTAAATTCAACCCCCCTTGCCCCACAGAAGTTATTTTTAAAGAAATCAGAGTATGAATAGTTGTAATTTAGAGTCTCTCGCATGCATAATGCAAAGCAAGGAGAAATGAGAAGCGCTCACGTCTGCTCAATGCCACAAGAAAATGTAGCTTAAATTATTCAGAGGCGGTTTGTCTCGCGCTCTGCAGGCACGGGGCGGCCGCACTGCTTCCCAGCGCCGGAGCGCTCAGGCGGGGAGGCCCTGCCACCCGTCCCCACGGCCAGCGGGGCCCCGACGCGGAGGCGGCCTCTGCGCGGCCTGCATTTCCCGCGCTCGCAGACATCCTTGCTTCCTTCCTCGCTTTGCTCCCTCTTCTGCTTGCTGCTTTTCTCCCCCCTTTTGCCAAGGCCACTTACAAGAATTTGGCATCTGTTTTGCGCGTGAGCAATCCCGGGGCTGTCGCGAAGCCTTTCGCTGGCAAGACTTGAGTCTTCGTTCACTCTTTCGGCCGTCTAATCCGACGCCACCAGCACAGAGCATGGGAAGAGAAACAAGAGGTTTTGCAGTGATTGACGGAAGCCTATAAATATTTGGAAACATTATTAGCAGGATGAAACTGGAATGGAAACTCCGGGAGCTGGTGGCCAGCTCGGTAATTTAAGTGGAAGCGGCTTATCGGGATGCCCTGAAACAGAGCAGGTTTGGTCACATTTCCCCAAGCCTCCACTTTTCGACGTGACATCAGGGTTTTTGCGGAGGATTTCTGTGCAAGGTTTCTGTTTGCGATTCAGACTGTGGAACTGAGTCTGGCTTGCGAAGCCTGTGCGTCGCAAATGCCACTGGGGCCAGGAGGCTTCGGGGGCTCCCGTGCTCGGCCGCTGCCGCCGGCCCCGGGATGCGCGCTCAGCGGCGGGTGGGCAACGACCACCTTCCCAGCGGTGACCACAGCGAGGTCATGGCGGAGCGGAGGCCATTCGGTGGCCTTTCTGCTTCTCTCACCCCACGGCCTGAGCAAAGAAGCTCACCCCTAGCTTTTGCAGCCGGGGGTTGTGACGTCCGCGGCGTCCGCGTGCCGCTGAGGCTGCCGGTGGAGGCACCGCGGCCCCGACGGGTTACGGACGGGGCAGGATGTCTGCCAGCCCGAGCGGGTGGCTGCTGGAGATAGTCCCTCACTAATCTCCTCCAGAAGGCAATTTATTGCATGCCAATTGGCGTGAAAGAAAACGCAGCCTAGAATTAGAGGGAGCTGAAAAATTGAGAGATTATGAAGACGTGGACCAAGGGACCAGGAGGGAGCTGAGTGCCCTCCCCGCCGCCTCGCTCCGGCCATTAAGCCCCATTTCCAGATGGGAAGCAGGGAGCAAGAAGCCTAAAAGTTAGCCTTAGTATTAATATTAGCCTTAATATGTCCAAATGCCACCGGGTCTGACCTTCCGAGCTGCTCAGCCAGAGCTTTCCCAATGTCTGCCGGTGCCAAGGGGATGCAGGCTCATTTTATAAGCGAGGTGACCCCATAAGAGGCCGTTTTTGGGGTGCTTTGAGGGTAAGATAAGGCGGGAAATATTTGGACAATTCATTACAAATGCTACAAATGAACATCCCTCCTTCGGAGAGAAATGCGGAGTCTCCTTGGCGGGATCCAGCCTTTCTGGGGAGAGAGTAAGTTCTTGAGCATGTACACGTATACATGTATATGTATATGTATGTGTATGTTTGTATATATATGTGTATGTGCATATATATGTGTGTGTGTATATGTATGTATATGTGTGTGTGTGTGTGTATAAATATATATATATTTTTTATACATACATATGGTGCTGTAAATCCAGCCTGCATTGGGATACGGGCCTCTGTGCTAGGCCTGTGCGAGGAGCCTTTGCGGGTTATTTATAGGCTGCGAAGAAGTTAATAATTACTCTTTTCCTAATGAAATGAATTTAATTGGCTTGACGGGAGTGGGGACGGCGGTGCACTCCGTTCTCCCGGCTGGCGTTCTTCAGGCTAGGTGCAGTATTCTTGTGCAGCCGGCTTTTATGATCCGTCCTCGATGAAATAATGAAATCGAATCCCCAAAGTCCTATGTACCAGTCACTGTAATTAATGGGTGAAGCAAGAACTCGTGTTTTGGGGACAAAGTAGGAGAGACTGCAGAATTTATTTAGGGTTTTGGAGTTTTTTTATGCTACTGCACTTTGTTTCTTCATGTAACCTCCCATGCTCTATTCAGCATTAATTCGTGGGACATAATTTGAAATTTATAATGTAAGCGCAGTGAACTGTGCCCTGGCTGGATGTTTTACATGCGTGCACAACTACTTTGCTGAATCCATTTTATTCGCTTTAAAGGGCCTCATTTTCATATCTTCCAGTGTTTTAAAAAGCGTTTTTATTAGACTGTTTAGAATTTAAGTAGGCAAATGCTTCTGAATGATCTTTGCTGGGGATCGCTGACATTTTAAAAATTAAAGCCGTATATCTGAGCCCGGCTTAGCTTTGTGAACTCTTTAGCCTGTGCCGCGGCTCGGAGGCCGCCTCAGAGGCTCTCCCGGTCCCCGCGCGCCCCGCGGCCGCGGCAGCCCGCACAACGGTGGCGGAGCGCGGGAGCGCTGGACCACGGCCGGCAGCTCGGCCGCTGCGGGAGATGCTCCCGGAGGGTGGCTCGCCGCCGCGGCCGGGGGATTTAGCACCCCGAAGCTGCAGGTCGCGTGCGCTGCCCTCGCGGCCCGGCCCTTCTGCACCTCCTCTTGGCGTTGAAATAAGATTTGGCGATGCAGTTAGCAGGTTAAATAAGGATTAGCGGTATTACGGGTCATTACATGCGATTAGGTTCTCGTTGCTGTTTTACAGCGTCTAGCGCAACGTGGGCCTGCTCGCCACGCTTTGGAAAGTGCTGTGTTTGCATTTTCTGCATCTTCTTCCATACAAATTAGTGGCTGCAGTTCAGTGGTAATGGAGTAATTTTAAAGATGAAAAAAAAAAAAGGCATGAGAAATATTATGAATTCAGGGGCTTAAAGCTGAAAGGATTGCTATAGCGCATCGTACTTTACCTCCACGAGAGAGATGAGTGCGGAAGCCCTGGGACGGTCCTGCCCCCCCAGCCCGCAGGCGCCGGCCCCGCGGCCGGGAGCCCCGGCACAGCCCTCCCGAGGCACCGGCTCTGCCCAGAGAGGCGGCCGGGCAGGGAACAGTCATTGCTGCCCTTACGCCACTTTGGGGCTGTACTTAGCCATATGCACAGTCATAAACCCCACCGACTTTACGAGGTAAGATCCATGCCCATAAAGTCAGAAACATGCCTAAGTGCTTTGCTGAACACGGCGCTTGGGTCCTCGAGTAGGTGTTGCATCTCTGATGCTGAGGGCAGGATCGGGCCCTCCATTTGTAGTGACTAATCTGACTTTAAAAGCGGCAAAAACGCTGTCCGTATGGTACCTAAGAGCCCTCCTGTTTCCATCAGCTTTTTCAGCTGTGGCAATAAATCTGACAGGGTGCCTGGGTTGCAGGCTCAGGGTTTGCCTGTTAAAAGTTCAAGACAAGCACGTTGGTGGGGCGCGGGGCTCAGGACTGGAGAAACGAGGGCACGGCTGCATCCCCGCAGGGCCCCGCCGGGTGCTACCACGGCTGGGGGAAACCACGGGCTGGTATGGCAGTAAGAGATTTTTTTTCTTTCTTTCTTTCCCTAAAAATGGTCTGAATTTCCAGGCTTCCTGCCTGTCCATGATATGGGGTTTTGAAGACAGGGGGAGGAAGAGTGACGAATGTTTGCGGTTGCAGAGGACGAATGTCATGCGGGGAGGCTTTGCTGAATACTGAAAGTCCATCTTGGCTTTTGGTCGATGGTAAATTCATCCCGCAGCAGACAGATCACTAGAGGATGGGAAAGGGAAAAAACCCCAAGCTCCAAACCCCTTTTCTGGAGCAGACGGGGGAGATTTTCACACCACCCAGAAGCTCCCCATGCACGGCACAGGATGTTTCACGCGGCTGCACAGTTTTCTGAGCTATATGATACAGGGAACATGTGTCTCCCAGAGAAAACAAGTGCAGCACAGAGCCTAAGCACCATTAATCCTTATTTAACCTAGCTGTGTTGCCAAGTCTTGTTTCAGCACTAACAATTGTTAACGTTTTGCTTCCCCCTGGGCCCTCCCCGCATCTCGGCGCTGGTGGAGGCACATCTACCGCCACGTCAGCCGAGCTCCAGGAGACACCGCAGGCGGGTCCCAGGGAGCTCCAGAGCAGCGGTGACTCTTCCCACCTCCCGCCATGGCCCAGACGGGCTGCGCGTCCTGGGGCATCTCCCTTCGGAGATCAGTGACGCCTTTAAATACTGCACTGCCCACTGATCAGCAAAAAACTACATCAAGCCAGGCTTCGTGCTGAACCTGCTGCTCTGAAGCCATAGTGCCTACCTCGACGCACTAGGGTACAGCATTTATCCTCTCCTTGTTTATTATTTCTGAGTTGTCTTGAACCATATATCTCATTTAGGGCAAACCAAGTCACAGTCAGATTAGATTACGACAAGGAAATAGGATTATTTTAAGTAGATAATATAAAACATGTCTATGGAAACTCCACAATAATTGTATTATCTTTGGTACATTGTGAGAGAATTATCTGTATTGTATTAGGTGGTGGAAGTATGCCAAAAAGCTATTTAAAATGTGAGTCGGTTATAACGATGAGTCAGTCACTGGTTGCAAATAAATTAAAAGCTGGAAGAGATCCGTGTTCATCATTTCTGACAAGCATTTTGTCCCCCTGCCTCCAAGGCTGGGGCTGTGGAGAGCAACCACACACTGACGGCTTAAACACGGAGAAGAAACTTTGGGGATTATTTGCCAGTGGACAACCCTTCGGAGGCCACTCCTTGACCTTTGGGAAATGGCAGAAAGGGTTATCACGAGTGCAGGGAGCAAGTGCCAGCAAATGCTGCTTGTAGTCAGTGGCTCTGTTTTCATGAAACATTAAAGTTTCTATCATAATTTGTCCAATCTGGACCAAATGACAGTGACACAATTTGTAATGAATTTTTTTCTCCGGCTGACAAGTGGCTGGGAAGAACACAGCTGGCTGTCAGCAGCAGCCTGGTGTGTCTGGGGCTGGCTTCCACCCAAGTGTCATCAGCGAGATCAGAGGTAATTTATTTGATGGGATACTAATGAATCTAACTACAACAATGAAAACGACTTTCTAGTCTACCCGAGAATTTCAGAGCTGAAGTACCTGATTTGACTGTTGCTCTGGAGAGTCAAACCACCCTTAGTCTCACTTCTCAGTCTCTGAAGATTCAGAAGAAAATTGAAAAATTACTGAATCACCAGTAATTTGGATGGGATGACCATAGCCAGACTGTGGAGCTGGCATCCCAAGTCCATCATCTGGTGCAGTCTCTGCCAAGGACTTGCTGTGCAGCCTTGGACAACTGACCTCATTTTTCTACTGCAAGTGGATAGCAATTATTTCCTCCTTGTAAAAGCTCCTGTTGAGTGCAAAGCTGTATGTAAGAGCATGTTGTTACAGCAGTAGACTGCACATTGTGGTAGTGGGGGAGTGAAGGCCCTGTCTAGGTCTTGCAGGTGACGCCCTCGTGCTCGGAAGGTGCCCTTTGCTCTCTCTGCCGTCATTTCTGTAGCTATCATAGCTGCAAAACGATCACAGAAGTCCCTGGTTCTTCAGGAAAGGAGCCTCAAATATTCAGCCTCACTCCAGGTTCTGATGACCATCTGAAGCAGTATATTCAGATTGGCTAGAAGATGTTCTGAAAAAGTGGCGTTGTCTAAAAATACCTGTAATAGTCCTTTTTTTTAAATTCAGGTGACACAGGGACTCCCAAGTACCATGCTGTGTTGTCCCCAGATTAATCGCCTTCACCGCCATGCATTAGCTCCTCTTTGAATGCATCTGCCTTCGGTTCGAGCCATGCCTGGGGAAGCCATGCCCAGTTGTTGCCGAGTCCTCCAGCACGCTGTGCAGGCCCTTGTGAACGATAACCGAGCTGCCTCCAAACCTTCTCTTTCATGAGCTAAATACTGGCTCTTCTGAACGCACATCTGAGTAAATCCCCTGGCCCTGGGCAGCGGAGGAGGAGGCTGCTGCACACGGCAGCGGTGCTTCTGGCCGCGGTGGGCACCTGCGCTCTGCACCCTCCGCACCACGCTCGTGATGCTCCGCTTAGGTGTCCAAGCGTTGCCTCCACCCCAAATAGATGTTAAAACCCGGCATCGCTAACTTGAAAGCCGTTCTGTTACAGGTAAACTCCACCGCCCGCCAGGAACTTATTTGTGAACATTTCCTCTTAAAATGTTTTTGGGAGCCCAACCGTCAATTTTTGTTCCAGTGTGGCTCCGAGGAGCTTATGAACCACGGGGACCAAAGGCTGAACGGCGAGCCTACCACCCGCAGGGCCGGAAAAGAGAAGCAAAGAAGTGCAATAGTCTACACGGCACGGTGCACTTACACCCTCTTTCTTTGCTTTGGTGCTTCGAATGTCCGCAGTGCTGAAGAGACAACTCCACAGCCCCAAAGCATCCGCAGGGAAAGGCAGCCCGGGCGGAGAGGCAGGAGAGTCCTTCCCCACGGCTCCAGCAGCGGCGGCACCTCCTCGGGGGGGCTGCAGAGGCGGGTTGGCAGAGCCGATACCCCCGGCCGTCCGGCCGTGCCCGCTCCGCCTGCCCGGACGGGAGCTGCTGCGGCTCGGCCGAGGGGTCGTGCGGTTCCCCGCGCCCTGGGCTGGGGGCGGCTGCGTTGCCCGGCGTGCCGGAGCCCCGCGGACTTGCTGGCGCCGTACGTGGGCTCCCCCGGGGCGCGCCGACAGCACCCTCGCACCGCACGCGGCGTTTGCTGGGCACGCGGGAGAAATCTGCTGCAGGCGGGCTGGTTTAGAAATGTCTGAGAGGGTTTACAAAGTTTTTAGGCAAGCCTCAGTCTTGCACTCTGCCACCTGTAAACCAGGAGTCGCCGCGGACGATGAATTCCTGCCTGCGGGCTCTGGGGGAGATGTAAATCTCAGCTAAGCTGCTTTTATTTTCAGGCCCGGTGTTGTTATTTATGTAGTCAATTATAGAGCCACGCGATAAATCGCACTTCGGATGCGCCCGCGACAAGCAGACCCGCTTGCAGCTCCCCGATGCGCCCCGCCGGGGCCGGCTCCAGCTTCCCAGCCGGGAGGGAAACCCCGGCAGCAGCACGCCCTTCTCCCTGCCGGGAAGTGGAATTCGGTGCCAGCACGCACGGCGCTGAAGCCCGGCCTGGGCAGCGCTCCGCCTGCAGCCGCCGACAGGCTTCAGGTGTCGCTTTGCAGCTCGTTAAACCTGGAAGCGGGGACCGTCCACCGCTGGACAGACGGGGGACCCTAACAGCTTCATCTAGGTTTGGACGAAAATGAAAGATGGGACCTGATAATCATGACATTTCTCGACAGCTGTTTTCGGAAGTTATCTGGTTTTTGATGTTAATCTTCATCTCTTACCAGTGCTTTATTCAGTAGAATTTGCTGTGACACCTCGCTTTCTGGGAGAAACGGTGAAAGAAAATAGCCCGTAACTCAGCAGAGCATTTCTGGCTGCAGAATAACTGGCTGCAAATTAGTTAAATTTTTTGGTATGGAAAGCTTGTTTTTTAGAAGACAGACTTGCAAAAATTTTTTTCCATTGGAAAATCCTCATTAAAGAATGTTTCCTTTTTCTGTGCCATTTATAACACTGGTTTTGCAAGCACAGGAGTCAGGATATTCATCAAAGCTAGTTTCAGATTTGGTATAGAAATTAATCTTTTAACGAAATTTTGGTTTTCAGTAAGAACATGTCATTCTTGCCAAATGAGGATGATATCCATTGCTTTCCTTCAGCTGTACATATGGAAAAAAGCCATTAAAAGTATTTTCAAAGTGTTATCGATTTTCCCATAAATGGGATGATGCCAACAAATGGTGCATTCAGAATATGTGAAATATAATTACAGGCTTTTCTGGTTAGAGACCCTGTTAAAAATGCCTGTTGCCAGAATGCATAGGAAGCTCTCTCAAGCCCATATTCCTCACTGAGCCCAGGCATTTCTTGGTGATACTCGTTTGCTGAGCTGGAGAGTCTGAGACCGCAGCTGGACACGGAGCAGGTAGGCTGGGAGAATAAAAAAAAAGTGTTTATATTCAGCTTTTAAGCAAGGGTGATAGCTCTGTGCATTTCAAAGGCCATCTACCAAGAAGCTGGGCCATTAGATGTCTAATTAATTTGAAAAATGGGCTGTTACTTTGCTGTGTTATTACTCCTTCAATATCATTCTACCTTTCCCCAGTTAAACATATGGCAGGAGCTCTTTGCTCGGAGCAAAAAGGCTGCTTCCTTCCCCATTTCTGTTCTTGCTCTCTGCACAGTATGGAGGCTGTCAGAACACCACAGAGACGCAGCTCTGCAAGAGCCCGTACTCTCCACACGCTAACGAACAGGCGTATATGTACATATATGCATATATATGTATACATACACACAGAGAGACATACAGCCGTGATGTTGGATTTGGGTGGTTTCTACCGTAGACACCTCGGAGACCTCCAGAGGGTCCTGAGCCCTTTAGAGGGAGACTTCCCAAGTCCTGGCCACAGAAGTCACTCCTCTCCAGGCACAGGGAGGTAAGAAACAGCTAATAACATCATTTATCTCCTCCAGAGCCACTCTTTTATTGCTGCAGACAGTGCACGAGAGAGAGGACTCGTGCAGGAGAGATACCTGTGCAGCTCCGTGTCCTGCGCCCCGTTTCTGCACGCCGCAAGCCTCGCGAAGGCAGGGCGCTCCAGGCGCTGCCTCCTCCACAGCTGCTGCGCTTGGCGAGTTGCTTCTCATCCAAAAACGTCATTTCCTCCTGCCCATGAAAGCAGAAGGAGGTGTTGCGAAAGGAACCCAGATCTGGGCAATTTGTTTTTTTTTTTTTTTTTTTTTTTGCCGTCGAGGAGCTTTTTCTTTTCCTGCTCTGCCTCTTTCCGTCCTGGAAATGATTTAATTACATTTTATAAAGGCAGTGCTTTCCAGCAGGTGTGTCATAACTCATGGGCTACTGAATCTTGCACTGATATTTGCAGCTAAAAATGTCTCACTCCCCTACCTCTGACAGCCTTTCGCGCCTCAAGAGGACACGTCCCCTGTTGCGCTCTCGAAACAAGGCAGGTCCCTGTCCCGCTGACATCCGCTTCCATCGCTTGGGCCGCTGTGGTTCTTGCAACAGAGCTATGACACCTGGCTGCAGCGAGAGAGCTGCCACCCAAAAAGGTGAGCAGCCCTGGGACGGGGGACGTTTCTGATCGCGCTTGTGTCACTTCCACCTTGCCTTCATTGACAGTATCCACAATGTAACACGAATGAAGTCACAAGTACATCCTCCTTTCTTTACACCAGTAAAATAACTTTTCCTTCCCTTCACGCGTCCGCAGTCCTCTGCCCTGGTGCCTTTAATGCGGCAGAGTGCTCTCAGCTGTAGCTGGTGTTAAGCGCGTTGTGGAAAAGGGAGCTCAGCTGCAGCAGAAGGCTCCTGCAGAGGCCAAACGCTGCTCCAGCGGATAGGCCAGGGATGACAAAACCTGCCAGGGTGTTTTGCTCTTTATCTAAATCTGGCCTAGAGACACATTTTGTTCTAGTCTCATAGTAAGCATGATCAACAACTACAGAATGAATGGAGATATATATATGTGTGTGTGTATATATATATATAAGCACTGAGAAATTTTTTCATCGTGCAGTGGGTCTGACATGCAGTTGCAGATAAAAGCTCCTGCACTTAGGAAACACATATAATATCAGCACCCTCTATACCGACAAGCTCAATGGCTTGAAAATAACTCAGAGCTGGTGAAATTCGGAGAGCACCAGTACGTAGGAGATGGGACCTGAACGTGGAGCTTTTCGTGATGCCTTCTGCTGCAAGTCCACTACACGGGAAGTAGTTTTCCAGATCTTAGCAAAAAATGCTGGTCAGACTTCGACAAAATGCCTTTTTTCCCCATCTTATTCCAGGAGCCCACGAAGTGCACTAACACGGTGCCGATTCCTCTCTGCCCGGCGCTGCTTAGGTGTGAGCAAGGGCTGACGACTCCTGTCTCGTTAGGGATTTCCTTTCCCTCCTTCTCCTCTCCTCGTTCCCAACTCCAGCAGAAATGTTTGCTAAACAAGAAGGAGCGCCCTGCCTTTTTCCTCGATAGAAAGCACCAAAAAAAGAGGACCTAAATTTGGAATTTCTATATGAGGAGCTGGTGCCCTGCGAGTTCTACCAGAAGCCTCCTCCTTCCCCGGGAGCGAGCGTGCCGGCGGCGGCCGCCCACGGCTTGTCACTCTGCCACCGAAGCACCCAGCCCGGCAGCCGAGGTGCTCCTTTCCCATTACCTCCGGGGGTTAAGTTGACATATTTTATGTCCTTGAATAGCACCTGATATTAAATACACGATGACAGCAAGATATTGTAGAGTTTATATAAAGCCATTGAGGGCTTTCGTATCGCGTGGCAGCTCTAAAGCTCATTGCGAGTTTTACACGTGGGAAATGCATATGAAGGAAGATGAACTCTTTTTTAAACTGAACTTTGCTATTAAGAGGCACTTAGAAAAGAGAAATAGGGGGAATGACTTGAATTCTAAAAGCTAGTGAAGTATCAAAAATGTGATGAACAAAGATGTTATATGTCAAAAGCGAAGTTAGTTTCAACGGGGCAAAACTTTTCTTTAAAAGCTAAAAGACATGCAGATGTCATTAATCTTAAGTGTGCTCTTATTAAAGAATTGAGCTTTCTGTGTTTGCTTTTTTTTCTGACTTGACTGCTGCATCCAGAGCTGAGACGTTTGTTCAGCCTGATCTTTGAGATTTTTTAATAACGCGTATCCATTATGGGTTATTTTCCAATGTACTTTAAGGTCAATAGGCATAATGTTCTCGTGATGGCTCTGGGACTTCTGTGTGCCACTTTGAAAAAAGAGGAAATTGGAAAACGTGAGAACTTGATGTGCGGGTAGGAGACCACACTCTTTTGCTGGTAGCATTGGAGTTATGGCTTTTTCTCATTCTTCACCATTTCACCAACATCTGTGTGAGACTATTAGGAATTAATGAGTTGATAAGCTGAGCACATGTACAGCATAACTTCCTCCTCGGCTTCGTATGTGAAATTAAGACCAGGCAGGTTTAATGGCGAGTAATACTGAAACACGCATTTTGGGGCTGTTCTTACTTTCCTATCCCGTTTTACAAAGTGCTTCCCAGCAAACGCAACGACAAGGGGTCGCCCAGGCCCTCGGCTGCAGGAGCGGCGCAGGTGGGATGCTAAGACAGTCCTCAAGAGGAGAAGCAGAGCAGATGTCTGCCAGCGTTGTCTGGTGCTTGAGGCTTCACACTAAGGTGTTTAACAAGGACTTTTGACGAGAGTGATGGGTTGACAAGGTGGATAAACTGGTTGATCATTTGTGTGGCTCAGAAGCAAACAGGTGAGTGAACTGCACGTCAGTTTGTCAGGCAGAGCGTTTCCCCCAGGTAGGTGGCAAACATCCTGCAGCTTCAGCAGACGCGTCGCCGGGCTCATCCAGCCGTCAGCGGGAAGGGACCATCAAAATCAAGTGCTGAAATCTGCCCTGGTGGAAGGATCAGAGCCATCGCGATGGCAGAACAGCAAGCTGCTTTTCACGCTGTTACCGAAGACCAGGTAACATGAGCGCTGAAATTAGTGAGCAGAATTAATTCATTCTTGATCAGTCTTTAATTTCAATGTTCTCCAAGGGGAATCTCTCTGACACTTAAGACTTGAAAGCAGAGCACAACGCAGGGAAACAAAAGCATATTCCACCTATCTAATGATGCAGGCAGCTGCCTCCCGCAGAAATTATATTATATACAGGAGCATATTTCATCTTTTGCTCTGGGGGAACATATTATAAATTTTATTTACTAGAGCTGCCTGAAACGAAATGCTGGCGTTTCCTAACATGGAGGAGCCCGGTGGATTCCCTCGCGTCGTTCACAGCTCTGTGCTGGCCCAGCTCACTTTTCTGCTTTCCTGCCTATTTCTAATAGTAGCAGAGTGATGGCAGAGCACTTAAAAGAGTAAGTAGTGCTGGAATCTGAAACAAAGTCACAATATGAACTTTCCTTAGTGGGAAGAAAATGATGCTCTTTCCTCGTGCTATTTCTTGTGCAGAGCTAAATGAATCCAATAATAGAAATCGCGGGCTAAGGGAGGCAGGGATTTGCGGAAAGATTCGTTTCCACTGCTTCCGAGCAGCCGAGGCCCAGAGCACTTTGTCCATGGAGGAAATGGGCCAGCTCGGAGACACTACCCTATAAAAATGAAGTGCATTAGGCTTTTTGGAATTTTTTTTTTTAAGTTGCCCATAGGAATAAATGTGATTGCGTAAAGGAAACACAGGAGGAATGATGGCCCGAAGAAAAAGCAAATCTGAGCGTTCAAATGGATCAGTTAATGATCTTTGGAAACTAATTTATTGGCACAGGGAAACCACACCTCTCCAAAATGATGCTAACCTTTGGCGACTGCTCCCTGCTTGTGCTGGAAAGCGCTTTGTAAAGCCTGGTAAGGAAACCAGGTGCAACAGAAGTGGCTAAAAAGAGAGAGGAAACACGGAGAATTTCTCACTTGCCTAAAGGCACAAACCCAAGGCCCAGCTCTGCTGGGAGATGGGTCCCTGGCTAAACCTGCATGTACCAGAAAAGAGCCGCCGAGTAAGTACGGGAACGTGCCGGCAGCATGGAGATGTGGCACATGGGCAGAGACACCATGCACGTCCCCGGGGCAGGTGTGCTCAGTGTCTTCCAGATCATTTTAGTTTTGTATATTTTTTATCATAGTATATGTGTGCATCCACACAGAGTTGTATATATAATATATATATAAAAATAATACACCACATATATATATATATCCAGAACACATATATCCAAAGCGACTTATCAAATTAAGACGAAAAACAGCTACTTCACCAATTAACCCCTATACATCGCTATTTACAGGTTCTGGACCAGCCTGGTACGCACCAGAAGCAAGCAGAAGAGCTAGACACGCGTTCCAGGTGGTTGTGCCAGAATTTCACTCTTCATTTCAGAGCACCTGAAACTGCAAAGCAGCAGTTTGTGGTGAGTAAATAATACTGTAGTTGTTCTGCAGAGCAGCGAACAAGATTCAGGAAGGATGAATGAAGTAGCGAGAGATTAGATGAAGGAGCTAGGATTAGAGGACAAACCGGTGATAACAATGTGACCAAACTCAAGATCTCTGCTATTCAGCCTTGTGCTGTAACTGCTGACGACTGTTTGCTGTTTCTTCTACAGCAGAGAGCAGCCTGAGCCTGCCAGCGCTCTCCTCTCTACCCGCCTGGCTTGGGTTGCTCCCTATTCGTATACGCGGTGTGCACTAACTCTGATTTACACACTGACCGTGGCAGAAAGCGGACCTCCCTCCGCATGGGTTCAGGCAAACGGGAGGGAACCAGCGCGAGCGGGAAGGGAAATCAGGAGGTTTGCTCTGCCCACAGCTCACCGGCAGCAGCGTCTCTACCCCTCCCTGCCCGGCTGGTTTTTTACAACAGCATTTCGAGTTCAGTGGATGGACCTGCTTGCCCTGTCCGCACAGGCTGTGGTTCCTGGGCTGCATGTTCGCTGGGTTTACGGGAGAGCATGTTGTGCGTTTACCGGTACTGAGGGACATCCTCCGTCCTGAGCCCCGGACCGCAGAAAACAGCCCTTGCTTACTGCGTGCGTACAAACATGTTGTCATTAAACACACATTGTCTGAGCAACGCACATCCAAGCCCCTTGAAAGGCTGGGCCGGGTAGGATGTGATGCCAGCTGGCATTAGCCTGGGACCTGCTAGCTAGACTGCGCTCTGCAAAGGTCACGGGTCCCCTCCTGTCTCCGGCATCCTCAAGTCCTTTAGATATGGGAAGGCTCTGTGAGAAACAGCAAGCGTTGACAATGTCTGTTAGCCCCAGTATGTATTTTAGAGGCTTTAAGGATTTGTTTTTCATGTCACAGATGCCACAGGCTGTTGAAAGCACGGTGCCGTTTTCATCCTGTTCTCCCCAACCTTGCTGCCCTGCGGTCTGCTCCGTGTAGCTTGTTCCTTGGGGAGGTCTGGAGACATGCAGGGTCTTGATTTCTCCTGGGTTATTAGAGTGGCTGTGTCAATACCGGCCAAACGATACTAAATGGTCTGCTTGTTTCCATAGTGACATTTCTGCCTATATGAATAATTGCAGCCTCTTCCTTGTCACTCTCAAAAACATCGAGCAAAAAGGAGATGCAACATGCAGCAGGGCTACCTTGCGTCGCTCTGGTGGCCCTGCCGGGACCAGCTGAGCTGCATCCACAGCGGGCGGCACTGCACAGACGCACCTTCCCGCAGCTGGGCACCCTCACCGATTTCTGCCCTCCATTCCCTGAGGTACAAATACCCAGAGACGAATTCTCTTCGCTTCGGTTTGTTCGCCTGGCAATGATGTCTGTCCAAAGGACAGGTAGCATTCGACTTTGAGAGCATCGGATACCCAATATAACCTTATAGTACCGTTAGCTTGGATGCGGGTAACAGCAGCGCAATGGTGTAACCCTGGAGTCTATACCCTTGCTCTAACAGCGTCCGAGTTAGTGAAGAAACAAGAACTTGAGTTATACAGGTTCTTCCAAATTCACGTTCTCTAATTGCAAAAGTGATTCTGCAGTTTGAAGAGCAACAGGTCAGGGTCTAGTGAGCACCGTGATCGATTTGGCCACGTGGGCTCTGTTTGCTCACTGGAGTTCAGTTGTCATCACATGCTTCTAGGCTTCATGAAGCAAATTAATTTTGTATCCTTTAATAAAAAAAAACTTGTGTTTTTCAAAACAACACTCTCTTTTCCTTCCCCGAGGGCCCTGCAGACCACAAAGCAATGCACAGAAAGAAGGGAGAAAATAGATGGAGAAAATAAACATAGTGACAACATGACAAATCTTTATAATCTGGTAGAATTTTCTTTCTTTTTTATTGTTGCATGAATCTGAGCCCTGAGTTCTGTGTCTGCTGTGATAAATAAAGATGAATTAATGTGAAAAAAAGTGTATTTAGAGCTTGAACGTACCTCTGGGTAACACACTGGTTTTTGCTGTTTGGGAACACAGCAACCAATACTTATCCACTGAAACTGCTTCTACCCTTTTGTGATACTGCTGAGTGTGTCCTGCTGACACTGTCCTAAAATCATGAACAACCATTGCCATGGGACTTCCAACTGGGGAGGCAACCAGGAGTCCAAGAATGGTGGAGAGCGAGTGGTGACCCATTCAAAACAAAACGTTTTTTCACAGAATGTGTAAATCAGCTGTGACCTCCTTGCCACGGGATGCTGTGGACGCTGAAAGATTACATGGTTCGAAAGGAAAGGGGAAAAATTATTATTTTATTATATTATTGTATTATATATTATTATATGATATAATGTTATATTATTGTATCTTGTATTATTATATTATGCACTGAGCGTAACTGATAGGTATCTAAAATGGCAGGAGACTGCGGTACCCCAGACTCTGTAGAGTTTGGCTTTTCAGGGACAAAGAGCACAAGAAGGAGTCTGAGTTAAATTGCTAAGCGCCTAGTGCGGGGGAGGCACTGAGGTCTTTAGTGTCATGCTGTGGACATCAAATGTGAGCAGGATTAGACTGCATGGTGCTTAAAGCACTGGCATCTTGGAGGTGCCCTCTCTTAAGTATTAAAGCCAGTAACTCTGACAGCTGGAAACCTTAGAGAAGGCAGGCCAACATACGGGCAGCCTACTGTCAGTATTTTGCATGGAGAGTTTCAAGTCCAAGTATTTCTATGTGCTTGAAAATTAAACATACAGAGATCAGAGGGACATGGACTAGATCTATTCCGAGAGACAAAATTAAGCTTTTTGCCATAACAGTCTCTTACAGTGCTCTGTTCAGTTTTGTTTTAAATATGTCATTGCTTAACACAAATCTCTTCTCCCCAGTCTCACTTTGCCTTTTTAACGTTGATAGTGGTGGTGGGAGAGGTCAGAAATTGCGTCTATGTAAGGTGCTTGAGGAGGAAGAAAACCGCAGTCTCATACAGCAGGAGGGAATTCCTCTTCTCTCTTGTTTGGCATAAAATGCACAAAAGGCTCATTATTGTCAATATCTAGGTTTCGTGATCATAGCACCAAGGGAGTCAGCCTTCGAAGAAGGATTATGGTGAAATGATTCACTTAGTGAATGGCTTGTGCGACGGGAGCCATCCTCTTAGCCGTGTCGGACAAAAGGCGAAGCTGAACGGGAAAGCAGAAGGGCTTTCATTTACAGAGAACAGCGGTGTTGCAAAGTCTCCTCACATTCCTTTACACAATGGCAAGAAATTATACACAGATATTAAATCATGAGATAAAGTCTGAGTTTAACGATGACAATGAAGCACATACCATCTTATTATGGACATTTATCAACATAATACAAAAATTACAAAGGGAACCCTTGGTGATGAACAAAACTAAGCCAAATGCCCTGTCCACACGCTGTGAGAAAAAGGAGGATTTCAACAGTGATTACCCGCTGCTGTTCTGAGCCGCCGTAAGAGCCAATACGTTACCACAAGTTTTTCACTGGATATTTTCTGAGCATTACAGACTAATAAGTTATGTTCATAGAAGGAAGCTAGCAGCTAAGCAATATAGTCCTAAGTCAGAGTAGAGAGTGTCAGAGGTCAGGTGACAGGTTATTCAGGTTATTCCAGGTGCCTGGGATACAGAAGAGGATCCAGACCTTGCAGACATGCCAGCAGAAACAAAGGTCAGGTTATCGCAGACTTTCAGGATTTTTGGTGCAAATTTGATCTTGCAAGGAGAGTCACGTGGACAGACCTTTCCATTTGGGTGTTTCTTGATGCAGGACGAGTATAATTTTGACCAAGCCCATCGTCCCCAGAAAGTTTCTCTGTGAAAGCAGTATTATGTGGTTTTTGTATTTATTCTCTGTGGTGAAGCTTTCCTAAGGCTAAACCGGGTATGATTTTTGGTTTTAACAGACCTAGGTGCCTCAGCAATCTCGTCTGGATGAATAAGAGAGCTGAAAACCTCTCTGATTTTCTCTTATCTTGTTCTGAAGTGTCAGGAGAGAATGACAAGTGATGGGTTGAACGGCCTCTCTACCTATTCAAAGCAAAATTGTGTTTTCTCATGCTGCAAGGAGCTCTTGTTCAGCCTAGTGTCCTACCCCAAAGAACTAGTTAACAGGTAGGGCAAGAGGAAGTGGGAGAAAATGATTACAAGCGCTGATTTCCAAATTACTAGCTTTGTGTATTGCAAATGCATAAGCAGGGCCTGATGATAGTCCTATTACACTCAGTGGCAAATTGCCCTCTTACCTCAATGAGTGCAGAATTGCTGCCGGGCAATACTGCTTTCCGTGTCGTTAGTCGCCATTCTTATCCTATAGCTAAATAAAGTTCATGTCTGCAAAGGGTAATCACAGCAACGTTTTGGCTTCACTGTTACCTCAGACATTAATTCTGAGCCAGACTCAGGAATATTCTTCAGCAAATACCTGATTTTCAGCATGTGAGGGGTGGGACTTTTCTGTGCTGAAAATCAGGCGCACACCTAAGTATCTCAGTGAATCAAGAGCTGCAGGTTTCTGCCTCTGAACCAGCCTGTGCACAGAGATGAAATCTGTGCAGTTAGCAGTGATACAGCATTTCACATGCAATTGAATTAGTGATCATCATTTTACCAGGAATCATGAATATCTCTGCTTACTACCTGAAAGCAATATATTCAGCAGCAGAATTTGTGAACCTAGATTTGAAGTAGTGTGCAAGTATGCAAGGTACTCCGAGGCTTTTTAACACATTCTCTGTTGCCACAAAGGAATGTTTAACAAAAAGCGGCTATAATCATCCTCGCAGAAGCACCAGCGCTGATGGTGAGTGTTTGAAGCTGCGTCTTTGGACACCGGCCAGAGGTGCCTCCACCAACTGCCTGCAAGGTCGGACGGCTGCTCGCTGCAGTCCCGCTGCCCCGCCGGCCCTGGCGCAGGTCTGTGCTCCACAGCCCGCGCGGCGAGAAGGACCCGGCTGCCAGCTGGCGCCAGCCCTTTCCCTGCTGAGGGAACCACCTTCGCGGAGAGCCAGCTCGGGTTCGAGAGCAGTCAGGAAGGCCACGCTACCAGGGAGCAAGGAAGAAGGTGTCAGAGCACCGACTTACTACTGACTGCAATTCCATTTGTGCCTGCGATTACAGATTACAGCTTATCCACAAGGTCTACAAAGAGTAACAGATAAATTCAGTCTGTGCTCTTCTTTAATTTTTTCAGATGAATGTTTCTTTTTATACTAAGCATATGGTGCACAAGATTTCAAGTCTCATTGATAAAGACTCTAATCTCTGTAGTCTCCTTATTATATTTTTCCAGTTTCTGCTGAGTTGGAAAAAGGCATTGCATGCCATCTGTCAGCCTGATCACAGTGCAATTTGCAGAAGTTTCAGACCAGTACACTGCTAGTAGCAGCTAGCTGTTCTTATCCAGACTCGGGTTCTTATGGAAGTAATATAGCCCCATTAAACAGTTGCTTCACCAAAAAAAAAAAAACCCCTCATTCGTGCAGCATGCTAATGACAAAAAACGCAAATGAATCTGTCATGTTCATAGCTACTATCCCTAACCAGCCTATGCCTGAATATATGGTAATTAAGCTATTACTGCTAATGTAACTGTGTCAGCACTACTAAATTAAAGGCTGTACTGTAAATAAAAATGGGTCATAAAAAGAAAGGAAGGCAGTAAAAGATAATGGTTAGAAATATTAAGGGGAAGGTAGGACAGGCTTTGCACAGGCAAAGAGATTTATTTTAAAGGCTCCTGCTAAAGAATCTATTTTGACATCACTACTTGAAATTGCAGATAGAAGCTGATACAAAAAACAAGCGGTTCCTTTTGTCCTCAAATACCATGTTATGTCTTATGACATTGGTAGGATTGTGATAAAACTGTCATAAGTGATAGTCAAGTTATACCTTTGTTGTGGCTCCACCTCTCAGCTCATTAATAACTGTATGTAAGATGCAGAAGGTTGACTTAACAGACCCTTTCCATAAGAGTCTGCAATAGGAAAGTGAGGAGCTCCTATTCCCCATGAATAATTTGTAGTCCGAACTGTGCAAAATCAGGGGTTTGCTTATGTGGTAAACTCAATCCTACTATATACTTTCTGTCCTCTCGTAATGTCCCCAGTACATTCCCACATGAAGAGCCCTATCTCCAATAAACAGAGGGGAGAAATTGGATACTTGTAGCAGAAAACCAATTTGCTTTCACCAATGTAAATCTTGAGAAACACCACCGAAAGTGAGATGCGGGTTAGGCTCAGCCTGCTCGCAGCTGAAGTCAGAGTCTGGCTGTAGGTGACCAAGTCCAGGGGCAGAGCATCAGTCCTGCCGGTGGAAGCCGAACAAGCATTATCCTGCCTAAGAGAGATGCAAGGTTTGCTGAGGTGATCAGACCGTGTCCTGAAGTAAACAGAAAAGATGGGGACCATTCCTTTTGGGGAGGAGATACACAGACCAAGACATGCGAAGAGGGATACATACTCTTGAACTATATATAGCACGTTCTGTAATTATACATTTTTTCCTGAATCTAGAACATTGATTCCTGATTCTGTTCATAGAACAGAAAAGCACAGTGGTCAAAACTGCAGGACACTACCTTTAAGACAGACAAAGGCATGGAGATATCTTCGAGGAAGGCATCTAGTGAGATTTATCTGTAAAGTGAGACTGTTTGCAACTCTATCAGATAGAGGAACTTTATATTTTTATAAGGGATATAAATCCCTCATGCTTCGGCATAGAAGCTGATTGCTAGCTGGGACTGGAAGATGCCTCATCTCCAACCATCGCATCCACGATGTTTTTCCTGCATTTTTCTCTAACTCGGCTAGAACAGGCCCCTGACAAGGGTGGGACATTGGATTGATGTCCAGGATCAGACACAACATGCAGTTCCTAATTAAATACGCACAAGGATATGCTGCATCAATTTGCTAGTAGGCTCCCAGGAGACTGATTTATATAGGGAGAGGCAGAGTATATAGCTATGTGGTTAACAGCACTGTGAGAGACTGTCTGGGAAGAAGAGAGCTGTCTGAAGTCTTAAATCTGCATCAGCTGGCAGCCACCACCCAGAGCTGAGCCCCTTCAAAATATCTCTAAATTGAAAGTGCTGAGAGCCTGAACCGGGTCCAACTGCAGATTTTGCAAATGGTCGGTCGCTCTATTTATAAAGCGCTGGACATAAACCAGGCAGTACAGAAGCGATCACCTTTCAACTTTGCAGCTCAGGCAGTTTGGTCCCAAATTTTTGCTCCTTTCTCGTTTCCGAGGTCTCTCCTGAGGCTCATGCTGAGGCTGCGGAAGGGAAATGCACTGCTGGGGGAAACGCACGCTGCAGCCACAGCAGGTAGGGCAAACCCTTCCCCCTGCCCTCTCACTCAAGCATTTGACAGCACTCTCTTTTGCCCAGGTGGCATGGGATGAAAAGAATGACTTTGCTAATAAGTTCCCAATTCTATCTAGAGATTCAGTGGTTTTCTTGAAATGCAGAGGCACTCAGGGTGACTGGGAAAAGAAAGTTTGCAGGCCAAGAACAAAATGTAACAATAATAATGTAAGGCAGTGATGGAATGTAAAATAGTTTCAGTTACTTAATCCAATGTAAACCGTGACTAGCACAGGAGTCATCATTTGTTTTTAAAACTTTCTTTTTAAAAAACTAAGAGTGGCATACTGAGAAAAAAAGAGCAGGGATGATGACAGGTATCCAGACTGCAGGAAGAGAGCTCGAAGGCAAAGATTCACAGGCATTCATCCTAAACGCGAATATCGGAGTTGATTTGTGGGATGCTGTAAATTACTCTCCTCCAGTCTCATGCAAGTGCCTGCAAACAGTAGCGCACACTCCAGTGCCTCTGCCTGCTGCGATCACCGAGGTTCGCCGGGGCTGTGCCCACCGGCTTCCTCCCAGGACGTCCACTGCCATGTCAAGGTCTTTGCTCCCTCTATGACAATTCTCGCACGTGCCAAACCCCGCACCTGCGTGCCGGAGGGACTGCCAGGCCGGGCCTGAGGATGGACCATCAGGGCCGCAGGCATGAGCCATGTCAGTCACCCGGTGAGCAGGGTGCAAGGAGCCGGTCCTGGACCGGTGGGGCGTGCGGGGCTCACGGGAGCAGCTCGGCAGCGCTGCACGCGCTGGCCACGCGCGGGGCAAGTGTGAGGCCGCGTAAGCAAACACATTACCCTGCATTTGCAGTGGGCAAGAGGCACACACGCAAAGAGCACACGGCATCCCGCTAATGAGAGCAATCTGTTCCGCTGCACCACGGCCACTGTTTGCTGTCAGCTGTCTGCTCCTGCTTTTGCAGGTATCATCACTCACGTCACGATGTGCACGTGGGGGCCTCATGGAGTCAAAGCTGGCATATCTCACGCCGGAGGAAAGTTCAAGTAGAGAATGCCTTAATTTAATGTAGTGTTCCTTACGGACAGGTTTGGTCATCTCAGGCGCCGTACAGCGCGGCGTTAACCTTGCCAGAAGGGAAGTGTCCCCACGTGAGTAGCCCGGCAGAAGGGTGGTGTCTATGCACAAGTGGGAAACGAAGAACATGTATCATAGACTAGCGACAGAAAAAAAATGACCATGAGCTTAAGCAAGTGAATTCAGAGGAACAACAGAACTGAGCTGGGGACAACGCACCCGCTGCAGGGTGGAAGGGGTATTGTGCCAACAGGACTTAAACCTCACTTTCCAGGTAGTTCAGTGGGAACAGCAGTCGGTAAGCACCGGGGCCGGACGTGAATTGGTGCCGTTCCACTAAAATCGACCCAGCTGTAATAACTGCACCAGCAAAACATCTGGCCTGGAATTTTTGCTTGGTGTGTATGCAGTCACTGGAGCAAAACAGATGAAACCCCAAATAATAATGATAAAGGCAATCTAGAGAAAAATTAAAACTAACTACGGAAAAGGAGGCACAGAAATCTCCCGTGCAGGTCTGTATCACCAGCTGTAGCTCTGAACATCTCGTCAAGCTGTATTTCATCGAGCTGCATTGCTTCTCGCAAATACGAGTAACATGGCAGCCCCACCGGGACTGCACCCTGTCCAGTTAACAGCAAAAAGATTTTGAAGTCCAGAAGGTTGAAAAGATTTCCAGTTTCCTTGTTTAATTTCCATATGCTGATGACCTGAAGTCATCTAAGGCGGTGATAAAAAAAAGAGAAAAATCCATGGCATTTTCCTAAGCGATGGATTATTTTTAGCCTTGGAGATTTAGAGCTCTCTCCAGGTTCCTGAACTTTGAGAACTTTTCTTCAATAAGGAGCTTGACAGCAAAGCAGGTTCGCTTTTTTCCCAACCTTCCGACTGATCTAATTAAAATATGCAAAATCTCCTTTTCTGCATGATGAAGGAATATGCATTTTTTTCCAATGAGATAAAAAGCATTTTCCACAGGATTTGTTTCTAAGAATAATTGCTCCCTGCTCCATTTTCAGGGCTCAGCTACTGTCCTATTTCACTCCGTGTTAGAGAAATGAGGGAAAAAAATCTACCTGGGGCTTTCGCTTCATGGTTAAAACTATCTTTCGTCTCCTTTACGTTAAGACTATTTTCTGCCCACAATCTGGCGGGCCCTAAGGGGACTCTCTGCGGGCTCACGGCCATTCCCTGGCAGTGAGTTCTGCTCATCCCACCAGAATTGGGACAAACGAAGACTATTGACAAGGGCGATTGTGCCCACTCAGCACATACACGTATGTACGTACGGTACAGCGAAACGCCCGCAGCACTGCGGCGCATGTCGCAACCTTTGGATTTAGCAGCGGACAGACTCTTAGGCATGGGTTGACTGCATCTGAGCAGCACGAACATCGTTTTGTGCTCTCGGACCTACAGAAAACGCAGGCTGGAGCGCTGACCGATTTGCTCTGAATCCTTTACTCGGTGCTAGTCAGCGCCAGCGAGTACCTCAGAGGACAAGGAGGGCTTCTAAATGGTTGCAGGGAGAAAATATTGAACTGATGCTATTACAATTTTGCAGGAAAAAGAAAGAAGAAGTTTGTCCTGCTGCTCTGGACAAATCTAACTCGTGTTTTCTTAGTGCGAGTGTTGACAGGCTCGGGCACTTCCAGCTGCAAAGGGAGTGCGTTGCTGCCTGCTCCCCGACTGTGGGACGTTGCTGTGCCCCATTAGAGCGGTTGTTGCAATTCACCGTATAGGCGGATGCGTCTCCCTGACAGGTAAAGTGGTCCCTGCGCGCCGACTGCGATTCCACGTAGCTGGTAAAGTGCCTCCCTCCGAGAAGCGCGAGCTAAGTGCAGGAGCCTGGAGAATTAGTATGTATTATTCAGCTTTTAATAACGCTGCCGCGGAGTTTAGGGTAGTGTGGTAACGATTTCGATCGCTAAAGATGGCAGGCCATGTTTTTGCACACTCCTCTGAAGCGCCGGGGTCTTCATTTCAGGCGTAAACAGGAACGGGAGGCTCGTCACGGCAATTACGGCACTTAGGAAGGAGAAACAAGCCAACGCCAGGATGTGCGTGCCCCTGACAGCGCTCCGGGGGGACGGAGTGGGGGTGCGGGGGGAGGGTGAAACGTCCCCCAGGGCGGCCGCCGCGGAGGGAGGGACGTTCTCCAGCAGGCCGGGGCAGGCGGGGCCGGGCGGGGGAAGGCGAAGGAGGCAGG